>NC_064644.1:430141134-430747245 GCF_023864345.2 Schistocerca serialis cubense | reverse complement strand
TGCTGTATTTTTTTAATCACCAGGTGTAAAACACACATAATTTGAGCTTGAATATGGGCAACACAAGAACTGAATCAAGTAACACACATTTATTAACTTAATGATCAAATACTTAGCTTCAAGCGATGAAGTAGTAAAAGTCCCGCATGCTGAGTAACCCAATACACTGAAAGAAAACTACATAATCTATAGAAATTCAATCTGGACTGCTGAAAAAGCAGTTATTTTGATTTTGTTCAGTAATGGACATGAATATCACTTTGACACTTGACGGTTGTTGGCCGACAGTCATTCATAGTCGCCGGCTAGCGTCGGGAATCGGTGATCTGTATCGGCTGGTGATAATTGAAGGCTGGAACTATTGGTGAACTGTGCGGAATGATCAAATGCGACTGGCGAACTGGTAAACGCCGAGTGTGGCTGCGTCTCTCCATTTATAGTGACCGGTAGACCGATGTTCATCAGCACTTTACTTCGTGGGAGAGAAAATTATGAAGTGACTCAAAAGTCCGTTAACATTTTAAATGCACTGATTCCCAGAACAATGAAGATAGAGAGGTCAGACTTGACACACGTGAATGAAATGACATGGGGTTCCATCGAAACCAAAAACGATTGCAGAAACCGACAAACAGATGGTTCTGGACAGCAACACGTCAGTGATCTCACATTGGAGCACCCACAACTTCAGAACTCGGGCTACCGAAAATCATAGCACTGTCGTGGAAACCCCATTGCTTGACGGGAAAGTCACGTTGTGATATGGATTCACCACATCAGTTGTGAGCGGATCCTTTCTTTTCCGAGGAAATGTGGTGTGTTGCTCTTCAAATTTTCAGCGTGATGGGTGCGAGATACGCCGATATGTTACAAAGTCGCATCATCCCTAGCCTGGCTGACAAACACCTGCTGAGATGTGCGACTTTTATGCTGGATTGCCGCTTCAGTCATTCGACGCACAAGTCGCCGAAGTGGCGTCAAATCGAAAGACTTGCACCCGGCGAACGGTATACCCGACGGAAGGCCCTCGTCACACGACATTTACATTTTACTTCAGTCATGCTTGGCCACCCAGGTCTCCAGACCTCAGTCCGTGTGATTATTGCTCGTGGGGCTACCTGAATTTGCAAGTCAACATTCGGCGGCAATTTCTCACCATACCTGCTGATATGTTGTACAGCGTTGTTCACAACACTATCAAATGGTTCAAATGGCTCTGAGCACTATGGGACTCAACATCTTAGGTCATAAGTCCCCTAGAACTTAGAACTACTTAAACCTAACTAACCTAAGGACATCACACACACCCATGCCCGAGGCAGGATTCGAACCTGCGACCGTAGCAGTTCCGCTGTTCCGGACTGCAGCGCGAGAACCGCTAGACCACCGCGGCCGGCACACAACACTATCCCTCGACTAAAAATATTGTTGGTATATGACGGCCGATATGTTGAGTATTTGTTATAAAGAACATCCTCTCTGGCCGGCCGAAGTGGCCGTGCGGTTAAAGGCGCTGAAGTCTGGAACCGCAAGACCGCTACGGTCGCAGGTTCGAATCCTGCCTCGGGCATGGATGTTTGTGATGTCCTTAGGTTAGTTAGGTTTAACTAGTTCTAAGTTCTAGGGGACTAATGACCTCAGCAGTTGAGTCCCATAGTGCTCAGAGCCATTTGAACATCCTCTCTGCTAAAAGTCAATTGTTGTGCTAATCATTGCGCTATATGAAGCATCATCTGTTATGCATTTTATGCATTGTTTTTTGGGTTCAATAAAACGCCGCGTCATTTCAAGCATGTATGTCAATTTTTATCTCTCTACCTATAACGTTCCACGAAGTATCAAATTTTGAAATCTTAACGGACTTTTGCGTCACTCTCTAGCCCAGGTATCAGCGCCCTCTGTGGCAACTGACTGCTGTAGACTGGTAGAGCTTACTACACTCATCCTCATAAATTAAGGATAATTGCAGAATGTGGTGCCACACAACGTGGCTCTACACAAAACTGGCGCTAATGGCATAGGCACATAGGGAACACACACGACACAGATCTGTAAGTCAATGGTATTGGTGATAAGTTGAGAAAACTTTGCCGAAACACATGTGCTACAAAACGCGACTGTTTCCTGTACATGTACCCCGACATCAAAATTGGATATGATCACCATGCACACGTACAGAGGCCGCACAACGGATTGGCATACCCTGGATCAGGTGGTCGAGCAGCTGCTGGGGTACAGCCTCCCATTCTTGCACCAGTGCCTGTCGGAACTCCTGAAGTGTCGTAGGGGTTTGAATACGTGCAGCGATACGTCGACCGACAGCATCCCAGTCGTGCTCGATGGGGTGTAGGTCTGGAGAACAGGCAGGCCACTCTATTCACCTGATATCTTCTGTTTCAAGGTACTCCTCCAGGATGTCAGCTCGGTGGGACCGTGCGTTATCTTCCATCAGGAGGAAGGTGAGACCCACTGCACCCCTGAAAAGGCGTACATACTGGTGCAAAATGACGCCCCGATACACCTGACCTGTTACAGTTCCTCTGTCGAAGATATGCAGGGGTGTACGTGCACCAATCATAATCCCACCCCACACCATCAAACCACGACCTCCATACAGGTCCCTTTCAAGGACATTAAAGGGTTGGTATCTGGTTGCTGGTTCACGCAAGATGAAAATCCGGCGAGAATCACTGTTCAGACTATACCTGGACTCGTCCGTGAACATAACGTGGGACAACGGTTCCAATGACCATGTACTGTGTTCTTGACACCAGGCTTTACGGGCTCCCCTGTGACCAGGGGTCAGTGGAATGCACCTTGCAGGTCTCCGGGCGAATAAACCACGTCTGTTCAGTCGTCTGTAGACTTTTTGTCTGGAGACAACTGTTCCAGTGGCTGCGGTAAGGTCCCAAGCAAGGCTACCTGCAGTACTCCTTGGCCGTCTGCGGGCACTGATGGTGAAATATCGGTCTCCTTGTGATGTTGTACACTGTGGACGTCCCGTACTGTAGCACCTGGATACGTTTCCTGTCTGCTGGAATCGTTGACATAATCTTGAGATCACACTTTGTGGCACACGGAGGGCCCGTGCTACGACCTGCTGTGTTTGACCAGCCTCCAGTTGCCCTAGTATTCTACCCCTCATAACGTCATCAATATGTGTTCTTTGAGCCATTTTCAACACACAGTCACCATTAGCACCTCTGAAAACGTCTGCACACTTACTCGCTGCACCGTACTCTGACATGCTCCAACACGCCTCTGCGTATGTGGACTGCTGCCAGCGCCGCCGTACGACGACCGTAGGTCAAATGCACCGCATGGTCATACCCAGAGGTGATTTAAACGCGCAAACCGCCCACCAGAGCTTTGTCTCACCCTGTATCAGCATTATCCTTGGTTTATGAGCATGAGTGTATTTGAAGGTCTCGTAGCGGCAGCATAAATCGGCTGCAGTTTATGAGCGCCATCTTTGCGGTGACAGATGGTAACAGTGACGCCTGGCGTGAAGAGTACTAGGTCCGTGAACATAAGATTAGAGAGATTCGAACCTACGAGAAGGCTTGCTTACAACCTTTCTTCTTGTGAACCATTTGCGACTGGAACAGGAAACGGGGAAAGTGACATGATATACAAAGTTCACTCCGCAAGTTGGCTTGCCGAATGGATATGTAAATATAGATGTTGCCGTGGTAGCAGTACAGTAAGTGAAACTACAACTATTGCGTATGTGTTGAGAGACCAGAAAAACATGCAGTTCCTTAAGACGGGCACCAGCTCTTTCAGTATTTGCCAGGCCACAGTGCAGACGACTGACTGATACGGCCCTTGCAATAGCAGCCAACATGGCCTTCCTGTGCTGGTACTACGAACGACTGAAAACAAGGGGAAACTACAACCGTTATTTTTCCCGAGGGCATGCAGCTATACTTTATGGTTGAATGATGATGGAATCCTCTTGCGTAAAATATTTCGGGGTTAAAATAATCCCCTATTCGGGTCTCCAGGTGGGGACTAGTGGGTTGGGGTATGTAAGAAGAGAAATGGATAGGTTGAAGTTTGGTACAGTGGGGATTAGAGAAGCCTGGTGCCAAGATTTTTTCGTCACTTCTGGGTAGGTGAGAACAGGGTTATAAATACTCAGTCAAATAGAGTCTGTGGAGGAGTAGGTCTAATAATGTACAAGAAAAGAAGACGAAATAAATATTCCAGAATTCGAATCAAGAACAGCCGCCAACATGAGTAACATAGAAGCAGATATCCTCGAAGTTGTGAAGCAACTTAAATAACATAACAAAAGGAAGTCTTCCGGTCCATGCTGTATACCAGTTACGTTCCTTTCAGAGTATGCTGATACAATAGCTCCATACTTAACAATAATCGTATACCGTTCGTCCGACGAGAGATCCGCATCCAAAGGCTGGAAAGTTGCACAGGTCACACCAAAATTCAAGAGAGGTAGTAGGAATAATCCACTAAATTACAGGCCCATGTCATTAACGTCGACATGCAGCATGATTCTGGAACGTGTATTGTGTTCGAACATTATGAATTACCTCGAAGAAAACTGTCTTTTGACACTCAGTCAACACGTACTTACAAAACAGCGATCTTATGAAACACAACTAGCTATTTACTCACAAGAAGTGTTGAGTGGGCTTTTGACAGTGTGCTACACAAGTGGCTTGTAGTGAAATTGTGTGCTTATGGAATATCGTCTCAGTTATGTGACTGGATATGTAATTTCCTGTCAGAAAGGTCACAGTTCGTAGTAACTGAAGGAAAGTCACCGAGTAAAACGGAAGTGATTCCTAACGTTCCCCAAGGTAATGTTATAGCCCCTTTTCTGATCCTTATTCATGTAAACGTTTTAGGAGACAATCTGAGTAGCCATCTTAGGTTGTTTGCAGATGAAGCTGTCGTTTATCGACCAGTAAAGTCACCAGAAGATCAATACCGAGAAATTACAATTACCGTACGAACAACTTAAATTGGAAGGAACACACAGAAAGTGTTGTGGAGAAGGCTAATCAAAGACTGCTTATTATTGGTAGGACAGGTAGAAATTCTAACAAATCTAGTAAAGAGACTGCCTACACTATGCTTATCCGCACTCTTTTGATTACTGCTGCGCGGAGTGAGATCCTTACCAGATAGGATTGACAGAGTACATCGAGAAAGTTCAAATAAGGACAGCACGTTTCCTATTATCGTGAAATGGGGGAGAGAGTGTCACTGAAATTATACATGATTTGGGATGGACATCATTAAAACAAAAGCTTGTTCATAGCGATGGAATCTTCTCACGAAATTTCAATCGCCATCTTTCTCTTCCGGATACGAAAATACTTTTTGACGCCGACCTACATCGGGAGAAACCATCACCGTAATAAAATTAGGGAAATCAGAGCCCGCAAAAAAGAGATGCAGGTGTTCGTTTTCTCGGCGCGCTGTACGACATTGGAATAACAGAGTTATTGTGAATGTGTTTCGATGAACCCTCTGCTAGGCACTTAAATTGGATTTGCAGAGTATCCATGTAGATAGAGGTGTAGATGAATGCGGATACGCTACTGTAAACAGAATAATGAATGCAGTTGTGTCAACACTCACCACAGTATACAAGTTTATATGCCATCAAGCTTCGCAGATGATAGACTGAAAGGCTGTTTGATGACATAAAAGAAATTACTACAGATAGTTAAGGGAGAAGAAAAGTTAATTGTGATTGGGGCTTGAATTCAGCAGTAGGAAGAGGAAGAGAAGGAAAATAGTAGATGAATACGGCGTGGAGGTGAAAAGAATGAAAGAGAAAACCACCTGGTAGACTTTTGCACAGATTGTAATTTAAAGATTCTTAACACTTGGTTCAAGGATCATGAATGACGGCTGTACACGTGGAGAGAGTCGGATATATCAAAAGGTTTCAAACTGATTATATAATGGAAACACAGAGACGTCGAAATCAGATTTTAAACTTTGAGAAACTTCCATGGGCAGATGTTGACTCTGATCACAATTTATTGGTTATGAAGTGCAAATAAACTGAAGAAATTGCCAAAAGATAGGAAATCAAGGAGACGGGACCTCGATAACTTGAAAGAACCAGAGATATTTGAGGGTTTCGGAGGGAGTACTAGGCAACAATTGATTGAAACAGGGAAAAATGAATACAATAGAAGACGAATGAGTAACTTTGGGAGATATTGAAGGCAGTAGAAGATTAAATAGGTAAAGAGATAAGGATTAGCGAAATTCCTTGGGTATTATAGTAAACACTGAATTTAATTGACAAAGGGGAATACAGACGTCTAAAATATGAGATTGAAAGGAAATTCGAAACGGCTGAACAGGAATGGTTAGAGGACACATGTAAGGATTTAGTAGGGTATAAAAATAGGGAGAGATAGTGGAAGAGGAGGAGGAGGAAGAGGAGATTAGTGTTTAGTGTCCCGTCGACATCGAGGTCAGTAGAAATGGAGCACAAGCTAGAATTAGGGAAGAGTGGAGAAGGAAAGCAGCCGTGCCTTTTCGAAGGGACCATCCCGGCATTTGCCTTAAGCGATTTAGTGATATCACGGAGAACTTAAGTCAGAATGGCCGGACGCGGGTTTGAACCGTCGTCTTCACGAATGCGAGTCCAGTTTGCTAACCACTGCTCTACCCCGCTCGTTGGAGAGATAGATACCGCATATATGAAAATTAAAGATACATCTGGAGAAAAGAACTCAGACGGAATACCAGTTCTAAGAAAGGAAGGGAAAGCTGAAAATAACAAGACTATTCCATCTAGTGTGCAAGATGTATGAGGAAGGTGAAATACCCTGAGATTTCAAGAAGTCTGTAATAACTAAAAAAAAAAAAAAAGACTAACAGGCATTCTATACTAAATAATGGAAAAACGGGAAATATCAGTTTGATTACGGAAAAAAGTAGGAATACGCGAGGCTATACTTACCCTATGGCGTTAGGGTAAAGAAAGACAAACCTACGTTTATAGCTTTTGTAGGTTTGGAGAAAGTTTTTGACACTGTCGACTGGAACACATTCTTTAAAATTCGGAAGGTATCAGAGGTAAAATATAGGAAGTGTAAGGTTAATTACAACTTGTACAGAAACCAGACGACAGTTATAAGAGTCTAGGCGAAGGGGGTTAGTCAGGTTTCAGCCCATTCCCGATGTGATTGGATCTGTACAATGAGCAAGAACTAAAGGAAACCAAAGAAAATTTTGGAGACGGAATTAAAGTTCAGGGAGATGAAATAACAACTTTGAGGTTTGCCGGTGGCATTGTAATTCTGTCACAGACAGTACAGGACTTGGAAGAGCAGTTGAATGGAATCTACTGCGTCTTGAAAGGAGGATATAAGATGAACAATAACAAAATCAAAACAAGGGTAATGGAATGTAGTCTATGGTGAGGAAATTAGTACGTGAAATGAGGTAATGAAGTACAGGATGAGTTTTGCTGTTTGCGCAGTAAAATAAGTGACGCTGGCCGAAGTAGATCGATATAAAATGTAGACTGGCAGTGCCAAGCAAAACATTTCTGAACAAGAGAAATTTACTGAAATAGAATATAGATTTTAGTGTTAGGAAGTTATTTTTGAAGGCTTTTCTCTGTAGCGTAGCTTCTATGAAAGTCAAACGTGGGTGATAAACACTTCAAACAAGAAGAGAATAGAAGCTTTTGAAATGTGGTGCTGTAGATGAATGCTGAAGATTAGGTGGGTAACCAGCGAGGAGGTATCGAACAAAACTGGAGAGAAAAGAAATATGTAGCATAATTTGATTAAAAGAAGGAATCGGTTGATAGGATACATTCTGTGATATAAAGGGAAGTGTGTGCGTGTGAGGGGGGACCGGAGGGGGGGGGGGCGGTGATGCTGGGGGAGGGGAGGGGGAGGGAGTGAAAACAGTAGAGCGAAATCCTGAGATAAAACCGTAAGCAGGTTCAAAGGATGTAGGTTGCAGTAGTTATTCGAAGATGAAGAGGCTTGCAATGGAGAGCTGCATCAAATCGGACTTCGCACTGAAGACAGCTACAAGAACAACAACATACAATTTTAATTTATTTTAACACATAAAACGAAAAGTACATAAAAGTTTCCAAAAATTCATTCGAAAATTTCAGTTTTATTTTGCAATGAAATCAGTGAACCTTTTCTGCTTCCATGCCCCTCCCCCAACGTGTTTGATCAAACGAATTTTCTGTTGTGGCCATAGCCGAATATACATCGTCCTGTAATTCCGTTCCAAACATGTTCATGCGCAACTCTTTCAACGATAATTTTGCCCCTTTTGGAGTCTCGGATGAAACTGAATCTACTGTTCCTTCTTAGTCTTAAAAACGGTACTGCCAGGTTCGCCTCCGCCTTGTGGTTTTCAGCAGTCCGATCTTCCTGCTTCAGAACTGTTGACAGCGTGGATGGTGGGATCCAGACAGTTTTGGCGTACTTTCATCACTACACGTTCCATAGCCTCCAAAACCTCTTTGCTCTCTGCGAGACTTAAATACTTGGGCTTGTGTGAAGTCAATTTTACCACTGTTTTGCGTACTGTAGTGTAATATGCACTGTTGCATAAACAAACAAAAATGGCGAAGACTTGAATGCGATACTAATACACAAACAATCGACGAAGGAATTGTAATTGCCGAGGCGCTGTCTTCGAATTATAAAGCGTTTGCGGGTAGTCTTTCATGGCAATCGCTTCGATTTATTGAATGTACGAAAACACAAAAGATTTCTTCGAATTATCAATATTTTTTCTAGAGTCCGAAAAACTGTTTCTATTTATAGAAAAGTTTGTTATGTTCTTGGAAATAGTAGGAGTCGATTTTACTTCCACAGGAGAAAAAAAAAGCGGACAAATGCGAGTCAGACGTAATTGTGCACGTAGATTTTTCAGCTATATGTTTTGATGAGTGAGTGTGTCAGTAGTAGCTGACAAAAATAGCCGTATCTTTTAATGGCATTTACTGGGAAGCTTAAATTTATTACAGCTGAAAGGGACCGTAGACCTTAATTTTTGACGTTGGAGCTTGACACCTCTATCCTCAGAACAAACTGATCCTATACGGGTCCCGTTTTTGCTGAATGAGGTACGGAATCCAAAAAACGTCTTTGCAAGGTATACATTAATTTTTTATTTTATTTATGCACACAGACACGTTTCGCCTTTTTAACAAGACATCTTCAGTAGAACCCCTGGAATATTACAAACTTTTTCCGTCGTAACATATTGGACATAGATTTAAAAACATTTCATGGAACTTTTGTATAAAAAAATACAAAGGTATTTGAAGCAAAGCGTCTAAATTTTTATTTGGAAATCATGCATCCTCTCTTCATGTGGGAAACCGTTTGAAAGGCCCCACATCTGTGTGTACTTGCTGTAGCTTCGTAATATAATATTTTATCAGCCATTTCCGTGTGTACAGCGTCATTTGTTCTGTGAGTGGTGCAAAATTTCTTGGTTTTGCTTTCACTTTTTGTTAGTCTGGCCGTATGAGTATTGATGTAAGGTTGTGTGTGTGTGTGTGTGTGTGTGTGTGTGTGTGTGTGTGTGTGGGTCTGTGTGTGTGTGTCTATACGTTTTTTTCGAAGACTAGTTTTAAGAGGAGGGTCATCTATTGGGATGTTTGTTTATTATGTAATCAGTTTGTGTATGGTTCAAATGGCTCTGAGCACTATGGGACTTAACTTCTGAGGTCATCAGTTCCCTAGAACTTAGAACTACTGAAACCTAACTACCCTAAGGACATCACACACATCCATGCCCGAGGCAGGATTCGAACCGGTGACTGAAGCGGTCGCGCGGTTCCAGACTGTAGCGCCTAGAACCGCTCGGCTACTCCGGCCGGCCAGTTTGTGCAAACAGTAGATATATTCTTTTCTGTTTTATCGTTTTGAATACGTTATAGTATTCTTGTAGAGATAACATATGTCATCCAATATTGATTCTATTTTCATGTCTTTCTCTCTTGTAGTTGGCTTTTGATTCATTTCACTTAAACTTTCTGCAAAAATTGAATGTCTTGTCGCATATCTCCACTCTCTGATATGCTCTGAGATGCGGTATTCAAATGCTAGTCCGTCACACATGATTTAGGCGGCATGTGGATTCCTTACATCACGTAACGTCAGGATGTTATCTTCGAAGAGGGCCTGGCCGATTCCTACCCCTCTTCTCCCACTCCTAACTTCTACTTCGTCATCTAATGGCTCCTTTGTGGACAGGACACTAAACTATAATAATTCTTTCTTTCCCAGTGATTACATATTACATACTTCCGCCTGCGGGAAGTGTACATCGTTTAGGCATCCATAGAGTTGACGTGAAGCGTCTACATCTACAAACAGACGCGGCAAGTCACAATACAGTACATGGCGCAGAGTACTGCAAGAGGCAGCTTGTGGGAGAGCAGAAGTGAAGATAGTTCTGTGTTAGGAGGCACTCTCCCAGTTCTGTCCTTCCCAGTCTTCCTCGTAAGGATGGTGGTGACCTGTTGTCGCGAATGGGTGCAGTAAAAGAAGACTCAGAATTAGTTGTTTATGTCTCTGTCGGTCCATTGTGGTTCAAATGGCTCTGAACACTATGGGGCTTAACATCTGAGGTCATCAGTCCCCTAGAAGTTAGAACTTTTTAAACCTAAGTAACCTAAGGACATCACATACATCCATGCCCGAGGCAGGATTCGAACCTGCGACGGTAGCGGTCGCGTGGTTCCAGACTGAAGCGCCTAAAACTTCTCTGGGCCATTATGGCCAGGAGGCATAGGCTGGTAGGTACTTTTCAGTTCAATAAACTTTATCAACAGCCGTGTGCTTAAGGTTGTTTTATTTAGAACGCTACCAGTTTCGGCCCATACGCTTTTTTCGTATCAACGAGCCTATCGTATGGTGCTATAAAACTGGAACCGTGAATCCGAGTTGTTGCGCAACTGATTCGTACGAAAAAAGCGTATGGGGCTTCAAGATGGCAAAATGAATTGCCGAAACTGGTAGCGCTCGAATAAAATAAAATAACCTAAAGTACACGGCTGTTGGTAAAGTTTATTGAACTGAGAAGTTAGATATTTATTGTCATAAATGACAATCGGTGTCATGACTCGCTATTGACATTGGCTGTCGATGCCCGTCGAGGATTCGCGTCGTAGGCGGCCTTCAGCCCGCTCAAGGTAGCTGGCGCCTCACTCGCCGTTCCTCGCCGGCTGCGGCTCTCGCAGTTCGCTGCCCGCGGTGGCTGCATCGCTGGCCGCACCGTAGGCGGCGCATGTGTTGGAATTACACACGCCGATTTGAGAGGTGCTCTGTACTCTCACACTCACCACCATTCTTCTTCATCTGGAGAACCGCGATGACGGTTGCCGTGTAGCCGTTCAGAACGATGATCTTGGCCTGCAGTTTACGTAACCCCTGGTCAGTCAGTGAAGAGCGAAAGAAACTGGTACACCTGACTAATATCATGTAGTGCCCTTTCAAGCACGCATAAGTGCCGCAACACGACATGGCAAGGGCTCAACTAATGTTTGAGGTAGCGCTGGAGGGAACTGACACCGTGAATCCTACGGGGCTGTCAATATATCCGTAAGAGTACGATGGGGTAGAGATCTGTTCTGACCATCACGTTGCAAGGCATGTCAGATATGCTCCATAATGTTCATGTCTGGGAATTTTAGTGGCAGTGGAAGTTTTTAAACTCAGAAGAGTGTTGCTGGAGCCACTCTGTAGCAATTCTGGACGTGTGAGGTGTCGCATTGTCCTGCTGGAATTGCCCAAGTCCGTCGGAATGCACAATAGACATGAATGGACGCAGGTGATCAAGTAGGATGCTTACGTATGCATGCTGGTAAATGATTCCATGAGAGTCAAAAATTGTGATCATCTCTTTCCCTGCAGATGCAACAACTTTCTTATTTTCTGGTGTTGGAGAATCTAGCGATTTCCGCATTGTGGTGGCTACTTTTCCTTCGTCTGGCAGTCAACAGACGTGGTTCCCGACGGGTATCGCTGAATTTACGTAATGTTATCCACCGACCCCCACAGATAATCGGAGCAGGTACGCATGCTGCAGCTTTCCCTAAGTTCAGTGGCTGCATCGTTTAAACGAACACAGAATTTTATTTCGCCGTTCCTCTCGTGCCACCTCCATTGTTTGGTATGCGAAATGCAAAGAACCTGCCCAAAATAGAGCAAACTACCGAACTACCGATACGAGAGTGCTGTCGTCTATGGCAATTATACATAAAAAGTCTCACTTTTTATATATTCGTTCTACAGATAGGAGAATATCACGGAAGCTACAGGAAAAAGATCCATATTACTCTTTGTTGATCAGCTCTCGTAAGTGACGCCAAATAAGAGAACAGCGAACGTCACAAGTTGTTACTCACTGATCCACTGTGAATAAACATGTCTCTGATGGCCATCAAACAAATCGATAAAATACGTCCCCTTGGGTTTTTCTCTAAATATTTTAAATCTGGTAAGCCTAAACAAAGACAGCTCATGGGGCACATCATGCAATGTCCAGTTTAACGGCAAAGGTAGTTTTTATTCTGAGTATAGACAAAACGTTGGGCATTTTGTAATTTTATTCTTCCAGTCGACATAATTATCTGCCAATACATGTTCTTGAACCGAATAGTGCTATAAAATAATTTTGAGCCGTTATGTCAACTTCCCAGATAAAATTGCAGTTTAAACATCTTGTTGTTTGTATTGAGAAAGAAAACGATTTTTCTGTTGAGAATGGGCCTTGCTTCAGCCGAACATCACTTGAGCTGTTTCTGTTTAGACTAAATTCAACAAAAAACAAAACTGGGATTATAATCAGAAGTGCCACCGGAAAGCCAACTGATGATCCATTTATGGGACTTTTCTTTTTCAATTCGAAATACTCTTGCTGAAATACTTGCTATTACTCATAATATACCTAAGAGCCAGCACTACATTCTGTGAAAAACTTTAGTATCTGGAAATCCGAGTCTGTCTGTCAGTTGAGCGTATATTATGAAAGTTCCTGACAGATTAAAACTACACAAATTTAACAAGAAGTTTTACAACAGCATACACACTCTGCAGAATGAGGGATTCACTATCGACACAATTACTAGTTTGTACTAGGTTATGGACAAGCCCTATATTTTCTCTAAGGGGCGGTTATGAAGCAAGGTATAGAGACGCATGTTCTGAAGGCGACAGTGTCCCGTGTCAGACTAACTCAGTCAGTAACAGGAAAGCGTGCATAAGCCAAAGACCGAGGCAAGAGCAACGGTTCGGCACGAACTTTCAAAATGTCTCGATCTTTCAGTAAGTGGAAGACAAACAAGGTCGGTACGTCAGCAACAGAGTGTTTTTTCGATCATAGAGAATGATCGGAAAATGGAAATACCTTATTTCAACTTAAGCGGAACACATGCGACTGTGATGGGATACTTATTGTATCGGCTGCAGAAGGAAATGTCTCGGTGGATAATGTGCAGAGCAGTTGGAAAGAACTGTTACGAGCAGAGAGCGACGCCATGCAATAACAGGGCTGGAGCACTGCGGCACCGCGTCTAGAATGCCAACATCGCTAGGAGGAGTGCTAGGCGACGGGGGTAAGCGCTGGGGCTCAGCGGCGACTGCGGGCGCGCTCGAGCGGTGCGGGGAAGTACCGTCTGCAGGAAGGCGGAGCTTGGCGCGGCTCGGGGAAGTACCGTAAGCAGGGGGGTGCCACCTGACGCACAGCCGCGCAGGATAACAGTTGACGCTCGGTGCGCGGCTGGGGGCGAAGCGCCAGTGCCCTAGATAAATACAGCCCGAATATAAAATGCGGTCGCAATAAAGCCGAGGATTGTCATAAATCTCCCACGAGTGACGGCTGTGTCGGGGTGGACAAGTGGCTGGCTGGCTGCATCCACTGCGCCCCCTCCCCCATCCCACATCCCCCGGCACCCCTTGCAGGCACCTCGTCGCTACTGCAGCGTTTCACCGTCGGCTACGGGGCCCAGGTACTTGCAGAAGGCGGTGAGAGCGAGAACGCAAACACGACTTACTTTGCAAACAGGAATAATTTATTGACATTTACCACGGCAGTGTAAAGGGGGAATAAGGTAGTCGATATATGAGGGGTGTAATAGATATGTGGGGGTCATGCTGATAAATGGAAAAGAGAGGCAAATAATCTAAATGTCAACCATACTAAAGTGGGAACAATAAATGTTTAAAATAAAGTAAACAGCAGACGTAATGCAACGTGTTATAGCTTTGCTTAAATTGTTTCGGGAGAAAATGATCCAAAAAATGAACAAAAATATTAGGAATATGAGTAGCTAAGTGCACAGTTGATCTCATACTTGTCCGATTAGTAACACTAAGGTTCCTGGCCTTATTATATTCCTGTTAGGTAAATCTGAAAACCTTTGTGGGAACAAATCGCAGATACAAAAACAGCAAATCGTAAGTTCTTCATTTATCACAGTTAAAGCTAAAGCATCCCACCTCCAGCAGTACATAAACGGTGTCCTCACCTAACTCTGCCACCTCATATATTCCGAAATGAAACAAAATGTGAAAAACGCAATTTACCAGGGATATACCTCTCAGAGGTTAACAAAAAAGGGAGGAATGTACAATCCATAAATGTAATCACACATCACTTTCAACACAATGTCACGTTTTTTAAATGGCACATGTCTACTGCACTGAAAACCGGAGGTACAGCTACTGGTGGAAGAATTGGTTTCATTGCTCTAAACCTTACACCTCTGAAACATTTAGACTTTAAATAATGGAAACGGTGTCACAGTTTCTGCCATACTGCTGTGATGCCGTAATGCAGATTCCCTGGACTGTCCTGAAGCCTGCTATAGGCAATCTCTGCTCTGCGCGTTGCGGCAGAAACTATGGCGCCGTTGCCATCCTCTAAAGTCTACGTGTTTCAGAAGGTGTGACGTTAAGAACAGTGAAAATAATTCTGAACTTCTACTTCTCATTTCCGTAGAAAAAAACATACATGTGTCGTAACAAAATAGAAACGTAACTTTACGTTGAAAGATATCTCTGTTTAAATTTATGGGTTCTCCATTTCTGCCCACTGTGTGAGTCCCTGACATAGGTGCTTCCCTGGGCAACTGTATTTTTCACATTTTCTTGTGTTTCGGAAATATACGAGGCATCAGAAATTTGTTTTCTACTAATAAGGTACAATTCCCCCCCCCCCCCCCCCCCCCGCCCCATCCATCCTCAACCACATCTTCAGCTCTGTGCCCTGTCGCACATCCAACACACCACATTCAGCACGTGCAGGAACTAATAAAAAAGCAGAGAGTGCCACCACGTTCCCAAACAGGAATAAACAAAGCTAAGTTAGGAGAAGAGTATTTTTTCATTACCATTGCCACCCTCCACCGACCGTATTTTTAATTAACTTTTCAGTAGGGTTATTTATGTCTTATGTTATTTGAATTGAAACACCTTCTTTTGTTCATCAGGCTTCTGACTAGTTCGGTGTGGCAGTTATTCCCTGACGTCTTAACGCATGCCCTATCATTCTGTCCCTTCTTCTCAGTGTGTTCCATACATTTCTTTCCTCGCTGATTCTCTGGAGAACCTCGTCTTTCTTACCTTATTAGTCCACCTGGTGTTCAACATTCTTCTGTAGCACCAAATTTCAAATGCTTCTATTGTCTTATGTGCTAGATTTCCGCAGTCCCATTGCCATACAACGCTGTGCTCCAAACATACATTCTCATAAATTTCTTCTTCAAATTAAGACCTATGATTAATAGTAGTAGACTTATCCTGGCTAAGAATGCCCTTTTTGCCAGTGCTAGTCCAGCTTTTTATGTCCTCCTCGCTCTGTCCATCAGGGTTATTTTACTACCTGTTGTTGTCGTGGTCTTCAGTCCTGAGACTGGTTTGATGCAGCTCTCCATGCTACTCTATCCTGTGCAAGCTTCTTCATCTCCCAGTACCTACTGCAACCTACATCCTTCTGAATCTGCTTAGTGTATTCATCTCTTGGTCTCCCCCTACGATTTTTACCCTCCACACTGACCTCCAATACTAAATTGGCGATTCCTTGATGCCTAAGAACATGTCCTACCAACCGATCCCTTCTTCTGGTCAAGTTGTGCCACAAACTTCTCTTCTCCCCAATCCTGTTCAATACTTCCTCATTAGTTATGTGATCTACCCATCTAATCTTCAGCATTCTTCTGTAGCACCACATTTCGAAAGCTTCTATTCTCTTCTTGTTCAAACTATTTGCCGTCCATGTTTCACATCCATACATGGCTACACTCCATACAAATACTTTCAGAAATGACTTCCTGACACTTAAATCTATACTCGATGTTAACAAATTTCTCTTCTTCAGAAACGCTTTCCTTGCCATTGCCAGTCTACATTTTATATCCTCTCTACTTCGACCATCATCAGTTATTTTGCTCCCCAAATAGCAAAACTCCTTTACTACTTTAAGTGTCTCATTTCCTAATCTAATACCCTCAACATCACCCGACTTAATTCGACTACATTCCATTATCATCGTTTTGCTTTTGTTGATGTTCATCTTATATCCTCCCTTCAAGACACCATCCATTCCGTTCAACTGCTCTTGCAAGTCCTTTGCTGTCTCTGACAGAATTACAATGTCATCGGCAAACCTGAAAGTTTTTATTTCTTCTCCATGGATTTTAATACCCACTCCGAACTTTTCTTTTGTTTCCTTTACTGCTTGCTCAATATACAGATTGAATAACATCGGGGAGAGGCTACAACCCTGTCTTACTCCCTTCCCAACCACTGCTTCCCTTTCATGTCCCTCGACTCTTATAACTGCCATCTGCTTTCTGTACACATAGCCTTTCGCTCCCTGTATTTTACCCCTGCCACCTTTAGAATTTGAAAGAGAGTATTCCAGTCAACATTGTCAAAACCTTTCTCTAAGTCTACAAATGCTAGAAACGTAGGTTTGACTTTTCTTAATCTTTCTTCTAAGATACGTCGTAAGGTCAGTATTGCCTCACGTGTTCCAGTATTTCTACGGAATCCAAACTGATCTTCCCCGAGGTCGGCTTCTACTAGTTTTTCCATTCGTCTGTAAAGAATTCGTGTTAGTATTTTGCAGCTGTTGCTTATTAAACTGATTGTTCGGTAATTTTCACATCTGTCAACACCTGCTTTCTTTGGGATTGGAATTATTATATTTTTCTTGAAGTCTGAGGGTATTTCGCCTGTTTCATACATCTTGCTCACCAGATGGTAGAGTTTTGTCAGGACTGGCTTTCTCAAGGCCGTCAGTAGTTCCAATGCAATGTTGTCTACTCCGGGGGCCTTGTTTCGACTCAGGTCTTTCAGTGCTCTGTCAAACTCTTCACGCAGTATCGTATCTCCCATTTCATCTTCATCTACATCCTGTTACATTTCCGTAATATTATCCTCAAGTACATCGCTCTTGTATAGACCCTCTATATACTCCTTCCACATTTCTGCTTTCCCTTCTTTGCTTAGAATTGGGTTTCAATCTGAGCTCTTGATGTTCATACAAGTGGTTCTCTTATCTCCAAAGGTCTCTTTAATTTTCCTGTAGGCAGTATCTATCTTACCCCTAGTGAGATAAGCCTCTACATCCTTACAATTGTCCTCAAGCCATCCATGCTTAGCCATTTTGCACTTCCTGTCGATCTCATTTTTGAGACGTTTGTATTCCATTTTGCCTGCTTCACTTACTGCATTTTTATATTTTCTCCTTTCATCAATTAAATTCAATATTTCTTCTGTTACCCAAGGATTTCTACTAGCCCTCGTCTTTTTACCTACTTGATCCTCTGCTGCCTTCACTACTTCATCCCTCAAAGCTACCCATTCTTCTTCTACTGTATTTCTTTCCCCCATTCCTGTCAATTGTTGCCTTATGCTCTCCCTGAAACTCTGTAAAACCTCTGGTTCTTTCAGTTTATCCAGGTCCCATCTCCTTAAATTCCCACCTTCTTGTAGTTTCTTCAGTTTTAATCTACATGTCATAAGCAATAGATTGTGGTCAGAGTCCACATCTGCCCCTGGAAATGTCTTACAATTTAATACCTGGTTCCTAAATCTCTGTCTTACCATTATATAATCTATCTGATACCTTTTAGTATCTCCAGGGTTCTTCCATGTATACAACCTTCTATCATGATTCTTAAACCAAGTGTTAGCTATGATTAAGTTGTGCTCTGTGCAAAATTCTAACAGGCGGCTTCCTCTTTCATTTCTTAGCCCCAATCCATATTCACCTACTACGTTTCCTTCTCTCCCTTTTCCTACACTCGAATTCCAGTCACCCATGACTATTAGATTTTCGTCTCCCTTCACTATCTGAATAATTTCTTTTATTTCATCGTACATTTCTTCAATTTCTTCGTCATCTGCAGAGCTAGTTGGCATATAAACTTGTACTACTGTAGTAGGTGTGGGCTTCGTATCTATCTTGGCCACAATAATGCGTTCACTATGCTGTTTGTAGTAGCTTACCCGCATTCCTGCCGGCCGGGGTGGCCGAGCGGTTAAAGGCGCTACAGTCTGGAACCGCGCGACCGCTACGGTCGCAGGTTCGAATCCTGCCTCGGGCATGGATGTGTGTGATGTCCTTAGGTTAGTTAGGTTTAAGTAGTTCTAAGTTCTAGGGGACTGATGACCTTAGAAGTTAGGTCCCATAGTGCTCAGAGCCATTTGAACCAACCCGCATTCCTATTTTCCTATTCATTATTAAACCTACTCCTGCATTACCTCTATTTGACTTTGTGTTTATAACCCTGTAGTCACCTGACCAGAAGTCTTGTTCCTCCTGCCACCGAACTTCACTAATTCCCACTATATCTAACTTTAACCTATCCATTTCCCTTTTTAAATTTTCTAACCTACCTGCCCGATTAAGGGATCTGACATTCCACGCTCCGATCCGTAGAACGCCAGTTTTCTTTCTTCTGATAACGACATCCTCTTGAGTAGTCCCCGCCCGGAGATCAGAATGGGGAACTATTTTACCTCCGGAATATTTTACCCAAGAGGCGGCCATCATCATTTAATCATACAGTAAAGCTGCATGCCCTCGGGAAAAATTAAGGCCGTAGTTTCCCCTTGCTTTCAGCCGTTCGCAGTACCAGCATAGCAAGGCCGTTTTGGTTAGTGTTACAAGGCCATATCAGTCAATCATCCAGACTGTTGCCCTTGCAACTACTGAAAAGGCTGCTGTCCCTCTTCAGGAACCACACGTTTGTCTGGCCTCTCCGTTGTGGTTGTACCTACGGTACGGTTATCTGTATTGCTGAGGCACGCAAGCCTCCCCACTAACGGCAAGGTCCATGGTTCATGGGGGGACCTAGGTAGCAAAATTCCGTAACTCCATCTACTTCGTGATCACCAATTATGATAACTTTCTCGCAGCTCTCATTTCTCCTGCTTCTCATTACTTCCGCCCTCCTGGGATTTAATTTCAATCCATATTGTGTACTAGACAGTCCATTCCATTCAACAGGTTCTGTAAGTCTTCTCCACTTTCACTGATAACACTGTCATCAGCGAATCTTAACTTCGATATCCGTTCACCTTGAATTGTAATCCCACTCTTGAGTCTTTCTTTTATTTCCCTCATTGCTTCTTCAACATGTAGACTGAATGGCAGGGCGGAAGACTACATTATTGTTTTCCAATCTTAATTCCCTCTTGGTTTTTGTACATATTGTATATTACCTATCTTTCCCTGCAGTTTACCCCTATATTTCTCTGCATTTCGAATATCTTGCACTGTTTAACACTGTCCAACACCTTTTCCAGATAGACAGATCCTATGAACGTGACTTGATTTTTCTTCAGTTCAAATGGCTCTGAGCACTATGGGACTCAACATCTGTGGTCATCAGTCCCCTAGACCTTAGAACTACTTAAACCTAACTAACCTAAGGACATCACACACATCCATGCCCGAGGCAGGATTCGAACCTGCGACCGTAGCGCTCACGCGGTTCCATTTTTCTTCAGTCTTGCTTCCATTATCAGTCGCTACGTCAGAACTGCCTCTTGATGCCTTTACCTTTCCTCAAGCCAAACTAATCGTCATCTAACAGATCATCAATTTTCTTTTGCTTTCTTCCGTGTATTATTCTTGTCAGCAACTTGGGTGCATGAACTGTTAAGCTGATTGTGCGATAATTCTCACACTTGTTGGCTCTTCCGATCTTGGGTATTGTGTGTATGATATTTTTCCGAAAGTCGGATGGTATATCGCTAGTCTCATACATTCTATACAGCAACGTGAATAACCGTTTTATTGCCGCTTCCCACAGTGAGTCTCCAAATTCGAACGGAATTTTATCCATCCCTTCTATCTTAGTTGATTTTAGGTCTCCGTATGCTCTTTCAAATTCTCGATCCCATACTACTTCTACATCGACTTCTGTTTACTATTCTGTCACGTCAGCAGATGAGTCCCCCACACCACCATAGAGGCCCTGAATGTACTCTTCCTGGCTATCCGCTCTCTCATTTGCATTTAACAGTGAATTCTGAAGCTTGTTTTGACTTTTCTATAAGCTGAACCAGTCTTTCCGACTATCATTTCTTTCTCGATTTCTTCAAATTTTTCATTCAGCCATTTCGCCTTAGCCTCTCTGCACTTCCCATTTATTTAATTCCAAAGTCACTTGCACTCCTGTATTCCTGAAATACCTGAACATTTTTCTACTTCCTTCTTTCGTCGAGCAACTGTCGCCTTCCAAGTTTTTCTCTCCATTTTCTGTGACTGCCCTTTTGTGAGATGTCCATTTCTCTTCACCTGAACTATCTGCTGAGCTGTTCATTATCGCAGTATCTATAGTCCCAGAGAACTTCAAACGTATCTCTTCATTCCTTAGTATCTCCATAACCCTCTTCTTTGGCTCTGATTCTTCCTGACTAGTCCTTTAAACTTCAGCCTATCATTCATCACTACCAAATAGTGATCTGAGTCTATATCTGTCCCTGGGTTCACAGTACAATCCAATATCTGATATCGGAATCTCCGCCTGACCATGATGTAATCCAACTGAAATCTTCCAGAATCCCTGGCCTTTTCCAAGTATGCATCCTCCGCTTGTGGTTGTTGAACAGAATATTCGCTATTACTACATGAAACGGATTGCAGAACTCAGTCAGTCTTTCTCCTCTCTCATTCCTAAAACCAAGCCCATAATCTTCCGTAACATTTTCTTGCACTCCTTCCCCTACAACCGCATTCCAATCTGCCATTATTAGATTTTAATCTCAAATTAGGTACTGAATTACCTGGTCAATATCCTCATACGCTTTCTCTATTTGTCCATATACTGCTTGTATACCTGTACTATTGTTGTTGGTGTTGGTTTACTGTCGATTCTGATGAGAATGATCCTGTTACTGAACTGTTCATTTCCTATTCATGACGAATCCTACTCCCGTTGTACCATTTTCTGCTGCTGTTGGTATTATCTGCTACTCATCTGACCAGAAATCCTTTCTTCTTTCCATTCCACTTCACTGACCCCTCTTATAACTAGATTAAGCATTATCGTTTCCCTTTCCTTTCTACCATCCCTACCATGTTCAAAATTCGGACATTTCACGCCCCGACTCATAGAACGTTAGTCTTTCGTTCGTTATTTAATCACTGAATACAATTCTACTCTAGTCAATGAGATTACAGTCCGAAGGCATGTCTAGTGATGTCCCAGACAGCAGTACCTAGCTGACTCTGCCCCCCCCCCCCCCCACCCCCACCCTCACCCCCCATATGGCTCAAAAACCAGAAGTGATGGTCGTCTCGGATACCATTTCTTTTCATTTCAGGACCCCTTTGTTTATAATCCACGGCACCGTTACACCACAGAGGTACGTCGACAATATTCTACACCCCGTTTTGTTGCCCTTCATGGCGAGCCATCCTGGGATTACAGTTCAGCAAGATAATGCGCGGCCTCACACTGCTAGAGTTTTTATTGCTTGTCTTCGTGTTTGCCAAATCCTACGTTGGCCAGCAAGATCACCCCATCTCTCCCCAGGTGAGAACGTTTGCACCATTATGGGCAGGGACCTCCAACCTCTTGCGGATTTTGACGATCTAATGTTGTAATTGGACAAACTTTGGCACGATATCCATGACAAATACATTCAACAACGCTATCAATCAAAGGCAAGCTGTACAACTGCTTATCTAATGTCGAGAGGTGGACCAACGCGTAATTGATTTGTTCAATTTGTGAAGCTCTTTCTCTTGATAAATCATCCAATTTCTCTGAAATTGTAATCATTTGTTTGTCTGTTCAGTTACATCGCATCTATCGATTTCCACCCCATTCAGATAATTCCTACGAGGTGCGTCGCTTATTTTCGTGGAAATATGGTAGATCAGTTATTCGGTTTGCAACGGCACTTTCGCGTTCTCGTCAATACGGTACCAGAATGTTTAAGTTCTACCACTGTAAAGACGGAAGATCCGCGATTCGGAATGTCAGAACTGTGTAGTAAGTAGCGGCAGAAACACCACCACAAAATTACGCAGCACCAACACTCCAAACCATCGACTCTCGGAGAGAGATTTTAACCGTGTTCAACCTAATGGTAAAGTATCGAACTATTTTTTCTCCGAATTTATACAGTTTGTGGGAAAAGCAGTGAGAATAATTACTTTTGGAACCTTTTATCAGACAAAGCCTGTTATAACAATAAACTGTTTCACTTAATAAAACGGCCGCCAGCCCAAATCGAGCACAGTGTCTACACAAAAAGATGAAGCCAATTTTCGACACTGAATAAATAACTACTTTCACTTACTAGACTTAATTTACATTTACTACGGTCACTTGGCAGTAAGTACTATTAATCCCACTTTCTGTTACTAATGGAATTTATCACTATACTTCAGTAATTATTTAAAGAAGACACACACATGTTTCAACAAGGATACAAAAAAAATATTAAACTTATTGCTATCATTCATACGACCAAAACTATTATTTAACACGACTAAATTTCATTTCTTTAGGACTGTTAGTTGTTAATGTTTTACTAACACCAATATTTGTCTGGCTTCCTTTGACATGGAGAAGCAACAGGAACAATTACTGTTAAGATTGGTGCAGTTAAACAATTATGTTACTTTACTTTCAGAAATGCTATCGAAAACTTATCCTCATGGTCACGCAAAGCGGTGGCCCTTAAACTTTAGTACTTAATAATGATTTTCAGAATTTACTATCAAAACAGTACTATTGCCAGTAATTTACTATTATTCAAGCTTCAATAAACATCAGGATACTCGGAATAAATTCGTTTAGGTAAGGACCCTACTGAGGTAAATGAAATAAGAAAATTACGGTTAAACACAAAGGTATATTTAACACTTATGTTCCAATGATTGAAGATGGATGGTTCATACTGTGATACACTTCTAAATAAAGTACTTTGTGTGTTACTGATGTCGAAGGTGGCGTGAGGCGCTGCTGCGTAGTAACATTGCGCAGGTACGGCTCTTGATGTACATAGCTCTGTCTTCCTCTTGGTGGCGACGATAAAATTGCAACTTCCTGAGCTATTAATTTATTGCCGTACTGCGCCAATCATGTAGAACACGTCAGAGGCCAAAACCCAGTCTTGCAGGTAAATTCGGGGCCTCTAGTGCTCGACCAACGTGATGCGTATTCACCATTTGCAGGGCAGCTACCGACTGTCTGTGCCACTTGCGCGCCAATTCTCACTCGCGCGCCCCACCACCTTTTCCATTCCACCACAGAACGGAGTTCCATTCTACCTATGATCCCTACACTTCAATTTACACTTCTGCTTACAAAAACCCTAAGTATGGACCATCTACAATTGCATGACAGCATATACATACAAAATTGACAAAATTAATTACAGTTGTACTTGACATATTACATAATTATTTACAAAATATGTTTTAATACATTTATTCCACCTACGTCAAATTGGTTATTTTAAACAGACACACTACACTTAACGAAAGCTTACTTTCGTTATAGTATTTGCTTAATTTTTCAAAATTATTACGGAACAAAAAAAAATTTTAAAATATACAGATTAATGGCAGTATTATATTATAAATAGCATTACAGGTTGTTCTTTGTGCCTCTATCTGTTCTCAAAGGCAGTGGTGTAAATCGACTCAACGTTTCTGAGTCTTTACGAGCCACCGGCCGTTGTGGCCGAGCGGTTCTAGGCGCTTCAGTCTGGAACCGCGACCGCTACGGCCGCAGGTTCGAATCCTGCCTCGGGCTTGGATGTGTGTGCTGTCCTTAGGTTAGTTAGGTTTAAGTAGTTCTAGGGGACTGATGTCCTCAGATGTTAAGTCCCATAGGGCGCAGTGCCATTTGAACCATTACGAGCCGTGGTAATTTGCGTAAGTTTCGGAAAGGTTTCTTGGGCAAGGTTTCAGCCCCTTTCAGTAGGCGGTGTGATTTATTGTAACGCCATTAAACAGTGAGACAGGGAAGTGTTCTCTGTCTCGTAGCCTGGATGAGGGCGGACACGCGCGGCCGGCTTGGCGACGTGTCCAGCGGACGCCTGACGTCGCGGTTGGCCCCGAGCGACTGCATCGTCGGACGCCGGGGTCAGATTAAGCGGCGGCCGGCCCACGCGGAATCCGTAATTAGATGCAACGATAATACCCCGCAACGCGACGCGGGGGCGGCCCGCCAATTGATTCCCAGGCAGCGCGCACATTGTGCCCCCGTGTCGTCTGGCGGTATCGATTTCCAAACACTCTGCCATCTGTGACGTCTGCTCCAGAAATATGAACAACTGCCAACGGCAGTAGGTCAGAAAAACAAAGATGGAAGTGGAAAGTCTTACTCCGTGATAACCTTGACCGACCGTTACTAGACTGATGCTCCAGTATTTCCATATCGGTGACATATTTTGATACAAATTCCCTCATTACGTGAGCACATTTCCAGTATTTTCAGTTCGGAAAAAGACGTTCGTACGGATCAAAAATTGTTCTCGTACGTAATGGCTGCTTAGCTTGTCCAATGTCAATCGAACGTTGCGAAAAGATATGTTACAAAACCAATAATTTATAGCCGTTTTTGATTGAAGCATTTTATTGTTCCCTGCCACTTCCGATTTCGAACTTTTGTTCATCAGATGGCTGCATTACCGCTGTTTAGCGCAACTACTTAAAGTGAACCCGTACTGAATGCTTTGTAGACTTGCCAGCATGTTCACTGTATGTACTTGTGATAAACAGCTATTATACAATTTACAAACTTTATCTTCATTTTCTTTCTAAATGTTTAGCAGTTAATATATTTTCACTATATAGGGCACTATGACTCCATAAACTCCCATCTAACAAAAAAATGATTCAAATGGATCTGAGCACTATGGGACTTAACTTCTCAAGTCATCAGTCCCCTAGAACGTAGAACTACTTAAACCTAACTCACCTAAGCGCACCCATGCCCAAGGTAAGATTCGAACCTGCGACCGTAGCGGTCGCGCGGTTCTAGACTGTAGCTCCTAGAACCGCCCGGCCACTCCGACCGGCTCTGACTAACAATCGTTCTGTATCTGACGGTGATAAAATGTTCTAAACTGTTGATAGCAGGCAACAATAAAATACGTCAAATCAGGTGCATTAGGGACGTGGGAGTGTCACGCCCACTGACTGCACAGACATGGTGGCGGTGAAATGAGTGCAGGATGACTAGCGATGAAATGTACTAAGGACAACTGTATGACAAGAAGAGTACACCATCCGTCCTAAAAGCACCGTAATTGATTTCGTTACAAAGTTATAAGAGACGTCAGCTCCGTAATTACAGTGGCAGTTTGAACAAACGTGCAATCTACTAGTCAGTTGTGAGCAGGCAATGCTAGGTGTTGGACGTACAGCCTTAGTGTGCCAACGTCGCTGTTCACGAATCACAACGGACAAACACCTCTAAACCAAGTGATCAAGACATTCACCAGGACGTTCTGAAGAAGAGAAAAATGTGTACGAAGTCTCTCCCACGTGCCTTGGCTCCCGAACAAGAATAACGACGTGTGGACGCCTGCCGCGAATTGTTTTAAATTCAATATGTGGACAATTTTCTTCTGGAGAAAGACTTGGCGTTACCATTATGAACCTATCACAAAACGAAAGGATGCAGCGATTCAAGAGAAGAGGCAATTCTTTGAGGACATAACCGGAATTACATCCAAGTATGAGGCACTAGTTGAGCTACATCCCAAATAGGAACATTTCTGACATTTTCGTATCATCGATGCACGTTCCGTGTGTTGTACTGTGGAGAGACTATGTGGAATACCTGAAGCATTAAAACCGCCATCTTAACTTTTCTCTGTTTTTTATTAATCCAGTCTCGAAACATTTTGAACTGACGCGGTAGGCATTGGTTTTCCCAGATGTTCTGCACCACGACAGTTCGACTGGTTCTGACGAATACACTCATGACAACAGCTTGAATCTGGGCAGATCTTACAGACATCACTAACCGTCGGTAACAGTTTACAGGAAGCTACACTGATATTTCGAGTTTTCATGTGTCGTTTGACATTGACACAGCACCCCAAACAACAGGACTTACATGGTGTAGAGCCACAGTCAACTGGGACAGTGAGTGTATTCTGTGGTGTTAAGCGATGAGCCTGTGGCGGTCGGAGTAAGGCTAATACATCTGAAGACGACACTCGGTCACAGGAAGCAGCTATTCTCGAAACCTCTAACTCTCCCACCTCTGGAATAAGGTCTTGAGGGCTATTGCACATGACAACAAAACTAATTCGGTAGTTGTTTAAGGGATACTGAGAGCTTACCAGTGTGGCCCTGTTTTCATGTTTCATTACCAGGATACCAAATGTGATATTCTGACAAGATAATGCAACAGACTATATTGCCGTCCACACCGCAAATCCCTCGAGGAAAATGTGGATCTATCACTCATCTATATAGTCCTCTAATTTGTCCCGCCAGGAGATTCGTAAATATGACATTCAGAGGTTGTTTTCTGACACTCCACAATGTAGAGAAGTGTTGATGGTGGACAATGAAAGTTTAACCATTCAGTAATTAGGTGATAAGAATTCTACAATGTTTGATAATTATCGGACTGGTGCTCTATGGTGCTGCACTTTCCGTTTTCACATTTCGTTCCTGAAAGCCTGAAATACTACACCTCTTCCATTGTTACGTTGCACTGAATATACGAGGAAGGAAAGTTTAGAATGTCAATGTTGGGTAAACACGACATGAAGCTCTTGCGGCACATGATTGGAGAGCATTTCTTCTTTGGGAAAATACAGTTGAAGTTAACACTTTTCTTCGCAGATTCATTTAGTAAGCACAAGAGTGGAACGTCACGGAGTCACTCATCAAAGCCTAATGTCAGACGCTACAAGACGACGCACAGGTTTCTGTTCAATTTCTCAGAGCGTACACAACAAAGGAGCCAAACAGCATGATCATAACGAAAATATTGCAAAAATTATTAGGGTATCCAGAGATCTGACGAGTCATTTACTTTCCAGAGCACTGTTCTTGAATAGAACAGGGAAGGACATTGACAATGGTACTAAAAATACCCTGCACGACATGTCGAAATGTGATTTACGAAATATTCAAGTCGATTTAACTTCAAGTCACAAACTTCAAGCCACATAGAAAATACGTCTCTGTGTGGTGTTTGCACCACGATAGCTATTCTACAGAATGACACTTAAACTGAGACATATGCAAGATTATAAATAAACTCTCTTTGGAAGATGATGGTAATGACATTACAACCTGATTTAAGAATCCTGACCCTAACCTACAAGCCGTTTTAGAAATAGCAACCCCTTTTTCTTTTTCCTTTTAGTGCATTTCTTATATTTTTACCTTATTTTTTATTGTTTCACTTTCTAGCATGATTTCACTACATTTCTCTCCGTGACTGAACAAATTTAATTATTTCCGGAAATCGTTTATGGTGTGAATAGCAAGACTCTAAAATAATTAAAAGGATACTGTCCCTAAAATTACTCTCCTCGTTGATGGCAGGCATCAACATCTAATTGAATCATCTCTCAGGGACACTGCATGCCTGAGACGTGCTGTGGTAGCTAGTCGCCTCCACTCTAATCTTTAATCTAAGACTATCCTCAGGGATCAGACAAATCACGCAGTCGACGGTGAAGAGAACGTGACGCCATTGTTCCAAGTTTCATTCCAGGTGTTCCCTTGCAGGCATTCTGCATGAGATAAAGTACAAGGGTGCTTGAACTTAGTTTGTAGTGAACGCGAAGAGGCCAGATTCATCGTAAGGAGAGTTTTTTCTTTACACTCCCTAATGAGTTTCAGCACTTTATTTGTAGTTCTTTACAAATATCTTCATTGTTGAACCCATCTAGCAAGATGTTGCCCGTTATTAATTTCCTTCCCACCATCACGATACTTATGTTACAGCCGGCCGTTGTAGCCGAGCGGTTCTAGGCGCTTCATCTGGAACCTCGCGACCGCTACGGTCGCAGGTTCGAATCCTACCTCGGGCATGGATGTGTGTGATGTCCTTAGGTTAGTTAGGTTTAAGTAGTTCTAAGTTCTAGGGGACTGATGACCTCGGAAGTTGCCGGCCGAAGTGGCCGTGTGGTTAAAGGCGCTGCAGTCTGGAACCGCAAGACCGCTACGATCGCAGGTTCGAATCCTGCCTCGGGCATGGATGTTTGTGATGTCCTTAGGTTAGTTAGGTTTAACTAGTTCTAAGTTCTAGGGGACTAATGACCTCAGCAGTTGAGTCCCATAGTGCTCAGAGCCATTTGAACCTCAGAAGTTAAGTCCCATAGTGCTCAAAGCCATTTCAACCATTTTGCACTTACGTTACATTTATATAGGAGGAGAAAATTTGATTTCATATCGTTCCTCCCTTTCTCATAGTTCATTGTGGGCTTGAACAGATATTCTGAAATATGTTTACTTTATTTGTTACATCATCACTCTTGAAGTATATTTCCTGTGCTATATAATGGAATGAGGAAATGTGTTCTTGGATGAGTATTGATTCACTTCGAAAATACGCTTTAGTACCACAGCTATAGATAAGCTATCAATTCCTTGACAGTCTACGTTCATACAAACGTTTTACTCTTTTATCTATCTTTGCCAGATTTTCTGCTTCTATTTGTCTATCACACTCTTGCCATCCAAATATTACGAAAAGCACATTCAATATAATTTATGTATTTCGATGTCCAATTTCCAGTATTTCATGATTACAAGTTATTATCAGGGAAATTTTATTTTAAACACAGAAATTTATACCTCTTTTTTGTAGAGTAATGAAGGTTATTAGTCACTTTCTTGTATAATTATTTGGCTGCTTGCAAATGAAACTTGATTTCGAGAAATAGTTTCGTTCTAAGTAAGTCTCCAAGTTTAAATGTTATTCCCATGCTTTCATTACTTTTTTCTTTTACAGGCTACTCAAGAGCGAGGAGAGGCTGCACCCCTACGCAGAGTTCTGTGAGTTAAATCAAAGTGCTACGGCCTGTTTGTTTCATTTTAATCTTAGTTCTAATGTTTTATTGCATATTAGATATACTGCATTTTTCTAGGACGGACATAATTTCTGCCTGTAAACGTAGTCCAGTGCATTCTAGTAATTCATAAACCCTGTTCTTTACATATTAGCTACGCTCGCTCATCAGCAGTAAAATGTCCTGACGTTCCACAGCGGAACCACAGGTTTCAGAGCACAACCACGTCACTGTGTAAAGCAGTTCCAAGTATGATACACGGAAACCGATATTGAAAATGAAATGAAATGATCGCATGGCGTTAATGGCCGGGAGATAGCAAATGGGATAGTTCGGCCGCCGAGTTGCATGCCACTTCAACCTATTCCACACTGCGTGTCGATGATGATATGATGATGGAGCGCTGACCACTCAGCTAAGAAGGCGGCCCCTGTTGGTAAAATACTCCAGCTACAAGTGCTGGAAGAAGTGCACGTCCTATAAGATGCTTATCTATTATTTGGACCAAAAATACTCACTGTAAACCTTTGTTGCTCGTTTTGGTAGTAATCACATGTAGTCTCCCATACTTCCAGTTGAATTTTTTGTAATCACACGATTCATAAGGTATGAATCATCTGAAAAAACACACACATTTCTAAAGGTAGCTTAATGCGCGTTTCAGTGGATGAAACACTTCGTAAATTCTATACGAGTTACGAAATCGGATGATCTTAGAGCCTGAATCTTCTGATACCGGTGTGCATGTTTGCTTTACTCCTGTGGTAGCCTCCAAACACTTATATTTATATTGTCTGTTCGTTTTTGGAACACAGCCTGCGACCAGCTTAGAGAAAGAAGCAACGACTCTTTCCTCAGGATGTGACCATCGTTTTGCAAGACAATACTCGGGCACGTGTGGCACAAGTTGTGACTGATTTGTTCGATCGATGGGGCTGGAAAGTGCTGTGGTACTCACCACACTGCCTAAACATAAGTCCCTGTGGCTTAACTTCGTAAATTAAGGAAGCACTTAATGGGATTCGGTTCAGAACGGTTACAGTGTTTGTTCGGGCAATAAACTGCTCCACTGGAACGACACTCACGGGAAAGAATCATGACACCGAAAATAATTAAAGTAGAGGAATGAAATTTCAGGAATACATTTTTTTAGGTACCATATTTGAATAACATTGCAAGATCACAGGTTAACGTAAGTGCGACGAGATAAGCCATTCCAAATGTGTAATAGCCAGAATGTTGAACGCAAGGATGCAAACGTACATGCACTGTGTTGTACAGGTGCCGGATGTCAGTTTATGGGATGGAGTTCCATGCCTGTGGTACTTGGTCGGTCAATAGGACTGTCAATGCTGTGTGTGGATGACGCTGGAGTTGCCGTGCAATGATGTCCCATATGTGCTCGAATGGATACATATCTGGTGATCTAGCAGGCCAAGGCATCTTGTCGACCCTATGTAGAACATGTTGGCTTAACACAGAGGTATGTGGTCTAGTATTATCCTGTTGGAGAACACCTCCTGTAATGTTGTTCAAACGTTCAAACGTGTGTGAAATCTTATGAGACTTAACTGCTAAGGTCATCAGTCCCTAAGCTTACACACTACTTAACCTAAATTATCCTAAGGACGAACACACACACCCATGCCCGAGGGAGGACTCGAACCTCCGCCGGGACCAGCCGCACAGTCCATGACTGCAGCGCCCTTAGGCCGCGCGGCGAATCCCACGCGGCTGTAATGTTGTACATGAATGCCAACAGAACAGGTCGAATCACCAAACTGACTTACAGATTTGCAGTCAGAGAGCGTGGAACAACCACGAGACTGCTCATGCTGTCATTCGAGACCGCACCCCAGACCATAACCCCAGATGTAGGTCCAGCGTGTCTGGCACGCAGACAGGTTGGTTGCAAATCCTCAACTGGGCTCCTCCTAACCAACACACGGCCAAAACTGGCACCGAGGCAGAACCAGCGTCATGGGAAAAGACAACAGATCCCCATCCTGCACTCCAATGATCTCTCGCTGTACACCACTGAAGTCGCAAAAGGTGGTGGTTTGGGTTAAGTGGAATGCACGCTACAGGGCGTCTGGCATGGAGTCGTCCTTGAAGTAACTGTGTAAGTTGCGTCAATGTGGTGCCAACTGCTGCTCAAATTGTTTCTGCAGGCAGCGCGACGCAGCAGGGCCATACGCTGAAGATGAAGACTTACCTCTCGATAGTACCATGTGGCCGTCCGGAGCCTGGTCTGCTTGCGAGCGTATATTCTCGTGACCACCGTTGCCAGCAATCACGTACAGTGGCTACATTCCTCCCAACTGTTTCTGAAATATAGCAGAAGGAACATCCAGCTTCTCGTAGGGCTATTACACGACCTCGTTCAGACTCAGCGCGGTGCTGGTAATTGGGCCACTTTTATACTACTAGCTCGAAATTTCAGTAGACAGCACCTTTCAGAATTAAAAACATCCTACCAAATTAAGTTTATGCCGCACAACTCCTTCTTAATATTGTGATCTTTTTTCCGTCAGTGTCTTAACACAACTCGTGTTGCTAAGGCAATCCCACGACTTCCCAATTGCTGGCAACAGGCTGTATACAATACTTGTGACTGATTTGAAAGGAAGTAAAATTTTTGAAACTATCTATTTTGTAAAAGTTGTGAATATATAGTAGCCACTATTAAAGTTCTAGCCCTTCTACACATTATTATTATTTTCGATTATTCCCTTTTGAGAGAGCGGTTGAACGTGAGTAGTCACGATTTCTTCTTCTTTCTTCGTTCTTCCCAAATTCTCTTCATACGTTCACTGTGTTCTCTCTTGCGTTCTTCCGATCATCTTTTTCCCGTTCTGTTCTCCGTATGTTCTTGTTTAAGTGTGTGTTTCTGTATCATGTTTCTAAACTGTTCTCTATTGTTTATGTTGTCTTATGTGATCCCAGTTCTTTAATGTCTTATTCTGCTTCAGTGATCCACTTTGTTTTGTTTTTGCTCTTGTTTACTATCTCAAAAATTTGTCTTGTGAGCCTGCTTTTATTCATCCTGGTGATATGTCCATAAAATTTCATCCCTCTTTTTCTAATGGTGTCTGTTATTCTTTCTATGTCTTTGTAAATCTCTCTAGTTGGCCTCTTCATCCAAATTCCTTCCCGAAACACTGGTCCACACGTTTTCCTCAGAATTTTTCTTTCCTGCTTTTCAATCTCCCTGATCTTCGTATGACCATGAATCACTGTAGTTTCTGCGGCATGAAGTGCTTCTGGTAGGACTACTGTGTCGTAATGCCTTAGTTTAGCATTGACAGAAATAGATTTCTCATTATAGTGAATCCAAGTGAGCTTGTATGCTTTTTGTAATCTGGAGATTCTATCTTTATTGCCTATTGAGTTCAGTCCTGATGACTGTATTATCTCCCCCAGATATCTGAAGTGGGCAACTTGTGCCACTTTCGCGTATTGCGTAGTAATGGGGAGGATTATCTACAGGTTTGTTTTCCATATACTGTGTTTTCTCGCAGGAGTTTTGTAGCCCAGCTTTCTGTGAGATTTCGTGTAGTTTTTCCAGTGTAAGTTTGGCTTCCTCTGTATTGTTCGTTAGAATGGCAAGATCGTCCGCGAAAGCCAGACACTTCACCCTAATTCTCTGCTCTTTTTTAATCCCAAGCTGAATTACTTTTATTTCCTTTTCCCATGTCCTCGCAATTTGTCCAGAACCATGTTAAACAGAAAGGGGGACATTCCATCTCCTTGGCGACCAACAGTATGGACATGAAATGACTCTGATGTTTCTCCCATGAATTTAACTTTGGAGGTTGAATCTGTTAATGCCTGTTGAATAATTGACCTTGTTTTCCTGTCAACCCTGAACTTCTCTAAAGTGGAAGATAATGTTTGTCTATCTATTGAATCGTAAGCCTTTTTAAAATCGACATAAGTTACCACAGTATTCCTACATCTTCTCATTTGCAAAATAATTTTTAAGTTCCATATCTGTTCGATGCAAGATCGACCTTTGCGAAACCATATTAACTGGTCCGCTTGTTCTTCTAGTCTGTTTAACAGGGCCTTTGAAAGAATTTTGTATATTACAGGGAGCAGTGAAATTCCCCTGTAATTACTTGGATCGGTTTTTGCACCTTTTTTGTGGAGAGGGTGAATTAATGGACATTTCCACTCTGCAGGTATTTGTTCAGTTTCCCAAATATTTGATAAAATTCTGGGGGTTGCTTGTTTGAGATTATTGTCATTTAATTTCCATACTTCTGCTATGATTCCATCTTCCCCTGGAGACTTGTTGTTTTTCAAGGAAGTGATTATTTCCTTTACCTCTTTAAGTGATGGTGGATTTGAATCGGTAATAGATGTGGGTTTTTATGAAATCTAGTTGTTCTGTCGGAGGCTCGCAGTTGAAAAGTGAATTTTGTAAAAATTTCTGATGTTGCTCTTGTTAATTCTTGTTCAATTTCTTTAAACCGGCTTATATCATATCTACGCTTTTCTCTTCGTATTGCCTTGGAAGATTTCTTCTGTATTCTCGAAAATTCCTGCCATTTTTCTGTAGTTTGGTTGCTACTGAGTTTTCCAAGCTTGTATTCTTTCTTCTATTGCTTGATCACATGCACTGTTCCACCATCTGTGTTTTCTCTTTCTTGGGGGTTTGCCAAATCTCATAATGTTTTTCAGTACTTCTGCAAGTTCCCTCCAGTTCGTTGCGTTTGATTGCCCAGTTTCCTGGAGAATTTCCCTCTTGTTAAGTTTAAGGTATTCTGGATCAGTTCTAAATGTTTTGTTCATTGGTGGCTTCTTTCTGTTAGGTTGAAATCTAATCTTTATTTGCAGCAGATGATGGTCTGACTCAAAAAACCCTCTCTTGTTCGTACGTTGAGTATTTCTTTGGTATTCTTATTAGATATTGCAGCATGGTCTATCTAAAATTCACCCAAAGTTGAATTTGGTGATTTCCATGTTGTCAGTTTGTTTACAGGTTTTAGGAATTGTGTAGACATGATATTAAGATCAAAATTTTCGCAGAAGTTTATCAGTCTGTCGCCGTTTTTATTTGTTTCTCTTGTGAGCTGTATGAATTCCCGTTGTTTTCCTGAATTTTTCTCTTTGCCGAGTTGTCCATTGAAATCTCCTAACATAATTTTCACGTGATGAGTAGGGATTTTATTTGAGGTTTCCTCCAGTAGTTCCCAGAAGTCATCTATTGCCTGTGGATCTTTTCTATTGTAATCATTTGTGGCGGCGTGAGCATTTATCAGTGTGTATTCCTTATCTCTAGATTTTACTGAGATTGTCGAGATTCTTTCTGATGTTGAATGGAAGTTTATTATTGAGTCTATAATTGATTTGTGCACAACAAAAGCTGCGCCAAATTGTTTGGGTCTCTTGTTCAGCTGAACTGCAGGTTTTCCTCTGTAGATTCTGAAGTTTCCTGAATCAAAATTATTTTCGTCAGTAAATCGTGTTTCTTGAATCGGAAGGACTTTTATGTAGAATTTTTCCATAGTATTTGTGAGTTGTTTGAGTTTACCTACTTTGGAGAGTGTGTTTGTGTTGAGAGTTCCTATGAAGTTTTTCTGTTTTTCTCTTAGAGATTTTGAGGAGCTCCGACTCTTCTGCGCATGACGTTACTGAACCCCCAGAATCCGATGACCAGGAAGATTCAGTCTAGAGACTGATGCCTGGGGTAGTGAATTTCTTTCCTTTAGTTCCATCATGTTTATTCCAGTTGAAACTTGTTTTGTGGTGATCTTCTATGAAGGTCACATGTTTACGACTTGATAGTTGAGATCAAGAAGAGCATCGAGCAGTCGCACCAACTAGGTGAACAGACGCTGACCACTACCCGCTGGATTCCAGAACTGACGTCAGTGGATTTGGGCTGCCTCTTCTGCCAGTTCCGCCATACCGATGATCTTCATCTCTGCCTTGACTGCCGTTGAGGTCTTCACCGTATCCCTGGCAAGGGGCCCTCACAAGGTACTATCACCCAGGCCAGGTGAATTAAAGTGTTTTGATGAGGTGTTACTCCTCCCCCTCCTTTTTCAACCGGGCTTGGGACCGGCTTTGGCGGAGTTCCTGTAATTAGCAGGTGTGTATACACAGTACATAAATCATATTTCAACACCATGCATCAGTGACAGAATTCAGAGGTATTAAAGAAAAGTAAAATTATTACACTATCATTGCACATGAGTATCCGTCTACAGTGCAGGATTAACGGGTCCACGTTGACTGCTGATAATGACTCAATACAATTTGCTAGTATTGATCCGTTATTCACTTGAGTTGTGAAACAGTCACAGACAGAAAATGATAGACAAATACAAAAGCCAAAGTTCTAGCGGCCTGAACCGCATTCGTATATATAATAATATCATAACTACTAGGTCTTAAGTTTATATCCTTGCTAATTTTATTACAATTATCATTTATTCTTTATACTAAATTTATGTTGTTTTCCATAAAGAGATGTTTATCTGTTTTCTTTCACTTTGAAATATCATAGGTTTGTTTGCAAAACAATATTTATTCCGTCGAAAATAAGCGTTTTGTGCCTTGGGTGTTTTACTCGAATAATACTGGAACTCAGTACTCATCAAAACATATTGAGCAACTAATTAATATCCTTCAGTCGTTTAAATTTACTTTTGTTAAATACTAATACACATCACTTTTGACGAAGTAGTTTTCAGGTGAATGGCCGGAAGTCAGTGTCCAAAGGGCGCAATATTTTTGCCGTATTCAGGAGCGCTGACGAAGTGATTGCCTAGGAGCTGAGGTAGAGCTTACGTATCCCGTCCCCTCCATCCGACGTGGCTCTCTGTGCATGGTCTGCGTCCAAACAGGGGCAGCGTCTACCATCTCCTTCGGCTCCTAGCCAACAAGTGGCTCCATTCTAGTAAATGTTAGGTGTACCGCAGTGTCTGGGGCCAGACCAAGTACACAACGCCAAGTGGTTTTCGGTAACTCACTGGCGACGCCCTCGGCCGGTTGGCCAGCGTCTCCCGGCCGTGCCACGATTCTGGTTACCATAAGCCCTGCCTCAGCTCCTAGCAAATCAGTTCGTCAGCGCACATGATGATGGCAACCGGTTGCTTGCAGAACTATTGTGCCCGTTTGACGCTGACATCCGGCTGTTCACCCATGAGCTATTTCGTCATGAATAGCGCCGGGAGAATTTGAAGACTCACAACATTACTTTCGTATAAAAATCATCGCACATTAAAACTTAAGTATACAATCTGTGGTGTCACCGCCAGACACCACACTTGCTAGGTGGTAGCTTAAATCGGCCGCGGTCCATTTAGTACATGTCGGACCCGCGTGTCCCCACTGTGTGATCGCAGACCGAGCGCCACCACAAGGCAGGTCTCGAGATACGGGCTAGCACTCGCCCCAGTTGTACGACGACTTTGCTAGCGACTACACTTACGAAGCCTTTCTCTCATTTGCCGAGAGACTGTTAGAATAGCCTTCAGCTAAGTCCATGGCTACGACCTAGCAAGGCGCCATTAGCCTTACATAGTTTGAAAGTTATCGTATGAAATGTCTCAACAAGAAGAACGATGTAAACAACAAGGATAATTAAAAGTTAAGTATTCGAGGAGCTGCATACTTTTCTTGCTACCATTCACTACTTATCCTGTTCCAGAATTCACGCCCGTCTGCGTTAGATAGCGTGCATTTAGGCCGCCTCTATCTACAAGGTGTTGGCACATTTACCAACGCATCACAATCTCGACGGGTTATTATCGATAAAAAATAACTCGCAAGATTAGATTTTTCAAATAAATTAAAACAAATAACCCCCTTTTTACATTCAGACCAGAGACTATTCTAGTAATAAACATCCTGAAATACCATGTCACCAAATGGGCAACGCATAGATTACTGCAAACACTGGTATCGTATTTTTCAATAAATCTTAGTATCGAGTAGTTTATTCATTACTAATCGCGTTAGTTACGTTCAAGATGCTACTCAAACTCAAGTGGGAGAAGCTGTGTGATGCCTATTATGTATCACGGAGAGGTTAATTGTAAAATTCTGGCCGGCCGGTGTGACCGAGCGGTTCTAGACGCTTCAGTCCGGAACCGCGCTGCTGCTACGGTTGCAGGTTCGAATCCTGCCTCGGGCATGGCTGTGTGTGATGTCCTTAGGTTAGTTAGGTTTAAGTAGATCTAAGTTCTAGTGGACAGATGACCTCAGATGTTAAGTCCCATAGTGCTCAGAGCCTTTTTTTTTTTTTTTTTTGGTAAAATTCTGAGATCACTCAGGTACCACATTGCTTTATCCCAAACATATGTCATGGAATGACCACGACGAGAAACTAAGAGACTTTCTCAAGTGGCCCGTCCAGAGCTCGGTGCCGGGGAACACACTCCCAGGTAGACAAGGCGCAAGAAAACTGTCTCTGATCGAACACTGTACTCTAATAAAGGGTTGTACCTGTTTGTCACAGCTCGCAGGTTCTCTGACTCTAAGCAGGCCAAAGTGTATATCGGGAGACGCTACATTGAAGGACGGTTGTCCAAGAACACAACATAGTAAAAGGCCATATTATACCTAAGTGCTGCTGTTAGAGCTTCGTGAGGCCAAGTTGCAGTGTAGCGTGGACGCCAAAGGTTGGCGGCCGGAGCTCGGCTCCCATAGGTGGTGCTCTCCAGGCTGGTGAGCACGCTACAACTGCTTGACGTAGGCGTTGCGAGGTTTCAGTACATCGTCGCCGGGAGAAATGCAGTCCTAATACGGCCACGTGATGGGGAGGGAGCTAATAGGTCTGTGCTACGTGTGCCTCCTATGGGCGATGTGGTTGCCACCCGTCACAGCGGTAGTGCTCTGAGCTATTCTTGACAACGTGCACCCGTTGGGAACCCACGTCGTTTCTGGCTTTCGTTTGCGTGGCATAAGAGCTCGTATATTATCTTTCCACGGTGCTGTTCTAGTATGCTGGTGGGCTATGTGCCCAGATATAGCAACTTCAATGTCAAACAAACCGTTACAGATCGTCGTTCTTCCCGTACACCGTTTGTGAGTGAAAAAGGAGAAGAAGGAATTAATCTACGTCTACTTTTACATACATGCTCCGCAAGACACCGAGAAAGTCGGTAATTAGTTTTTGTTGTACGCTAATGTATAGTTATACAATACTGACCATTAAAATTGCTACACCAAGAAGAAATGCAGATGATAAACGGGTATTCATTGGACAAATATATTATACTAGAACTGACATGTGATTACATTTTCACGAAATTTGGGTGCATAGATCCTGAGAAATCAGTATCCAGAACAACCACCGCTGGCCGTAATAACGGCCTTGATACGCCTGGGCATTGAGTCAAAGAGATCTTGGATGGCGTGTACAGGTACAGCTGTCCATGCAGCTTCAACACGATACCACAGTTCATCACGAGTAGTAACTGGCGTATTGTGACGAGCCAGTTGCTCGGCCACCATTGACCAGACGTTTTCAGTTGGTGAGAGATCTGGAGAATGTGCTGGCCAGGGCAGCAGTCGAACATTTTCTGTATCCAGAAAGGCCCGTACAGGACCCGCAACATGCGGTCGTGCATTATCCTGCTGAAATGTAGGGTTTCGCAGGGATCGAATGAAGGGTAGAGCCACTGGTCGTAACACATCTGAAATGTAACGTCCACTGTTCAAAGTGCCGTCAATGCGAACAAGAGGTGACCGAGACGTGTAACCAATGGCACCCCATTCCATCACGCCGGGTGATACGCCAGTATGGCGATGACGAATACGCGCTTCCAATGTGCGTTCTCCGCGATGTCGCCAAACACGGATGCGACCACCATGGTGCTGTAAACAGAACCTGGATTCACGACGTTTTGCCATTCATGCACCCAGGTTCGTCGTTGAGTACACTATCGCAGGCGCTCCTGTCTGTGATGCAGCGTCAAGGGTATCCGCAACCACGGTGTCCGAGCTGATAGTGCATGCTGATGCAAACTTCGTCGAACTGTTCGTGTAGATGGTTGTTGTCTTGCAAACGTCCCCATCTGTTGACTCAGGGATCGAGACGTGGCTGTACGATCCGTCACAGCCATGCGGATGCCTGTCATGTCGACTGCTAGTGATACGAGGCCGTTGGGACCCAGCACGGCTTTCGTTATTACCCTCCGGAACCCACCGATTCCATATTCTGCTAACAGTCATTGGATCTCGACCAACGCGAGCAGCAATGTCGCGATACTATAAACCGCAATAGCGATTGGCTACAAACCGACCTTTATCAAAGTCGGAAACGTGATGGTGCGCATTTCTCCCCTTATACGAGGCATCACAACAATGTTTCACCAGGCAACGCCGGTCAACTGCTGTTTGTGTATGAGAAATCGGTTGGAAACGATCCTCATGTCAGCCTGTTGTAGGTGTCGCCACCGGCGCCTACCTTGTGTGATTGCTCTGGAAAGCTAATCATTTGCACATCACAGCATCTTCTTCCTGTCGATTAAATTTCGCGTCTGTAGCACGTCATCTTCGTGGTGTAGCAATTTTAGTGGCCAGTAGTGTATTTTCTGATACTTTGGCTGTGTGGTAATGTCAAGCTGAACTCGTGATTAGAGAAACAGTTAAGGTCGTTTTTAAGTGTAAGTACTCTCGTAATTCTTGAAAAGTGACCATCAATCCAAAAGGTTAAGCAGAAATGCGACATTAAACTACGCACTGAAAAGCTCATGGCGAGAGTTCAATCTGTCCTGTTGAAGTTACGAAAACTGTCATGTTAACAATAATATTGACTCATACGTAAATTATAAATGGCCTACCTGTTTGGACAGTGAATAAATGCTGTGCTGCTGCTACCTCCAAACTACTGTGGGTGCAGCTACTTTGCTAGTTAAAAAATAAAAATTCAAACTGCTATCGACACCATGTGCAATACGTGCTTTAAACAGTAGAGACATCCACAAAACTTCTGTGCTAATAAATTTCATTACTGCAATGACGACTGTCAATCAAAGATCTGTTACTGAGAAACTTGGGAAAGCAAAATATTTTAACACGTCAAATATTAAAAAATCACTTTACATTAGCAGTGGAAAAAACTGAACAAATAATCTTTACTTTCCTACAAACACATATGCTATCCTTCTCCGAAGAAAAACCAGTAAATCGCGCATTGTCACGTTACCATAAAAATCTCTAGTTACATCCCTGAGCCGGCCGCGGTGGCCGTGCGGTTCTAGGTGCTCCAGTCCGGAGCCGAGCTGCTGCTGCGGTCGCAGGTTCGAATCCTGCCTCGGGCATGGGTGTGTGTGAGGTCCATAGGTTAGTTAGATTTAAGTAGTTCTAAGTTCTAGGGGACTGATGACCACAGCAGTTGAGTCCCATAGTGCTCAGAGCCATTTGAACCATTTTACATCCCTGACAAAATTTATTACTAACCTTGGGCGTATCGGCAAATGGGCTGTTACAGTGCCTTTTGAAGTCTTTTGAATGATTTTACAAAATATCTCTCCGTAAATGGGAAACAACGTAAGAAAATTATTTCCTACACACATCATGGCTTAAACACATCTTACTCCATCACAAGATACAACTCGACTCCTCTCTCTCTCTCTCTCTGTAAGACTGCACTCTACTCACGAGCAAAGGTTCCGCTAGCAGCCTCTCGGAGCGCAACTTCTTTGACAGAGATGTAGCCCGCTGTTGCTCAGATGCCATTGAAGCTTTACTTTTCTGCGTGACATACAAACTATTACCAAAATTACAAGTGTCTGTATTAAACGAAACCCTTACAACCATACGGTGCATGGCGAAGGGTACTCTGCGCCACTACTAGTCATTCCATTTATGTTCCACTCTCAAGTACAGAAAGGGAGAAACGACTATCCATGTGCCTCCGATGGAGCCCTAATTTCTCTTATCTTCGTGTTCCTTACGCGGAAGAATGTATGTCGGTGGCAGGAGAATCTTCCTGCAGTCAGTTGGTTCTCTAAATTTTCCTAGTAGTGTTCTTCAAAAGCTTCCCTCCAGATATTCACATTTGAGTTGCCAAAGCATCTCTCGGGCAGAATGGGGATCCCAAACACTCGACCAGTATTTAAGAATGGGCCATACTAGTGTCCCATATGTGGTCTCTTTCACATATCAACCACATATTTTAAATACCATCCCAATAAACCGAATTCGGCTATTCACCTTCCCTACTGTAAACTTTACATAATCGTTCCATTTTATGTACATCATTTTGCAACGTGACACCTAGATATTTAATCGCCGTGACTGGCTCAAGTGGCACACTAGAAAATGCAGCATTCAAACATTACGGGTTTGTTTCTCGTATTCATCTGCATTAACTTACATTTTTCTACATTTAGAGCTAGCTGCCAATCATCACAGGAACTAGAAATGTTGTTGAAGTCATGTCGTGTTCTCCTAAGTCACTCAATGACGACATCTTCCCACACAGCACGGCATCATTAATAAATCGTCACAGACAGCTGCTCATCCCGTTCGCCAGATCATTTATGTATACAAATTATAATAGCAGTCACACTTCCTCAGGGCACTCTTGACGATACCCTTCTTTCTGATGAATGCTCGCCGTCGAGAATAACGTACTGGCTTCTGTTACTTAAGAAGTATTAGAGAAACTCATATATCTGAGAATCTATTCTGTATGCTCGCACCTTCCGCAACAGTGAGCAGTAGGGCACCGTGTCAAATGCTTTTCAGAAATCTAGGAATATGGAATCAGCCTGTTGCCCTTCATCGATGATTGGCTGTGTTTAGCATGAGCGATGATTTCTCATGATTCGTCGACAGAAGCTTTTGGCTCTCAAGGAAATTTATTATATTCGAAGAGGGATCATGTTCAGGAATTCTACAGCGAATCGATTGTTAAGAATATTGGTCTGTAACTTTGCGTATCCGTTCTTTCACTCTTCTTATATACAGGAGACACCTGCACTTTTTTTCTTGTTCCCGGTCGAGAGATTCGCTATAAATTCAAGCTAAGTAAGGGGAAATGACGCAGAGTGCTATTCGTAAAACCGAACTGCGATTCAAATGGGATCTGATAACTTATTTGCTTTCAAATCTTTCGGTTGTTTCTCTAAGCCAGGTATGCTTATCACTACGTCCTCCGTACAGACGTCTGTACGGTGGTCAAACGACAGTATGTTTTGACGTTTCTTAAGCACAAAATTTAAAACTTTATCTTCTACTGCCCCACCAGACTTGTGATTGTGGTATCTGAGGTACCCTGCACCACAAATCGTATAACTGCTTCTTAGGTATGGATGTACATTTGGTCGATTAACTGACGTTGTTGTGCCTACTACGATATGGTTTGCAAACGCCGGTATGAGAACTGTATATGTAGAATCTGATTCTCATTGTTTTTTATAAGTTTCGTAGGTCCGTCATTCAAGGAACGTATTATGTGGTGACGAGAATGAGATAGTCTTGACGGTGGGATCCCTTCTCCTACTTTAACACAAGAAGTCTCGCATGTGGGATAAAAAATTTCTCATTAGTGAGCTTGTCCGAGTCCACGCAACTGCTGCTTTGAGAAGCGCATTTTTAAAAGCGTGCATCGCCGGCTCTTGTTCTGGCAGTTCAGGAAATGAGTGGTGCCTTGTTGGTGAACAGTTAACATGCAAATGAAATTAGGGTGCGGCGCACCCAGCACAGCAGACGCCAGTTCTCAAGCCCTGCCGTGCTTCTGCTCTCGGTCAAGACTTTTGCCCTCATTGGTCCATCTTATTATACCGAATAAACTGATGGAAAGTCCATTGTTTTCCACGTAAATGATTTCAGTGCAACAGATATAAATTACTGTCCACGTCTGGAAGGAAATATCTTCCGAAATCTTATCACTAGCTCGTCATTGACTAGTGAATGAACCCTTGAAAAGGCACCGACAACTCCTGCAAAAGAGGATGTTGCAAACTGGCACACCTTCGTCATCATAACTTACCGCAGATCCATTGAGGACAAAATTGTCCTCAGAGTCGGTGAAAGAGCCATGATTATGCCTAACTGCGCAAAAGAGCATTCTCACCCATAACACAGCCAGAGCAGTATGTGCATTTTAGAACATTTCCTCACTTCACACATGTGACTTACTCCAGTCAAAACGTCTTTCTCCGAGGGAACCTTAATCATGTGAAACGAAGCTTGTCTTTATGCGTAATTGGAAAGTGCTAATTGCGTCGAATAATACGACAGGAAACAGCAGGGCCACAATCACCAAACAGATACAGCTTGTGTTAAACAATGTTTATTAGATTGCACAATTTAAATACAATAAATGCGATGAATTAAACAACATCACAGGAGCACAATAAAAATTTTTCTTAAACCCCTGTTGAAATCTGCATAAAAATGCATAAAACATTGAGAAAATTTCTATTGGTGTAAACACATAATATGAGTACATAAAAACTTGAAAAACTGTGAACCCACAAGACTATACTATACAATGAATTCTCTTTTGCAATTTAAATTCTTACCAAAGTATACCATTAAGCCTTAACGTAAGGCACACCAGCAACAGTAAGGCAACTCAACGCTGAGCAATGAAGACACCGGGCATAAGAACTTCTGACTAAGGAATAATCCAGTTGATGCCAGTAAAGGTAGGCACTAACTAAATAACAAACAATTAATAAAAAAAAAAAACGGCGCCTCAGCATCTAAAAATTCCCTGAAAACATAAAACCCTCATTTATAAAATTTAAACTTCACCATCAGCATAAAAGGTACAAATATGATACAAATGGCTAACAAGGGAATACACAATTCATCTATAGCTATATAGATACACTGTAAATCACATTTAAGTGCCTGGCAGAGGGTTCATCGAACCACCTTCTCAATTCTCTGTAATTCCAATCTCGTATAGCACGCGTAAAGAACGAGCACCTATATCTTTCCGTACGAGCTCTGATTTCCCTTATTTTATCGTGGTGATCTTTTCTCCCTATGTAGTTCGGTGTCAAAAAAATATTTTCGCATTCGGAGGAGAAAGATGGTGATTGGAATTTGGTGAGAATATTCTGTCGCAATGAAAAACGCCTTTCTTTTAATGATGTCCTGCCCAAATCCTGTATCATTTCTGTGACAATCTCTACCATATTTCGCGATAATACAAAACTTGCTTCCCTTCTTTGAACTTTTTCGATGTACTCCGTCAATCCCATCTGGTAGGGATACCACACCGCGGAGCAGTATTCTAAAAGAGGACGGACAGGCGTAGTGTAGGCAGTCTTCTTAGTAGATCTGTTACATTTTCTAAGTGTCCTGCCAATAAAACACATTTTCTATGTGTTCCTTCCAATTTAAGTTGTTCATAATTGTAATTCGTAGGTATTTAGTTGAATTTACGGCCTTTACATTTGACTGATTTATCGTGTAACCGAAGTTTAACGGATTTATTTTAGCACTCATGTGAATGACCTCACGCTTTTGGTTGTTTAGTGTCAACTGCCGATTTTCGCATCATTCAGATATCTTTTCTAAATCGTTTTTCAATTTGTTTTGATCTTCAGATGAATTTATTAGTCGATAAACGACAGCGTCATCTGCAAACAACCTAAGATGGCTGCTCAGATTGTCTCCCAAATCGTTTATATAGATAAGGAACAGCAAAGAACGTATATCTCTACCTTGGGGAACGCTAGGAATCACTTACGTTTTACTCGGTGACTTTCCGTCAATTTCTACAAACTGTGACCTCTCTGACAGGAAATTACAAATCCAGTCACATAACTGAGACGATATTCCATAAGCACACAATTTCAAAAATGGTTCAAATGGCTCTGAGCACTATGGGACTTAACTTCTGAGGTCATCAGTCCCCTAGAACTTAGAACTACTTAAACCTAACTGACCTAAGGACATCACACACATCCATGCCCGAGGCAGGATTCGAACCTGCGACCGTTGTGGTCGCGCGGTTCCAGACTGTAGCGCCTAGAACCGCTAAGCCACCCCGGCCGGCACGCAATTTCACTAAAGGCCGCTTGTGTGGTACTGTGTCAAAAGTCTGCCGGATATCCAGAAATACGGAATCGATCTGAAGTTCCTTGTCAATAGTATTCAACACTTCATGTGAATAAAGAGCTAGTTGTGTTTCACATAAACGATGTTTTCTAAACCCATGTTGACTGTGTGCCAATAGACAGTTTTCGTCGAGGTAATTGATAATGTTTTAACACAATATATGTTCCACATCCTGCTGCATGTCGACGTTAACGATATGGCCCTGTAATTTAGTGGTCTACTCCTACTACCTTTCTTGAATATTCCTGCGAACTGTGTAACTTTACAGTCTTTGGGTACGTATCTTTCGTCGAGCGAACGGTTGTATATGATTGTTAAGTACTGAGCTAATGCATCAGCATACTCCGAGAGGAACCTAGTTGGTATACAGTCTGCACCAGAAGACTTGCTTTTATTAAGTGATTCATGTTGCTTCACTACTCCGAGAATATGTACTTCTACGTTACTCATGCTGGCAGCTGTTCTCGATTCGAATGCTGGAATATTTACTTTGTCTTCTTTTGTGAAGGCATTTCGGAATTAATAAGGCGAAACCTCCACCATTCTCATAGGGCACTAATTACAGAGTGACCCAGTTTTACAGTTTTAAATTCTTATTTAGAGTGAAAGGTGCATCTGCTAAAGCGGCGGAGGAACGAACAACAAAGCTTAACGGCCTGACGGAGCCAGGAACAAAGGGAACAGCAATACTCAACTTAAGGACAAGCTGGAGATAGAAGGCCAGGAACATGGAGCCCGGTCTAACGAAACACAGTTTCCACTGGCAACGGCCAAGTCGTCAAGCCCCGGTGCCACGTCTCACCGTGCCGGATGAAATAACTGCGCTCCGCAGAACTGAAACATAAATCAACTACAACAGCACACTTGCAATTGCACATACATATTACGTAAAAGACTGAAACATAACATTAAAAAAGGAAGGCTCATCCATTAATTAAGTTCCGACACTTAAGAATACATTTGAACACTGCAATACACGCGTAAATAAGATCGTTCCATGAAACGTAATAGAAACAGCTACTATTACTTTCAACGGGCAGGAGCCCACCAGAACTACACTTTCATGGAATCTGACGTAGTTTTACGAGACAACATAGTATTTTGTTACTCGTTAATTAAGGTGCAAATTTCGGTACTTTATCACCAAGGTTACAACAATTTTAGATATAACATCGGTCAATAATGAGCTCACCGGGTTTCCTTACGTATCGCTGCAGATCCTTCATCAAGTGGTAGGAAACTAAGATGGAAAGCCCAGGCCCCGTTATCATGCCACGTGTGACATAACTCTGACATATCAGACTCGTCACTGAAGACAACATCAGTTGACGTTAACGAATATACAGGGTGTTTCAAAAATGACCGGTATATTTGAAACGGCAATAAAAACTAAACGAGCAGCGATAGAAATACACCGTTTGTTGCAATATGCTTGGGACAACAGTACATTTTCAGGCAGACAAACTTTCGAAATTACAGTAATTACAATTTTCAACAACAGATGGCGCTGCGGTCTGGGAAACTCTATAGTACGATATTTTCCACATATCCACCATGCGTAGCAATAATATGGCGTAGTCTCTGAATTAAATTACCCGAAACCTTTGACAACGTGTCTGGTGGAATGGCTTCACATGCAGATGAGATGTACTGCTTCAGCTGTTCAATTGTTTCTGGATTCTGGCAGTACACCTGGTCTTTCAAGTGTCCCCACAGAAAGAAGTCACAGGGGTTCATGTCTGGCGAATAGGGAGGCCAATCCACGCCGCCCCCTGTCTGTTTCGGATAGCCCAAAGCAATCACACGATCATCGAAATATTCATTCAGGAAATTAAAGGCGTCGGCCGTGCGATGTGGCCGGGCACCATCTTGCATAAACCACAAGGTGTTCGCAGTGTCGTCTAAGGCAGTTTCTACCGCCACAAATTCACGAAGAATGTCCAGATAGCGTGATGCAGTAATCGTTTCGGATCTGTAAAATGGGCCAATGATTCCTTTGGAAGAAATGGCGGCCCAGACCAGTACTTTTTGAGGATGCAGGGACGATGGGAATGCAATATGGAGCTTTTCGGTTCGCCATATGCGCTAGTTCTGTTTATTGACGAAGCCATCCAGGTAAAAATAAGCTTCGTCAGTAAACCAAATGCTGCCCACATGCATATCGCCGTCATCAATCCTGTGCACTATATCGTTAGCGAATGTCTCTCGTGCAGCAATGGTAGCGGCGCTGAGGGGTTGCTGCGTTTGAATTTTGTATGGATAGAGGTGTAAACTCTGGCGCATGAGACGATACGTGGACGTTGGCCTCATTTGGACCGCAGCTGCAACACGGCGAACGGAAACCCGAGGCCGCTGTTGGATCACCTGCTGCACTAGCTGCGCGTTGCCCTCTGTGGTTGCCGTACGCGGTCGCCCTACCTTTCCAGCACGTTCATCCGTCACGTTCCCAGTCCGTTGAAATTTTTCAAACAGATCCTTTATTATATCGCTTTTCGGTCCTTTGGTTACATTAAACCTCCGTTGAAAACTTCGTCTTGTTGCAACAACAAGGTGTTCTAGGCGGTGGAATTCCAACACCAGAAAAATCCTCTGTTCTAAGGAATAAACCATGTTGTCTACAGCACACTTGCACGTTGTGAACAGCACACGCTTACAGCAGAAAGACGACGTACAGAATGGAGCACCCACAGACTGCGTTGTCTTCTATATCTTTCACATCACTTGCAGCGCCATCTGTTGTTGAAAATTGTAACTACTGTAATTTCGAAAGTTTGTCCTCCTGAAAATGTACTGTTGTCCCAAGCATATTGCAACAAACGGTGTATTTCTATCGCTGCTCGTTTAGTTTTTATTGCCGTTTCAAATATACCGGTCATTTTTGAAACAACCTGTATATAAGCACACAACTGCACCTGTTTAAATCAAACACACACCGTATGCCAGGGTGAACAGTTAATGCCTGGCGACACTCCGGCAAGCTCTTCTTCTTAACATGCACTGCGTGGCGAGAGAAGCCAAACCACACGCCTCGTGCCGGAACCCAAAATCTTTTCGCCGTCTCCGGCCGCAGCACTCCAGACACACCACGCCCAAAGAGCATGCGCACCAAGGAAGGGCCAACCTCCCGACCATGTTGTAATCGCAACCGACAGACCACGCCGTCAGGCTTCTGCCTCGACGCTGCATACTTAATCAGCCGAACCCGCGATGAACAACTGACTCGCTGCAGGCTAAAGCGCAATCTATGGCAAAGATGCACTACAAGGAAAGGGTACTGACGCTAGTCGCGCGACGTATCAGTAATAATAAATAAATTGTAGAGTTCAATGTTTCTGGAGTTCACAAAATGTTTCGATTGAGTACCACAACAATAGCTACTAAAGAAAATCTCTTTGTACAGGGTATATAAACGAGTTTGCGACTGGATTGAGAATTTGTCAGATAGAGCATAGCTTTGGAGAATCATACACAAATAAATATAATTTAAGACCTAACAAACTGGTGGTCTTATTTCTTTCTACTTGTAACGCAAATTCTGTTTGAGGATGAAATGTCATCAACGTCTCAGTTGTCTCTGTTAGCTAGTCTATGGTACCATCCCACAATATGACTATATCGTCAACTTGTTTACGATAGTAGTCTAATTTTGACGTAATCCGTGAGTATTGGTTAAAAAATCTATTTTCGAAATCGTCCATAAATATTTCGGCCATTATGCTCTGCTGATTGCTGCCATAACGAGACCACCACATTGTTCAAAAATTGTGGGACTGAACGTGAGGGATACCTCAAACATCTCGGTTAACTCTGTAATCCATTCAACGTTAATGTTGTTATGTTTAAGATGATTACGTTTAACAATACACAGAATCTAGCTTTTCCGCAACTTTGCAAATAAATTGACCACATCGAGAGGCGCCAAAATGGCTCCAGGTCCAAATTTCGACATCTCCAGTTTTTGAGCAAAAACCGTACTGTTTTCAGTACTGTGTGACTCTTTGAAAACAAGTACTTTCTTTAGCTTGCTACTACGTGATTTATTAAATTCTCGGTTCGTCCCACCCCTCGTTATTCTCAATAAGGCTTATTTTATCTGTGCCCGAAATGCTGGTATTTGAGAAAGCGTTACTTTAAGTCTTCATTATATGTCATTATATATCATTATATGTTGCATCTATCACGTGCCCCATCAACCATGGACCTTGCCGTTGGTGGGGAGGCTTGCGTGCCTCAGCGATACTGATAGCCGTACCGTAGGTGCAACCACAATGGAGGGGTTTCTGTTGAGAGGCCAGACAAACGTGTGGTTCCTGAAGAGGGGCACCAGCCTTTCCAGTAGTTGCAGGGGCAACAGTCTGGATGATTGACTGATATGGCCTTGTAACACTAACCAAAACGGCCTTGCTATGCTGGTACTGCGAACGGCTGAAAGCAAGGGGAAACTACGGCCTTAATTTTTCCCGAGGGCATGCAGCTTTACTGTATGGTTATATGATGATGGCGTCCTCTTGGGTAAAATATTCCGGGGATAAAATAGTGCCCCATTCGGATCTCCGGGCGGGGACTACTCAAGAGGATGTCGTTATCAGGAGAAAGAAAACTGGCGTTCTACGGATCGGAGCGTGGAATGTCAGATCCCTTAATCGGGCAGGTAGGTTAGAAAATTTAAAAAGGGAAATGGATAGGTTAAAGTTAGAGATACTGGGAATTAGTGAAGTTCAGTTGCAGGAGGAACAAGACTTTTATTCAGGTGAATACAGGGTTAGAAATACAAAATCAAATAGGGGTAATGCAGGAGTAGGTTTAATGATGAATAAAAAATAGATGTACGGGTAAGCTACTACAAACAGGATAGTGAACGCATTATTGTGGCCAAGATAGACACGAAGCCCACGCCTACTACGGTAGTACAAGTTTATTTGCCAGCTAGCTCTGCAGATGACGAAGAAATTGATGAAATGTATGATGAGATAAAAGAAATTGTTCAGGTAGTGAAGGGAGACAAAAATTTAATAGTCATGGGTGACTGGAATTCGAGAGTAGGAAAAGGGAGAGAAGGAAACGTAGTAGGTGAATGTGGATTGGGGGTAAGAAATGAAAGAGGAAACCGTCTGGTAGAATTTTGCACAGAGCATAACTTAATCATAGCTAACACTTGGTTCAAGAATCATAAAAGAACGTTGTATACAGGGAAGAATCCTGGAGATACTAGAAGGTATCAGATTATATCATGGTAAGAGAGAGATTTAGGAACCAGGTTTTAAATTGTAAGACATTTCCAGGGGCAGATGTGGACTCTGACCACAATCTATTGTTTATGAACTGTAGATTAAAGCTGACGAAACTGCAAAAAGGTGGGAATTTAAGGAGATGGGACCTGGATAAACTGACTAAACCAGAGGTTGTACAGAGTTTCAGGGACAGCATAAGGGAACAATTGACAGGAATGGGGGAAAGAAATACAGTAGAAGAAGAATGGGTAGCTTTGAGGTATGAAGTAGTGAAGGCAGCAGACGATGAAGTAGGTAAAAAGACGAAGGCTAATAGAAATCCTTGGGTAACAGAAGGAATATTGAATTTAATTGACAAAATGAGAAAATATAAAAACGTAGTAAATGAAGCAGGTAAAAAGGAATACAAACGTCTCAAAAATGAGATCGACAGGAAGTGCAAAATGGCTAAGCAGGGATGGCTAGAGGACAAATGTAAGGATGTAGAGGCTTATCTCACTAGAGGGGTAAGATAGATACTACCTATAGGAAAATTAAAGAGACCTTAGGAGAAAAGAGAACCACTTACATGAATATCAAGAGCTCAGATGGAAACCCAGTTCTAAGCAAAGAAGGGAAAGCTGAAAGGTGGAAGGAGTATACAGAGGGGTCTCTACAAGGGCGATGTACTTGAGGACAATATTATGGAAATGGAAGAGGATGTAGATGGAGATGAAATGGGAGATACGATACTGCGTGGAGAGTTTGACAGAGCATTGAAAGACCTGAGTTGAAACAAGGCCCCGGGAGTAGACAACATTCCATTGGAACTACTGACGGCCTTGGGAGAGCCAGTCCTGACAAAACTCTACCATCTGGTGAGCAAGATGTATGAGACAGGCGAAATACCCTCAGACTTCAAGAAGAATATAATAATTCCAATCCCAAAGAAATCAGGTGTTGACAGATGTGAAAATTACCGAACTATCAGTTTAATAAGTCACAGGTGCTAAATACTAACGCGAATTCTTTACAGACGAATGGAAAAACTGGTAGAAGCCGACCTCGGGGAAGATCAGTTATATTCCGTAGAAATGTTGGAACACATGAGGCAATACTGACGCTACGACTTATCTTAGAAAATAGCTTAAGGAAAGGCAAACCTACGTTTCTAGCATTTGTAGACTTAGAGAGAGCTTTTGACAATCTTGAGTGGAATACTCTCTTTCAAATTCTAAAGGTAGCGGCGGTAAAATACAGGGAGTGAAAAGCTATTTACAATTTGTACAGAAACCAGATGGCAGTTATAAGAGTCGAGGGGCATGAAAGGGAAGCAGCTGTTGGGAAGGGAGTGAGACAGGATTGTAGCCTCTCCCCGATGTTATTCAATCTGTATATTGAGCAAGCAGTAAAGAAAACAAAAGAAAAATTCGGAGAAAAAATAAAAACTTTTAGGTTCGGCGATGACATTGTAATTCTGTCAGAGACAGCAAAGGACTTGGAAGAACAGTTGGACGGAATGGACAGTGTCTTGAAAGGAGGATATAAGATGAACATCAACAAAAGCAAAACGAGGATAATGGAATGTAGTCGAATTAAGTCGGGAGCTGCTGAGAGTATTAGATTAGGAAATGAGACACTGACTGTAGTAAAGGAGTTTTGCTATTTGGGGAGCAAAATAACTGGTGATGGTCGAAGTAGAGATGATATAAAATGTAGACTGGCAATGGCAAGGAAAGCGTTTCTGAAGAAGAGAAATTTGTGAGCGTCGAGTATAGATTTAAGTGTCAGTCGTTTCTGAAAGTATTTGTATGGAGTGTAGCCATGTATGGAAGTGAAGCATGGACAATAAATAGTTTTGACAAGAAGAGAATAGAAGCTTTCGAAATGTGGTGCTACAGAAGAATGCTGAAGGTTTGATGGGTAGATCACATAACTAATGTGGAGGTATTGAATAGAATTGGGGAGAAGAGGAATTTGTGGCACAACTTGACAAGAAGAAGGGACCGGTCTGTAGGACATGTTCTGAGGCATCAAGGGATCACAAATTTACCATTGGAGGGCAGCGTGGATTGCAAAAATCGTAGAGGGAGACCAAGAGATGAATACACTAAGCATATTCAGAAAGATGAAGGTTGCAGTAAGTACTGGGAGATGAAGAAGCTTCCACAGGATAGAGTAGCATGGAGAGCTGCATCAAATCAGTCTCAGGACTGAAGGCCACAACAACGACATCACGTGTTTTATGTACGTAAGAAACTTTTTCAGAGGGTCTACCCTACTTTCTCCCGTGTTATTGTTATTGTGAAACTCAATCGCAATTTGTGCATATTTCCTTTTGCTGACGACAAGGACCACTGATGCCTTCATCCACTTTTATAGCTATGGACAGCTGCTCCTTCATTTATCGTTAAGACGTTTTATAATTATTTCTCTCTCTGAACTGTGATACTTTTTTCGCATGCATGGTTTCAAATTCTTTTGGCGTAAACTGCGTTTACCTTTTCTCCATATTTTGTGAGATTACCTAAATTACATGTTGGTTTTACATTGCTATAGCAAATTTAACGCGTCTGAAGTTGAAATCAGTACGAGCACAATGTTTTAATTCTTTGTACAGCAAATCAAGTTCCTGGGTTTACAATGGCGTATCAATTAAGATCACCACATGATAACTGGAATTATCAACGAGCTATTCTTGCCGGCTTTAAGAAATTTGAATGGTATCTTGTAATGTATGGAATAAATGGGTTCAGGAGGGCAATAGTCAACCCATGCAGTATGTCAATGGAATCGAGTGACTAGTGCCCAGGTGGACATTTATAGTATTTGCTCAACTGTGTAGGATTGCATAGCCTTGTCAGGTACCATGAGTGTTGGGCTATAGTTCAGGTGATGTAAAGGCGCCCATATACAGGAAGAACATTTCGCCTAGCCACTCGCCAAACGGACCTGCCCTGACCCATTTGTCTGGGTGTGGACAATGCGTTCCTGGCCAGCTCATGGTCTGGATGTGTCGATTCCACTGGCATGCCATTACATGCTTAGCCAGACCACTGCTTCCCAACAAACACTCTGTCAGTACAGTGTGTGATTCTATATTGTTCGCATGGCACATGGCTGGCAGTGTGTGCCAGGCGGTCACCGGTCACCACTAGGGATCAGAAACTGAGGTTGAGTCTAACATTAAGGGTTGCCTACTTCACAAAACCTAGGCGCAGCTGTTGCCTCAGTTCTAGTGGGCTTCCTTCGTTCCGTGGTTGACTCATGTCAGAACGGTGACGCTGTGGTCACTTGGCACTAGTTGACTCGTTCTCTCTTATTGAAGCATGCAGGAGTGTAAGGCTAGTCGTGGCTTATTGTTAGTACAAAATATGAATACATGATGTTGCTGCTGTGAAGACGAAATGACTGAAGACCTTTAACGAAAGTTGTGTTTTGCGAGATTGTGGAGGATGTAAGACGAAAATTAATTGATGCAAAGAACATAACTTTAAATGTGTTACATTAAAGTAGGAGTGATACCTGGAATAAGTTTCACGCTATAGACCAAGCTTCATATAGAACACATACAAATTTCTTCCAATGAAAATAAAATGGTTGTATTCTTGTTTATTCGACCTCCGCCTTGAGAAACAAACTGCTGCATCAAACAAAAATTGGACACAGAGCAATGTTATTTTTACATCCCTGTGGCAAAATAAGGCACGCTATTTCTCTATTCATTTGGTCATAGCTACCTGCGATTACAGGTTAACAGCGAGTTGTACAGCTTATAATTATATTATGTAATGCATTTCAATAATTAATAACCATTCAAAGACTGCACTTCATCCTCGGATGATGTTTTCTGCTACTGTCGTTACAGACTCGATAAGGCATCGATAGGGTGTATATGTCAACCTAATTGTTAGACCTTCTCTGAGTAAATACCACATATTAAAATAAATTTACAGCAGCATTCGAAAAAGTTTTATCTGTATAAATGTATGTATTAACAGTACAATATTCATTCCAATCCCAGTAGTCGTCATATTGTTACATGACATGCTTGTGTTATCTAGACATGTCGCACATTTTGGCATATTTCAACTTGCGCTTGAGAATGGCTATAAAGACGAAATCACGACTGTGTGAAATAAATGAATAGTATTTGCAAGGCGCAACTTGTGTTGGCTCCAGTCAGCCTGATTTGCTCCTGACATGCAGTGATTTTCGCCGCACAACGTTCGAGTTCTCTGCTATAGTCCACGTGTGTGTACAGGAATTGTGCGCAGAAAAATGTTCAAATGTGTGTGAATTCGTAAAGGACCAAGCACCTGAGGTCATAGCTCCCTAGACTTATACACTATTTAAACTAACTTAAACTAACTTAAACTAACTTATGCTAAGAACAACACACACACCCATGCACGAGGGAGGACTCGAACCTGCGGCGGGTGGGGCCGCGCAATCCGCATCATGGCATCTCAAACCGAGCGGCCATTCCGCAACAAACGGAAGGAAATACATGGCCCTAACACGTGTATCGTAGTTGTGTGCCTTGACTCAGTATTAATAATTACGAAGTGGTGACGGAAACTGTCCGCTACTGTAATGAAACAAGGATAACAAATCACGTACATTTATTGGTTCCAATTTCATTGACTGCTATCAACAAACAAGGATCAAACACTCCTCACGGAAGATTTCGTGTATATACGCATCTGAACGTGTGGTAACTGTGGATCTCCGGAAGTAAAACACCAGAAAAATTATGATAGAATAAACGGAATGGACAAGAAACCTTATCAGCTGACCGCTAATCACGAAATTGGATTAGTAGTCAAGATTGCATTGGAAGGTTAGTGAGTAAAGGAAAACAGAACCCACACGCTTATCATCCTGTACGAATTCGTACGCCGTTTTACCTCGAAACTCAGTTTCGGGAGGAGAGGCGTGGCGAGGCGGCAGGCGCGGGCGGGCGTTGGCGTGGCGTGGTTCATCAGCTTATGCATCGCTGCTCCTCTCTAGGTTCGTTCCCTCTCTACCGCCTCCGGCGAACAACCCTGATACTTTGCTCTCGTGCCCCTTCATTACCGTTTAGAGATTGTACTACATCCTTGTACAATATTACCAATTGAAGACAAAGTCTGAAAATGAGTCCGTGATCACATTTTTGGCACTTTCTTTTACAGGTCCGTCTTGGTCACATAAATTTTTACGTTTCACTATGACCGGTTTCGGCTACTGCCATCTTCAGATCATAAAATATTGTGATGTAGTATCAACGTCAAACTAAACAGTAGGTATATAGTAACTGCTACAACTATCGTTACAGACTCAATAACGCCTCGAATGGGTGTATACAGGGCGAGTGAAAAGTCCTTGGACACCTTGGAAAATTAAAGGGAAAATTGAAATGTGATGATGGGAACATGGGTTTGTTGTAGGGCCGCAACTTTTGGAGTGAATGTCATTCATGGCCGCCATCTTGAAATCCGCCATTTTGGAGTCAAGCCATTTTTTTGAATGGGAAGAGGGTTGTATGACACATCAAATAACACTCGCTTGATCTCTGGAGTTGAGTGGTGTAATTTGTTTTTGTCTATATTGTACAGTTTAGAGGTTATTAATGTTCAAAGTTTGGAAATTACCTTCATACCGACTGCTACAACACATGTTCTACGTGTTCTCCATCCCGGTATCAAGGTAACTTTGAACATTAATAACTTCTAAACTGTACAAGACAGACAAAAACAAATTACACCACTCAATTCCAGAGCCCAAGCGAGTGTTATCTGATGTGTCATACACCCCCCTTCCCATTCAAAAAAGAAAAAAAGACATGAATCCAAAATGGCGGATTTCAAGATGGCGGCCATGAATGACATTCACTCCAAAAGTTGCGGCCCCACGTCAAACCTATGTTCCCATCACCACATTTCAATTTTCCCTTTAATCTTCCAACTTATGAAGGTGTCCAATGACTTTTGATTCGCCCTGTACATCAACGTAATTGTTACACATTTTCTGAATATGTATTAAATATTAAAATAAATTTAAAGCAGTTTTCGAAAAAGTTTTATCTATATAAATGTATGTATTGACAGAACAATATTCACTCCAACACCATTAGACATCATATTGACGAACAAAAACTGCCACTTTGGCCAGTCTGAGATGACGTGCATTATTTTTACAAACCGAAAACTCCTAACAATTTTGCTTTAGAACATCCGGCGTCGCTTTTTGGAAGACTGTGAACGCCGACCGCTCCCAACTCCTCGCTCCAAAAACTTACCAGTGCTGCCCTATAGCAAATCGTAACTCCCAAAGATTGCAAACTTTGACATATCAAAGGGCGTCCTTCCAAAACTTCCTGTAACTTTGCCTTCAGCGTTTACACTTGCAGCACTGACGACCCGTCGGCACGAGACAAAAAACTGGCCTGTGGAAGCTCCGGTGTCTACGTCAGAAAAGTGTTGTTTGTGTGGGTGGACTGCTCCGCCAGAGAAAACTGTGTATTCGTATTTGCCACTACGGCGAGGTATGGGTGAGTGCACTGAACTCAGCGCGTAAACTCTTTCTTGCTCGGACACTGCTAATCTTGTCAAAGGCGCACGTGGCTCTCTGCACAGTGAACGTGACGGCGCGTGGCCACTTACAGTCGCTGTAGCGGCCAGTGCTTGCCGCCTATCGCGCGTCGTCACTCGCTTCGCTCGCGGAGGGCGGGCCGAGGCGAGTGGAAACTGCACTCTCCGCTAACTAGCAGAAAAATGAATTCGACATGTGTTTTAGAATTACGAGAAATTAAGCAAAGCCTCCACAGTCATCACACTCTCTCACGGATAACACGGATTTTGGATGTTCATCGGAAGAATGAAACACAAGGCTGGCTACAGCCTGACACGTTACACAATTTACAGTTTAACAGAGGAAATTCTTTCGAAACGGTTGTATGTGTAGTGGTAAATCCGCGAGCCCACAGTTATACAGGGTGGTCCATGGATAGTGAGATTGGAATGTAAAATCTGGTGTAGTATATTTCTTAAAATTAGTCAAATCTAAAATAAGTCTGCGTTTCCGGAGGAGCCAAGGTGGAAATCTGCTCCAACCGCGACGGAAAACATGAAGACCAGCCATATCCATCGCAGAGAGGCAATTCTGTGCGCGAATCCCATAGGGCCGCGTCGCTCGTTGCCCGTTATGAAATAGCCGTGCCAGAGGAAGCTGAGCAACGGTATGGTATGCAGGTGTGTATGGTGTGGGCAAAGTTTTATACACCTGGCGCACCGTAAGTAGCCAACGCCGCCGCATATGAAGTGGCGGCATTATGGGAGGAAGGATAATTGGACCCCATTTTATCGATGGCAATGTAAATGATGCAATGTATGCTGATTTCTACGTAATGTTCTACCGATGTTACTACAAGATGTTTCACTACATGTCAGAACGACGATGTACTTCCAACATGATGGATGTCCGGCACATAGCTCGCGTGCGGTTGAAGCGGTATTTAATAGCATATTTCATGACAGGTGGATTGGTCGTCGAACCACCATATCATGGCCCGCACGTTCACCGGATCTGACGTCCACGGATTTCTTTCTGTGGAGAAAGTTGAAGGATATTTGTTATCGTGATCCACGACAACGCCTGACAGCATGCGAACTACTCGCTGTTGAGAGGAATGTCGTTACACGTATTGCCAAATGCATTGAGGTTGGAGGACGCCTTTTTGAGCTTTTATTGCATTAATGTGGTATTTACGGGTAACCACGCTGTAACAGCATGCGTACTCAGAAATGATAAGTTCGCTAAGGTACATGTATCACGTTAGAACAACCGAAATCAAATGTTCAAACTTGCCTACGTTCTTTATTTTAATTTAAAAAACCTACCTGTTACCAACTGTTCGTCTAAAATTGTGAGCCATATGTTTGTGACTATTACAGCGCCATCTATCACAAAGCGAAAAAAGCGGTCCAGCAAAAAAATTCATATTTCTTTAAGTACTACACGAATATGTAATAAAAAAATGGGGGTTCCTATTAAAAAGAACAGAATGAGATTTTCACTCTGCAGCGGAGTGTGCGCTGATATGAAACTTCCTGGCAGATTAAAACTGTGTGCCCGACCGAGACTCGAACTCGGGACTTGCCCGCGAAAGGCAAAGGTCCCGATTTCGAGTCTCGGTCGGGCACACAGTTTTAATCTGCCAGGAAGTTTCAAAAAAAAAAAAAAAAAAGTTGGTATCCGTTTGACTTATGGCAGCGCTATCTATTGGGCCAACCATAGCGCCATCTGGTTCCCCTCTTCAAGCTAGACGAGTTTCGTTCTTTGTAGTTTTTTCGTTTGACGCTTATTTCGTGAGATATCTGGCCCGGTCACGATCAATGGACCACCCTGTACTTGTGAATTTTTGTAGTCACTTTCCCACCTGAACGAGTCAAGTCTACTTGTACGCGACAGGCTCCGATGACAATTGGGCTGCGGTGGAGAGTCACAAGTCGAGTGTACAGGGTCACAGAGACTGCGAATTCGCAGATGACGTCACAGGACTCTCTGAGGAATTTAAAGCGAGGTTAGTCACCACGTGAAAATAATAGGCATCTATGGAGCTCTGGTGGCGCCACAGAGACTTCACAAACTCGCATAGGGCTAACGGCTGCGGAACGTCCGCAAGGCTATCGCTCTCCGTACACTGGAACTGTCAGAGGTCTTCTTACGCCGACATGACTATAGTTTGCAGCAATACAAGCACCAGTGTGACGAAGCCGGGAGCACAACGGACTGCCAATATGTTGACAAGAGCTGGAGCTTGCTTTGAGGCGCCAAGAGAGGGAGAGAGAGAGGCGTGGGCGCAATGACAATAGTCTTCACAGAAGTTGTACAGATTCGTTTTTTCATACGAGTCCCAGTTCTGAGTACAGAATCACGATGCACATATCCGCCTGTGGAGGCACCGAGGGAAACCACCTTTGCCATATTCATAATCGTTCTAGTGTTCCATCAACCGAGTATAGGATGCAATTGAGTACGCTACACGATCACACTTGTTCGAATAGAGGTGATTTGGAAAATAAGGCGTTACATTTGAGAGGTATGGAGCCTGGTAGTTACGCACTATTTTCGAGGCTTTCGTGACGTTATTTTCTAATAGGATAATGCCAGACCACATGTTGTCTACGCTGAGCTAACCTGCCTCGATAAAGAGGGTATTTGACTGTTGGCATACCCAATATGTTCTCCAGATATCTCATTCACTAAAAACATGTGACGATTGGTGGCGGCTAAACTAGTAGCCGGCCACTCGCCAGTGATTAACTCTGCCATAGAGCTAAAGCAGTGCTGAATGACGTGCTTTTCCTCAAAGTTCAGTTCGACTGAATGATTTGTCAGGTTAGGACCGTTGTGTACTAAATATCACACACTCTATTCTCCAAGTTTTATCATGCATTATTCATACTGTACTGCAAACGCACAATAAGAAAAATTTCATTATTTACTATCCTTCCTGGAGTTGCAGACATAACGGTCATAATTGTAAATCATGTAGTGGATAGCAAAGTACGCACCGCGAGGCTGTTCGCAAAAGAAGCTATTGTTTATAGGAAGATTGCCACGCCAGAAGACTGAAGTGAAATTGTGGAAGATTTGCAGTGTTTGGTTCTGGGACTAGCAGTCAAATTTGAACGTAAATAAATGTTAGGTTTAACTCGTACAAGTGAAGAGATCAATATTATTGTGGTGTTACGGTATTGGTTCAATGGTTCAAATGGCTCTAAGGACTATGGGACTTAACATCTGAGGTTCACAAAAATGGTTCAAATGGCTCTGACCACTATGGGACTTAACATCTGAGGTCATCAGTCCCCTAGACTTAGAACTACTTGAACCTAACTAACCTAAGGACATCACAAACATCCATGCCCGAGGCACGATTTGAACATACGACCGTAGCAGCAGCGCGGTTCTGGACTGAAGCGCCTAGAACCGATCGGCCACAGCGGCTGGCTACGATATTGGTGAAAGATCACTGGAAACTAACAACCGTAAAATACCTGGGAGTAATTCGCCAGAGTGGCCTTAGGGAGAATTATCACATAAAACTAGTTATGAGAAATACAGATGCATGGCTGAGATTCATAGGAAAAATTAAAGGGAACTGTAACTTATCTGCAGAGAAGTATGTTAGAAAAAATGGTTTGATGGATTCTGAGTACTGCGCAGTAGTCTTTCTGGAATAATAAAAGAGATAAAAAACAGTCAATGAAGAGCTGTAGGATTCATCGCGGGTTGATTTAGTAAGCACGAGAGCGAAATTGTTAACAAACTCCAGTGGCAGACACTCTGAAGAGAGGTTTTGTGAATCGCAAAGACGTTTACTGTTAGAATTTAAAGAGTGTTTTCTCCGAGAATATTCCCCCAACATACTACTTCTTCCCACATACGTCTCACGAAACCATCCAGAAGCGGAAGTCAGAGAAATAAGATCTCATATGGAGACATTTATCTTCACACACTCTGTTCGAATAAAAGAGGGAAGGGAGGAAGTGATTCTCACACACTCTGTTCGAATAAAAGAGGGAAGGGAGGAAATGATTCTTCTACTAGAATTACCCCGCCCTCACACCGTAAAGTGGCTTGTAAGATATGGATGTAGATCTACGACAATTTACCAGCTGTAAAACCTCAACAACCACATCATTTGTATTCCCGCAATACATCAACTTGTCTGTCGTTGTCGAATACATTAGCAACGCAGCGTTCATCGTGCATTTTTCGTAAAAATGATGATTAGATCTGCGTTAATGAGCATATATTTCATGAATTTCTGTATTTAAATGATGTAGGTATTCGAACTGAACGAAAAATCGAGAAAAATGAAAAGCCCACAGCGAGATTCGAACCAGCGATTCACAAAGCACCCGTTAACCATTCTGCAGCGATTAAGCCATTCATCTTGCTTACGAAAAAAGCCTTAACTTTATGTACTGAAGTTCGTAGGCAAACTTCAAAACCGATTTTCTCTGCAAACTCTTACAAAACTTAAGAATAATCTGTTTCTAGCCATGTTAACAGTGTTCCACGTGCGTGTATCACTACGGAGCAGGAAGTAAAGTCAACCATTTTCACAATACGTATTAACAGCGTGACAATCAGAGAACAAAAACTAACGTTTATAGAGACATGATTTTTGAAATAAAAATTATTCGGCTAAAGTGTGATTAAGGAAAACGTTGGTGGCTATAAATATATTACACTATCTTGAAGTTTCATTTGCAGTAACATGGTAATAAAATATCTAATGCATAAGTAGGATCTACTTCCAAGAGCGTTATCAACACCATTGTACTTGTACTACGGCTGCTGACCAATCATCCCGTTTGTGGTTGTTTACATCAGCCTTATTCTTAAGATAAACGAAGTAAGATATCGTACTCGCAAGAAGCAGGGTTCAAATCTCCAACAGTTCCGCCAGACTCAGATTTTCCATCGTTTCTCTGAATCGACTGAAGTAAGTGGGAAGACCGATTTCCTTCCTCTCATACTGTAATCCGAGCTTGTGGTAGCGGCTGATGGGTTATTATAGTCTGCAGCGGTCAACGAACTGGCTATGTTGACGAGCACTGATGTCTCGAAGAGGGTCTACCAACTGAAGCCCGTAACAGAAAATACTTTTCTTTGTATAAAACGTAACCAGTGGACGTCTTTCTGCAGTCGAGATCATTCCTGTCCCAGTTTGTGCTATTTCTTCTGCCAGTCTAAACGTCTGGTATAAAAATAACTTTACAGGGATACATCCATCACTAACTATAAAATCACCACTCCTACAATGATCAGGTATGTCTGTCAATAATATTATTGTCAGATCTGCAGCCGGATATTATGATTATTTCGATACAACATTTCAGTGAACCGTTGGATGGCCATCTTCAGAAGAGATTTAGAAAAAAGCCTTTTACAGATGACACACTGTGCGCTGAAAAAGAACACAAATGATAGAAATACGCAATGATTTTAGTGTCTAGAGTAACATTTGGATGGAGTAGGGTTCGGGGTGGGGTTTGTGCAGACGTGGACTCAGTTTTACAAAGAATTTATTAAACATACAATTTTCTTCGTGACAACAGTGAAATGATAACACAACAGAGCTTAATTTTCAACACAATGCATTTCTTGCATGCAGGGCTCCAAAAAAGAATAACATAAAACACCTTTAACACAAAGAAAATAAAATTCAAACTGGTGTCAACTCAGCAGATAGGATCGATTCAAATGGCTCCAACCACTATGGGACTTAACATTTGAGGTCGTCAGTCCCCTAGACTTAGAACAACTTGAACCTAACTAACCTAAAGACATCACACACATCCATGCCCGAGGCAGGATTCAAACCTGCGACCGTAGCAGCTGCGCGGCTCCGGACTGAAGCGCTTAGAACCGCTCGGTCACAACAGCCGGCCGGATAGGATCGGGCCAGTAATAGTTTACAATAATAATTTACAATATCTCGGCCCTAACCACAGACAGAACAATGACAATGAAATTAACTTCTGCAGTTAGTCTGAGAACAATAACTGGAAGACAACTCTCTGATATAATTAATTCTATGTACATTAGCATTCAATTTAATGCAGAGCTGCAACCACTACCATAAAGACCTAATCACCAAAGCAAAGCTACTGTCAACTATCTACGGAGCTACGTAAGCAAATTTCTCAAAATAATTTTCTGCACAATTTGGCAAACTAAACTGACCATTCTTACAAGGTAAAACAGCAGTATAATATTTGATACAATGGTAACAACAAAATTAGTCACGCTCACAGTATAATAATAAAAAGATCGCCTTCTGTAAAATGGCACATATAAAATCAATCACGCTCACAGCGCAGAAATAACAAAATTAATATCGCTCCCGTTTTGAGAAAAATCCGCATTCTCAGCTTCCCATCACAGACATTCATAATTAGTGCTCTGTATCCACGGGTCTGCTATTTGTAATGTTACCGGTGATCCAATATACTGAATGCACAGCCTGTACTCTTCACTGTACACTATGTTGCGCCACTAGACCAATCGAAATGCTGCTGTCGGCCACTGAAGCACGCAGTTAACGCTGCTCTTGTAATATGAAAAGTGCCTGTCCGTGTATCCACTGGAACCGCCGTCCTCTCATCCGGGAAAATACTCCAACCGTCCCACCAGGTTGTACGTGTCCACACACCGGCCACGCCTCGCACTGACGATTAGTGAGGTCCCTTAAGCCGTCTCCACACGGACCATGCATTCAGCGTTGAGCGTGCAGAGTTTCTGACGCCATAGCGTGGAAAAATCAAGTTAGGGCAATATCTAGCATGTTTGATACTGTGAATGTGCGCTTGAACGTAGATCAGTGAGTACAGAATCGGAAGACGCCATATTAGCTTTAATTAGAAGCCGATATGCATAAGGATATATACCACATCTAAGTACCAGGAAATTGAGGATCACTCGAAAGTCCGTCGTCAGTGTTGCGATTTGTTGTAATAAAATGACGGGTAACGTCATGGTAGGTGTTAAACAATGGTAAGATGGAAAGCATAGTCATAAATCATTCACGGACGATGTAGCGTAAAAAGTAGCGATTCATATGAGTTGTGATGTTTTATTATTAATTTAATAGAAGTATTTTCTACAATATTCGGTTTTATGTAAACACTAGAGCACATTTTCCGACGAGTGGCTTTATCTATAAAACAGCTTGCGCTACTTGAGGAAACATATTTTCAAGTCTGCTGTTTCAGGTTTTGTACAGTCTTTGACTTGTAAAGATTCTGCTACTGAATAGGAACAGTGATCAAGTAAGAATGATCTTAGGACAGTACTAAAAAGTGAATGATGAAATAATGTTTATCTTTGTAAGACGTCGTGGTCTCCTGACCTTCATTGCTTACATATTCCGCCCTCACAATCATATTCCACACATCAAGACACTTCATTCGAACCCGAACTCGATAAGATAAAGTCAATGTTGTATGAATTCATGTAAACGATATGCAGATAACAAGTGCGCACCGGGGTTGAAATACTCGAGGCTGGCGTACACAAATACATTCTCCCATTTTAGAACAGCAATGCTGATTGGCAGACGATATTTCTGACGCCTTGAGCTGAAGGAGTAATGGAAGAGACCGAAAGATATACCCCTTCACGTCTGGCGTGGAGAGACGTGTAGTTCCATTGTCGCTCTTGGAGCAAAGAAAAAGTCTCTCCTCAGTACTTCACTGGGAGAGCAGCTCTGTCGAGAGCGAATCGAAGTGCGACTCTATATTGAATCCTTGCGATTAAGCGTTGTTCACTGTGTTGGCCAACACACTTATTGTGCGGTGTGAACGGACAGAGTTATGGTTAAACGCCTGCGAGCGAATTCTTGAGTGGCATCGCGGTGGACTGGTTATCTGGCCGGTGTACCACGCCAATAGTTAGACTAGGGGCGAATAGGAATCCTAGGCTTCATCGAGGCGTAGGGAGAGTTTCACTGGCGAAGGTCAATCCAGATAGAACGGTATTGTGCGCTACAGTTATTGCAAGCCCCATATTTTCTCCACAACAGTACACTTCACCCCATTTCACATGCGACAGCCTCGACCGTACCTAGCAACATTCTAAAGGATAATTGTTCAAGTTGAGTAGGCGCGCCTCTCAGCCATTCTGCAAAGTCAATAACATTCTTAAACTCTGTATAGAAATTTCATTAGCGAATCCTGTCCTTGAGAGGTAACTTCACATTCCCAAAAGAACCAGGATATAACTTGTTGAATTCATAACTAAAAGTGCCATTGTGATTTCTCAGAATTTTTGCAAAATAAATAATAATTTTCGTTAGTTTCATGTTTTTCTTACACTAACTAGCACTACTCCAGTACCCAAGTATCCCACTAGTTACGAAAGAAATTTTGTGAATTTTTGTGTCATTTCCTTACAGCAGACGACTCCAGAAGAAGTTTATTGGTGAAATTTTTTCAGGAATTTCTCTTTAGAAGGTTAAGAGCGTCTGTCTGACTTCTGTAGTAGTGTGGGGGTGGAAATTGCGTCTTGCAGGAGCCACAGGGTAAAGGGTACATCCCAGATTAATTCGTTGCGCAGAATAACAGAAAGCGGATCAACCCCACACACCACAGATCTTCTGTGGAGAACTACCGTAAATTTTTATCTCACAATTTGTGTTAGAAGTCGCCGATGTCCTTATCGACTAGACATAGTACCATACTTTTCTTCTTGGCCTTATAACATGATGAAGTGTTTATTTATATGTACTACAGATACAACAACATGACTAACTTATGTACAAGGGAAGAGATGTGCGTTTTACTAGAGATAACGTATGAATTTTACTTTTGACCACTTCATAAACAGTGTGATTTACGAGCCACCTACAGCCGACAACTGCCACTGGAGAGTGCTGCGATCGTGTATACTTTATTGAGACAAACGTACCATGTGATCAAGTCTCATTGTTTCTAAGCGTTCAGCAACATGCTTAGCTTGGCAACCTCAATACTGACGTTTGAAAACACGGGCATTGTGCCGACGGCGCTAGACAGCTCGTTGGCATACTAGCCAGAAGACTTCTCATTCTTGGTTCTCCACCAACTGACCGCACTATTCCACACCTCTTCTGCCTCAACGGAAAAACGCCAGACTGCTTGGAGGGCCTAGATTACGGCATACACGACATAACTAACAACCTCTGCTATCAGGAAATACAAGCCGGCCGCTCTGGCCGAGCGCTGCTGCTACGGTCGCAGTTTAGAATCCTGCGTCGGACATAGATGTGTGTAATCTCCTTAGGTTGGTTAGGTTTAAGTAGTTCTAAATCTAAGGGACTGGTGACCTCAGATGTTAAGTCCCATAGTGCTCAGAGCCATTTAAACCATTAGCAAATACAATAGTGGGTGGATGTCCGTTGGTGCCACCAGAATGAAGTATAATGCACACTGCCACATGCCACGCATGACCCGACTGCTCTGTCCGACTTTCCCGCTGGCCAGCCCCAGACTGCGACTTGAGTGCTGGTCACCCCAGGATTCCCCTTCTCTCGCCCCGCGCTTCAACACCCAGGCCCACAGCGCCGCTGCAATCGCCGCCGACCGCGCCTCTTACCCAAGCCTAGCGAAAGAGCGGCACTAACGCGGGCGGCTAGGTGGTGCAGGAAACAATATGTACAACAAAATTAAAATCGATGGTAAAAAAGCAAAAATTTACTGTAGGTTGTATGAAATAATTTCTACTGGTTTAGTCTTGGAAGCAATAGAAATTGTTTCATCAATTTCTAATACAGCCGCATATCCCAAATGGCTCCGTACAACATGGATAAATTTATGTTACTACAGTAATATTCGCACATATATCTGCAACCAAACACTACAACATATCCTAATAATTTTCGAAACTCAATGTAAAAATGTTAATTTTCATGATTTAGAATATAGGAGCCCACTGAATGCAGTGGTATTTCGCGGAAACTAGCCTGAAGAATCAGAAAATAAAGGATTCTTACATCAAGGTTCAAATGGTTCAAATGGCTGTGAACACTATGGGACTTAACTTCTGAGGCCATCAGTCCCCTAGAACTTAGAACTACTTAAACCTAACTAACCTAAGGACAGCACACACATCCATGCCCGAGGCAGGATTCGAATCTGCGACCGTAGCGGTCGCGCGGCTCCAGACGGTAGCGCCTAGAACAGCTCGGCCACCCCGGCCGGCTTACATCAAGGTGTAGCCACAAACCTATATTGTTTTAAGCAGCACGGACCAGCAAGAGAAGAGTTTAAGTGTGCAATAATTAGCAAACAGCATTCTAGCATGAAAATGTCGGACAGATTGGCCGCTGAAGTATTGTGTGCAAGATGATCATACGATCCAGGTGCAGATCCAACAAGAATATTATCGGGAAAGATTATGCAGTCGTAGCTACATGCATCTATTTTACACAGGATGTTTCAGAATGACGTTTCTGAAACTTTGGGTCAGGTTACTTACACCTAAACGAGAAAAATGACCAATTAACATGGGCTCTGAAATGTATGCCTCAAGAATTACCTGTTCATCTTTACAGCAATGAAACACATCACATCTTCTGAACAAGATCCATAGCTCTTAACATATAATTTTAGACCACATCTTAGCTGGACACTTTTTTCTTGTTTTGATCCATACTATCTTCTCCCTTTGGGAGAGATGTGCTTTGCAGTATCGTGGATGAAAAAGTGCTCATACCTCTTAAGTGCAGGTTTACCATCTTTTGGTTCAAGAAACCAATTATTTTTTAAACTGCATTTTTGTATCCATAAAAGTGTTTAGAATCCACCACTGAAACGGTTTTTCCGAGTACGGAACGAAAATGTTTGTTATTCGCGGTCGAACAAAAAAATGCACCTGCCTGAAATCGGCCTTTACACGCACCTGTTTTTTCCTTTCGGAGGACGAGTTATTGTACCGGTGCTTGGGAGGAAACACACAAAATTCAAATGAAAGTTTGAACGCGTGTGTTTGGAAGTTAGTCCCCAAGCATTTGCATTCTGGTGCGATGTCTGTGGAGAGTGCGACTTTCCTGGCAATGAGCAGCTTCAGTGAAGGGTATTAAGCAATTCTGAAGCCTATGACAACGATGGACGTCACCCTGGGACTCTATTCGATGCAGTTCGCCAAGCATTCGGACGATCACCGGATTCAAGCGGCCGACACTCGCTTGTCACCGGCCGTACGAGTGGCAGGATGGCGCAGATCGATCAGAACGCCCTCTATGAGGAAGTGGTAGGACTAGTTTATGGACCCAGAATAGAAGTTTGAACGTAAGTTGCATAATATTGCATTTTTCTCGAAACGACTTTTTTTTATCGCACGGTATGGTAACTTCAAATCTACTGAACTGATTGGCATGATTCTTTGTATCCGACGAATCTAACTAAATTTTCTGGTAGTTGTACCACTTTTATGCCGATCCATCAACTATAAATATTTTTACTTAGCCGACGAAGTCGAAAAATCGATGAAAAAAAAATTTCTGATGGACGCCATTTTGTTTCCTATGGTCCAAATTACTTAAATGAGGTATGACTCCTAAAGAATCTTACATACCGGGTGATCAAAAAGTCAGTATAAATTTGAAAATTTAATAAACTATGGAATAATGCAGATGGAGAGGTAAAAATTGACACACATACTTGGAATGACATGGGGTTTTATTAGAACCAAAAAAAATTCACAAAATGTGCGACAGATGACGCTGGACAACAAAACGTCAGTGACTGCGCATGACAATCGTGTATAAGAGGAGCTGTAATGAGAGAGAGAATCAGATGCGCCAGCAGTCGCACCAAGTTGACTTTACCTCAAAAGGCGCTTTTGGTGAAGCTGTATTATCAGAATGGGGAATGTGCTAGTTCAGCGTTACGATCCTATCGCCATAGGAAGGGGATTCGAACGGGTAAAAGTCCGTTGACAAATGAAGCTGTGGCGAGAATGATTTCCAAGGTCGAAGCCACGGGTTGTTTAGACGATAGACCCTGTAGTGGCTGCAGAGACAGTTCAGGAAGAAATGGAGACTGTAGCGGGTTCGTCTATGCACGGAGAAGTCAACGCTCGTGCAGTCGCATGTCGCACCGGCATTCTATACACTACTGTTTGGTTGGCACTTAGGCGTACCCTCCGATGCTATCCGTACAAAATCCATCGGCATCATGAACTGTTACCTGGCGATTTAGTGTAGCGGAGGGCATTTGTGGTATGGGCGTTTCAACAGATGGCGGAAAATGACGATTGGTTGAGTAACGTGTTGTTTTTCGACGAAGCTCATTTCACGCTCCGAGGGTCTGTCAACGCCCACAACTGCAGAATTTGGGCTACTGAGAATCCTAGAACTGTCGTGGAAACTCCATAGCATGACGAGAAAGTCACGGAATGGGTTGGATTTACCACATCTACCGTTATTGGGCCTTTTTTCTTCGAGGAAATGCGTGATTCTGGTTTTGTAACTGCTACCATGAAGGATGAGAGGTACGCCGATATGTTACAGAATCGCAACATCCCCAGCCTGGCTGATAAACACCTGCTGGAACGTACGTTGTTCATGCAGGATGGCGCTCCACTCCATATTGCTAGACGCGTGAAAGATCTCTTGCGCGCGTCGTTTGGTGCTGATCGTGTGCTCAGCCACCACTTTCGTCATGCTTGGCCTCCCAGGTTCCCAGACCTCAGTCCGTGCGATTATTGGCTTTGGGGTTACCTGAAGTCGCAAGTGTATCGTGATGAAATGGTTGAAATGGCTCTGAGCACTATGGGACTTAACATCTTAGGTCATCAGTCCCCTAGAACTTAGAACTACTTAAACCTAACTAACCTAAGGACATCACACAACACCCAGCCATCACGAGGCAGAGAAAATCCCTGACCCCGCCGGGAATCGAACCCGGGAACCCGGGCGTGGGAAGCGAGAACGCTACCGCACGACCACGAGATGCGGGCGTATCGTGATCGAACGACATCTCTAGGGATGCTGAAAGACAACATCTGACGCCAAGGTCTCACCATAACTCCGGTCATGCTTTACAGGGTTGTTCACAACATTATTCCTCGACTACAGCTATTGTTGAGGAATGATGGTGGACATATTGAGCATTTCCTGTAAAGAATATCATCTTTGCTTTGTCTTACTTTGTTATGCTAATTATTGCTATTCTGATCAGATGAAGCGCCATCTGTCGGACTTTTTTGAACTTTTGTATTTTTTCGGTTCTAATAAAACCCCATGTCATTCCAAGCATTTGTGTCAATTTTTACCTCTCTATATACATTTTTCCGTGATTTATTCAGTTTTCAAATTTATACTGACTTTTTGATCACCCGGTACTTCGCTAATGTCAACTCAATTTTGATTTCAGACGAGCCGGATTACCTGTGACATACCGCGCGTGGAGGTCTACATCGAAATTTTTTTTCGTTCCGACGGCACTTCCGCCTTTGCTCTTCGACATTTCCGGTCGAAAAAATTGCAGTTTGTAGAGGAAATATCAATAGACATTTGACCAAATTTGACATTGATATCTTTAACACATCCCGAGAAAAAAATTCTCAAAGAACATGCTTTTTTCGCGCCAATGATTGTAAACCTCTCCTTAAGGTATGCATTTTAGAAGCCGTTTTTACTGAGTATTGTTTTTCTTGTTTTGGTTTAAGAAACATGTTCCCAATTTTTTTAAATGTCATTCTGAAACACGTTATGTGTAGTCTGATGGGGTGCCTCGATTGTGCTGGCATAAGCTGTCGGCAGTATACCGGTCGCCACTCGATCATGGGCGCCTATTACGAGAGAGGTCGGAGACAGACTCGCAAGCACCAAGATGCCAACACTCTCTCGACAGCAAGTATTTAGGCCACCGTCACTGACCAGAGGGGTTAGTCACTGACCCACTACCTCCCACTCCAGTTTGGCATCTGTCAGTACTACCAGTGCGGGCCCTGTCACTGGCTCACTCAAGCTTCGAGAGTGTACAGCGACCAGATCAAGACTAGCAGCGAGATTAAAGTTGGTAGCCTCAAGATTACTATTATCTGCAAGAGGACTATTATTACTGAGAGTGTACCACAACGAACGGACTCTATTCAACATAAGTAGCTTCCTGTTCTTGTAAATAAAGAACCGAGTTGATCAATGTGTGCATTAGTATTGCAGAAAGAGGATAGCGACCATCCATATCAACATCCTCTCCCTTGCTTCCCTATGGTACAAGACTCTACAGTGACGACAAGGACAATACATCAATCGTTCCGGAACAGGGCACACGCCACTATTCCTGTTATTGTTGGTGACCTCGGAACAATAAAAATTTATGGTTTCCAGTCTGTTCACTATCTCGCATTTTGTTACAGACCATTCACCCAGCTCACGTCTTCCTGTAACAGATTTTTTTTTTTTGGTCATCAGTCTACTGACTGGTTTGATGCGGCCCGCCACGAATAACTTTCCTGTGCTAACCTCTTCATCTCAGAGTAGCACTTGCAACCTACGTCCTCAATTATTTGCTTGATGTATTCCAATCTCTGCCGGCCGAAGTGCCCGTGCGGTTAAAGGCGCTGCAGTCTGGAACCGCAAGACCGCTACGGTCGCAGGTTCGAATCCTGACTCGGGCATGGATGTTTGTGATGTCCTTAGGTTAGTTAGGTTTAAGTAGTTCTAAGTTCTAGGGGACTAATGACCTCAGCAGTTGAGTCCCATAGTGCTCAGAGCCATTTGAACCATTTATTCCAATCTCTGTCTTCCTCTACAGTTTTTGCCCTCTACAGCTCCCTCTAGTACCATGGAAGTCATTCCCTCATGTCTTAGTAGATGTCCTATCATCCTGTCCCTTCTCCTTATCAGTGTTTTCCACATATTCCTTTCCTCTCCGATTCTTACCTTATAGTCCACCTAATTTTCAACATTCGTCTATAGCACCACATCTCAAATGCTTCGATTCCCTTCTGTTCCGGTTTTCCCACAGTCCATGTTTCACTACCATACAATGCTGTACTCCAGACGTACATCCTCAGAAATTTCTTCCTCAAATTAAGGCCAATATTTGATATTAGTAGACTTCTCTTGGCCAGAAATGTCTTTTTTGCCATAGCGAGTCTGCTTTTGATGTCCTCCTTGCTCCGTCCGTCATTGGTTACTTTACTGCTTCGTGACCATCAATCCTGATGTTAAGTTCCTCGCTGTTCTCATTTCTACTACTTCTCGTCACCTTCGTCTTTCTCCGATTTACTCTCAAACCAACTGTGTACTCATTAGACTGTTCATTCCGTTCAGCAGATCATTTAATTCTTCTTCACTTTCACTCAGGATAGTATCATTGATATCCTTTCACCTTGTATTTTATTTCCTCTCCTGAACCTTTCTTTTATTTCCATCATTGCTTCCTCGATGTACAGATTGAAGAGTAGGGGCGAAAGGCTGCAGCCTTGTCTTACACCCTTCTTAATACGAGCACTTCGTTCTTGATCGTCCACTCTTATTATTCCCTCTTGGTTGTTGTACATATTGTATATAACCCGTCTCTCCCTATAGCTTACCCCTACTTTTTTCAGAATCTCGAACAGCTTGCACCATTTTATATTGTCGAACGCTTTTTCCAGGTCGACAAATCCTATGAAAGTGTCTTGATTTTTCTTTAGCCTTGCTTCCATTATTAGCCGCAACGTCAGATACAGTATGCTTATTCGTTCACTGTGGAGTGGGTATCATCTAAAGGCTGGTGCACTCCTATGCTTCCACCCAATGAGATAGCAGCCTGCCTGTTTCTCTTCTTGGTCCTTCCTCAGTGCAGATTAACTGCGAGAATCCTAATACCTTCGCCGCCTTCCTCTCTGAGACGTGAAGAACTCTGCCTATGCTATACCTGTCGACATTGCAGCGAACGTAGTTATCATTACGATGATCATCATCAGTCGGTTGATTAATTCTACTTTTCACTTCTATGGGCCTCTATCGGCCTTATTATTTCTTCTCGTGGACAGGTGAAAAAACAATAGGAACCGCGATTTCAACGCACCAGCTGTGGTTATTAGACCTGTATTCCACCCTGCTTCGCGCTGTGCGAGAACAACAAAATTTGTCTTCATTTTACGACACAACGCTGTATAATAGCGCACAATTTGTACAGGTATGGAAAGACAAAGCAACTAGCTGACTATCTGATAATGTTTTATTCTTCATCATAATCAGTTTTTCATATGTCAATTCAGCCAACATGCTAGTTGCACTCCTCAAAATTTAATGCGCTTTTATGCAACTGTAGTTACTCTCTCCAGAATACGGACCTACAGAACCTAATATCCTACACTGAACTACCTATGAATTCAGAATAAAGTATCCCAGGGATACATTTCCTTAGATGGAAACACGAGAGTGAATAATATCGGAAGATTTTAAGAGATAATTGACAATATAGTTTCGTCCACAGCTCAATGTTTAGTAATTCACTGCCGGCAAATTTACACACTTATCACGTGGTACGTAAATTGTACGAGAACTCTGAGCCACCGGTATGTGAAAGGCTAAAGTAAACATCAACTCGTAGGCAAGCACAGTACTATGTAAACGCACTAGAATGGCATCCACTCAGACTGTTGATGCCAAACGAAAAACTGCTTGAGAAAATAAGGTGACAAATCTACACGAAAGCTGCTGAACTTGCGTCGGAACTAAAGATTTGCTCCAACATAGAAATCATACCTCGTTAACGTCATCGAGCAAAATTTGCGTCGGGTCTTATTGGCCGAGAGAACCCATCTAGGATTTTCGGCCACCTCGTGTAAGTATTTTTATTTGATGCCCCTTCGGCTACTTGCCCATCGCTGATTCAGGAGCGAACGCTCTACCGATCCACGATCGGCCCTCTCAGCCTTTTCTGCCGTATCTCTACCCTTCTTTCCAAGTTTCACAGACATTTTGTAGAACACCTTGCGGAACTAGTACTCGTGGAAGAGAGAACACTGCGGAGAAATCACGTAACCACAGCCTAAGGGATTGTTTCGAGAAGGAATTTTTCACGCTGTAGCGGAGTGCGCACTGATTCGAAACTTTCAGGCAGATAAAAACTGGTTGCCTAAGCGGGAATCTAACCCGGGACTTCTGCATTTCATGGGTAAATGTGAGGCGGTGGAGTACTAGGTTTGAAGCGGTAAGATATTGGTACCAAAATAAACTCATTCTATGGCTAACAATAAGTTTATTAACAATCTCAGAAAAAAAAGAAACTCTTTTCAGAGGAACACAAATTTCAGCTTACAAATTTTTACCGTTTAAAAAAACGAGAGGCAAAATAAATTTAAGTTTAACTATACTGTGCGCTATACTTCACCAAAATTTTTAGTAAGTTGTTTGAAATGGAGCCACGCTACAGTAATTAACAACTGTCCAAAATTAGACACAATGATCAAATAACACAACCAGAACAACTATACTTACTGTAGGAAGTGCGATCAAAAATAACAACCACTTTGTTCGTCTCAAGAGTGGCTAACACCAGTCAGAAATATTTCTAATCTGAAACTCAAAGCAACAAGTCTCAGTATAACCAACACACACTACAATAACAATTATGTCAGGTTGCTCACAGATAAATACTAATTAGTAAGATTAAATTACAACTTCATATATTTGACGCTGGCGCCAGAGTGTGTAACAATAATTGCAGTGAGACAACGTTTAATTATTGGCTCAGCTCAAGCCTCGAGCTAACAAAATTCATGGTAGAGTTTTATTCACGAAGGTGTTTATACAAAGCTGCTCTTGATTACACATGTAAGGCGTCTTTCGAAGGGCCACAAGAGCCCGGAATTCAGAAACAACAAAATGCTCAAAGAATTTGCATAGGCGCAGGGCTAATAGCTAGCAGTAAGATGGCACATGAAACAACAACGTTAAGAACGTAAACCAAGGGCTATACATCAATGCACATACACAGAATATGTCAAGGTAAGCTAACAGCAATCTAACAAGAACTCTACCATGCTGCAAAACAAGAACAAACAAGCGTCCACCCTCTCAACGCGGCGTCGTTGAAGCAGTGTAAAATAAGTACTAGTTTAGTATAAACACTGCACCGGCAAACCAAGATCTATTCAGAGCGACATACTAATCTGTATTCAGCAAACTATCTTCTGAAACAGAGTAATCCCAAGAGTAACATAAAGTTAACTTACTCTCAAACTGGAACACAAAACAAAATATACCTTGTTTTGCAGCGGGCGTGTTCTTCCTGGTGTTATTCAGCGCCAATTGCTTCACTTTTTTCGTTAACAAGCTTTAAAACCACAACGAGACTCCAACCTTAGTCACATCATTACACATAAAATTGAAGAAAGTGAAACATAAACAAAATCAAGGTACGGTAAATCATCTCCTCCAACATAAATTTGCCGAAACAAATGCTAAGTAGAAAAACCGCACGGTCAGCTAATAGGATCAGCGATATAATTTCGAACAGAAAATACTGTAATCTCCCCCCTCATTCCTAATTCCAGTTATTATCCACAATAAGCAAAGTCTTTTTTGAGAAATTTGAGAGGAACGAAGATTATAATAAACTTTCTAGTTTACTTAGCTTTTAGTGTACTGTTGGCTCCAGTTGTTCTTGTGTAGGGGTCTGCCGGCCGCGGTGGTCTAGCGGTTCTAGGCGCTCAGTCCGGAACTGCGCGACTGCTACGGTCGTAGGTTCGAATCCTGCCTCGGGCATGGATGTGTGTGATGTCCTTAGGTTAGTTAGGTTTAAGTAGTTCTAAGTTCTAGGGGACTGATGACCTCAGAAGTTAAGTCCCATAGTGCTCAGAGCCATTTGAACCATTTTTGTGTAGGGGTCTGATTCTTGAAGCTAGAATTCTCACATTTAAGGTCCTCATGGTTAAACTGATCTAAATAAGTTTGAAAATTGTTGTTTGCAGAATTTTTGATGTTGCGTTAATATATTTTGTTACATTTTAATATACCTTCTGAATTTTCACGTTAACAAAGCCGAAATTACATTGTTCGCCCAAAATACAAAAATACGTCCGACCATATCAGAGGCATGTTTACTACTACCTAATTCACTCAGCCCAAGTAACAATATTCCAAAGGGTTTACAATTTTTCTGGACATGTGAATTTCTGTTAATATAGATTGTTATTTCATAAAAGAATCCAGAAATGAACATAATAAACAGTACTATATTGTGTAATTAATAATAGAAGGCCGCGCGGGATTAGCCGTGCGGTCTTGGGCGCTGCAGTCATAGACAGTGAGGCTGGTCCCGGCGAAGGTTCCAGACCTCCCTCGGGCATGGGTGTGTGTGTTTGTCCCTAGGATAATTTAGGTTAAGTAGTGTGTAAGCTTAGGGACTGATGACCTTAGCAGTTAAGTCCCATAAGATTTCACACACATTTGAACATTTTGAATAATATAAATGTAAGTGGGCCAAATAATTCGTAATTTCAAATGATTAAAAAGAAATGATTTTAACTGTACATTCAGAGCTAGTACTTATCGATTGTAACATAGAAAATAATATATTCCTTTTCATAAATTATAGCTTGAAATATAACATATTGTATATAGTATTATATGAAAGTTTTCAGAAAAGCAGCTGAGATAATATTGACCTGTCCAAAATTCGAAAAACAATACTGGCATCGACAATTGCTGTCGAGGAAAAGTAATGCTAGAAGAGGATGCCCGTCTCAATACTAGTACACTGTGGCTGCCCTTATTCAATACAGTTGCTAAAAATTCTATAGCCAGTAACATGCGCCAGACTCGTCATTTGAACAGAAGACGCCAATCTCACACAGATATGAGCTTTCTGCTGACCATACAGTAAAACAACTGCTACACATACACATAAAGACAGTTTATAAACAAGAAAAACAGGAACACAGAGGCTGGCTGCTCAACTCCGAACACTCAGCAGAAAATTGATCTGATAGAATTAAATTTTCCTTGAGACATATGGGTGTCAACTTTATCTCTGACACTGATATAATGTTAAGAAATGAATTAAAATTTGTGCTATGGTTTAAGGCGTGAATTGAAGTTTGTGTTAGGGAGGGCACTGGGACAGGGTAGCGCATGCGCGTGTATTGGCTAGCTTAGTAAGCAGGAGATCCAAGTTCAAGTTCCAGCTATGGTACAAATTTTAATTCACTTTTTCAGATTCTCTCATTACAACTGCCGTATAATTTGCCAAACAATTTACTCAACACATGCGACCGCAAACGACTTTAAATAAGATACTGACGCAAGACGGTATAGAACTACTTGCAAAACCAGTAAAGTACCCGAGAACAAGTACGCAGTCACTCGCTGTTTACCTCTAAACCAGGGCCGGCCAAACGCTGGACAGTGTGCAGACGTGCGTAAGTGCTGCACATGTGCGCACGTGTGTGACAGCGAGCGACAACGACATCTGTTATTAGACATGTGTCCTAAATGAACGGCGGCGGCTCCACTTCCCTGTTTATGTGGTACAAGCAAGAGCGCAACATACCCAGTCTCGTTCACCCCTGGTGACCGTAACCTTAACGGAGAAGTACTGAGAAACGTCAGGCACTGTGAAACAGCAAAGGACGGGAGATCTATGTTCTCAGTCGTTTAAAAATGACTGAGAACTGCAATTTTTTTTGTAGCCGTTGAAAATTTACAGTGTTTGCTGTGCCGCCGAATAATAGGCGGCCAGCAAAGACGAATGTAGTGTACTCAACAGTGAAGAACGGCAAGCAAAATTAAATGTCCTTAAGAAAATGGATGAGACACATCAACTCGATTTTAAGGTACGTCAAAGTAACTGATACTTCTTGAACTCTTAGTTTCTCCTGTTACTTTTGTGTCTATTTTACTGTATGGTGTACAATGTACTGTTTTCAATTTTCCAGAATGACAACCACACTAAATCTTTACTGCGAGCGAGTTTTAAAATCGCATTAAGAACTGCACAATCTGGAAAACCCTTTTCCGAAGGGGAGTTTGATGCTGCAGAACTTGTGTGTCCCACGAACGTTAGCAGGTTTCAAGAAATCAGTCTATCCAAACAAACAGTGACAAGACGTATCAGTGCTATGGCCGGCGATGTGCTCAGGCAGCTAATAAATAAGGCTAAAGACTTTGTTGCTTTCTCTGTTGCGCTCGATGAAGCAACAGATCTTACAAATACAGCCCAGGTTTTGATACACATACGAGTTGTCGATAACGAACTTTGTGTAACAGAGGACGTTTTGGACTTAGTACCTTTGAAAGGGACTACTACAGGTACGGACTTACTCCAAGCTGTCGAGCAAGCGATTGATGGTATCGGTATGGACTGGAATCGGTTAGTTTGTGACCACAGATGCAGCACCATCAATGCAAGGCCATCAGATTGGAGTCATAGCACGGATGCGCAAAAAGCTAGGGCGCACAGACAAAACGTTGTATGGAATTCACTGCATTCTGTATCGAGAGACCCTTTGTGCAAAATCAGTAACGTTAGCAAACGTCATTGAAATTGTTGTGCGTACTGTAAACTATCTGAAGACACATGGGCTTGCGCATCGCCAGTTTCGGCGGTTCTTGGAGGAATTAGGAGCGGAGTACGGCGACATACCTTACTATACCGAAGTACGCTGGCTCAGTCGAGGTAAAATGCTGAAAATATTTTTTGATTGACGTTTGGTTATTGTAATATTCTTACATGAGAAGGGAAAAAGCGAACTTATGTTGGAAGACCCTTGTTGGATATAAGATCTTGCATTTCTCGTGGACATTACGTCTCACATGAACAGCCTGAACGTCAGTTTGCAAGGTGAAAGTAATTTAATTTCTGACATGTTGGGAAAAGTAAATGCCTTGGAAAGGGAGCTTGCGCTTTTGGAGAGCCAGCTATTGACAGAAAACACTGCACATTTCCCGACTCTTGGACTGGTCCATGAAAGTGCTAGAGTTCAAGAATACGTGTCAATAATTGTAAAAATTAAGGAACAATTCCAAGCACGATTTGCAGATGTTACGAGTTTGTCTCCTGTCATTCGCCTCTTTGCTCTTCCGTTCTCGTCGTCAGTTGAAGATGCTCCGAATGATCTACAGATGGAACTGATCGACCTACAGTGCAATACAAGACTGAAGGACAAGTTCTTTGCAGTGCCAAGTACAAAAGAATTCTACGAAAATTTTTTACAACAAGAATTTCCACGTCTGCACGGAGAAGCCACGAGAGTTATGTCCATGTTCGGGTCGACATATGTTTGTGAAAGATTTTTCTCGGTGATGAAAATGAATAAATCAAGGTTTCGATCAAGCATAAGTGATGAAAATCTTCGCAACTGCTTGCGTTTGTCAGTGAGCCGTGCTTTTGTGCCCGATATTAACTATATCATTTCTCATGACCAGTGATAAACGTGTTTGGATTTATTCCTTTCATAATTAAAAATTATTGTTTACTAACTGGGCATTATTGCTTCATTCTGCTCCATTTTACATTATTATCAGGAAAATTGGTCATTAAACCGATTGTTCCAACGTATACTTACAGTTTAGGTTTTTTTTTTTTTTTTTTTTTTTTTTTTTTTTTAAATGTGTGAAGGGCTACGCTCAGCTGAAGTCGATAAAACATAACATTCATCTAATTGTCGATTACTATGCAGATTTCAGACGGAACTGATGAAAGATATAGCAATAATGGTAATGAAAGAACAGGTGATCATCGAGAGGTCTGCGGTTATCGTTCTGTTCAGAGGTCAGTGAAACAGAAATTATGTGGGTGTAACTCAGGGCACCGAGAATTAGTTTTAGGAAACCTGGTATTAGTTTAATGTTATTTGAAATCATGAATAAGGTTCGTTGGAAGTCGCTAAGTGCTCTCTTTCTTAAATACTACACCAAAAACATTATAATTGGCCGGAGTGACCGAGCGGTTCCAGGCGCTACAGTCTGGAACCGCGCGACCGCTACGGTCGCACGTTCGAATCCTGCATCAGGCATGGATGTGTGTGATGTCCTTAGGTTAGTTAGGTTTAAGTAGTTCTAAGTTCTAGGGGACTGATGACCTCAGATGCTAAGTCCCATAGTGCTCAGAGCCATCAAAAACATTACGCGTATTTACGTGTCGTCAGTCAAGCTGCCTTAATAAAAACCCACGGTTGTTTAGTGTATTACTTGCTTACTGGGTTAAACTGTTAACATAAGAGTAGACGTCTCAATGAGTAGACTGTGACAGGATTTTAAATGTTTAATACGCGGAATACCTTCTAGAGGTGTACATGTCCCGCTTTTAACCCGCCCATGCTTGCCCGGTGGCCAGGCGGGCAGGCCGCCGCTCGTTGTCAACAGAACGGGCAGGCTGCTTCACTCCCAGCCAAGCCAAGCAGAACCCAACCCGGGCAGGCTGCGGGAAACTTGCTTGCCTGCCCATATTACTGCTGAGCTGCGCTACGCAGCCGTTTAGTCTGCGCGCGTCATTGTCGTATTATGAACGTTAATCAAAAGTTTTTATTTTACCTGAGCACCAAAAGACAAACCCCAACATTATATATATATGTATTAATTTCAGGTAAAAAAAATATTGGTTTTATTTGTATATTCTTCCTTTACGCGTATATTTCGGGCTTCTTATCTATATATAAATAAAAATTAATTGCCAAATGTGTTGATAAGCGTAAAACTCGAGAACGCCTGGACCAGTTCGGCTAAATTTTTTTTGCTGTGTTCGTAATTCTCAGGACAAGGTTTTTATGAAATAAAATTTTTCGAAAATCGACCGAAAAATTGGAAAATTTGACAAAAACTGAAAGTGGGTTTTCATTGTGTCCGTGTGTTTGTATTGCATACAATCTTGATGAAATTTTGCACACTATACCTTGAAACCAAGAGGAAGGTCACAGTCTACATAAAATTTCATATGGTGCATGGCAGAGGTTCCTTTACATAACGGAACTCGACAAATTGTACGTATTTATCCCGATCTTGATGAAATTTGGCACACTTGATATTCAAAGCAGGATGAAGGGCGTTGCCTGCTTAAAATTCTGAATGGTGCATGGCGGAGGGTACTTTACGTACACACTGCTACACCAACCTACAATTTTATTCCGATCTTGAAGAAATTTTGCACACTTGACCATCAAGAGGAACATCACTGTCTACATAATATTTCGGACAGTACATTGAAGAGAGTACCTTACAACAGATTTTGACATCGTTTGCGGGTTACCATGAAAGTTCACTATGTACGCATGTTTCCATGGAGAAGGTTTTTGAATATTTACATGTGCGTGTATATGTATATATATATATATATGTATATATGTTTATGTATATATATGTATATGTATATGCGTATATATATGTGTGTGTGTGTGTGTGTGTGTGTGTGTGTGTGTATGTATTTGTCTATGAGTATATATATATATATATATATATTGTCTGACACATTCACAGTCATCGTGTTGGACAATTCGCGCACAGCAAATGTCGTTTAACAGTTGCAAACCATTTTTGGTTGAGTGAACGTGTTATATTGGCTGCAAAAAACCTTGATGTTAACGAAATGAATTTTCAGATTCAAAATATGACACCTGGCGAATTTCTGACATACAAGTCGGTTTATTCCGTCACTAACCAAGATGATGTAGTCAACTACCCTACGGAATTTTTAAATTCGCTGGATTTCCCCGGATTACCGCCTCCCAATCTGTGATTAAGTCGGATCGGCAATCATGTTGCGAAAGGTAAACCAGCCACGTCTTTGTAATGGCACCCGGCTTGCGGGGAAGAAGTTAAAGAACAACGTAATCGAAGCCACAATTTTAAAAGGAATATACAAAGGTGAGGACAGTTTGATTCCAATATCACTAAGATTCCGACCGACATGCCATTCGACTTTAAACGGTTATAATTTCCAGTGCAGCTTACATTTGCCATGTCGATAGATAAATCGCAGGGGCAGTTGTTATATGTTTGTGGCGTCAATCTTGAAAATCATGTTTTTCACATGGCTATTTGTATGTCGCATATTGCCCTGTCGGGACACCTTCAACTTCATTTGTTTACGCACCAGAAAACAAAACTATCACTGCTGCGTATCAAAAAGTATTACAATAAATGCTACCTAGCAATAAACTTTGACACTGATTCACTGATCACCACAAAAGTTGACAGATATATATGAGTTTTCATAGATAGGTGAAGAGGAGATGAACTGAGGTGGCGGAATCCAACAGAGAGAGGACGAGGAGAAGGATAGAGGGTGGGGGGGAGATGGGCCAAGGGATGGGTTCAAAAATGGTTCAAATGGCCCTGAGCAATATGGGACTTAACTTCTGAGGTCATCAGTCCCCTAGAACTTAGAACTACTTAAACCTAACTAACCTAAGGACATCACACACATCCATGCCCGAGGCAGGATTCGAACCTGCAACCGTAGCGGTCGCGCGGTTCCAGACTGTAGCGCCTAGAACTGCTTGGCGACTTCGGCCGGCCAAGGGATGGGGAGTGGGGGGGGGGGGATGGAGGTGATCAAAGAGATAGTGGGAGAGGACTAAATGGATAGAGAGAAAATACGGGAGGGAAGATGGACTACGAGAGTATGGAATAAATAAATGCCCAGGCAACGCAATGCAGTCTGTGCTGCACTTTTCAACACCGAAACGGATGGATATTTGTACTAAAGAAGTGAACCTCCACCCCCCAAAAAGAAGATTGGTCACCTCCCCAGAAGAATAAATTATCTACGCCCCTATTAACCACTGTACTGTAATGAGAACCAAATTAAGATTTTGGAAGTCTAGATTCTTTAACTTTAGTATGTTTCAGCCAAGTATGACACCAATTATATAAATATTTAACTACGTTTCCAGGATGCATTTTACTGGTTCTGTGAATTCATTCGAAGTTGGAAAAATCATTCTAAATTGCCAAAATGCATTTTAACAAAATCGAAGGACTTGTTTCGTATCCAGTTCGTCTAAAAACTATAGTACTGGGAATACAATGGCGAACCTGAGCCATTTTTCGCGGCTCCTACGTTTGCGTCATGAGAGTCCACACTTGTAGTCTAGGTCTGCATCATGAGGGACCATATTTCGGACCGTCATGATGCAGACTAAGACGACGAGTGTTTACTTGCATGATGCAAATCTAAACGACGACTCTAGACCCTCATAACACAGAACTAAACGACGAGTCTGAATCCTCATGACGCAGATATAGACGCTGTGGAGAGTGGCTCAGAGTTTCCATTATATTCCTACTACAATACATTCATGGAAAAAGACGCTCTTCATTTTAGGAGTATTTGTAGTGTCTAGGTTTTCAGCATCTTGACTCTGCATGTGGGATTCCCCTTAATATAGAAATACAAGAATAAAATTACATTTTGCAATGTGTGTGGAACTCAACAAAATAAATTGTAATTTAAACTCATAATGTGTATTGCCTTACTCCACAAATGAATATTTTATTTTGCAGAACACTTTTCAACATAAAATCTTTACAAATTTTCCTTCAGTTCCCCTGAAAGTATTATTTAGGCCAAACCAGATACTCCTAAAAATATTTGGCTACTTTTGCAAACCCAAGTAACAGAAAATGGTTTACAAACAATAATTAATGTCACTTGGAAGGATTGAAATCAAAAATTTTAGTCTAAAATAAAAATGAACTGTATGCATTACAAAATTTCTATCTCAGAAATTGACGCCCATAAAGCACAAGAAAGAAATCTGCACTCTTAATTAGTAAATTTGCGCTCAAACTCATAGTTTCCCGTTTAATGTTCTACTGTATTTTCAATGTGTCTGCTGGTTAGTGTTTGAATTAATTATGACGAGATCGTTAAGTCTGTCTGCATTAAGACGTGATCGTTTTTCGCTAATTAGGTTTACAGCGCAACTAAAAATTCTCTCACTAGACGCACTAGTGGCTGGTATATTTAATATTTTTCTTGCCACACACGCAAGTCGAGGAAGTCGATGGGAGCTATTTTTCCACCACTGTAGAATATCTCCCTCGTTCACACAGTGTTCTTGCAAGTATCTGCTGACTTCATCATGTAGGAGAGGAGGCTCTTCTGCCCAGCCCTCAAATTTCGCCATTTTGTACGGCCCTGGATTTGTTTCTTGGTTGCTGTTATTGGGCACTTGTACTGAAACTGTACAGGTTCCAATTAACATTTGCAGAATAATGTGAAGATCGTACTACACATAGTTGAAATTATAATAGGTTTTAGATGATGCTATCATTTATCGTCCTGTAAAGTCACCAGAAGATCAAAACTAACTGCAGGACGATTTAAATAAGGTATATATTTTTGGTGTTAAAATTAGCAGTTGGCAATAAATAATGACAAGAGCGAGGTTATCCCTGTGTGTACTAAACTAAGTCCGTTAAACTTCGTTTACAAGATCAACCAGTCAAATCTAAAGGCTGTAGATTCTACTTAATACCTCTGATTACAATTACGACCTACTTAAATAGGAATGGACACACAGAAAATGCTGTAGGCGTTTTAATGACAAAACACTCTTTTGGAGCATTGCTACGAAGTTGGAGAGTCTTACTATTGACGGAAGAGGTCGAAAGAGTCTAAATAAGGGCAGCTGGTTTGGTATTATCGTAAAACAGGGGAAAGAGTGTCGCGGAAATTACACAAGAGTTGGGGTGGTAATCATTTCAACAATGGCGTTTTTTGACGTGGCGCGATCTATATATGAAATTTCGATCACCAACTTACACCTCCGAATTTGAAGAGATATTGTTGAGTCCCATATACATTGGAAGAAATGATCATCAGAATAAAATACAAAAAAGCAGCGCTCAGACGGAGAGCTGTAGGTGTTCTATCCCGCCCGAAATTCGAGAAAAGGAGACAAATAAGTTGAAAGTGGTTCGATGAACCCTCAACTAAGCACTTGCGTGTGTCTTGCAGAGTAACCATGTACATGTAGATGAAGAATATATGCATTATCTTAGGAGCTTACCTTCAGCACACATCTGTCGTGCTGCTTGGTAAACTTCAATTTTTTCATCCTCGGTTAACTTTCTTAATGTGCGGTAGTTAGCCACCATAAACGTTGCAATTTTATGCAACATACTAACGCACATTTTCTGTTCTAGGAAGGCATCAGCGGCTTGTTTCAAAGGTTTCATGTCCTGAAAATACATTTTCTCAACATACATATTTCACAAGTGGTTCTATAATATTCAGATGGAATAAAATTACAAACCTCTTCATCGTTATCCCGTACGGTACAGTGAGTTTTTAAGCCGTAAAATCACGGTAGAACTAAATGTAGGGTTGGATCCTTGTCACTCTCTAGATCAACTGTGGCTTCTTTAAACGGCTTAAGAAATTCTATAAGCTGGCCAGTTATATGGTGGTCATAACCCAGCATCTTATCAGAGGCACCTTCATTATGTAAAACAGCCTTCACTGAATCAATCTGAGAATGGACTGATACAAGCATGTCAAAATAACTATTCCAACGAGTTGAAACCCACTGCTTTAAAGATGAGTTCAGTCTCACACAGAGACCTCTTCTCTTGAAGTACGAAACCGTAGCCCGCACTGTATTAAGAATGGCTAATATATTTGGCTTTCAAAAACTGTTCGCTCAGAACATGTTTCAAGACTGTGTTTATACTATGAGCCATGCATGGAAGACGCTGATATACTTCGAGAGCTTTGACAATGTTAGTGCCCTGGTCTGTGACAAACGTAATTTTGGCAATGTCTTCACGAGAAACACCCATAGTTTCTAAGCCATCTTCCAACTCGTTTCGAATATTCGAGCCAGTTTTTGGGCAGTCAGGAAACGCAGAGCACATTAGTACATATTTATTCAAACGCCAGTCTGAATTTATGTAATGCATTGTCACGGACATGTAATGCACCCCTTTGTAATTGTCTGTCCATAGATCAATTGTACTGGCACATATACCAGAACGAATCGCATGCACTATATCTGGGAGCATTTTGCTGCGCACTTTATCAGCTAAGGTTTGAACTTTCCTAGCTACTGTCACTCGGGAAGGCATAACATTTTTAATATCAACTGAGCCATATTTTTTTACCTATGTCGATCAGTGTCTGCCCTAAATTAAGAAATCCTTCTCCCTCTATACTGCTAAATGGTCTCAGGTCCTTAGCACACATTTAGACGCACTTTTCGGCCACTAAATCTTTGTCCTCTTTCAAGATATTTACGGAGTGAGGGAACTGCTTGTCAAATTTGCACACATGTCGTAACATACTCGAGGTTCCCGAATAAGTACTTAAGAGCTTTTTACATAGTTTGCATTGAGACACACCTACCGATTTATTTGAAGCGGCCTCATAAACACACGAAAACGTTTCCCATGCGGCACTTGTGCTCTGTTTCGTTACCAGCATGTATTCGCCAGTTGTCAATTTTTTTTCAATCTCACTAAAGTTCGACCTATTCATTGTGCTGCCTCCACCGTTGCGATAAATGAACTGCAGGCTAACTACCTGGCTACTCTAGTCACGGTAGCTTGACAGCGCAACCTGTTGTCAGGCGCAGCAAGCTGAGCGGGTCCCGTGAAGCTTGGCAGGCTTGCCGGAACCCAGGTAGCCCGGGCTTGCGGGAGCCCGTATCGCCCGTCATTGCCCACTATGCCTCAGTACACGCGCACTCTTGTGTTTACATCGCGGCAGGCTGACCTGCATGAATGGTTGCAGAGGTGTTAGGGGCAAGCAGGCTGCAAGGGGAATTTGTACACCTCTGATACCTTCCCATGGTTGGCTTGCAAGCTGTGGAAAGAGCACTGGAATGCGCCGGTACAGAGTATCCCAGCAAGTGGATAAAGCGACATCTGTGCGTAGAAACATGCACTACATGAACACTGACGGCTGCGGCGTGCACGCTGTGACCCGGAAGTTGCACATGTGCAGGAGCACCGCACTCGTGCAGAATTTCTGGCCGGCCCTGCTCTAAACACACAGAGCTACAAAGGAGGTACCCAAAATGGCCATATGACCTGCCGCACAGTTTACCCAAGACACATGACCTTGAATTAATATTAATAAGGTGCAGCAGAGTAACCAATTAAACAAAAATATGGCGCTGACAAGCTTGTGCTAAAACTTCGTTCAGGCCGTACAGCAGTCCGTCTTCAGGCCACGAGTGGCCTACCGGGACCATCCGACCGCCGTGTCATCCTCAGGGAAGGATGCGGTTAGGAGGGGCGTGGGGTCAGCACACCGCTCTCCCGGTCGTTATGATGGTATTCTTGACCGAAGCCGCTACTATTCGGTCGAGTAGCTCCTCAGTTGGCATCACGAGGCTGAGTGCACCCCGAAAAATGGCAACAGCGCATGGTGGCCGGATGGTCACCCATCCAAGTGCCGGCCACGCCCAACAGCGTTTAACTTCGGTGATCTCACGGGAACCGGTGTAGCCACTGCGGCAATGCCGTTGCCAAGTCGTACAGTGACAGCACAAATTCAAGAATTGACCAAGATTTGACACTTTCTAACCATAGGCTATAAAAGAAAAGTCCTCGTCGAGAATGAAGTGGCTGGTCCGCTAGCAAAATAATGAATCAAACTGCTGGAAACTCTGGTAAAGGTGGCCACACGGCATAACTGCTTCGGAGACCAACAGCACTTGCTTCCAACATTTGTCGGCAATGACAATATTCAACCTTCTGCAGCAGAGCGACATCTTTCCCACCGATACAAGGCGCATACAGGCGTCCTCGTGACGTTAACACTTCTCTCACTTGGGAACAACAGCTTCTCTAACCCAGCGCATTCAAGTCTTAAATACACTTTGCCAACGGCTTTGCTGCCGCCAGCAGGTGCCGCGGCTCTGCCAAAATAAAGCTGACGGCAAAGCGGAGTCAGTAACATGCCGCGCGTCAGTTGCACTGGTGTGCGAGACACAAAATGCTCTACCGACATTTTTTTTAGTTTTTTGCTGTATATCTCTTTCAACTCTAGTTTTTGTGTCTGCTATCTTTCCTTTTAACCCATAGATTCGCTCTCCTCATTTACCTTCTGTGGCTAGCTTCATTGCTTTATTGTTTCGTTGCCTGTATAACGTAAATCACGAGAATAAATGCCTTCTTCTGTGGAACTAGAAGTTCTTCCTTTCTTAAAACAAATATATAATTTCTACTCGCTGAAGTGGCTGTTCTTGGCCCCACGTTGGATGCCATATGAAGTGGCGGTTCTTCGAGAGGGGAGTATATTTATTTATTCAGTGTCTGTAAAATCACGCGTAAATGCAATTGTGTGGTCCAATACGAAAAAAAATTGTTAACTGGTTTTTACTTCCAAGACTCTTACGTGAGAATGAAGATATAACAGCATGATAATTAGCCTCGGCGTATTCGTAATTTAAAGAGCATGGACCCAAATATTGAAGTTATCGTGGACCCACACAATGCTCGAAGAATACTCCTCTTACCATCATATTCGGGCTGTGGTAGTCGAATCGCGGCTCTTGGCGTAAGCTGAAAAGTAAAATCTGAAAACTAATGGTGCTCTGCGCTGCTGCTCATCGCTGTGAAAAAACGTTTGTTAAATGTTAAAGCGGGCGGTCTCTGAGGGTCCGCAATGCTTTCACTGTATAGGTCAACGCGTAATGGCGTCCGCCGAAGCAGCGACCGCTAAAATTGTGGAGCTGTAAACGTCTTAAGAAAAATTAAATCAATGCAAAGAGACATGACAGAGGGCTCACTGTACATCGAAATATCTCACATATAAACAAGGTTAACGGTATAAAAGCTTACATTACTTACATTACTTTCGTGCTACAAGATGTCTACTTAACACCAGAAACAAGCGAAGAAAGAGTAAGAGAAGAACAATCTAGGAGCGTTCTTCTCCGTTATTAACACCATAACATAAGTACACTACTGGCCATTAAAACTGCTACACCACGAAGATGACGTGCTACAGACGCGAAATTTAACCGACAGGAAGAAGATGCTGTGATATGCAAATGATTAACTTTTCAGAGCATTCACATGAGGTTGGCGCCGGTGGCGACACCTACAACGTGCTGACATGAGGAAAGTTTCCAACCGATTTCTCATACACAAACAGCAGTTGACCGGCGCCGGCGTTGCGTGGTGAATCGTTGTTGTCATGCCATGTGTAAGGAGGAGAAATACGTACTATCACGTTTCCGTCTTTGATAAAGGTCGGATTGTAGCCTATCGCGATTGCGGTTTATCGTATCGCGACATTGCTGCTCGCGTTGGTCGAGATCCAATGACTGTTTGCAGAATATGGAACCGGTGGGTTCAGGGGGGTAATACGGAACGCCGTGCTGGATCCCAACGGCCTCGTATCACTAGCAGTCGAGATGACAGGCATCTTATCCGCATGGCTGTAACGGATCGTGCACCCACGTCTCGATCCCTGAGTCAGCAGATGGGGACTTTTGCAAGACAACAAGCATCTGCACGAACAGTTGGACGACGTTTGCAGCAGCATGGACTATCAGCTGCGGTTACCCTTGACGCTGCATCACAGACAGGAGCGCCTGCGATGGTGTACGTAACGACGAACCTGGGTACACGAATGGCAAAACGTCATTTTTTCGGATGAATCCAGGTTCTGTTTACAGCATCATGATGGTCGCATCCGTGTTTGGCGACATCGCGGTGAACGCACATGGAATCCTACATTTCAGCAGGATAATGCACGCCCGCATGTTGCAGGTTCTGTACGGGCCTTTCTGGATACAGAAAATGTTCGACTGCTGCCCTGGTGCGGTGGTCTAGCGGTTCTAGGCGCTCAGTCCGGAACCGCGCGACTGCTACGGTCGCAGGTTCGAATCCTGCCTCGGGCATGGATGTGTGTGATGTCCTTAGGTTAGTTAGGTTTAAGTAGTTCTAAGTTCTAGGGGACTGATGACCTCAGATGTTAGGTCCCATAGTGCTCAGAGCCATTTGAACCATTTTTTGCTGCCCTGGTCAGCACATTCTCCAGAGCTCTCACCAATTGAAAACGTCTGGTCAATGGTGGTGAAGCAACTGGCTCGTCACAATACGCCAGTCACTACTCCTGATGAACTGTGGTATCGTGTTGAAGCTGCATGGACAGCTGTATCTGTACGCGCCATCCAAGCTCATCTTGACTGAATGCACAGGCGTACCAAGGCTTTTATTACGGCCAGAAGTGGTTGATCTGGGTGTTTTCTCAAATTGCGTGAAAATGTAAACACATGTCAGTTCCAGTATAATATATTCGTCCAATGAATTCCCGTTTATCAACCGCATTTCTTCTTGGTGTAGCAGTTTTAATGGCCAATAGTGTAGTTTAATCCTTGATACGAAGATTAAAATCTACTATTTACTATAAAACATGAATATTTTACACCACGTATGCCGTCGATGAAGCACATAAGGTTCGTGTACATTTGTTCTGTCGTGAGATACACTTCTGTAATCCGTTCATCATAAGAATAAACCTGATGTAAACATTGTACTATGTACTCTTCCGCGTTTGCTGGAACCTCATTGGATTTCCGTTTCACGTGCGACTGCAGCCAAGCTATCTCGAGTACTGTCAAGTACGATAATACGGGTACGTTTTGTGCTGTGCGTTACCCGCGCATCGACTTAGTGATAATACGGGACAACAGCTTTACCGGCTCATTTAACTTGGACAGCACTGGCCGGTCATCTGGTACAGCTAACCTGCAGTGACGTGGCCAGCTACAGTTCACACGTAAAAAGAGACGAGCAGAGGAGCAACACAGATTCGAATATCATTTAATTTTTAAGCAGAATGAAATAATACGCTGCAAATCTCGCACAATACGCTCCTTAGGCGACAAGGCGAAAAGCGCAACACGTTGTCGTTTTTAGCTAACGTACTATTGTAACTATAAACAAGAATAATGAAAGTTTCTGTCTTAACTATCGGGTAATTTTTCTGCATATCCTGCATGTAACGCAAGAGAGGATTGAAGGATTTCGCCGTATAGTTAAATACTGGAGCCACTGAAGGTATTACTTACAGTCTATCGTCTGGTAATCTCTTAGCTCCTTCCTTATCCGAATCCGAGAAATAGATTTCAGTTCTGTAAGTGCCACCTACTACGTTGATAATGAGTCTATCAACAAGAGCTTCCATTAAGCCAACCAGGCGCATCATTTTCTCTTCTTCTTTTATGACAAGCCGTTCTATATCTCGCCGGCGTTCGGCAGTGACGTGTGAGAAAGCTGCGTGCGTTAATTCCGGTACGTCTGGCAGCTTAACAGTCTTGTTACTTCTCGGGCCAAATCCCGCAGCTTGGCTCCAGATCAGTTGCATTGGGCTCTTATTGTAATGTTACAGCAGCAAATGTAAAAATGCAACATTTGTATGATGTGCTCTATGTGTAAAAATGCAGCATTTGTATGATGTGCTCTGTGCTGTGAAAGTGATTGTTTTTCATGTTTCTACGATGCTTATCTACCTCCGTGGTATGAAACGATGGACATAGTCCAAATAAAGAGGATCTGGTTTTTCATTTTTGCCTTAAAAATTAAGTAATGTTTTCTTAATTTGTTATGTTTTCTTAAATTGTGTTTTCTTAATTTAAACTACTTTTATGAACAGTCTTTCATAAAACATCGACAATTAAGGATTCGTATTTGAAATGGAATCTGGAATTTAGCGTCCAGTATATAACTAGAAATAAGAAGATGTGCTTTATTGATAAAATATGATGATGAGTTTTATAATTACCGGATGTAGGTCTTTCAAATTGAAAGAGGAAAAAAAAAACGATGTTGGTAGATTTGAACCAACGCATGAATAACCACATGTCGTGTACGGTCCATTATGCTACCAACTGCTCTATATATTAAATGTAGGTTTAGGCATCAGTTGCATTATATACAACGGTGGGATAACTTCAAAGTCGATTATCTCCGTAAATTTATGAAAAATATTAAGAACAGCCTATTTCTGACACTTTTTAAGCGTATTCCACGTGCATGTTTGACTACGGAACAGAAAGCAGCCTCAGCCATTTTCATATTGCGCATTAGCAGCGCTTCAATCAAAAAACAACGCTGCAGAGGCTGTGACTGCACATGAATTTTGAAATAAAAAACTACGTAGCTAAAGCGTGATTAAGGAAAACGTTGACGGCTGGTAATAGATTTGAAAATCTTAAAGTTTCATTTAACGTAACTTACTAATAAGATATCTAATACATAAGTAGGACCTACTTCCTAGAGCGTAACAACACCAGTGTACGTGTGCTACTACTTCTGACCAATCTTCGCGTTTGTGTTTATTTATATCAGGTTTATTCTTATATTTACGGATTATAGTTCCAAATTTTTGTCTTAAATGTCTTTATGGTATAGGTGTCACTTGGTCGGCACATCTCCAAAAGTCTATTCTCCTTGAATAAAAATTGGTTTAGTTTGAGCAAAAAAAGGCCATGCTTCTCTGCCATTGTGAATGTTCTGTACAGCAAGGGAAACACAGAGGGAAATGATTCTTTCTAGAGTATAACAAAGGCTTATAAAATATTCTTTCTAAAATTGGAGATTTTTTGGTCCATATAATGGAATATGGTACTGGAAAATCAAATAGCTTTTTTGAAAACGCTGCTGGAGAAAAGTTAAAGTTGTGTTCACTATGTTTTTACTAAAACCTCTGTTCAATTCAAGGGTCAGTATGGTAGTACAACAATCAAAAATCGGACATAGGTATCCTTGTATTTCGTCCATTATATGTTTGTTGTGCTCCATTGTCACGTAATACCTGCAATCTTAGAGACTGATTTCGGTTTTCTTGCTAATTGAGTGTCAGATATAACTGGCTAGAGGTAAGAGAGACGCATTGTTTCCCATTATTGGATTAAAGGACTTGCTGAGGAACACAATGGTTTCTGGACCGTACCTGGATGGCGAAGTACGAGTTACGCTTGCAAAATTTTGGCTCGTCGCCGATTTAGCTGTTCGACCGCAACTCAACTGTGAGGGTTTGTCGTGAGTCGTACATATATAGTTCGGTCTCAAAATCACTTGTTCGCGAAAGGTAAAGGTTCAAGTAAGAATCACGGCCTCGCACACAGATTCAAATCACTGCACACTCCGCTGCAACGTGAAAATTCATTCTGAAGTATGATAGTTTTTCCTCAAATTACTAAATATTACTTCATAGACATCACTGCAAGCAACTGCAAAATATGTTAACCGAAAAGTATAACATTTATATTAATGGTCCTTGGGGCACAACCGAAATTACTGTTGCATTTGTGGGCCTCTCAACTCCTCGAGAGTTACAAATGGTTCAAATGGCTCTGAGCACAATGAGACTTAACTTCTGAGGTCATCAGTCGCCTAGAACTTAGAACTACGAGGGCTATCCGCAAAGTACATTACGTTTTCGTTTGTGTCCGTTAGGGGCGGGGCTAGCGCGGCCATCTTGGTGTCATGGCATTCCGCCGCTCAGTCGGCGTCTGCCGTGCTAGTGAGAGGTTCGTGCTGTACTCCGTTGAGTTACTGTGACGGTTTGAAATGTCAGCGTTAATTTAAAATGCCGCGAAGTGTGAAGTGCATGCTGTAATACGGTTTCTGACTGCAAAACACTGTACACCTATAGAAATCTATCGGCAGCTTTGTGAAGTGTATGGGGACAACATAATCACTGAAGGTGGAGTGCGTCAATGGGTCATAAAATTTAAAAATACCCGAACTAACGTTCACGACGAAGAGCGAAGTGGAAGACCCAGCATAGTGACTGCCGAACTTGTCGAAAAAGTCGATGCCGCGGTCCGTGAAAACCGTAATTTCACAATAACGGAACTCTCTATGAGTTTTCCACAAATTTCACGAAGTTTGTTGCACGAAATCATTACCGGAAAGCTTGGTTGCCACAAGTTTTGTGCAAGATGGATACCAAAAATCGTGACAGAGATTCACAAAAATCAGCGAATGGCTGCAGCGTTAACGTTTTTGGACGCTTACGAGAAAGATGGCGACTCATTACTCCATCGCATCGTTACTGATGACGAAACATGGGTTAAGCATGTGAACTGCGAGGCAAAAGTGCGGTCAGTGCAGTGGGGGCACACAAATTCCCCCCAAAAACCCAAGAAATGCATGCAGACAGTGTCGGCAAGGAAGGTGATGGCGGCTGTCTTTTGGGACAGAAAAGGTGTGATTTTTGTGGATTTCCTGGAAAGAGGCACTACAACAAACTCTCAAAGGTATTGCCAAACTCTGCACAACCTCAGAAGAGCAATACAAAACAAGCACAGGGGAAAGTTGGGCTCAAAGATCTTGCTGATTCACGACAACGCCCGGGCCCACACGGCAAATGCCACTCGTGAAGTTCTCGAATCTTTTAAGTGGGAGCTGTTTCCTCATCCGCCGTACAGTCCCGACCTGGCACCGAGCGACTTTCGCTTATTCCAAGCAATGAAGAAGTGGTTGGGTATGCAGCGCTTTGATGACGACGCACAGCTTCAAGAAGAGGTAACCACGCGGTTGAAGGCGCAGGCGGCCGAATTTTACGACGAAGGAATTTCCAAGCTCGTCCATCGCTACGATAAGTGCCTTAATTTAAATGGCAACTATGTAGAAAAGTAGTATTTAAGTGTGGCTTTCATCTGTATATATAAAAAAAATTCCAATACTTTATTTTTAGTTCCAAAACGTAATGTACTTTGTGGATAGCCCTCGTAATTAAACCTAACTAGCCTAAGGACATCACACACATCCACGCCCGAGGCAGGATTCTAACCTGCGACCGTAGCGGTCCAGATTGTAGCACCTAGAACCGCTCGGCCACTCCGGCCGGCTCGAGAGTTACAAACATAGTTAAATATTCCGTACGAATATACTTTCCGTAGCATACGTCGTTGTGGTAATAGACAAATCAGATGACGAATACAGTACTGATTACAATATGCTGGGCATTACACAGGAGTATCGGCTAAATATATTGTCACTAAAGAACTGTGAAAGCAACTGACCTAGAAATTGTTATCTCGCCTCTATCAGTCAGTCTCTGGAATTCGATTAGTGCGCGTCATCCAGCTAATGCTTGTGTTTCGGTTGACGGATGGTAATACATCATCAGGCAGCTATGTTGTGCCCGGGAGCTGCAGTGTGGCAGCTAATTTGCTAGCGGGCAGGGTCCCACTGTCCGCATTCACAGGATTTTTTTGTCCTTTTTGTTTTACCGCAGTCTCACACAGCCTCGGAATGTCTGTTACTACGGCTGGCCGAGTCATGATTAAAAATACGATGAAAAACAATTTCGCGCCCTGGGACCATTCCGAGGACAGATAAAGCATAAAAGTGTCCGCGACGGAATGAAATACGACCCCAGGCCCTCGGTTCGTCTCGCTAATTTCGCGGTGCCGTCCACTGCTCTACGAACGGAAATAGTGGGCGACAGAGAGCGCGCTCGTAATCCGAATGCTGTTACACTGTTACAGAGGCGCGATGCTTAACAGCATCGTTTTGGGCAGGTTTGGGGGTGGCAATGATGAAACGGTGAGTCAGAATGTCTCCATGGTTGTGGCAAAGTCATTACCACAGGAGAAGGCAGGCGTACAGACATTCTAATAAAGACATTAGAGATGACTGCTCTACTGAAATATGGTGTTATGTTGGGACAGAATCTTGTTCCAATGCCGACAAATTTTGGGGCATATGCAATACACATATTATTTAAATTTTTCTTTTTCAGTACAGCCTTCTAAATACTGTCTACTAGTTTCAGTTTCATTTTCTATTATCTTTTCGCCCACCTTTTTTCTATATTCTTTCAAGAATACTTCTGTTATTTTACACTTTCTACCTTGCAACTATACAGCACAATCATTCTGAAAACGATCCTTCTTGTTAATAATTTTTCTATGTAGATCTGTTGTAATTTTTCATATCTAGCTTGTTGTTATGTTTTTATTGGTTTTAGTTAAATCTCAGTATTGTTACTGCATTAGTGACCTTTCAGTATATATTCAAAATGACATTAATCTTCGCTTTCATGTTTTTGTTACTGTTTTCTATGTTGTAAATTACTTCATCAGTGTTTTATAATATCCAGACTTCACTCGTTTTAAGAAAATCTAAGATTTTGTTAACTTCACAATCTTTGATTCAGAATTTGTAATTTGACTAAATTAATTTTCAATGCTAAGTGTTTGTTTTCCTAATGGCATCCATTCTTCAATACACATTTTTGCAATTTTCCGTAAGAGGCAGTTGATATGGACTGTTACCTTACCTGAAAACTGGATTTGTTTCGTAATTTTTAGAAGATTCACTTACGGATTTCGTCTTTGAAATCGCGTCTGTATTAGATTTGCCATCATCGAGTTGATAACAAATTGTTGAATAGCTTTAAATGAACTAACTTCAACACCAGAAGTGGACGAATACCCATATGAAATCCACGGGTGTTGCAACTACATTTCTGAAGTTGCTGAAATTTTATTGTTTGTATCCCATATGTCCGCTTAAATAGTTTTCGTAAATGTGGACGCTCCTCCACTGGAAATGAAGTTGTATCTCATTTCATGGAATTAGCAAACATAAATGCCAACATATAAATATTAGTCAATGTTTTCAGAGTCGTTTTTGGTCACTAAAATTAGAAGGAAAATCACTGAATGAGTGGCGATTCTTCTGAGAATAATAGCTTCCATGCACATCCGTATTACAACCAAATTAATATACAGCATATAGCTTTAAAATTTATGGGTAGCTAACATTTTCGTTATGTCATTTACTGTATAAATACATTTAAGTTTTGAGTCCTACTTCTATGTATTCCTTACAGCGTTCAACGTAGTGCGCACCAACGCGAAAAGAAAACGTTGCGTGTGGCTATACACAGCACTAAGCGCACATCAGTAGATCCTGCTGCATGGGCAGAGAGCGTATAGTCATTGCATTGAGAGCTAAAAGGCAATCATCAATTCATGCTTTCTCTGCGCCGGTTGCGTTATACACGGTGCCAGAGCACAACACGAAAGCAGGAAAGCAGTCGTTATATGTAAATACTGGATGAAGTGATGGGAATTACTTCAAAAATAATTTCCTTTAGAGGACGATTTAAAAAATGGTTGAAATGGCTCTGAGCACTATGGGACTCAACTGCTGAGGTCATTAGTCCCCTAGAACTTAGAACTAGTTAAACCTAACTAACCTAAGGACATCACAAACATCCATGCCCGAGGCAGGATTCGAACCTGCGACCGTAGCGGTCTTGCGGTTCCAGACTGCACCGCCTTTAACCGCACGGCCATTCGGCCGGCAGAGGACGATTTAATTGAGGACGTGCGAGAATATATCGTTAGCCCCTGGAACTTGTGCAACAGAAATTAACGTAGCAGGATTCTGTCATGAGAAAGTTAATTACTTCTTTCGAGAAACTGACGGCTTCTGTAAGATTCCATGACACTGGTGAATCGCAGTCCCTCAAAAAACTCTATACTGATACGTAACATCCTCACTGCCAATACAATTATCCTTCGAGTTCTCGATGACAAATCTTCTTTGCAGAAGTATGAATGCAGAGTTATTATTTTCTTTTTAATTTCCTTCATAAGTATTTGCAGCCTGCACTCCTTTTAACGTACAGAATACGCTGATGAGCCAAAACATTATGACCACCTGCTTAATAGCTTGTTTGTACGCGTTAAGAACGAAATATATCACTGATTCAGAGATGCGACAGTTTGTTGGTAGGTTTGTGGAGGTGTGTGGCTGTAGATGGCTGCCCACAGATCGTGCAATTCGCGTAAATAATGGGCCGCTGATTTGGGTACACGGTGATGGCACCCGAAAGGTTCAATAGTATTTACATCAGGCGAATTCAGTCGGCGAGACATCAAGGTGACGTCACCAATTACGCCTCAAACCACAGTAGCACGGTTCTGGATCTGAGGCACAGACAGTTTATTGCTGAAGGATGACATCGCCGTCAGGGAAGACATAAAGCATGAAGGGATGCTGATGCTTCGCAACTGTCAGCATGTCTTCGATTACTACTACAGGTCCCATGCAAGCGCAGTGCGATGGATTCCATAGCATAACATTGCTTCCAACAGCCTGCGTCCATGGTATGCTGCACGTTTCGTGCCGTTGTTCACATCGATGAGCGGTTTGTTGAGATGACCATCGATCTAATGTAACAAAAATGCGATTTACCCGAATAGCCGACACGTTTCCAATGATCGAAGTTCGAATCCCTAAAATCCCATGCCCACTGCGGTGCGGTTTTGACTGAGCGGTCTTTTGGGTTAGAAGGTTTCGGTGAAAGGTGTCAGTCTCAAAGGGTGCAATTCGAACACAAGAAGAACGTAGATCTAGGAACCATCGGTTTAACAGTTGTAAATTGTCGTAGCTGTGTTGGGAAAGTACCAGAGCTCCAAGTGCTAATAGAAAACACTGATGCTCAAATCGTTATAGGCATTGAAAGCTGGGTAAAGCCAGAGATAAGTTCAGCCGAAATTTTTGCGAAGAACCTAAGGGTGTTCAGAAAAGATAGGCTAAACACGGTTGGCGGTGGCGTATTTTTTGTTGTAAGAAGTTGATCTTGTAGCGAAATTGAAGTAGATAGCTCCTGTAAGATAATATGGTTAGAGGTCGTTCTTGGTAACCGGGATGAAATAATAGTTTGATCCTTTTACCGACCTCCCAACTCAGATGATACAACTGCTGAAAGGTTCAAAGGAAACTTGAGCCTAATTTCAAAAACGTACTTGATTCACACAATTATAGTTGATGGTAACATTAATTTACCCTCGATATGTTGGCACAAATGCACATTTAAATCCGGAAGTACGCATAAACACCATCCGAAATTGCAATAAACGCATTCTCTGAGCATTATTTCGAGCAATTAGTTCCTAAACCCACTCGTATTGTAATCGGTTGTGACTACACACTTGACCTCTTAGCAAGAAATAACCCTTTGGTACACAAAACGGGTCAGAGCACTGTTCCAGAAACAACGAAAAAAGCATTCCAAATTTAAATGATCCGTAACTCCTCATGATTGGCTATCTTTTACAGAAGCTTGAAATTCAGCGCAGACTGCAATGCGTGATGCTTATAATGGTTTTCACAACGAAACTTTGTCTCGAAAGCTGGGAGAATATCCAAAGAGATTCTATTCATATTTAAAGTATGCTACGGCAAGACACAGTCAATGCTTCCTCTGCGCGATAGCAATGGAAATACTTTCGATAACGGTGCCGCTAAAGCAGAGTTACTAAGCACAGCTTTCTGAAATTCCTTCACGAAAGAAGACGAAGTAAATATACCAGAATATGCCAAACTGAGGAACTTAGAAGCAGAAGCAGAGTAGTGAATCAGTTTAAATCACATAATAAAGCAAGTGTTCTGGTCCAGACTGGATATTAGTTATCTTGCCTTCAGAGTATGCTAATATAATAGCCCCATATTTAACAATCGTATACGAGCACTCTCTCGACGGATGATCCGTACCCAAAGGCTTGAAAGTTGCTCAGGCCACACCACTATTCAAGACAGGCAACAGGAGGAATCCTCTAATTACAACGTCGATATGCACCTGGATTCTGGGGCATATGTTGTGTTCCAACATTACGAATTACTCGAAGACAACGGTCTACTGACACACAGTCAACACGGATTTAGAAAACATCGTTCTTGTGAAACACAACCACCTCTTTATTCACAGAAGTGTTGAGTGCCGTTGATAAGGGATTTCAAACTGATTCTGTGTTTCTAGATTTCCAGAAGGCTTTTGGCACTGTACCTCACAAGCGGCTTGTAATCAAATTGCCAGCTTATGGAATATCATCTCAGTTTTGCGACTGCATTCGTGATTTCCTGTCAGGTGATCACAATTCGTAGTAACTCAAGCGAAGTCGACGAGTAAAACGTAAGTAACTTTTGACGTTACCCAAAGTAGTGTTATAGGCCCTCTGCTGTTCCTTATATAAGCGAATTCGGTGAAAATCTGAACATCGTCTTACGCTGTTTGCAGATGATGCTGACGTGTATATAATAGTACAGTTATTAAAAGATCAAAACAAATTGCAAAAAGATTTAGGAAAGATATCTGTATGGTACGAAAATTGGAAATTGACCATAAATAATGAAAAATGTGAGTTCATCCCTGTCAATGCTAAAAGGAATCCATTAAACTTCGGTTACACGGTAAACACGTGAAATCTAAAGGCCATAAAATCAACTAAATACCTAGGAATTACAATTACGAACAACTTAAATCGGAAAGAACACATAGAAAATGTTAGGAGAGGGCGAACCGACGACCTCGATTTACTGACAGAACACTTAGAAGATGCCACAGACTTACTAAAGAAACTACTTTACACTTGTCATTCCTTTTTTTGGAGTACTGCTGCGTGGTGTGGGATCCTTACCAGATAGGATTAAAGGAGTTCAAAGAAGAGTAGTACATTTTGTATTATCGCGAAATAGGGGACAACATGTCATGGACATGATACAGATTTTGGGTGGACATCGTTAGAACAAAAGCGTGTCTCGTTGCAGAGAGACTTTTCAGGAAACATCAGTCACCAACTTTCTCCTCGAAATGTGAAACTATTTCGTTGACGCCGACCTACATAGGTAGAAACGATAATCAACAAGGGAAGTCAGAGCTCGTGCGGAAAGATACAGGCGATCATTTTTGCTGCGCGATGTTCGAGATTGGTATAATTGCAGACTACACTCCCGGAAATGGAAAAAAGAACACATTGACACCGGTGTGTCAGACCCGCCATACTTGCTCCGGACACTGCGAGAGGGCTGTACAAGCAATGATCACACGCACGGCACAGCGGACACACCAGGAACCGCGGTGTTGGCCGTCGAATGGCGCTAGCTGCGCAGCATTTGTGCACCGCCGCCGTCAGTGTCAGCCAGTTTGCCGTGGCATACGGAGCTCCATCACAGTCTTTAACACTGGTAGCATGCCGCGACAGCGTGGACGTGAACCGTATGTGCAGTTGACGGACTTTGAGCGAGGGCGTATAGTGGGCATGCGGGAGGCCAGGTGGACGTACCGCCGAATTGCTTAACACGTGGGGCGTGAGGTCTCCACAGTACATCGATGTTGTCGCCAGTGGTCGGCGGAAGGTGCACGTGCCCGTCGACCTGGGACCGGACCGCAGCGACGCACGGATGCACGCCAAGACCGTAGGATGCTACGCAGTGCCGTAGGGGACCGCACCGCCACTTCCCAGCAAATTAGGGACACTGTTGCTCCTGGGGTATCGGCGAGGACCATTCGCAACCGTCTCCATGAAGCTGGGCTACGGTCCCGCACACCGTTAGGCCGTCTTCCGCTCACGCCCCAACATCGTGCAGCCCGCCTCCAGTGGTGTCGCGACAGGCGTGAATGGAAGGACGAATGGAGACGTGTCGTCTTCAGCGATGAGAGTCGCTTCTGCCTTGGTGCCAATGATGGTCGTATGCGTGTTTGGCGCCGTGCAGGTGAGCGCCACAATCAGGACTGCATACGACCGAGGCACACAGGGCCAACACCCGGCATCATGGTGTGGGGAGCGATCTCCTACACTGGCCGTACACCACTGGTGATCGTCGAGGGGACACTGAATAGTGCACGGTACATCCAAACCGTCATCGAACCCATCGTTCTACCATTCCTAGACCGGCAAGGGAACTTGCTGTTCCGCCGGCCGAAGTGGCCGTGCGGTTAAAGGCGCTGCAGTCTGGAACCGCAAGACCGCTACGGTCGCAGGTTCGAATCCTGCCTCGGGCATGGATGTTTGTGATGTCCTTAGGTTAGTTAGGTTTAACTAGTTCTAAGTTCTAGGGGACTAATGACCTCAGCAGTTGAGTCCCATAGTGCTCAGAGACATTTTTGAACTTACTGTTCCAACAGGACAATGCACGTCCGCATGTATCCCGTGCCACCCAACGTGCTCTAGAAGGTGTAAGTCAACTACCCTGGCCAGCAAGATCTCCGGATCTGTCCCCCATTGAGCATGTTTGGGACTGGATGAAGCGTCGTCTCACACGGTCTGCACGTCCAGCACGAACGCTGGTCCAACTGAGGCGCCAGGTGGAAATGGCATGGCAAGCCGTTCCACAGGACTACATCCAGCATCTCTACGATCGTCTCCGTGGGAGAATAGCAGCCTGCATTGCTGCGAAAGGTGGATATACACTGTACTAGTGCCGACATTGTGCATGCTCTGTTGCCTGTGTCTATGTGCCTGTGATTCTGTCAGTGTGATCATGTGATGTATCTGACCCCAGGAATGTGTCAATAAAGTTTCCCCTTCCTGGGACAATGAATTCACGGTGTTCTTATTTCAATTTCCAGGAGTGTATTATGAAGGCAGTTCGATGAACCCTCTGTCGGGCACTTAAGTGTGATTTGCAGAGTATCCATGAAGATGTAGATGTAGGTGTAGATGTAGATGATATCGTTGGGTCAACATGTGAACACGTAGGGGTGGTATATTGACGAGTTCCATGTCCACCACTGTAGGACGAACGGTGTGCTCCGAAACACTTGTGCGTGCACCAGCATGATGCTTTTTCGGCAGAAATGACGTAGACCCCCATCTGTCGTACTTTACAAAGTAGAAAAGCCTCCGAACCCCACAATCTGTGAAGAGTAGTGGACGTCCAACCAATTAGAGCCTAGTGTTAGTTTCATTGTCCTATCTCTTTCTGTAAATTCCTACGACAGTAGCACGTGAACGTTCGACCAGCTTCGCCGTTTTCGAGACACTCGTTCACAGGCTCTGTGTAATAATAATCTGCCCTTTGTCAGAATCGGTTATCTTAATGGATTTCCCCATTTGCAACCCATATCTTCGCTAGGGTTATCCGCGGTCCACGTCTGCTCCGCTTGCATACTTTTGTTACCGCGTCAGGTGTCCGCAACGCCAGCAGGAGCCATCCAACGTCACAGTGGGCAGTGGTCATAATGTTTGGTAAATTAAAAGGAAGGTCAGCGTTGGTCGTAATTTGGATGTTTTATTAATAGCAGAATCGATTTTCGATCACATAGTGATCATCTTCGGTGCTGTACACATTAAACTCAGACACTGGTATCAAGTTAACAAGTTGATAGCTTGATACCAGTGTCTGAATTTAATGTGTACAGCACCGAAGATGATCACTATGTGATCGAAAATCGATTCTGCTATTAATAAAAAATCAATATTACGACAAGCGCTGACCTTCCTTCTAATTTAACATACATGGTCGTTGCGCACACAGCACTCCATGGAGCTGCTAATCAACATAATGTTTAACTTATCACTGTATTTGGTTCAGCTGTGTATCACATGTGTTACTGTTACGATAGTCCTTATTTCTGAAGTTAAAAAGTCACAGCTTCGATTCGTATTGTTCAATTAAATCACGGACGTGTTCTTTGTACCAATGTGCCATATTTTAGTTTGATTCTTCTTTATATTACTTCGTCAGCGCCCCGCAGGAGCTGCAAAAAACATAGTTCCAGACGCTTTCCCCGCTTGAAATCCCATCAGTGAGTGAACGCTTTGGCTTCTATCGGCAACGTTCGCGTATAACTGGATTCACTTTCACGCACGGGTATAGATGTGCTGTCGTTTCACGGCAACATACTGCAGTTACGTGGGTGTAGCGAGTTTAGGCACTCTGCACAACATCGGGTAGTCTTGTTGTGCGTTAAAAGCAATGTGTAAAAGAGCACCTGTGTGATAGTTTGCTTTCCTGTTTGATAGAGGCTCACATTGTACTCTTTTCCACAATACAAGTGTTGTGAATGGAACCCATTGAAGGGACAGGATCACCTGTCAGGTTATACTTTTCCATGATGTATGTGACTCCTACGTAAAAATTTCGTTTTTTTTTTCATTTTTCTTTTGTAATGAGTAGCGAATGTACCCCAGCGGAAATGAATATTCCAAAGTAATTTTTTTTTTTTTTTTTTTTTTTTTATGACGGACAACGCGAGGGGGAGCAAGATATGTGGAATATGACATTGGATCAAAGAGATAAGATACTTTGGTCAAAATGAAGAGGCGCGATACACGATGATGTTTAAAGAAATTACGGAATAATTTCAGTATTTAGAGTTTAGCAATTATAGCAAGATATTTCCCACATGTTGTCAAGGTTGTTTGGAATACGCACAGAAGTTTCGATTTGAAGGTCTTATACACCCTCCATACACTCCAGATCTCTCCTGGTGCGATTTTCGTACTTTTGAAATCCTGAATCAAGACATTCGTGGCCAGCGACTTGCTTCACATGAAGAGGTGCATGATAGGTACTATCACGGTTCCGTAGGCAACCGCAAATATTCTACCTTGAAGTGGGATAAGTATATCAACAGTTAGTTATGGCGATTACGTTTGAAATAATGAACAGTTTCCTTTTTTTCAGGTGTCTCGTTTATATTTGACTGCTCCTTCTTGTTGTTTTGGTCTTCAAACAGAGAGTTGTTTGATGCAGCTCTCCATGCTACTCTATCCTGTGCAAGCCTCTTCATCTCCCTCTACGATTTTTACCCTCCATGCTTCCCTCCAATACTAAACTAGTGATCCCTTGATCCTCAGAACGTGTCCTACCAACTTATCCCTTCTTCTAGTCAAGTTCTGCCATAAATTCCTCTTCTCCCCAAATCTATTCAGTACCTACTCATTAGTTACGTGATCTACCCACCTAATCTTCAGCATTCTTCTGTAGCATCACGTTTTGAAAACTTTATCCTCTTCTTGTCTAAATTATTTATTGTCCATGTTTCAATTCCATACATAGCTACACACCATACAAATACTTTCAGAAGGGGCTTCCTGACACCTTAATCTATATCGATGTTAACAAATTTCCCTTCTTCAGAAACACTTTCCTTGCCATAGCCAGTCTACTTTTTCTATCCTCTCTACTTCCACCATTATCAGTTAATTTGCTTCCCAGATAGTAAAACTCATCCACTACTTTGTCTCATTTCATAATCTAATACCCTCATTATCACCTGATCTAATTTGACTACATTCCATATCCTCGTTTTGCTTTTGTTGACGTTCATCTTATATCGTCTTTTCAAGACACTTCCTCGTATTTTGCTGACAGAATTATAATGTATTGCACCTCATAGTAATGAAGAATAAATGAATGTATGAAAGTGGAATCGAACAGAAAGTGAGTAGAAATAAGCTACTTTTCTCACAATATATAGTGGTTCTATGATAAGGACATCAGGAAATTAACCCATATTAGTAATCCACATCTGGAAATATGGTGGTCATTATTTTAATACGTTACAAACAAATTACGAAATTCTGTTTCTGTCGAAAATGGAATTTAGTTTACGAATATTTGTTGCTTGGCCTGAACAGTAGTTACCATAATTATTCAAAATTCCATTGTCGGTGTGATCCCATCGTAATAACATCCCAAGACAAAATATGCAATTGGTCACGTCTGCATCTCAGCAAAGTTCGATAAAACTTCAACGTCTACTTTACCACAAGTATGGAACTGTAAAGAGTACACAAAGTGCAAAATGTAACAGAAACATATTTCTCTGTAATGTAAGAATTGACAAGAGACGGAGGCTAGAACATACAGCAAAAATCATAGGTATGACAAAGAATACCCTCCACATGCTACTTTTTACCTGGAGCACGTAACACTGGTTATTCGCTACAGGAACATTCTCTTCACACGTAAGAATAGTCCGTACCGAAATTTCAATAACTGAAAACTTCATGAATGAAATAGAACAGCAATAATCACAAATGTAGATTTACTTCATATTTTTTCAGTCACTAATAAAACTCTCAATATGTTTGCTTTTCATAAATCGGTCTGCTCACTAGTAAGTCCTCAAGCCCTCCCTTTATAAGTGTCTAATACTGGAGATGTTCAAGTATGTATCTGTGTATGTGATGCTGTCGGAAGACAGCTATTGAGATGTGTACGAATGCGGATGTTATTAGCACTCTTCAGATTTTACTTATCGTTATTTGTTTAGTTTTCAGTTTCAGCTAGAAAGGAGCGCTTTTCCCATAATGTTTTACATATGTAAACATATACCCAATCCAAAGTTTGATTTGAACGATTCAGTGCTTGACTAAGCATCATTTTATTCGAGTGGATACGGTGTCGCCTTTCTCTTATCTTTGAACATCACATAGCCATTTTAGGAGGACCTCCAGTTTAATGTGCACTCTGAATCACGGTGCAACTTAACATACAGTATCTTACATCATTAGTGATTGACACAGGTGCAGAAAGCGGTAAATGACACAAAAATAACTTGCTGACATTTTTCCGATGCTTTTTTAAACAAATTTTGTAACTGGAGTCTTAAAACGTGGTTGGTTTGCATTATCTGTGTGTTTATTTGTATCGTCTCCTTACAGACTGTGGTTGTGCTATTTCCTTGTGCCTCTTTTTACGATTTGGCTTGTACCTAAGATATATAATTAATGTAAAAAATTTTGCGGCGTTGAAAACAAGACCTTTAGGTTTGTATCTTGAACTTACTCACTAAGCCAAATAATATTAAAACCGTTATTGGTTCAAATGGCTCTGAGCACTTTGGGACTTAACTTCTGAGGTCATAAGTCCTCTAGAACTTAGAACTACTTAAACCTAACTAACCTAAGGATATCACACACATCCATGACCGAAGCAGGATTCGAACCTGCGACCGTAGCGGTTGTGTGGTTCCAGACCGTAGTGCCTAGAACCGCTCGGCCACCCCGGCCGGGTAAAACCGTTATTGCGAAGCCCCTTAATTCATACTATTACTATTATATGTCTTATTTGGGCATATTCGTCTGGAAATTTCTATCACAGGTCTGCCTCTTGAAAATGAGTGATGCTTGACAAATGTCTAGACAAGGCAATATTCTTGTCTGGCGAAGTGGTTCTCGAATCAAGATGTCGTTCCAGTACAACCTGTTACGTGGACTGGCTGAGAAGGTCTCCGGAGTATCGAGTTTAGTCTGTTCTTTCTTTTTCATTTTTTTTTTTCATTTATACTATGTCTGAGTTGCCATCCGCCTGGAAATAAAAGCTGGTCGTATATTACAAAAGCTCTTCTGTAATTTAAACATGACTGTGTACTGATAACTATCGTTGTTAGCAGTCGATGCTGTCCGTCGCCACGAACTGGGAGGTGGAGCAGTTTGTCTGGTTATGTTCCGTCTGACGGTATTTTCGCATCCTCCTTTGTTTGGAACACATAATGCATCGTGCAGTATTCTTGTTGGTGCTGTTTGGGTTTTGGCTGGTGCAACTGAAATACCTAAATTATGATTACATTTGACATAAATGAAAGGCAAAAAACAATATTACACTGTTTAAGAAGGGTTAAAGGTGTATTGTAGGAAAGATGTAGTATTAGAAAAGAGAGTACCATTAAGCCAGCCAGGTATCAAGGCCTCTGAAGAATTTCAAGACTCATTCGCCTGTGTATCATCTTGCTGGATTACAAAGATATTATTGCTGATACACTGCCTGAGACAAAATGTGAAGCACACATAGAACGTTGTCGGATGCTAATATAACTTCATACATGTAAATACCCTCGCCAGGTATGTAAATGGTTAGAGCTACAGGTAGGATGTCCACTAGATTTGTGTTTGGAGTGATGCTGTGACTGGAAAGCCTGGACTGCTGATGTATGACATTGCATTTTGTTCAGCGATGAATTGTGGTTCTGGACTACCCCAGACGGTCATTATTGATGAGTATGGCGACAGCTGAGGAGAGGTCCCATTCTTCCAATGTGAGGGGGGAGCACAGCAGTGATACTTCTGACGTTAAGATGTGAGGAGCTGTCAGGTATGACTTGACGTCAAGGCTGACAGTGTGAAAGAGAAATTTGCTGGCACAACGGTACACCAAGAACAGACTGCGACCTCATATGTTACCTCTGATGTGAGAGTATCGCGGTGCCATTTTTCAGCAGAAAAATGGTCGTCTACGCATTCAAGTGCCTCTGTGCACTTGGTGTGTAATGTTAAAGCTACTACCACAGCCACAAAGATACCCAGGTGTGCCCCAATAGAATATGTTTGTTTCTGCAGTTTGGACTTTAAATCGCTCCCAGAACCAGTACAAAGGGCATTAAGAACAAGTTAGAAGAGTGTGGGCGAACTTGCCTCAGGGGAGGACACAACGATTTTGTGGCACTCTTAGCAACTGAGCCAGTACATACACCCTGGCTATAGGCTGTGCAAAGTCGAACTGATTAAAGCGGTCGTACTGTCAAGTTTTATAAGTTTAATTCGACTTTGTAATAACTGCAATGAAATGAAATAAAGTTTCTTTCCGTTTCCGCCTCCCGTTCTGGGTGCATCACTTTTTTTTAGTGTACTACTGCCAATACTTAAAACTACCACACACTAAGAAGCGAATCGTGAAAAGCACGTGAAATTGATAATGTCTATTTATCTGCTTATTAACAGAAGTAGTTTAATGTTTATTTCTTCTAATTTAAATTTGGCTACTGATCTCTTGACAGTTAAACATTTATACCACAATTGGACTAAAAGTTGGGTAATCTACTACTTATCGTTTGCAATAAATTATGAAATAAATTTGTGTAACTGAAGATGTGGCTCTAACGCCTCGAAACTAGTTGGATTAGAAATAAATATTTATCATGCAGCTGAAGTAGTCATATTCCGTATCGTTCAATACTACAGCTGTGAATGCCCACAAAACAAAATTCGCTGCTGTTACATGGTTGATTATTGTCTAAATCAAATACATGTTTTACATAGAGCTTCAGCACAATAGCCCTCGATGATCTACTAGCGGTTTGTAATCTTAACGTGTTTAAATTCCCTCTAGGTACAACAAACTGGAATGACTTATGTCATCTTAATACTAGATGCTTATGTATGTATATGTGTATATATGGTGTGTTCCTGTTCAAGTTAACTTATTCCTGTGTGGGTGTTGTACATCTGGATCTGTGTTTGGGTATATGTCCGTGTTCGTGTTAAAGACTGTGCTTGTTCCTGTACTTATGTTCGCTCATGGTCGCTCATCCTGAGGCTCCTGTGCCTGTGTACCGTCGTGTTTTCTTGTGTCATATAGTTTCTCTGCGACTGTATCAGCGATTTATTTTATTGTTTCCTATTTTATTGGGTTCTTGGTTGTTTGTATAACGTCGTCATGACGTTGTAACTGTCTTGTTCTTAGATTTGTGAGTTGATTACAATGTAGAATCGTGTTTTCTACGGATCTATGTTCTGGATATATGCATGTTAATCCGGAATTCATAATACGTCGGCACCACGCAGTCGTCGATTCGTGAGGTTACGCAGCCTATCTGACGTATTTACAGCGGAGTGGGCCCATTAGACCAGTTAAAAAGAGACTGCAGATTCACGGCTGAAGGGATTTCATGGAATGCTCACAGGTGTACACGTATATACAATAGTTGCCTTCTGTGAAAATGGGCCGATTAACCGTCAATAAGAGTAATGGAGCAGCGGGGGCGGCGAGTTATAATTCACAGCTCTTTTATGAACGCGCGCGAGCGTCAAGAGAGCGGAAAAAGCGCCCCTGGCGGCAGAGAGAGAGTGGGGGTGTATGTGGCTGCGGGACTGCTGCGGTGCGGGACCGCGATTTGTCGCTGCCCGCCGCGGTCGGCCGCTCCTCACACACACACACACACACACACACACACACACACACAGGCTAGCCGCGAGCGTTCGGGCGTTGGCGCGTCGGTGATTTAGCCGTGCGGACGCGCTGTCTATACATCAGCCTGCGGCCGGGGAATTCCCGCGCCGCGCGCGCAGGCTGCTCTGCAGAGAGCAACGCTGTGCGACGCGGGTCGGTCTACCTACTAGGGGCCAGTGTCCAGGCAAGCCATGCGACGCGGGGCGGTCTACCTACCAGGCGCCGGTGTCAGGCTCAGGACAGACACCGCTGTGAGGGAATGCGCTACTGTGGCTACATAGCGCACAGAGCATGCATTCCTAGATTTCCGGGAAGCAATTGACACAGTTCCATACTGCAGACTGTCAGCGAAAGTCCAAGCACACGAAATAGACTCTCAGATATGTTAGTACCTCTAAGACTTTTTAAGTAGAGTGCTCGCAGACGGTTTAGAGACAAGTCTAAATCAGTCGAATCCGAATTCATCCTTAAAGTAACACAAATCAATGTTTACGTAGTGTTATGAGACATCTTAATTAAAGGGTTTTGAGCAAAAATTTCAGTTCTCTAGCTTTAATAATTTTACACATGCAATGTTTTTCTATTTTGTAAACATATCTAAAGTCCTGTTTTTACGAATAAATTATTTTCTTACTCGAAAACTGCTAATTCTACAGTTATGAAATTACTGCTGTTTTATTACCTCGTAGCAACCATGAAAATAATAATATAACATGGGAAAAAAATTTCTGACTCATTTGGTCGCCTCTCAACAAATTTTTCCCCAGTTAATTCAGTTGTAGAATTTGACAGTTTCGTTCCGCTATAACTCTCGACTGAATACTTACACCTGTCCCGATTGCGCAGTTGCTTTGTCTGTGTCTAGTATGAGAGGGAGACGCATTCATAATAGGTGTAGGAGTTCCCAATCGGGAGCTATCGCCGACGAACCTGGCCAGTTTTACCACCGAATGTTTTGAGGAAAAGATTTCTTTTCCTGAGACTAACTAATGAATTGGAATTTTTTTATCATGTTGTATCACTATATTTACAGTTGCTGTCCTGTGCTCAAGCAACAGTAAAAATCTCATACCTGTAGGAGTAAAAGTTTTTGAGAAAAATTTCATTGTAGTCGGAAAAATTGTTTTTTTTTTTTTTTTAGTTCCGTTTACAAAATGAAAGAAAAGGATTCCGTTTCCATAATTATTAGAATAGTGAAACATTTAACTGAAAACCCGTAATTAATGTCTAATAACATCACGTAAAACACTGACTGAAGTTCCATAACTTTGGGGACAAATGCTGATTGAACGAATTTACACATGTGTCTAAAATTTGTACAAGAACTATAATAGAATCCAGAACGTTGTTTTAACGGTGAGTGTTTGTAGAAGACAAAGGTGTCGTCAGGAGTGTCCCAGGAAAATGTTAAAGGGCCACTTTTATTTTCTATAGACAAGTGATCTGACTGACAGGGTAAGGAGCAATCTGCAACTGTTTTCCGATGACGCTGTAGTGTACGGGTATGTGTCGTCGTTGGATAACTGTGGGGGAATACTCGGTGGAATGGATAGTATTTCTTTTTGCTGTGGTGTATGGCAGCTTGCTGAAAATGTGGGAAAGTGTAAATTAAGATAGATTCTTAGGAACAAAATATTCATAATACTGTTCTGCTTGACACAGTCGCGCCGATTAATATGAAAAGGAATGAGTACGTAAGGTTGAAGGCCAACGTTTCATTTCATGAACAATATTCTTACCGACTGAGCATCGAGTGGGAGGTACATTATCTTATCACAAGTATCTAGATATTTATTAGTGGTTCTTAATATGGCGTTAGTCCTCACTTCACTTTTATGACTGCTTAAACTCTGCTGGAGACGATTTCAATGAGGTTCTGGATGTCGGTTTAGGAATTGTTCACGAACTGTTGGCTCACGGATATTGTTTTATGACAGAGTGCATTTTTATATTGATAGTCATGCTCTCATAAGTGTTCCTTATCTGTAATAAGTACACAAGGCTGTAAAACGTGTTCATATCCTACCATATTTAGAGTTTTGTTAAGCAGAATAACCAGACCTTACAATAACATAGCAGAACGGCACCACAACACCACTTCCTCTGTATTTTTCTGTAGGCAGTATACATAGGTGACGATTTTCAGACATTCGTCAAACCAAAGCCAGTCCGTCGGATTGCTACGAGTCTAGAGTGACTCGTCAATCAAATTAATTGTTCTGGGTTGAAATATTCCTGATGGGTCTGTTACTTAGGTGACATACAATGGCTAGTCCACGTTGGAAGTCACTGTTACAGCTTCTCTACTGACAACATAATAGTCCCCGTCTCCTTTAGACGGGTGTGCCTTTCAAGACATCTAGCTGTCATATGCGGAGAATCCGGGATACTTTTGATCAGGTAGTGTATCCAGGGCAGACTGGTGCACATGGAGGATAGTGTACCTGTGAACATACGATATTTACTTGTCGGTGTTTCATGCTAGTGGCTTATTTTGGAATCACATAAAGGAATGTTCTCTAGAATCAGCCATAGATAGTTTCCATCATTTACTTCCTTTTTGTTGTTGTGATAAATGTGGTTGGTTTTTGTTCAGCGTTTGTAAGTTTAACGAGTTCTATATACTTAAGTGGTGCACAATATGTTAAATAAATTTGGAGGGTATTGTTAAATCTTCAGTTACATCCTTTCGTAGTGAGTAAAATTCTGTACGTTTTCGAAACTAATGACATGACGTGTGGGTAGTTAAGCCATACTTCGTTGGGCGTACACCATTTTCTACCTTGAAACGGAAGAAGCTCCTATCATGGAAAACGTGATATTCGGAAATGAACGGGATTTCTATAATATCTTAACAATTTTCCATGTATAGAAAACGGAAATCTTGGTTAGTTTCCAATAGCTTCAATTTCAAAATATAAAAGGGGTGATGAAAAATTTTTCGTTCGGAAGCCGTAGTATCCAGAACCGGTAAGCCAACCAGACAAAATCGCCGTGAGAATCGGGGCTTCGTCCTACCGGACCACCAGGTTGGAGATATCCGTTTGGTAAAACACCATGTCCTACTACGTGAAGAAATTCGTAACTGCTTGACGCGTATCCTCGTCCGGTAGGATTCGTCCACGCTTCAAGGCCTTTTTCAAGGACAGAAAGTGTGTGAAAAAAAGGGAGATATAAGGCCTATAGGGTGGGTGTTCGAGAGTCTCCCACTTGGTTTGGCATAACTTCTGGGTTGCCACATTTGCGATATGAGGACGTGTGTTATCATGAAACAGCAGCAACATCCAATGGCGCTCTATTCGACAACGGTGATTTTCGACAGACATACTGCCCGATACTTATCCTTCATTCTTGGATGGATGACTACCAATGTTTGTTCTTCGGCACCCAAGAAAAGAATAAAAGAACGTTGGTCCTATTTCGACTCATTTGGTAATAATGTCGCCATAGTTCAGGTATCCGCCTTTACCACACGTACGTCGGACAAACGTCACAGTTCAAAATGGTTCAAATGGCTCTGAGCACTATGGGACTCAACTGCTGAGGTCATTAGTCCCCTAGAACTTAGAACTAGTTAAACCTAACTAACCTAAGGACATCACAAACATCCATGCCCGAGGCAGGATTCGAACCTGCGACCGTAGCGGTCTTGCGGTTCCAGACTGCAGCGCCTTTAACCGCACGGCCACTTCGGCCGGCAAACGTCACAGTAATCGTAGCTTACATGTCGATGCTTGTGCAAAGTTGTATATACGCTACAACAACGCCTTCAAACGGAAAATTTTTGCAGTCTCGTTATAATACATTTAACTTGTCTCTGGTTTTTGATATTATGTCTTCTTCATTTAATTTAATTTCCAGATTATTGCTACATAGTTGAGCAATAATTTAACACGCTGACCCTTAAAAATAGTGTTTACAAGATTTTCTCGACTGGTTTTAAATTTGAATAGAATTTTGTTTCCTGCGTTCATGACATTGGAACATAAATTCTCATTTGGAAAAACCTTACTTTAATCTTAGAAAAATGCTACGGTACACTGAATTCTATGATTTCAAATTGGAGTAAGAAACTACATTAACCTTCTATTACAGGGCTGGCTAGAGACAAAAATCTGATACGTTCAAATGGTTCAAATGGCTCTGAGCACTATGGGACTTAACTTCTGAGGTCATCAGTCCCCTAGAACTTAGAACTACTTAAACCTATCTAACCTAAGGACATCACACACATCCATGGCCGAGGCAGGATTCGAACCTGTGACCGTAGCGATCGCGCGGTTCCAGACTGTAGCGCCTAGAACCGCTCGGCTACCCCGACCGGCCAAAATCTGATAAGTGTTCCACAGTAAAATGCTTGTAATTTTTGTTGTTTATATATCTGTGTGTGTGATTTTGTAGAGGAGAGTGCATGTGCACGAAACTAATTACTAAAATATGTGTTTACCTAAGCCCCGTAATGCGCAGTCGAATGATCGGTAGTGTGTTGCCCGCCGCTACAGTGGACAGTTCCCAACATCTCAAAAGTACGCCAGAATAGAACCAATAAAAATAACACATAAGATGAGTTACTAAATCTTGTCTCAATAAATTATCCAAATTACTTAAATAAAAGTCCTCTGCTGATTTACATAGCTAACTTGCGAAACAAAACTCGGAATATGAAAAATGTTTTACATACGAATATATCCCACTCTTCACTGAAATTTACTTTGTATAGCAAGAAAATAACTTCCAAATCGAATGTAAGCTATCTGACCTAATCACTGATTAATTGTGTGATGACATTGTTCTGTATGTGTAGTGTAACTGAATGACTATGGTCCTGGACTATTCTTACACTTACCTCGGTACAGTGAAAGTTCTCTCGAAAGTAGAGCTCACCAAACAGCGCTCCACCAAAGCTAAATAAAAATGGTAAGATAAAAATTACATTCAAAAGCGTGTGTAGCGCCAAGTGCAATGCGGACAGAAGCAAAACAGAATTTCTTGAATTAGGGTAATTTTGGGTGCTAATATTTCATAAAATGATTTTTTAAAACAATTTTATAGCCTTAAGAATTACTTTATAACTTCACATTCAAGGTCATGAACAATATTGATGTTATACAAAAACGACTGGTTTTAGGAATAATCGTAACTGATTCATTATTCAAAAACTAACTTTACGCAAAAGATTAATCTACACAAAAACTATCTCCGATTTTTAAAGTTAATGTATATGTGGAGGAAAGAACTAACCTCTGTAGCTGTGAGCAATCCGTGAGACAAGTTTGCAACGAAATCTCGGTGCTACAATTAATTTTTCAGCAGGGTGCTAACTATGTGCAAGTGTGCAGAACTGTGGATTTACTTTGAATCATTATTCTTCACAAAATTCATTTCAATCTCCATAAATACTCTTTTCATCTTCTTATTCAATCATTTGCAGAAAATGTGTATTTAATATTTCGCAGCTCAATTTCAGATAAAAATTCCTGTCCATCCAGTTTTACATGTGCTTCCCAGCACATTTCGACTAATAATAAACGCTCTCTGAGCGCCCTCATTCAGAGATGGTGTAACAACACAACCAAAGGTGGCGGTTCAAACGGCTTTCTCTCAGATATGTGTATACCGATATATGAAATTAAGAAGTTAACAATTCTGTGATTGCCAAGATGACATGAACACCTCAAACACTCTCCCCTACTAGCAGAACTTGAGCTTGATGACAGGTCGCAAGTCATTTAGTATTTTACATTGAAGGCCATTAAAATTAGAACCTGCGAAGACGGAAGGCAAATTTGACTGGCCTGTTTTATTACGTCCATCATACAGTACTGATTTAGCATCTTCAGCTTTCCATCTCTCTGCGCTTACGAAAGGTACGCAGTCAACATTTTCCAGGTACAAGTAACAAAGTGTGAAAGAATTGACTAACCGTAGCTGTTTCACCTTGATTCAGCTTGTTGATCGTTGTCAAAAAATGCATAACCTATGGTGGTGACTTCGTGGAAGAATGGCAGTATGTAATGCCGCATGGCTTAAAGCCTGTTGCAGGTCTTTCAATTGAAAGCCACTTCGGTGACATACGTGTCGCTCACCTATCGCAGTAATACTAACAAGGAAAAGGGGTCGTCATCTTAACGTTCAGTCCGAATCGTCTGTCGTTCCTGGCGCGTCTTCACACCGTTGTCAAGGGAAAGCTAGATTCAACGCTGTCTGAAAAATTCCGTGGTTCTATTAGCATTCGCTACCGCAGCTTTTCTATTTCCGGCACGCAGTTAACCACTACAGTACCAGCCCCAAAAGCATTTAAATGAAATCTTACTCTACTGAAATGTGTTACAGTGTTTTCTGTATCTCTTGTAGTTTCCAAGAAAACAAAGAGGAGGCAGTACTTACGGAATGACCATAATAAAGTCCTGGAACACTACTTCACCCAAAAACAGAGTGTGCCCTATTTTGAAACGTTTGTGCATATTAATCCTTTGTTTACCAGTGTTTACTGTGTGAAACACCTGTCTTAGGTCGACATCCTAGCTTGCAAGCAGTATTATACAGGGAACATGACTTTTACTAGTAGCTACTGGCTTCTTGCGGCATCCTGTAGTATCCAATGTGAAGTAGCTCACACGTCGCCTTTCCTAGTTTTGAGATTATCGCTGTCGCGCATGACCCTTGTGTAGTCGTCTGTCTGTAATTTGTTTCTTGTTTGTGACCATACAGTTCAGAGAATTTCAGTTTTTGTCGATATTAAGTGTTGATACACCTTCAAAATTACGTTTTGTGTGACACAATTCATTGCAAGGAGTCAGCTTTCGTAAGAAAAAAGATAATCATGTAGTTATTTTTATAGCCACTGGCACATGAGGTTCCTGTTGTCTTCTCTTTTCAGTCACAGAATAATGAAGGCCGCAAGCTGTTGACCCGACCAGCAACACGCTACTGGATAAAATACCAGGTGATGAGAGATCAGCAACCTCTGACATGACAATGTGGCTGTAGTCAGTGCCAGCATGATAAGTTAATAACCTTCAGTGTCATTAATTCATAAGATATAGAATGTGTTTGACGGAGCTTAGAGTTGCTGTCGTTACAGAGTTTATGGGGAATCAATGTGCTCATCAACCTTAAGAAGTAATAAGCGCTGTGCATCGACTGTAACACACCATACGTTCCTCGACCTAGGTGGGTGAAAAAAGCTACAGACATGACTGCAAAGCGAATACTTAGAAGGTGTTTATTGCGTAACGCAATGAAATATTCCATTGCACCAAATCTTTAAACATAGTCGCTTGTTGAAGTTTTAAGTTTTAGAAACAGAAATACCCTTGATTAATGGTGGACGAACATCCAGCAGTAAAGCCAAAACCTTATGACCATTGCGAGACTGAATGACGCCTGATAGCATTGCGTACCCGATAAGAAAAACACATTACCGGAGTGGAGACGAATGGGGAATCATTCCGACGACGATACAGACAGCAAATGGCTGAAACCCACTGACAAAAGCGACTCTGGCAAAGGGCGGATTGTTATGTCCTGGTGCCTGGGATCGAGCATCTCGGAAACCACAGAGCAGGTCAGTTGTTGGTGTGCAACCGTCGTGAACATCTACGGAAAGTGGTTGAAGGCCGGTGAAACCACGAGTAGACTGCAAGGTACTGGACATCCACGCCACAGCACAGAACGTGGAGGTCGGAGACGTACTCGCTCCCTAAAGTAGGGTAAGTGGCTATCTGCGGCAAATCTGACGAAACAGTACAATGCTGGTGCCGACACTTTCCTAGTTGATGTATTCACAGAAGACGTTGGCATCTTCTAGCAGGAAAACAGCCCGTGTCACAAGGCCAGAATGGTGCTACGGCGATTTGAGGAACATAAGCAGCGAACTCACGTTGATGTCTTGGCCACCAAATTCATCTGATCTTAATACGATGGAACATACACACATAAACACTACATAAGTCTTTACTGACTAACATTATTAAAATTGGGTTTGATACTCTGTTATTACAGTGATTACAAAATAGAGCCAAATTTACGAAGGACTTAACATTATGGTTGGGTTGGGTTGTTTGGGGGGAAGAGACCAAACAGCGAGGTCATCGGTCTCATCGGATTAAGGAAGGACGGGGAAGGGAGTCGGCCGTGCCCTTTCAAAGGAACCATCTCGGCATTTGCCTGGAGCGATTTAGGGAAATCACGGAAAACCTAAATCAGGATGGCCGGACGCGGGATTGAACCGTCGTCCTCCCGAATGCGAGTCCAGTGTCTTATGACTTAGCTCCAATTTTCGGCTAGATGCATGCACTGATTCAGCTGGTGTCAAGAATCGTTGTGTCCTCTCCTGAGGCAAGCTGGATCACAACTATTGTAAATGTTTGTAAATGGTCTTTGATATCCTGGGACGATTGTGCATTGAATAAACTCGTTAGGAAGGAAGTTATATTACCGTTTTGATATGTGCAGGAAGAGCGGAAGAGGGAGTCCTAAAGAATGAAAATGGGTACACTGTGTACAACCCTTAATGATAATTGACCATATTCTTCTTCCAAAAAGAATGACGTAACTATAGAAAACCAATTTGAATAATGTGTCTCGGCAAAGTATTTTGTACTATAGGGGAAGAAAACGCGAAATTTTAAGTGGAATATCAAAACAACGACGTGGACGATCTTTCTGGGTTTATCTCAACCTATAAACGTCGTCGGTAGTCTTGTTGCATGAATAATATGTATTGCGAACTAAAGCAGGCGAAGAGAACTTTGTTTAAAAACAAAAGTAATTGCTCCCATAGATCGTTACACAAGACAGGGAGGGATATTCCTGAATGTACACTTAATTTTCAGTGAAAATAAGATGTTGGTGTAAAATATACAAAAATCAGATAAGGAATATTTAAATCAAAGTATCACAGAGAGTTGCAGAGAGTTAAAAAGAGAATACTAAAAACAAAGTAGGCACTGAAAAAATGTTGTGGGAAATGCTGACATTTATGAGTGCCTATCTGAGAATCACGTTAAAACATATGAAAGGGAACGAAAAAATGTTACATAGACGATATTTTGTGACCCTTCATATGGTATTTATACTACAGCGTAGCATTAAGACCTTCGAATACTGCGATGCTTATACTGCTGTAAAAACTAAGATTAGGTTGAGATAGCCACTCTGCCACAAAGTCGTTAGAGATGGGGAACAAGCACGGATTTAGCAAAGATCGCTCAGAAAATCAACCGTGCCCTTTATAAATGAATCATATAAACCTACGGATCAAGTATCTTAGACTATGTATATAAATGCGTGTGGTTGCATCTGTGCCCTCTTGAATATAACAGATCTTTAATTACGGTACTAATTCGCTCAGCGCTTGTTCTTTTTCACGGGATGTCTTGTAGCTTTTCAGTATCTTTCCCACACAGCCTGTTATATAATCCAGTTCATCATATCTCAGAGCATTTAGAGTATTTCCATTGCTGTTTCTGTACAACTAAGGACATGAAAAAACTCAGGAAAGTCCAAATTAGTCGATGTAGGATAGTAGTGAAAAATGTCATAGAAATGCTTCAGCGGTTTGTTGTGGAAGATCTTTAAGGATTTTTTCTTATATTTCCCCGATATTCAGCCAAATCCATGTCGAATTATTGATCATGTCCCTTACAAAAACACTGTCTTCTGAGTAAAAGTACTACACATTCTCATCATTAATACATTATTGTAAACTCTAGTGGAAACAACGGAAGTTTCAGGTCCCAAATGAAAGAAAAATAGCACTTTTGAAACAGCTTACACAAGTTGTGAAATAGATTACCAGTCATATCGAAGAGGAAGGACAGAGCTCACTTGCTCTCTCGAGTGAATTATCGGCTTGCATTTGAGGATTAATGTATGCGATCCACTCAAAGGATTATTGTGTGTTCAGTTTCCTTTGGTCGTCACAGACATGAAGACAGTAATTGACATTAACAGATGTACATCACGATCTGTGATATGCAGGAAACTAGATTTAACCCAGTGCTTTAGGCGGTAGGTTGCAAAAGTCCGCGCATGTGCTGGATGACAATTACAGTACTGCCATAGATGACGTTGCTACCACAACGCAACATTCGTACGTATTAATAAATGTACTGGGCATGTTATTGTGGTAGTCTTTAGTCAGAAGATTGGTATTTATGCAATGGTTCTTTCAATTTGGGACAGTCAACATTTAGATTATTAGCGACCACATTCTAACCAGCTCTCCTTATAATCTACTGTGTGTAAGTTTCTTCACCCCTAAATGAAAACGAAACAGAGGAGATAAAAAAGTAAACTGTATTTGTTATTGCAGTAACTGATAATACATATATCGCACTGTGAGACAAGACGATCAATACCTTCATGGAAAAGTGCTTTCGGTTGCCCGCAGAACTCTCATTGTAGAGAACGACATACGTTTTTGCATGAAGGCACTGACCGTCTTCCCTTACAGTGAGACAAACGTATTAACAGTTTTAAGATTACTTTTCAGGTAATAAGCGGTTTACTTCATTTTTTGTCATATTTCTTGTTTTAATTCTCTGCCCCTCATACATACACTTGACCTGCTTAATATTTTCAGCATTGTAACATCTCCTTCCTCACACTTCCGTCCAGCCCCAATGTAGCCGTACATATGCAAGCACTTCCATCAATTATCGAGTCATTTCCTTGATTACCCCAGATGTATTCTACCACCTTGTCGCTTCTTTTTGTCAAGCTATGCAATAAAGCTATTTTTACTCAGAATTGATACAGCACCCCTTCACTAATTACCCGATCTAACCACTCACCATTTGGCATTCTTTTTTAACTCCACACTCCAAAACTTTTTATTCTCTCCTTGCCTTCACTGCTCACCGTCCGCTTTTCACTTCTATATATCTCTACATCCAAACAAGCTCATGTAGAAAAGGATTACTAATACTTGACTTTACATTCCATGTTAACAAACTACACTTTTTTTCTCATCAGCCATCCGGTAATTTGCTTCTCAAATAACAAAACTCTAAGACACTATCCATACTGTTCAACTAATCTTGCATATATTTCCTCGTCTCTGATATAATTACTGTAATTTTCAAACATCAAAGTTTTCATCAGAACTATAACTTCATTTCCAAATTTCTTCTTGATTTCCTTTAATGTTTGAATGCCTTGGGAGATAATATACAATCCTACCAGATTCCGTACGCAGCCATTGCTTTCTTTTAATGTCCTTCGACTCTTGTAACTGCAGTCTGGTTTCCGTGTAAGATACAGATAAAGCTTGACTGCCTATATATTTTACCACTGGTAAGTGCAGAATTTGAAACCGTGTATTCTAGTTACAAATACGTAAACCGCTTGCTAAATCTACAAGTACAAGTGGTGCTCAATATGTAATGCAACAATTTTTTTCTGAAAGCAGGTTTCCAGGCTTTTTGACTACAAAACCGTGTTTTTCAGCACCGTCTCCGTTCAATGCGATGTGCTGATTGGGAGGGCCTGTATGTCCGCATGGTACCACTCTACTGGCCGACGATGGATCATACGTCTTGCTGCATCAATAGCTTCCCAATCATCTACCTTCTGCTTCCCGCGGAGTGCATCCTTCATTGGGCCAAACAGACGGAAATCGGAAGCGGCGAGATCCGAGTTGTAGGGTGGATGAGGGAGAACAATCCAGTGAAGTTTTGGGAGTTCCTCCCGGGTGCGTAGACTTCTGTGAGGCCTTGCGTTATCATGTAGAACGCTGAAATCGTTTCTCCAGTTTCCTGATGTAGCACAATACACTTCAGAGTTCATCGTGGAACTATGTGGGGCGACATCAGACAGGGTAACCCCTTCAGATTTCCCGAACACCGTCGTCATGACTTTACCGTCTGAGGGTGCTGCTTTGAACTTTTTCGTCGGATGAGAGGTGGTATGGCGCGAATCCATGTATTGCCGTTTTGTTTCCTGTTCGAAGTGATGAACCCATGTTTCATCTCCTATGACGATATTCGACAAAAAGTTGTCACGATCATCCTCATAACGCGCAAGCAGTACTTCACAGAGGTACTTCGTCACACCTTAAGGTCTCTTGTTAGCGGGCGAGGAACCCAGCACCCCGGCCGCTGTAGCGGAGCGGTTCTAGGCACCTCAGTCTGGAACCGCGCTGCTGCTACGGTCGCAGGTTCGAATCCTGCCTCGGGCATGGATGTGTGTGATGTCCTTAGGTCAGTTAGGTTTAAGTAGTTCTACGTCTAGGGGACTGATGACCTCAGAAGTTAAGTCCCATAGTGCTCAGAACCATTTGAACCATTTTTTTAATCCAGCAGGCACACACCTTTGAGTAGCCCGACTGGTGGACGAGTATGTCAGCACTACCAAGAGACGTCCAGCTCTGCAACGAAGTGTTTGGTTGTGATCCGTTGGTCACTGATCAGACTGACGATGGCATGTCTCCGTAAACATTCTACCAGCGTCTATGGATATGTGCAATGCTCTGCAAAGAGATCGTAACCGGTAGGGAGCGAAGACGAGTATCACGCACTGTCTGGGTCACTCGGTTTTCAGTGAATGTAGATCTATCTTAACGAGTTTTCATGCGAAGATGATTGCTTGCAAGATGATTTAGATAAGATATCTGTATGGTGCGAATAGTGGCAATTGGTCCTGAATAAAGAAAAGTGTGAAGTTATTCACATGAGTACTAAAAGAAATCAGCTAATTTTCGATTACGCGATAAGTCATACAAATCTGAAGGCTGTAAATTCAGCTAAATACTTAGGGATTACAATTACAAATAACCTAAATTGGAACGATCACATAGATAATATTGTGGGTAGAGCAAACCAAAGACTGCGATTCATTGGCATACCACTTAGAAGACGCAACAGGTCTACTAAAGAGACTGCTTACACCACACTTGTCCGCTCTGTTGTGGAGTATTGCTGTGCGGTGTGGGATCCGCATCAGGTGGGACTGACGGATGACATCGAAAAAGTACAAAGAAGGGTAGCTCGTTTCGTATTATGGCGAAACAGGGGAGATAGTGTCACAGACATGATACGTGAATTGGAGTGGCATTCATTAAAAGCCACGCGGGATTAGCCGAGCGGTCTTGGGCGCTGTAGTCATGGACTGAGCGGCTGGTCCCGGCGGAGGTTCGAGTCCTCACTCGGGCATGGGTGTGTGTGTTTGTCTTTAGGATAATTTAGGTTAAGTAGTGTGTAAGCTTAGGGACTGATGACTTTAGCAATTAAGTCCCATAAGATTTCACACACATTTGAACAATCATTAAAACAAAGGCGTTTTTAGTTGCGACAGGATCTTCTCATGAAATTTCAATCACCAGTTTTCTCCTCCGATTGCGAAAACATTCTGTTGGCACTCACCTACATAGGAAGAAATGGTCATCACGATAAAATAAGAGAAATCAGGGCTCGCACAGAAAAATTTAAGTGCTCGATTTTCCCGCGTGCCGTTAGAGAGTGGAACGGTAGAGAGACAGCTTAAAGGTGGTTCGGTAAACCCTCTACCAAACATTTTATTGTGAATAGCAGAGTAATCACGTAGATGTAAATGTATTGTGAATCGAGCGACGTAACTAAGAGCGGTCCATACACTAACGAGCCATAACATTATGACCACCTGCTTAATAGCTTATTTGACCGTCGTTGGAACGAAATACACCACTGCTTCTGCGTATTATGGATCCGACAGTTTGTTGGTAGGTTTTTGGAGGCATGTGGTATTATATGTCTACGCACAGGCCGTGTGATTCGCGTAAATAACGGGATAATCACACTCGATTGCGACCCAGACGGCTTGCATAGAATTTACGTCAGGTGAATTTGGTCGCCTGTACATCAACGTGAGTTCACTATAATGCTCCTCAAACCACTGAGACAGGGACAATTATACTGCTGAAGTATGACATCGTCGTCGGGGAAGACATCAAGCGTGAAGGGTTACAGGTGGTTCGCAGCTGCCAGCGTGTCTTCGATTACTACCACAGGTCCCATGCGAGCGCAGGGGAATGTGTCCCATTTTAGCACTCCGTCTTCAGGCCACGAGTGGCCTACCGGGACCGTCCGACAGCCGTGTCTTCCTCGGTGGAGGATGCGGATAGTGGGGGGCGTGGGGTCAGCACATCGCTCTCCTGGTCGTAAGATGGTATTCTTCACCGAAGCCGCTACTATTCGGTTGAGTAGCTCCTCAAATGCCATCTCGAGGCTGAGTGCACCCCGAAAAATTGCAACAGCGCTTGGCGGCCTGGATGGTCACCCATCCAAGTGCCGACCACGCCCGACAGCGCTTAACTTCGGTGATCTCACGGGAACCGGCATATCCACTGCGGCAAGGCCGTTGACTTGAATGTGTCCCATAGCATACGCAATACTGATTCCACATGTCTGGTTCGTGGCGCGCTGCACGTTTCGCGCCGCCGTTCGATGACGGTGTTTGTGCAGACTACCATCGACCTAGTGTAGCAAAAATGTGATTCGCCCGAAGATCTGAGATAATTTCCATTGATCGACCGTTTAATTCGGATGGTCTTGTACCCACTGCATCCGTAATTAACGATGTCGTTGGGTCAACATTTGTGTAATAGCGGTCTGCTGCGGAGCTCCATGTTCAACAATGTACGATCAACGGTGTGCTCCGAAACTCTTGTGCGCCCACTAGCATTGTTCTCTTTTGGCAGAGATTCCACAGATCATCATCTATCCTACTTTACAAATCAGACAAGCCTTCGAAAACTACATTCTGTGAAAAGTAGTGGACGTTCAATCGTTTAACGCCTAGTGGTAGTTTCACTGTCCTTCTACCTCTTTCCATAGATGCTCACGACAGTAGCACGTGATTGTTCGCCGTTTTCGAGGTATTTGTTCACAGGGCTCTGTGTGATAATAATCTGTTCTTTGTCAGAGTCACTTATCTCAATGTATTTCCCTATTTGCAGCCCATACCTTCGCTAGGGTGATCCCCCGTCCGTGTCTGGTCCGCTTACGTACTTTTGTTACCACGTCACGCGCCCACAACGCCACCAGGCGGCATCCAACGTCGCGGTGGGCAGTGGTCATAATGTTATGGCTGATCAGTCTTTGATGATGATGATGATGATGTTTGGCTTGTGGGGCGCTCAACTGCGCGATCATCAGCTCCCGTACGAAGTCTCAATTTTGCACAATCCAATTTTTACGCAGTCCAATCTAGCCACTGCCACGAGTGATGGTGATGATGATGAAATGGTGAGGGAAACACAAGCAGCCAGTCCCTGGGCAGAGAAAAATCCCCAACCCGGCCGGGAATCGATCCCGGGACGCCGTAATCCAGAGGCAGCAACGCTGGCCACTAGACCACGAGCTGCGGACAGGCTGATCAGTCTGTAGTGGCGCGTCTTTAGTGGCTCGAACAACACAGAAACTCGACAAGAGTTGACCGAAGGAGTGCATTGTGGGCCGACGAGTTGCGATGTTGCCTCTTTTCAAATGGCGCAAGGTCTCAAGCGCATCGACGGCTTAACTAAGCCTTTTGCCTGTAATATGTGGAGTGTGTAGTCTAGGCCGGAACTGATTCTGATTCGTAGGAGGAAGAGGATGCCACACAGCTCCTAAACAGTCGATATATTTCTACAGTACTATTGCAAGATTTTATTGGAATGTCCCAGGAAGCTCAATAATTCTCTTGAAGTTTAAAAGTAGTCCCCTTTATTTATCGTTATGGTGCTGGGACTGCCTTTCGCCTATTCCAAGCACTGTGGAAGCTGACCGCTATCTGTTGCACAAATACAACGCTTAACATTATCTATCCGAAGTGCAGTGCCAAACTCTCTGAAGCACCATGAGTATTAAATGAATACTATCCATAGCCTCTGTCCTAAGGAGAAAACTGTGCAACAGAAATTTAATTAATATAATTGAGTGCTGTCTGTTCTGTTGGACATGCTGCAATGCCCTCTGCGGCAGGGACTCATTTTCCACCTACCCCTTTCTCTTTGTTACCTCTTCCTCAGTTTCAGAGAAATTTAATTAGTTAACTCCAGAACGACCGATCACGGTTTACACTTTACTAAATATTTCATTAATTTGCTCTCACGAGGTACATGAAGTTAGAGATTACAGGACGTAGGAACGTGCTCAGGTGTGCACATTGTAACAAATTTAAGCGAACTACCAAGTTGCATAATGAATACATACACTCATGCCCATAAATTAAGGATAATTGCAGGATGTGGTGTCACACAACGAGGCACTACACAAAACTCGCGCTAATAGCATAGGCACATACGGAACACACATTACGCAGATCTGTAAGACCACGGTATTGGTGATAAGGTGAGAAAACCGTCCCAAAACACATGTGCTACAGAACGCCACTGTTTCCTGCGCATGTACCCCGACATCAATATGGGATATGATCATCATGTACACGTACACAGGCCGCACAACCGGTTGGCATACTCTGAATCAGATGGTCGGCAGCTCGGTGGGGCCGTGCGTTATCATCCATCAGGAGGAAGGTGTAACCCACTGCACCCCTGAAAAGACGGACATAATGGTGCAAAGTGACGTCCCGATACACCTGACCTGTTACACTTCCCCTGTCAACGACATGCAGGGGTGTACGTGCACTAATCAGAATCCCACCCCACACCATCAAACCACGACTTCCATACAGGTCCCTTTGAAGAACATTAAGGGGGTTGGTATCTGGTTCCTGGTACACACCAGATGAAAACCCGGCGAGAATCACTGTTCAGACTATACCTGGACTCGTCCGTGAACATAACCTGGGACCACTGTTCCAATGACCATGTACTGTGTTCTTGACACCAGGCTTTACGGGCTCTCCTGTGACCAGGGATCAGTGGAATGCACCTTGCAGGTCTCTGGGCGAATAAACGATGTCTATTCAGTCGTATGTAGACTGTGTGTCTGGAGACAACTGTTCCAGTGGCTGCAGTTAGGTCCCGAGCAAGGCTACCTGCAGTACTCCGTGGCCGTCTGTGGCACTGATGATGAGATATCAGTCTTCTTGTGGTGTTGTATACTGTGGACATCCCGTACTGTAGCACCTGTTTGCTGAAATCTTTGCAATAATCTTGAGATCACACTTTGTGGCACACGAAGGGGCCGTGCTACTACCTGCTGTGTTTGACCAGCATTCAGTCGTCCTAGTATTCTATCCCTCATGATGTCATCAATATTTGTTCTTCGAGCCATTTTCAACTCACAGTCACCATTAGCACGTCTGAAAACGTCTGCACACTTACTCGCTGCACCGTACTCTGACATGCACCAACACACCTCTGCGTATGTGGACTGCTGCCAGCGCCACCGTGCGACGACCGCAGGTCAAATGCACCGCATGGTTATGCCCAGAGGTGATTTACACCAGCAAACCGCCCACCAGAGCATAGTTTCACCATGTATCAGCATTATCCTTAATTTATGAGCTTGAGTGTATTTAACAAATTGAGAGTACTCCTGAGACTGTATTTATATGAAACACACAAAAAATACCAATCATATAATGCCATATCAGCAAACGATAATTACGTTCCGTTCATGCAGCACACTTTGTAGTCAGGGCAGCCACAGCCTTGACATATCATTTTGAAAAGATAAGATCGCTTTAGTTCTAAATCCTTTATTTAGAGACACAATCGGTTTCGCAGCATTTCAGGTGTAATAAAATAAAGTCATGTTCAGATCAAGAAAAGAGAATGGGATGACTCAGCATTCATAGGCAGCACTTTTTCGTTAACTTATGCTTTTTTATTTTCAAAAAACTTACAGGTATTCAGCCACGTAATATTTTCAGCGACCGCCGATATTTCGGCGGGAGTCCACCACGCCATTTTCAAGGCAAACTGCAACGGACAGGCGGCGTACATGCAAATTTAATACCTCGGTTCTCGGATAGAAGCAGGAAAGATAAAACACACACACACACACACACACACACACACACACACACACACACACACACACAAACACACAGACACACACACACACACACACACACACACACACACACACTGAACACTAGTGCCACCAAAGATGACCAAAGTCAGAGCTATCGATAGTGAGACTATGAATTCGCAGGTGAGGCAGCATTGACTCTGTTCCTCTGTTTTTTGACAAGGGAGAGAGCCGGATTCCAAACAGAGTTTAAACAGAAACCTCCATCCCTGTTAACGAGGTTGCTCGCTAATTTAATCTCAACTGCCTCCCTAATGACACTGTCCCAATAGCTGGACGTGCATGCCAATATCTCGGTGTTATTATATAACATGGGGTGACCAGTATCCAAGCAATGTTCGGCAATAGCAGATCTTTTTGGCTGCTGTAATCGTGTGTGCCGTTAATGCTCAGTACATCGGTCCTCCACGGTCCTGATAGTTTGACCAATATATGCCATGCCGCAGCTACAAGGAATACGATATACACCCGCCTTACGCAAGCGAAGATCATCCTTAACAGATCCCCAAAAGCACTGTAATTTTGGATGGAGGTTGGAAAACACATTTCACATTGCATTTGCGTAAAATACGACCGATCTTGTTGGAAGTGCTTCCTACGTAAGGCAAGAAGGCAGCATACAGTTGGTCGATAGCGCAACGCACGTTCAATCTGTCTATCACTATAACCATTTTGACGAAACGTAACTTCAAGATGGGACAGCTCAGCTGGCAGACTCAGTGTCGGAAACGACATGTGCCCTGTGTACCAAGGTACGAAGTACCCCTTCATGCTGTGCCGGATGGTGACAAGGTGACAACTATTAGCCTGTAAATACAAGTCGGTGTTAGTACGTTTCCTGCAAACGGCATGTCCCAATGATCCATCATCCTTCCTCCTAACCAAAACGTCAAGAAAGGGAAGGCAACCATCCTATTGCACCACCAGCGTAAAACTAATGTTCGGGTGGATCAATTTCTGATGTTCTAGAAGGCATTCAAATCATATCATGGCGCCAAACAACAAAAGTATCGTCAACATCTGAAGAAACAGATGGGTTTCAAAAGCGCCGACTCCAATGCATGTTCCTCAAAATCTTATACAAACAAATTTGCGATCTCTGGAGTCAACGGACTACCCATCGCAACTCCATCTGCGTGCTCGTAATCCTGGTAATTGAATAACAAGTAAGTTGATGTCAACACACGCCGAAGGAGACTAGTTAATTCAGCACCAAACCTAACCTCAATTAACCGCAACGAATTAGGCAGAAGAACACGATTGAAGAAAGACCACATCGAAACTTACTAAAATATCAGAGTCATTCAACCGTAGTCCCTCCAAACGACGTAAAAAATCAGCTGTGTTCCTGATATGATGTACACACCGACCAACTTGTGGACTCATCAGAGAAGCAAGCACTCGTCTAATAAACCACTGTTTTCCAGCCGTGTAGTCTCCAACCGAAACGATCCAGATTGTATACCGATTAGGTTCCTTTCAGATTACGCTGATACAATAGCTCCCTACTTAGCAGTCCACCGATAGATCTGTACCTGCAGATTGCAAAATTGCGCAGGTCGCACCAGTGTTAAAGGAGGGTAGTAGGAGTAATCCATCGAACTACAGACCTATATCATTGACGTCGATTTGCAGTAGGGTTTTGGAGCATATATTGTATTCAAACATTATGAATCACCTCGAAGGGAACGAGCTATTGATACGTAATCAGCATGGTTTCAGAAAACATCGTTCTTGTGCAACGCAGCTAGCTCTTTATTCGCACTAAGTAATGACCGCTATCGACAGGGGATCTCAAGTTGATTCCGTATTTCTAGATTTCCGGAAAGCTTTTGGACACCGTTCCTCAGAAGCGACTTCTAATCAAGCTGCGTGCCTATGGGGTATCGTCTCAGTTGTGAGACTGGATTCGTGGTTTCATGTCAGGAAGGTCGCAGTTCGTAGTAATAGACGGAAAGTCATCGAGTAAAACTGAAGTGATATCAGGTGTTCCCCAGGGATTCGTCCTGGAACCTCTGCTGTTCCTGATCTATATAAATGACCTGGGTGACAATCTGAGCAGTTCTCTTAGGTTGTTCGCAGATGATGCTGTAATTTACCGTCTAGTAAGGTCATCCGAAGACCAGTATCAGTTGCAAAGCGATTTAGAAAAGATTGCTGTATGGTGTGGCAGGTGGCAGTTGATGCTAAATAATGAAAAGTGTGAGGTTATCCACATGAGTTCCAAAAGAAATCCGTTGGAATTCGCTTAATCGATAAATAGTACAATTCTCAAGGCTGTCAATTCAACTAAGTACCTGGGTGTTAAAATTACGAACAACTTCAGTTGGAAAGACCACATAGATAATATTGTGGGGAAGGCGAGCCAAAGGTTGCGTTTCATTGGCAGGACACTTAGAAGATGCAACAAGTCCTCTGTTAGAATATCGCTGCGCGGTGTGGGATCCTTACCAGGTGGGATTGACGGAGGACATCGAAAGGGTGCAAAAAAGGGCAGCTCGTTTTGTATTATCACGTAATAGGAGAGAGAGTGTGGCAGATATGATACGCGAGTTGGGATGGAAGTCATTCAAGCAAACACGTTTTTCGTCGCGGCGAGATCTATTTACGAAATTTCAGTCACCAATTTACTCTTCCGAATGCGAAAATATTTTGTTGAGCCCAACCTACATAGGTAGGAATGATCATCAAAATAAAATAAGAGAAATCAGAGCTCGAACAGAAAGGTTTAGGTGTTCGTTTTTCCCGCGCGCTGTTCGGGAGTGGAATGGTAGGGAGATAGTATGATTGTGGTTCGATGAGCCCTCTGCCAAGCACTTAAATGTGAATTGCAGAGTAATCATGTAGATGTAGATGTAGATACGGCCACGAGCCCTGGAGAAGCGCTGCCCGCGATGTCGTACCGTTGGCAAAGGAACTCGCGTCGGTCGTCTGCTGTCATGGCGCAGTAAGGCCAAATTTCGCCTCGCTGTCCTAGCGGATACGTTCATCGTATGTCCCACAATGAATTCTCATTTCCCGCAGTGTTGCTTGTCTCTTAGAACTGAAAACCACACGCAAAACGTTGTTGCTCTCGGTCGTTAAGTGGAGGCCGCGGGCACTGCGTTATCCGTGGTGAGAGGCAAGGCCTGAAATGAGATATTCACGGCACGCTCTTGGCACCGTGGTTCTCAGAATACTGAATTCCCAGACGGTTTCTGAAACGGAATGTCTCATGGGTCTAGCTCCAACTACCATTCCGCGTTCAAAGTCTGTTAATTCCTGTCGTACGGCAATAATTACGTCGGAAACCTTTTCGTCAGTCACCTGAGTATGGATGATATCTCCGCCAATGCACAGCCCTTTTATAGCGTGTACACGTGATACTACCGCTATCTGTATATGCGCATACCGCTGTCCCACGATTTTCGCCACCTCAGTGTACTGGGCAAATGATGGAAAAACTTGCTGCATATTGAACTCCTCTGAGCGTCACTGACAGTTTCAGTAATGGGTAATAAAGGTTATTCTTTCCTATCGTGTTGTAGGTATGGGCATCTCCGTTCTTCTCAAATTCTGATGGATTCTTCAAGGTGAATTTCATTAGCGAATACGTGTATTGAAATTATGTAGTAAAGATACCTGAACTCCTTGAAGATGTATCTAAATTAAGATCGGCGGTGAACATCACGAACTATTCTTATTGCTCTCTTTGGTGCAATCAGTACTTTCTTTCTACGTGGTGGGTTATCCCAGAAAAGTATTCAGTGATACAGTGATTGGAAATAAGCAAGATATGTCAGGAGGTTGTGTGGTTTGTTTCCAGGACTAACGAATGTATGAAGAGCAAAAGTAGCTGAACTTAATTGTTTCAGCAGTTGGGTAATATGTTTCTTCCAGTTAAAGTTTTCATCAATATGTACATCCAAAAATTTGGAACATTCTATTCAGTTTGCCATCTACTTTACATGTGCTACATAAATTGATACTGTGTTTGCTACAAAGAATTAAGGAAGGGTCCATTTTCAGACAACCACTTAATAATTTGAGAAACATTAACAGTATTGCTTTCTCTCTAGTGGGGTTCATTATAATCCTAGTGCCATCTGCAAAAACGAACAATTGTGCCTGACGAATTTGAAGGAATAGGACTGGACCCAAATTTGAACCGTGTGGGACTGCTGGTTTGACGTGCACCCACATATCCTATTGAACTACGACTGGCCTGCTAAATGTCTCTATGTGTATCACATGGGAAACGTGTGTGACTGTTTGGAACAACAGGTGGGACATATGAATTCCTATCCCAGTAATTTGGTAGCTCGACGATATAACCGTCAACGAGTGATTTCAGCTGGATGTGGCACATCTGAAGAAACATGTGACTTTCTTTCTCTCTAAATTCAGAGCATTTTTGTGGCTAGAGTCGATGTTACACGGTACTGACGTGATCTCTTTTTTGCGTAATATTTTATTTTAACTAATGTCCTTACATGGTTGAATAGTCAGGATCCATTTAAAATCTGCAGTGTAATTAACAGTGTGAAAACTCCTGCTACCATGCGACGAGTGTCATGTTACCCAAAATCAGCCATAAGACTTTTATGTCCCTCTGTTATTATACATCATGAAATTTACGGTTTCTTTTATGATGACCCGTGTCAACAGTGATCTACAGCCGTCTTCAGGTCAATGTTTCACCGTAAGAAGACTCGACACTCGTTTGCTGTGTTGCAGCACTAGCTCGGAAACGGTCGTTGCCAGCTGCTGAAACCCGTCATAGCTAAAATAAAACCAGTATTTATCATCACGTGTAATAAAAGAACGAAGAAGAATCATTTTCTAAAAATAGATTTCTCCAAATCGAAAAATGTTGTGGTATTTCACCATTGCAGTATTGCCAGTACAGCAAAGGTGGAAGGAACGTGACTAAAGATGTAGTCAGCATATAGCTCTTAACATGGCCCGGAATTTTATATGCTTGATTTTACTGACGTGACAAGCTGTTGACTTTAGGGGCCTTAACTTTTACAAATGGAAATATAGAGCGTTGCCGACACCTTTCATGTGACGATGTCATTTCGCTTTACTGACTGTTTGCTAATATGTAGTTTGTTTCTTGTCCATGCGTAGAAAACTGGTTTAAAACCGCTGAAACCATGGTTAACGTTAATTGAAAACCACCATTTGTTGCAACTGGTTGGTTATCTGATTCACCTGCTAAAGATATATTCAGATGAGGAACACTACTGTGACACCACTCCGTCAGCGTCATGGTCCGAAGAAGATGTACAAGTATACTGAATCCGGCCAGTGGATTCGTCTAGCCAGTAAGCAAATAAGAGTTTTCTACTTCTTACGCCTCCAGTTACACAGCATGAATCACCTAAAATTTGCACCGTAATTATTCCGGAAATGGAAACTACTACTAATGTGCGGTTTTGACAGAATAGATTGATAGTCAGGCGATCGTATTTTTAGCCAATAAAGAGACTGTAATAATACTTATAAGGTGTAGTTTTTGTGCAAACGTACATTTTTCTAAATGTAACAATGCCTCTCGACATTAACGAATTAAAAGTAGGGCAAACTGTAATATCACTGGTGGGTTGGTTTGAGGAGTAAAGGACCAAACTACAGGGTCATCAATCCCAATGTCGGCGATGTATGTTGAGGATTCTAGTGCGAGTCGTTTACATGGAATCGTATTTTGGAAAATTTCCACACCGAAATTAGCTTGTGCCAGTCAGCCTGAGTAGTTGCTGGCAACGATGTTATTATGTTTGCGTACGGTGTGCTTGTGTGTTCCTCGAACGTACTGAAACTCCATAGTCATTTAGTATATGACAGTTCAAGCATTAGATCGTAAGTGGAAGATGGGATTTACCAATGCAAAAAAAAAAAAAAAAGCTGACATGCTCATGGTGTGTGAAGACTGTAGGAAGAATGCAGTTCATTCTTGTATAGTGTATGCGGAAAGACATACCAATAGACGTCAACCTTCTTGGCAATTATTTATCGGCCTCTTCAACCAGTGACGTGAAAGTTGTAGTGTAATACCAGACAACGTAATAAAAGGAAAAAGACAGAAGAGGGGGGAAATTAATGTTCTTTCTGCTGTTGCAGTTGATCAGTACATTGATTGCACGAGAAAGTGACATGAGTCACGTATTCTCCATCGACTTAGGTTCCATTCGTACCACATCTCTCTCCATCAAGTGATGTATGGAAACGGTTATGAGAATCTACATCTACATCTACATGGATACTCTGCAAATCACATTTAAGTGCCTGGCATAGGGTTCATCTAACTATCTTCACAATTCTCTATTATTCCCATCTCCTACAGCGCGCGGGAAGAATGAACACCTATATCTTTCCGTACAAGTTCTGATTTCCCTTATTTGGTGATCGTTCCTCCCAATGTAAGTCGGTGTCAACAAAATATTTTCGTATTCGGAGGAGAAAGTTGGTGATTGGAATTTCGTGAGAAGATTCCGTCGCAACGAAAAACGCCTTTCTCTTAATGATATTCATCCCAAATCCTCTATCATTTCTGTGACACTCTCTCCCATATTTCGCGATAGTATAAAACGTGCTGCCTTTCTTTGAACTTTTTCGATGTACTCAGTCAGCCCTATCTGGTAAGGATCCCACACCGAGCGACAGTATTCTAAAAGTGGACGGACAAGCGTAGTGTAGGCAGTCTCCTTAGTAGGTCTGTTACATTTTCTAAATGTCCTGCCAATAAAACGCAGTCTTTGGTTAGCCTTCCCCACAACATTTTCTCTGTGTTCCTACCAATTTAAATTGTTCGTAATTGTAATACCCACGTATTTAGTTGAATTTACGGCTTTTAGATTAGACTGATTTATCGTGTAACCGAAGTATAACGCGTTCCTTTTAGCACTCATGTGGAAGACCTCACACTGTTCGTTATTTATATTTTTTCTGTGCATGAGCATTAAGAGAGGATACTCCATATGTGTCATGTATCTTGTTTGGTGATGAAGCCACATGCACCAATCATGGCCAGGTGAACCGCCGAAACATGCACTATTGGTCCGTTCACAATCCACGTTGGCCTTATCAGATGGAGCGTCTGCTTCTATGGAGCGTAAATATGTGTGGTGTGAGATAGTCAACTACTAGCTCAGAGATCCGTTTATCATGGACAGGACACTGAATGCGCACAAGTATCGCAGCCTCCTAACAGCCTATCTTCCACGGATGCTAGAAGACGTTTCTTTGTAGACTAGAAGGCTCCTTTCGTACCAACATGATGGCTCTCTAGCCTATAGCACACGAAGTACTGCAGGATGTCTTCACAAACTGTTTTCAAATCGATGGACTGGACGCAGAGGACCTCTCACTTGGCTGGCCCGTTACCCGGATTTGACGCCTGTAGATCATTGGGGAAGTGGCAACAAAACGACTATTCACGTTGGTGTGTAGAATATATGAGTCTGGCGATATACCATCTGACTTTCGGAAAAGCATCATCCACACAATTCTGAAGACGGCAAGAGCTGACAAGTGCGAGAATTATCGCACAATCAGCTTAACAGCTCATGCATCGAAGCTGCTTACAAGAATAATATACAGAAGAATGGAAAAGAAAATTGAGAATGCGCTAGGTGACGATCAGTTAGGCTTTAGGAAAAGTAAAGGGACGAGAGAGGCAATTCTGACGTTACGGCTAATAATGGAAGCAAGGCTAAAGAAAAATCAAGACAGTTTCATAGGATTTGTCGACCTGGAAAAAGCGCTCGACAATATAAAATGGTGCAAGCTGTTCGAGATTCTGTAAAAAGTAGGGGTAAGCTATAGGGAGAGACGGATCATATACAATATGTACAACAACCAAGAGGGAATAATAAGAGTGGACGATCAAGAACGAAGTGCTCGTATTAAGAAGGGTGTAAGACAAGGCTGTACCCTTGCGCCCCTACTCTTCAATCTGTACATCGAAGAAGCAATGATGGAAATAAAAGAAAGGTTTAGGAGTGGAATAAAAATACAAGGTGAAAGGATATCAATGATACGATTCGCTGATGACATGCTATCCTGAGTGAAAGTGAAGAAGACTTAAATGATCTGCTGAACGGAATGAACAGTCTAATGAGTACACAGTATGGTTTGAGAGTAAATCGGGGAAAGACGAAGGTAATGAGAAGTAGTAGAAATGAGAACAGCGAGAAACTTAACATCAGGATTGATGGTCACGAAGTCAAGGGAGTTAAGGAATTCTGCTACCTAGGCAGTAAAATAACCAATGACGGACGGAGCAAGGAGGACATCAAAAGCAGACTCGCTATGGCAAAAAATGCATTTCTGTCCAAGAGAAGTCTACTAATATCAAATACCGGCCTTAATTTGAGGAAGAAATTTCTGAGGATGTACGTCTGGAGTACAGCATTGTATGGTAGTGAAACACGGACTGTGGGAAAACCGGAACAGAAGAGAATCGAGGCATTTGAGATGTGGTGCTATAGATGAATGTTGAAAATTAGGTGGACTGATAAGGTAAGGAATGAGGAGGTTGTACGCAGAATCGGCGAGGAAAGGAATATGTCGAAAACACTGATAAGGAGAAGGGACAGGATGATAGGACATCTGCTAAGACATGAGGGAATGACGTCCATGGTACTAGAGGGAGCTGTAGAGGGCAAAAACTGTAGTGGAAGACAGAGATTGGAATACGTCAAGCAAATAATTGAGGACGTAGGTTGCAAGTGCTACTCTGAGATGAAGAGGTTAGCACAGGAAAGGAATTCGTGGTAGGCCGCATCAAACCAGTCAGTAGACTAATGACCAAAAAAAAAAAAAAAAGATTTTTTTCTGTGGTGGCAGCTTAAAGACGCTTTCTACGAAGGACATACCAACTTCACTCGATGACATGCAACGATGCATTACTGCAGCCTGCTGACATCTCCGCTGAAAAGCTAACACGTCAGCAGTAGGTATGGACCCGACAGGAAGCTTGTATTGTCGCTGACGATGGTTATTTTGAACACAATCTGTGAGGATCAATTGTCTCGTTGCTGATCAAGATCCATATAACCAGTGTATACACTTGTGATGTTCTTCAGTGTGTGCTACCACAAGTATTCTGCAAGTGTCGGTATGGGAACGTTTCAAAATACCATACCTCGTAAACTTTTCGCACCAAAATCCTGCAACAGACACCACTGAGATACTGATTTACTCAACTTCTATTTTGTTAACGTCAATAGGCATTGTTAGATTTAAAAAAGGGTTTGTTTGCACAAAAAATATACTGCCCGTGTACATTACCATCGTGGGAACCAAAGAGGCTACGGATGAGGCAGTCACTTGACGAAAGACAGAGACGGACGCTGACAGTAGGTGTTGCAACATATTTTACATGTCTTATAGAGAAGCAGGTATGTTGAAGTTTATATAGATTCGCGAACTACTCTAGCTAATGTGTTTTATACGCAATCGTAAAATGAGTACTTTTTAGATATGTGAAAACGAGATGTGATGGGTGGCAGCTGTTTAAAAGAGCTTATGTCGTCTATGTAGTTTGTAGGGCAGTCCTATCCCACAGGGATGCGAACGTATAATATCCACAATAAAAAAGAAGCCACAAATATTTTTGTAATAATGTAGGGCCATAAAATAAGAAAGTTTGAAGTACGAAAAGAAAACCATGTGAAAGAAAATTTCTGAGGATAATTGTCCGCAAACGTGTCGAAAACTCCAAATAAGAATAGAGAGTGCGTATGTATGCTTGCATATCGGTATGTTTGTAGGTTTCTATGGTTGTATTCAGTAGGTGCACAGGTTCCAAGCGTATCTGTTTCGCACGTTGGTATTCAGGCTGCTATGGGTTTATTTATCGATTGTCATTTTTATCTGGAGGTCACTGTTGCTGTTTGAGTTTACATATTGTCTTTTTGTTATTTAGCGATAGTGACTGGAGCTGTTGACATTAGAAAAAGGAGTACCAAGTGGACAAATCCGAATATTTCCGATATATTCCTCTGTTTGAGTTCTATAGAGGGATGACAGGAGCGGAGACAGCCGGAAACATGTGTGCCGTGTATGAGCATTGTACCATTGGACACAGCACGGAAAGAAAATGGGTTTCTCGTTTTAAGGAGGATCGTTTCGACATTAGTGACTCTCCAAGTTCAGGAAGACCTTCGGGGTTTGATGAACATCATTTAAACACATTAATCCACAGTGATCCGCATCATTGCACTCGAGAACTGGCAGTTGTGATAAACTTCGATCATTCCACCATCGTAACACAATGCATGGAATGGGGAAGGTTCAAATCACAAAAAATAGCGGATGGTCATATCTGCATCTCTGCTTACTCGTCATCAGATCGTGGATAACACCGACCATTCGTGTCCCGTATCGTTAATGGCGACGAGAAATGGTGTTACGATAACGTTAGGAAAAGGAAGGAATGTCTGAGCCCAAACAAAGCAACAGTTTCGCATACAAAGACCTAAACACATTCACAAAAGCTACTGTGGTAGTGGAATAGCGACGGTGATATACTAGGAATTGCTTCCCCGAGGTGTAACCATCATACTGACATGTACTGTCAACAAGTGAGAGTTGCAGTAGAAGAACAACCAGCAGGGAGACTGCGTGAATTGTTGCTACTCCACGTCAACGCCCGCCCGCATTCTGCTAGACTGACAAAAAACACTACTCAGGAGATGTGTTGGGAAGTCATTCCACACCGAACTTACTCACCTGATCTTGCGCCCTCGGATTTTAACCTCTTCCGCTCTCTCGAACAACCTTCAAGGATCTCCCTTTCAGGATAAAAATGTGATCCGAACATGTCTTCACGAGTTCCTCGCCTCAAAAACACGTGATTTCGACAGTCGTGGATTCGGAAAGTTACACCAGCGTTGGCAGACTGTTGTAAGGACGAGTACAAACGGAGAATACGTTCTTGATGGCTAAAGTCTATGTTATGTGTTGCTGTCGTGTTTATTAAATTTATGGAAAAACGCTAGGAACATATGCACCAACGTGATGCATACAATGATGAGCCACATCATCATGATCACAGCCTACGGCGAGATTGAATGCCTCCTGGTGGCACCGCGAGTAGATGACTCGGGAAGGAAAATATGTAGGTAGGGTAGGGAAATATGGGGAAACTTCTGTTGTCGATAATAGCCGCAAGTGGGTAAATAAACTGACAAACGAGTTTGACAGATTGGGAACGAGCGCTAGTCGGCAGTTTGCATGCCAGTGTTGAGATAATGTACGGAGACTGGTTGAAGGACGATAAAACTACTAATAGGAAACAAGGTGTTGGACGTCCACGCCTCATCAAAGAACGTGAAGGCGGGAGGTTTGCATGCAATGTTCCGCAGGATAGTCGGCGATCTGTGGCAGATCTGACAGCAGAGAACAACGCTGGTACAGAGAGCACCGTCGAAAGCACGTTGTTGAATATGGGTTTCAGCGGCAGATGACCTCTACGTGTTCCCAGGTTGACCCAACGAAATCGTTCATTACGATTACAGTTGGCGCGGGAGCTCTGAAACAATGACGACGTATCATCTCGTGGAATGAGAGCTACGGAATATCAGACCAGTTGTGTTTCTCAATGGAGAGACGTCTACAGACGTTAAAGTAACCTCTGGCGTGCCACAGGGGAGTGATATGGGACCATTGCTTTTCACAATATATATAAATGACGTAGTAGATAGTGTCGGAAGTTCCATGCGGCTTTTCGCGGGTGGTGCTGTAGTATACTGAGAAGGTGCAGCATTATTAAATTGCAGCGAAATGTAGGAAGATCTGCAGCGTATAGGCAGTTGGTGCAGGGAATGGCAACTGACCCTTAACGTAGACAAATGTAATGTATTGCAAATACATAAAAAGAATGATCCTTTATTGTATGATTATATGATAGCGAAACAAACACTGGTAGCAGTTACTTCTGTAAAATATCTGGGAGTATGCGTACGGAACGATTTGAAGTGGAATGACCATACAAAATTAACTGTTGGTAAGGCGGGTACCAGGTTGAGATTCATTGGGAGAGTCCTTAGAAAGTGTAGTCCATCAACAAAGGAGGTGACTTACAAAACACTCGTTCGACCTATACTTCAGTATTGCTCATCAGTGTGGGATCCGTACCAGGTCGGGTTGACAGAGGAGATAGAGAAGATCCAAAGAAGAGCGGCGCGTTTCGTTACAGGGTTATTTGGTAACCGTGACAGCGTTAAGGAGATGTTTAGCAAACTCAAGTGGTAGACTCTGCAAGAGAGGCGCTCTGCATCGCGGTGTAGCTTGCTGTCCAGGTTTCGAGAGGGTGCGTTTCTGGATGAGGTATCGAATATATTGCTTCCCCCTACTTACACCTCCCGAGGAGATCACGAATGTAAAATTAGAGAGATTCGAGCGCGCACGGAGGCTTTCCGGCAGTTGTTCTTCCCGTGAACCATACGTGACTGGAACAGGAAAGGGAGGTAATGACAGTGGCACGGGAAGTGCCCTCCGCCACACACCGTTCGGTGGCTTTCGGAGTATAAATGTAGATGTAGATGTGGAATGAATCACGTTTCTTCTTATACGAGGTCTATGGCCGCGTCCAGATACGCCGTCGTCCAGGCGCATTGCTGCTCGAAATATGAGCCGCGCAAGTGACTCAGACTGTTAGGGCAGTATTTTGTTACGGAATACAAAATACAATTGTTTTTCTTATTACAGAAGTTTATTCGCCCAGATCGCACGAACGTAAGAGGTGCATAACTTCTGTAATAAACATAAGAACCGTGTTTATATTTTGAGGTCGTCTCCAATACAGCTGACAGTGTCAGGTAACCATCATGCTATGGAATACACTCGCCTGGCTTCCACGATATCTGAGGCAGGCATCAAAGGCACGTGACAGCTGGGGACTACGTGACTAGTACTGCGGATCACCTGCCTCCCTTCATACTTGATGTCTTCCCGACGGATGGATTCTGCCAAACTATCTGCGTCGTATAGCCATTTTTGGCCAGCAAATTCACCACATATGAACTTGATGGAACACACAGGGGACGAAATCGAGCGCCAACTTCGCTCCAGCCAACGGCCGCTTGTATTTTACCTGAATTTTGTGACCTATGTGTAGACGTCTGATGCTGCCACATACTTTCGTAAACCCACCACGAACTTCTCAGATGTATACAACGCATAAGCGCTCCTGTATTGTGTTCTAAAGATGCTTAAGAGATAACAGATCTTTTTCTCCTGAATGGTTAAAGATATCGAAACGAGATTTCCTGCAAATGGTAGTTCACATAGGAGCACATTATTTGGTTTTATTTGATACCCTTAACTGTAGCGTCATTCAGGTACTGGAACAATATTTTTTGTGCTGCTGGCAATCGAAAGCTCTTGCGAAGACCAGTGCACTGATATAATGCTTGTTTATGTTGGAGTAAAAACTTTCTGTGAAATATCCGGGAAATGAAAGAAACTGAAATACAAGGGGCCAAAATCGACTATTACGGTATAAAAGCTACCAAAAAGATTTCTCATGCTGGCTTTGTTGTTGGATGCAGCAAGAAGGTAGGACAACGCAAACTAAGAAAAAACTTATTTCGTCGCGGTCCTACCCAATATGACATACGAGTAGCAATAGGTCATCTGCTTTGTTCGTAAGTAGAACTGTAACATAACGTCCTTTGTATCACTCGACACTTAGGAAAACTATTTCAAACGCTTGTACGTACTATGTGTATGTGAGCAGCTTTTGTAGACATTAGAAACGCTACATACAACGACGGGGCGTGTTCTTGGCAGTGTTTGCCCAGCTATAGCCGATTCCTTGCCGCCTTGCCTTTACATTTAAGCACAGTTCTCGGACATTTTACTAAAAGTTTCAATGCCAGCATGAAAGAGCATTGTATCATTATACTCGTTTTTTCAAGAGCTCCTGAATGCCATTAAAAACGTATATGCTACAGTTAAAAAAAACCTACGTGCTTCAGTACCTCGGGTTGATGCAAGGGTATTGACCATGCACACAGTTCCGTGATCAGCATTAGTTTACTTGCTCGCCGTACCGATGAAATAGGGCACCGACTGACGGATTCATGCCTGGACTCCCACATTTCGAGAGCAGCCGTTGAAAAACAAATTAGAATCAGCATTGTATCTAGTGTGTCAGCTGCGAGTTTTGGATGCTGGGTAAGAAACAAGGCTACCTCTCCCACCTTGTCACTACGTGATCTATATGTGACGATGAAGGAGACAACGCAACGGAGCAGATGCATCGCAAACTGCACTCACAGAAGTGGGAAGTGTTACGTTGTGAAGCACTTCTTTCTTCTTCATGTGCCGTCTCCTCTAAGAAGGTTGGCTGTCATCATGGCAATTTCTGATCTTGATTTGGCTGATCTAAGGAGTTCTGACGTTGAACAGTTGTACCAATTTTTTAAATTGTAAATCCAGGATGTCCGTCTTCTACCCCTCGTTCTCTTCCCACAAATTTTCCCTTCTAGTATTATTTGCAATATTTTGTAATTTACTCCCCTAATAACATGGCCTAAATATTGTAGCTTCCTTACTTTAATAATTTTAATTAATTCTTTTTCCTTTCCCATTCTTCTTAGGACATCTTGATTAGTAATCCTCGACGCCCAACTAATTCTAAGTATTCTTCTATATGCCCACATTTCAAAAGCTTCTAAACTGTTCATGTCCTTCTTTTTCAATGTCCACGCTTCCATTCCGTATAATAATTTTGAGAATACATAGCATCTTAGCAACCTCATTTTTGTGTTTAAACAAATGTCTCTCGAACAGAATGCATTTTTCAACTTATTAAAGATACTTCTGGCCTGTCCTATTCTCGATTTAATTTCTTCTGAGCTTTCAATCTCCTCATTTACAATTGTTCCGAGATATTTAAATTTACGTACTTGATCGACTCTTTCCCTATTGATTGTAAGATTTTCTTGTTGGTGTGTTTTAGATATCACCATGAACTTAGTCTTGCTTACGTTAAGAGTCAAGCCAAATTCTTCACTTTTTTCTGCGACTTTGTCAAGAAGTAATTGTAGATCTTTGAGGTTTCCAGCTAGTAGTGCAGTGTCATCAGCAAACCTAACATTGTTAATGTTTAGCCCATTCACTTTGTGGAAATATGACATAGCGACTATTGATGGTTAAGTTTTCATTATAATCGGAAGGGACGTTTATCATCAACATCAGTATGTGCGACCACCACGGTAAAGAATACACTCTTTTACTCGTGGTGGCATAGAAGCAAGCAGCCTCTCTATGTCATCTTGAGAAATTTCTTGCCATTTACGAAATACACGCTAAATTTTTTTGTAAGGTGGCTACTTTATTTAGTAACTGAAGAAATAGTAGTGAAACTATGCAAATTCACGACCCGTCTAATCAGTTTTATAGCGCAATCTGACTTTGGCAATGTAAAAGAAAATTAAATGAACCGCTCACAATTACTTACGTTGCACAGCTTAATGAATGGCAAACATAGTATCGTTAATTAAAGCCGGCCGGTGTGGCCGTCCGGTTCTAGGCGCTTCAGTATGGAACCGCGTGACCGCTACGGTCACAGGTTCGAATCCTGCCTCGGGCATGGATGTGTGTGATATCCTTAGGTTAGTTAGGTTTAAGTAGTTCTAAGTTATAGGGGACTGATGACCACAGATGTTAAGTCCCATAGTGCTCAGAGCTATTAATTGAACATATGAATATGAAATCACTGATACAATGCTACCAAAATCATTGAAGTGTGATCGTGATCAATTTACAGTAGACCACCGTGAAATAGCCGGCCGTGGTGGCCGAGCGGTTCTAGGTGCTTCAGTCTGGAACCGCGCGACTCCTACGGTGGCAATTTCGAGTCCTTCCTCGGGCATGGATATGTGTGATGTCCTTAGGTTAGTTACGTTTAAGTAGTTCTAGGGGACTGATGACCTCAGATGTTAAGTCCTATAGTGCTCAGAGCTATTTGAAATATTTGAACCACCGTGCAATGAGGATCGAGGGCCCTTTCTGCCGTTGCGATAGCCAAATACACTGGAGAGTCCAAGAAACTCGTACACCTACCTAATATCGTGTAGGCTCCTGCGAGCACGCAGAAGTGCCTCAGCGCCATGTGGCATGGACTAATGTCTGAAGTATTGGTGCAGGGAACTGACACCATGATTCCTGCAATGCTGTTCAAAAATCCGTAAGAGCACGAGGAAGTGGAGATCTCTTCTGAATAGTACATTTCAAGGCATCTCAGATATGCTCAGTAATGGTCATGCCTGGGGAGTTTGGTAGTCAGCGGAAGTGTTTAAACTCAGAAGAATGTTCCTGGAGCCACTCTGCAGCACTTGTATTCGGGAGAGGGGGGGGGGGGGGGGGGGTTCCGCACTATCCTGCTGGAATTGCCCCTCGGAATGCACAATGGACATGAATGGATGCAGATTATCAGACAGGATGCTTACGTACGTGTCACCTGTCAATAGTCATATCTAGGTGTATCAGGGTGCCCATATTACTCCAGCTGCACAGAACCCACACCATTACAGAGCCTCGACCAGCTTCAACACTTCCCTGCTGACATGCTGGGTCCATGGATTCATAGGGTTGTCCCCATACCCGAACACGCCCATCGGCTGGATATAATTTGAAACGAGACTCGTCCGATCAGGCAACATGTTTACAGTCATCAACAGTCCAGTGTCGATGTTGACGGGCCGTGGGAGGCTTAAAGCTATGTGCCGTGCTGTCGTCAAAGGTACACGAGAGGGCCTTTAGCTCCGAAAGCCCATATCGTTGAATGGTTCGCACGCTGACAGTTGTTGATGGCGCAGCATTGGTATCTGCAGCAATTTTCGGAAGGGTTGCACTCCTGTCGCGTTGAAATACACTCCTGGAAATGGAAAAAAGAACACATTGACACCGGTGTGTCAGACCCACCATACTTGCTCCGGACACTGCGAGAGGGCTGTACAAGCAATGATCACACGCACGGCACAGCGGACACACCAGGAACCGCGGTGTTGGCCGTCGAATGGCGCTGGCTGCGCAGCATTTGTGCACCGCCGCCGTCAATGTCAGCCAGTTTGCCGTGGCATACGGAGCTCCATCGCAGTCTTTAACACTGGTAGCATGCCGCGACAACGTGGACGTGAACCGTATGTACAGTTGACGGACTTTGAGCGAGGGCGTATAGTGGGCATGCGGGAGGCCGGGTGGACGTACCGCCGAATTGCTCAACACGTGGGGCGTGAGGTCTCCACAGTACATCGATGTTGTCGCCAGTGGTCGGCGGAAGGTGCACGTGCCCGTCGACCTGGGACCGGAGCGCAGCGACGCACGGATGCACGCCAAGACCGTAGGATCCTACGCAGTGCCGTAGGGGACCGCACCGCCACTTCCCAGCAAATTAGGGACACTGTTGCTCCTGGGGTATCGGCGAGGACCATTCGCTACCGTCTCCATGAAGCTGGGCTACGGTCCCGCACACCGTTAGGCCGTCTTCCGCTCACGCCCCAACATCAAGCAGCCCGCCTCCAGTGGTGTCGCGACAGGCGTGAATGGAGGGACGAATGGAGACGTGTCGTCTTCAGCAATGAGAGTCGCTTCTGCCTTGGTGCCAATGATGGTCGTATGCGTGTTTGGCGCCGTGCAGGTGAGCGCCACAATCAGGACTGCATACGACCGAGGCACACAGGGCCAACACCCGGCATCATGGTGTGGGGAGCGATCTCCTACACTGGCCGTACACCACTGGTGATCGTCGAGGGGACACTGAATAGTGCACGGTACATCCAAACCGTCATCGAACCCATCGTTCTACCATTCCTAGACCGGCAAGGGAACTTGCTGTTCCAACAGGACAATGCACGTCCGCATGTATCCCGTGCCGCCCAACGTGCTCTAGAAGGTGTAAGTCAACTACCCTGGCCAGCAAGATCTCCGGATCTGTCCCCCATTGAGCATGTTTGGGACTGGATGAAGCGTCGTCTCATGCGGTCTGCACGTCCAGCACGAACGCTGGTCCAACTGAGGCGCCAGGTGGAAATGGCATGGCAAGCCGTTCCACAGGACTACATCCAGCATCTCTACGATCGTCTCCATGGGAGAATAGCAGCCTGCATTGCTGCGAAAGGTGGATATACACTGTACTAGTGCCGACATTGTGCATGCTCTGTTGCCTGTGTCTGTGTGCCTGTGGTTCTGTCAGTGTGATCATGTGATGTATCTGACCCCAGGAATGTGTCAATAAAGTTTCCCCTTCCTGGGACAATGAATTCACGGTGTTCTTATTTCAATTTCCAGGAGTGTATGTCGCAGTTGGTCCCATTCTTGCAGGATCTGTTTCCGGCTGCTGCGATATCGAAGATTTGATGTTTTACCTGATTCTTGGTATATACAGTACACTCCTGAAATAGTTATATGGGAAAATCCCCACTTTGTTGCTACCTCGGAGATGTTGTGTACCATCGCTCGTGTGCCAACTACAACACCACGTTCCAACTTACTTGAATCTTGATAACCTGCCACTGTAGCAGCAGTACCCGATCTAACAACTGCGTCAGACACTTGTTGTTTTATACAGGCGATGCTAACCGCAACGCTATATTCTGCCTGTTTACATATCTCTGTATTTGAATACGCATGCCTATACCAGGTTCTTTGGCGCTTCAGTGTATGAAGGTGAAAGATTCCTGGCAAAACGTATCGAAATCTTTTAAATAATGCGCAGTTCGAAAGATGTGAAAACGCAATACACATCGACGTAACGTTCTCTCTAATTTGGTTTGTACAACATGGAACTCATACACTTTATAGAATATCCACAAAATCCTTCATTCAGAGACCGTCGTTAAGACTTACCTTCACAACTGGAATTACATGTAGAGAACGTGGTATTTATTATCATAAATAGGGGCAACTATCTGACAACTACTACAATTTATGCACTTTGTCAAGACTAACAGTTAGGCAGACTAAAGGTGGCACCTTGAAATACACCAACACAAATTGACAAAGTATAAACAAAAATTATCGTAACCATTCGATAAAGGATTTAGAAAAGTGAAAAAGTGAAAGTGAAGAACAGCATATGCAGTTAGACCATATATTTGTTTCCATAATAAAGTTAACAGCGGACACTGGCCTCCGAAAAGACTTACACGTCAATTGAAAGTACCAGCAATCACAAAAACTCAAGTATGTATGAAACACACAAGGAAAAAAAATAAATAAAATGATGGATAAATTGATGGGCAGATCGATTGAGCTGACTGCATAACTTTCCGGACTGAACGACAAGAACACTAGTCTGTAACCAGTGCCATTCACAAAGACACGGAAATTTTGCAACACCACACACATGGATACCAGTTCATGTTCGTAAATCCTACCGAGTTCAGTACGCGAAATTAGTGAAACGAAAGATGTGGGATGCGAACACCACACGAATAATTAGATAGCAAAATCTTGCCTGTGAGCAATCGCTTCAAATAACCGCAATAAATGTAACTTTCTCACCAATACTACCAACCTGCTGACGCTGCATTTAGCTTCCAGTATCGCCGTCCGGCCACAACAAGTATCTGCGAACAAATCTGTTTCAAACCCAGAATGCTGATTGGCTGACAACGCTCGGTAGTGTCGGAGAAGAACACGGTGTCACCAGAACATCTCGAAGAGAACTGACGGAATCCGTGTTATATAGGTTGCTGCTGGAAACATCATCTTTGACGCACGAGATTAGCCGAGCGGTCTGAGGCGGTGCAGTCATGGACTGTGCGGCTGATCCCGACGGAGGTTCGAGTCCTCCCTCGGGCTTGGGTGTGTGTATCTTTAGGATAATTTAGGTTAAGTAGTGTGTAAGCTTAGGGACTGATGACCTTAGCAATTAAGTCCCATAAGATTTCACAGACATTTGAACATTTTGAACATCATCTTTACAAATTACCAGCAAAGACAAGGTTACGAGTTACTGAAAAAAAGTTTTGAAAAATTGCAAGTCTTCGTTCTAAAGACAACTTTCACGTACACAGAGACTACAGGCTGGTATGAGAGTATGTGTGTTCCCAACGCATCCTCGATGTGTATACGTGTGATAAACCAGGCAACCAGGCAGACCAAATAACAATATTTACATTCCTCAAGAAGTTGTGGTGTGAATTGCAGTCTTGATTCTTGCTTTATCCCGTTGGGATCTGCTACTTGGTGTCCTGGTGATGAAAAGTATGAAAATGCCACAAGCTGGCGGGAATTCATCCTCCCTTCACCAATTACCGAATCACTCTGCTTGTCACATCAAATAGCTACCGACACCACGATGCCAAGAGTTGGAGAGGTATGTGGCCCCAACGACATCGTCCGTTACGATTACAATTGACATGGACTTGTGTAGGTCGGGCAGTGGATCAATATAAACGCTCCACCTGGTAGGATGAATCACATTTCTTGTTTCATTAGCTCGATGGTTGTGTTCAGATACGCCATCCATGCGGACGGCTGCTCGAAACATACATCGCGTCGGCGATGGCTTCCTCCAGTAGGCTAATGTCCGTGTTTCAAGGCCGTAATCGTACTGCAGCGTGACAGTAAATTGTCGATAGTATCTCGGCCACCAGTTTTCCCTAATGTGAACCAAGCGGAAGACATTTGGGATGCTGTTGGTCGCCTGCTCCGCCCATAAACTACAGGCCCCTAATTCACGTTTTTTTTCATTTTAATATAATTTATTTTCGTCTTTGGAAAAACTACCATACAGCCAACAGTAAATTCAAAAATGCCTCATAAACGTAATTGAAATTTCTACAGAGGAACAATAAAAAAATTTTCATGTACAACATAATTTCTTGACGTCAAATAAAAACACTAAAAGACGAAAACGAGACATGCAGAAGTAGTTAAAACGGTGCCAAGTTAACATTGACCCAATTTTCACAGTAGAACAATGATCGGATTCTGAACTACGAGGAAAAGTTCGTTATATAAATAACAAATAAATAAATAAATAAAACACAAAATTACGTGGCGGGATTTGAACTGTGTTGGCTCCAGAGGAGAATGACATCCACTGCAACTCATAATTGAAAGCTGGAGAAAAGCGTCGTTTACTAAGATAAGTTCTTAATACAAAGTAAAAGACAAACAGACGCTCTAATTTTCGAATCGGGGTGGCTCCATGGGAGGACAATATCCACACAACGTGAAGGTCGAATCTGGACACTTGCGTCTTTTTAATTGTTGGCGAGCAACTAATACCAGCCGGCCGAAGTGGCCGAGCGGTCCTAGGCGCTACAGTCTGGAACCGCGCGACCGCTACGGTTGCAGGTTCGAATCCTGCCTCGGGCATGGATGTGTGTGATGTCCTTAGGTTAGTTAGGTTTAAGTAGTTCTAAGTTCTAGGAGACTGATGACCTCAGAAGTTAAGTCCCATAGTGCTCAGAGCCATTTGAACCATTTTTGGACTAATACCAATATAATATATAGAACCAGTAAAGTACAACAGTTACACGTGTAGGGAAGGGGGAACCCGTCACAACCAGCATCTAGTAGAAGACCGCCTGCGCGGAAGAGTACTTCGTAGGCGCCAGAGTGACGTGGCTCAGATGCGCCAGCACCGTTGTGTCCTGAACACAGCGTCCAGAAGCGATGATTTTCAGCCGATACACGTGGGCGAGGTAACACCCATGTCCCATCCTTATGGGGATGGGAGAAGTCACAAGACGTCTACTGATGTTCACCATGGGCGAGAAGAGACGTTCGGTTGTGTGGTCGGAAGGCGGCCGCCCTTATAGTGCTGAGATACGTACCATTCCCAGTTGTGATAAGGAGCTTTCTTGACAGTCGAATGGAAATTCACTTAAGGGGTTGGTGTTGGGCGGAACTCCCAATGCTCCTCTTAACGAGGCGGTCCAGTTTCGTTGTGGAGAATGCCTTCACGCGCTTTTATCCAAAGTAAGCGGTCGTCACTTTCCAACGTCCGCGGCTCTACTATGGCCTCCAAGACAAGACGTATCTGTTAGTCTGTTTATTAAAAGCCTGATGTTAAAGTTTCTGCAACACACTTAGGGAGTCTGTAAGGATCAATAAAAGCCGGAAAGTCTGCGAGTCATAATAAATAACGTCCCTCATGCTCAGTAACTCGGCCGTGTAGACAGACGATTCAGACGGCAGTGCAAACATTCGGTATGTGTCGGTAGAGGGGCTAAAGATGGCATATCCCACACACATGTCACTTTTAGAGCCATCCGTGTAGAAGCAAGCATACTGTAGCCTACGTCGGATAAGGAAGTGCTCCGGGTCGTGATTAATGATCGTCCCAGTTCGGAAATCAGATGGCAAGTACGGCACCGGAGAGCGAAAGCAAGGGAGTTTCGAATCTTGTAGGAATAACGGTAAAAGATGCCGTCATTTCTCACAGCTGCGAATTAGTAAGAGAGTTCGTTCTTCGTCTGTGAGGTGGCTGCGTAAGCCCCAAGAACTGCACCACAGCCTTGATGGAGCCACAATGAAATACAGAAGATCTATGAAAGAGAAAATTATCGGATAACATCGGCCGAGGTATGATAAGCGGTACTGCAGACCCTGCCGCTAACAATGCGTTGGTGAGTGTTGATTTCGTGGCTCCAAGAACAAGACGAAGCACCATATAACTTATTAGAGATATTTTATGACCTGTGATTAGACAAGGACTCTTCGCACACGTACCACTGAAAATCGCTGCTGTATTGTGTTCCAAATGCGAATCAAGACGTTGTTCAGCAGGTGCTAATGATTTCTCTGAACAGTATATACAGGGTGAGCCAGAACTCCAGTGACGAACTTTCATAGACAGTGGAATGGACCAAAACAAGACAAAAATATTGAATGAACATAGACTTTAAAATGCGTACTTCAACAGCTATGAGCAGTTTTTTTATCTTCTATACTGTGAATCATGTCTATACTACTGCATTCACTTTGTTTCCCATATTTTTAGAGGAGAGAGTACGGACCGAAACAAGAAAAAAAGTCCAGCAAATATGGACTTTAAAATGCGTCCCTTACGAATCATGAGCCCTTCTTCGGTAGAGAAGCTGCTTTACACAACAGCACTTTAAGGTACGCACTTTAGAGCACATGTTCACTAAAATGTTTTTTTTTTTGTTTTGATCCACATAACTACCTCTGAAAATGTTTCGGTGGAGTTATGGTTCACATTGTATGGTGTGCTTTTCTTTTCAGAAGAGGAGCTTTTCATGTTTTGTGCAGTATGCAGTGTGGTGCATTGATCTTGACTGGGCCAAATATCTCACGAAATAAGCGTGAAACGAAAAAACTACGAAGAACGAAACTTGTCTAGCTTGAAGGGGGAAACCAGATGGCGCTATGGGTGGCCCACTAGATGGCGCTGCCATAGGTCAAACGAATATCAACTGCGTTTTTTAAAATAGGAACCCAGATATTTTATTATATATTCGTGTAGTAAGTAAAGAAATATGCATGTTTTAGTTGGACCACTTTTTTTACTTTGTGATAGATGGCGCTGTAATAGTCACAACCATATGGCTCACAATTTTAGACGAGCAGTTGGGAACAGGTAGGTTTCTAAAATTAAAATACAGAACGTACGTACTTTTGAACATTTTATTTCCATTGTTCCAATGTGATACATGTACACTTGACAGCAAAAAAAGTAGGTCACTGCTGAATACAACCAACATAACGTAGCTGTGTTGCAGGTCCTCTAAACACCAAAACCCTGTGGGGTACAGTCGTTTGACTACACACAATGGGTACCACAAGAGACTACAAAGAGACCAAAGGTCTTTATGGCAGTCAGTCTAAGCGTCAACTAATATCGTCATACAAAACATATTAGAAAACACGATCTTAGCGATGAGACACCCCATAACACTCATAAACTAACCTTAATTACAACAAGTGACATTCCAAAAGTTTTGAGAAAACGGATTATTTCACATATATCGTAAAGTAATCCTTAGTCAAAATTAAATATCTGAGACAATATATGGAGTTACAAAGCCGTACGACAATTGGAGAAAAGTTTTTCGCTCTCTAAAAGGTTTTCCATCCACGTGCTGAAGGTCGCTAAACGGCGAGTGGCTCTGGAAACTGGATATTGGACGAACCAGTAGAAAAACGCGATTAACGGCAACAAGCACTCTAAGGAAATCTCAACATTAACAGTGAATCACCAGTAATATCATTGTTCTTGTAACACATCAACAGCTACGTGTACACAAATTTGAACTTCAAATGACATGACCAACGTCGTCGTTCTGGACCTGGATTCAAACACAGCTAAGCTTCGTTTGTGCCTAGGCATAAAGAGACGTGAAGTATAGACGTTTGCACCAGTATCAGTTATCAATTCAGATCCTGAAAATAAATAACGAAAATGTTTGTACTGAACTGGGAATCCTGTCATAAGTTACCGTCCTGGGAACTACCCCCAACGACGTTTAATATGGTGTCATTCACAAGGAACACGGTATGCTCATGTTTAAAATTGAAGTGCCGTCATATAAAGCTTGTGACAGGGATGCGAACCCAGCACCTAATCAGATTGTTAACGAAATACAGTCATGCTCAAAAGTATCCGAACGACCTGGATTGCATTTCGCCTGATTCCCATGCAACACACATAACGCAGCTGTCTAGCAAGTCCTCTAATCGCTCCTTGATACAATCGTTTGACTATTGAAAATGGTTCCAAGAAGTCACCACCAGAAAACACTACTCTGTATCACAATAACTCAGGATGTAAAGTAATACCACGATACTAAAAATATCAGGGAAAACCTCATCACAGATGAGACTGTCCTTAAAGCTTGTAAGCTCGCATTTATTGCCATAACTGAGATGTTAGCACTCTCATTATTACGTCAGATGGGTAATGCACGTAGTAAGTTCGTCGTATTCATGATTTCCTCTTCAAAGTAACATACCATACTTGTTATTTAACACAAAATGTCATTAAAAATTTACGTTAATCACGAGCAGCTAGTTGAGAATATGTATGAACTTCAAATGACACGACGAACCGACTCATTCTGCATATGGATCCAAACCCAGGTCATGCAAACTAAAGATTTCGTGACTAACGGAAATTAACAGTCATTCCTGACTAGGCATAAAGAGAGTGATATACTTTGATTTTAGACAGTATCAGTTAACAAATAACAACTTCAAATTACATAACGCAAACATTTTTTGCTGTCGCGAATTCCTACCCAGCACCCCTGTTAACGAACTACGAGAGATGTTAAATACTGCTTCTTCGCAAGTAACTTACTTGAAATGCAGTGAGGTAAAGCTTTGTGTTGGACAGGAATTGGAACCCAGAACATAATCGGATTGTTATCGAAGCACAATCAACTTTGACATATCGGATTTTCTCGGCAGTAGGTTGATGTATTAAAGGAAATGACGAGACGAAACATTAATTTTTTTCCTTCCCAGGACTCCAACCCGGCACGAATCGCTGTTATATTCTAGAGAGAAGGAACGTTAAGTATGGGTTTGTTACACGAGCAGCGACATGTGAGCATGTTTGAACTAGAAATAATATGACGAAGTGTTCAGTGCTTACTAGGAATCGGACCCCACACATATCGTTGTTGACTACACACAAAGAGACGACACTTACCGAATTTTTCTCCACCAGCAGCTCGGAATAACATCCTTGAACTTACAGTGATCTCGCAAATAGTTCTGTGTCTCACTGGGAGTCAAAAACGTCAGATATCGTTAGTGTTGACAACGAATGAAAATGCATTAAAAATATAAATTATTATCCACCAGCAGATAGGTGTTCTCATGCTAGAGCTTGATAATACATAGTGAAAAGTTTAGTGCTGGGCAGGGATTCCAACCCATTCATGCGCAATATGTGGAGATGTTGAGGAATCTACAGTTTTGAACAAACAACAAGTTGTAGTCGAGCTGTATTGTCACGAAGGGATCAAATACCGCGTTAAGGGCGGTCTGAGTTGCAGTCCCAGTTCAGAACCAATTTTATCGACGTACAGAAGCTCGAATAAAAGATGGAATAAGTGTCCTGCGACCATACACAGGGTTTGTCTCGTCACTAGATATAAATAACTAGTATAAGAAAGGTTACTGGTGATAGCGTTTCTACATGTCGCCACTCCATACTTTAATGTGGTTCCACCTAACGTTTACTTGGCAGAGAAGGAATATCATGTTTAATGTGATTTTCAGACCACAATGCCATTATACCTTCTTCACTTGGCGTAGCCAGAAGAGAATAGAATCTGCCTCTCCCTATCAAAAAACATCGGCAGAAGTTGGAATCGAGCCGAGACCATTATCATATGCAACTATCATCAGTCCAACAGACCACCAAACTCTCTTCCCTACGACTCATTGCTCTATCGTAACACCGTTCCGGCACACAAGATGAGAATTCTGACACACAGGCTCCCTGTAGTGGTTTGCAGGATGTGTTCAGTACATTCATTTACTTGGTTGACCGAATCGCCATGAACGAGCAGCCTTGGCTACCCAGTGCATACATTCGACTCTATTTTGTAATCACCGAAATAAAATAACGTAACTACCACCTACACAGAACTGCCAACAGTGTAGGATGCAGAAATTTAAATATGAAGTGGTCGTTTCCATTTGAGCTACTCTATTGCGCTATCTGTTTGTTGAAACCATCGTGCAGTGCAAAAGAAATGCTGTAACTGTCTGTCTCTCAGAAGTCTATATTCGGCCATATGCATTATCTCACAGCACTGTGGAATGCCGAAGTTCTGGAGGAACTGTTGTTCACTTCCAGAGGTACTGTAGCTACGTCACAGCTAGTAGCGTAACGCTAAGCGTCGCGCGCTGTTGATAAGACGTCGCGTGTTCTATTACATTCGCTACTACATTTTTTTTAAACGCCGTTCTACTGTCTGCTGAAGTTATCAATTTAATGGAACTTTGAACATAATTTTCTTCACTTCTCAACCCAAAATAGTCGCATGTGAAAAAAAGGATAACTTCTGCGTCATTTTGTTCTTTTCAGGTTTAATAGACGGCCAGGCAGCAGATGCGCTAGAAGCTTTGTATTATGTATGGGGAGAGCGCATCGTGTCAAAATAGTCAGAAAAGTATTTTCTACATTAGCTGTCCTCTGGTAGTGACATTTTATTCTTCTTCGAACCTTGTTTGACAGCTTTAACATCAGAGAATTCGCATATATCGTTGATGATTAATTTCTCTCTCATGTTTAGTATTGTTTTAACAACACTAAAAGAAACCTTATGAAAACTGTGCGCTGTATTGTAAGAAATGAAATAAAACTATCCACGATAACCTTACGACGAAAGTAAGCCTGTTTTAATAAAACTGAGTATCGGTACACAAGCGTGCCTGTATCTGCACGAATTAGTAAAATACTACTCACTTAGATTTCGATTGGGTCTGTGTTTAAATGTATGCTGTGTCATACTCAACAGGTATGTAAATGTGGCATTTCATAAATAAAGTTACGTATTCCTAGAAACCCAAAATTTGCTTGTCAGCAGCGGAAAGAGGCGTTACCTGTTGTGCAGCATTGTAAATTTTTCACCATTGCACTTTGAGCTGAAAGTATTTTCTTACGATTTGCTTATCGATGTTTGATCTGACTGCTTGTAGCTCTTACACATAAGGGATAAAAACGTTACATTCGGCGAGGCTGGAACAGCCAACCATAACAGTCTCGTTTCCACAGGTCAGCACGTCAACACAGAGGTAGCGGAGAGATACGGTCTGCGCCTTCCTCTTACGAGGCCAATAGTGGCTAGAACACGTAAACCGCTATTTACAGGACGAGATTGGTTGCGATTGCCACGTTCAATGACTTTGCTGGGCTGAAAACCGTAAATTTACAATCTTCTGTTACACCTCAAGCGATAACAGCTCAGGTTATTCATTGGAGGGCTCTGAGCACTATGGGACTCACCATCTTAGGTCATAAGTCCCCTAGAACTTAGAACTACTTAAACCTAACTAATCTAAGGACATCACACACACCCATGCCCGAGGCAGGATTCGAACCTGCGACCGTAGCAGTCCCGCGGTTCCGGACTGCAGCGCCAGAACCGCTAGACCACCGCGGCCTGCTTATTCATTGGAAATGACACGAGAAATCAAGTGAACTTTGAGGCTTATTTCCGTGCTCACCAGGAAGTAACTCGTCGATTACAGAGTTGCCAAACATACCCTGCGTTGTTGCCAAATGTCATTTACATTGCAAGCAGGAAGATGACGTACCGATGTGATCCTACAGGGGGCTGGGAAGTGACCATAGCTGGCGCCTCAAAGACGCGGCCTGCTACGGCCTAGAATACGTAGTGCGTCTGATTCGCATTTCTTTAACTAGGTTTAGGGACTGGAGCTTAGTTACTAATAATACTCTGAACAGACTGTTTCTAAGCATCATAAATCAGTAACTCTCATAGTTGTTTTCACATTTCTTTCATAACTGTACTCAAAACTAAGAAACTCATTCACGGACGTTTTCGTGCCTCACCGATCGTCGAGCACAACAAACAAATAAAAATAAAAAAGAGAATGTGTGTGCCGGCCGAAGTGGCCGTGCGGTTAAAGGCGCTGCAGTCTGGAACCGCAAGACCGCTACGGTCGCAGGTTCGAATCCTGCCTCGGGCATGGATGTTTGTGATGTCATTAGGTTAGTTAGGTTCAACTAGTTCTAAGTTCTAGGGGACTAATGACCTCAGCAGTTGAGTCCCATAGTGCTCAGAGCCATTTTGAGAATGTGTGTGTGTGTGTGTGTGTGTGTGTGTGTGTGTGTGTGTGAGAGAGAGAGAGAGAGAGAGAGAGAGAGAGAGAGAGAGAGAGAGAGAGAAAGGGTAAAAAATTGTTGTAAAGAAATTGAATACTGGTATGTAAAGAAATCTTTCATTAAAATGACTCGTTGCACATCATTACGAAATGTCGTATTCATGATCTATGGAACAAGTATTAATCTAATCGAATCAAATGGTTCAAATGGCTCTGAGCACTATGGGACTCAACTGCTGTGGTCATAAGTCCCCTAGAACTTAGAACTACTTAAACCTAACTAACCTAAGGACAGCACACAACACCCAGCCATCACGAGGCAGAGAAAATCCCTGACCCCGCCGGGAATCGAACCCGGGAACCCGGGCGTGGGAAGCGAGAACGCTACCGCACGACCACGAGATGCGGGCCTAATCGAATCTAATCATATCATATTGCTGACTATCCACAAAATATGTCTGATATACCTCAATTCAGAAGTAACCAAGTGTGTATGCATTTAAAGATGAAGCGCATGATGTGAAGTTCTGCGTCGGAGATACGAACCCAAGACGTTATGAGATTGTTAACGAAGTAAAATCAAATGTTACGTACCGGTTTCTCTTACCAGCTGCTAGGTGTTTAATCTAAAATAAGGACACAAATTTTTGTGCCTGAGCGACAATCGAACCGCACTCCTATCGTCCTTCTTTATTGTCCACGAATATTGCTTAAGTATCAGTTGCTTACTCACCAACAGTAAGATGAGTGCGTGTTTGTCCAGAAATTGTTGGCAACATGAACAGACATTAAAAATGCACGTTAATTTTCTCTAGCAGGCCGGTGTGCATGTGATAGGGCTTGAAATGAAATTATGAATATTTTTGTACTGGATCAGGTTTCGGACCCACATATTTACCTTTGGAGGAGACGTAGAGAAAACTGCAGTCTTGGGAAAAGGAATGAAATGACTGAACTATACTGTTCCGAGAAATTCAGATCCTCGAAAGAGGAGATACGAATTCGAATCACAGTCCAGCACCAAATTTTTCAACGTCTCTGGTTCAATCAAGTAAAATAAGAGCCCTGTCCCTTTAGACGGCTATCAGTTCATCAAATAAAATAAATTTTTCTAATGTAAGTAAGTTTACTGGTGACAGTATTTCTGTTTACCCTGACCTCCACCTATGTCATTTTCCAACGTAAACCGGCTCTGCCCAGTTTGGAATGAAGGAACGTGATGTTTAATGCGGATTCTGGATTATAACAGCTTTCTCTTGAGGTTTCCAGAGGTAAAGTAAAACTGTTTGTGCCTCTTAAAAGTAAATTGATGAACCCACGCATTGCACTTGTGATAGTTCGTTCCACCAGACCATTGTGGCCACATTTCCCAGCCCCAGGAGTGTGTTGTAATGGATGATGTGCTTAGCTTACTAAACTAGTCACAGTGGGAAAAAAAAACGCGAGTCTATTAAATGGTTAAGTAGAAGCAAGCTTCTGACGTGGAGATTACGCTATTCTCATGTCGGCAGGATGTAAAGACTCTTCTAGGCGTCATAGCCTCGATTTGAAGCCATTTTGAAATTTTCACTAATCCAGGAAATTTCTTAGTTCGAGAAAATCAACTGTGAAGTATGAAGTTACCGGATAATTCGATTATCACCGTGATTATTACTATCATTTTCTTCATACCGCTGCTGGAACACATGTGCTTGAAGATCATTTAAGTCCTTTTGGTCATTATAGAAGTAGTTGCCCAAGAACAAGTTCTTTCCCTGTCGACGGAATCCTTTTCATGTTAATATCAGACATCAGCAATTACTCGTCGATCACATCAAAACTAAAACAATTGATGAAGACGTTACTTGATAACGAAAACGCGCTGCCTTTCTTCATTTACTTGCGCCTAGAAATGGCTGTCGAATACTGCCAAACCAAAAGCCAAGGGATCTTACTGCCTTCCAATATACGTCGCTGTCGGTTCTTCCATATGATTTGGTCGACGTGACCTGTTTTCAAGTTGTGTATGACACAGAATGTTTTAGAAAATCATTTGTTTTCCTTTGCAATAAACAGAAAGATTTTCATTCTAAGCTATCCAAGTCCAAAATTTTCGCAATATTAGTTCAAATTTAATATTCGCTTCCATTATGTAAGGAAAGTATTTCACAGTTGCAAAACCCGAATCCCACTCACTGTCCTTACACTTAGTCGCTGGCCATAAATTATAGCCCAAAGTGACGCCAGTTTAAGTAACCTAATGTAGCGAAGACTGTTTGCCAGTGCTCTTTCTCACCGGAAAATATGCAATTCACTCATTGGGTTCCATAAGTACACTGTAACAGTAGTTTCTGTGTGTATTCAATGCATACGGATTATAGAATTAAGTGGTGCTCTTTCTTACACTTCTGTATACAATACACCTGACCTAAACGGGACCTTTATCATTACAGGCCCTGGGCGGTGCAACATCATATTGACAACAGTAATGTGCTTATACTGACAACCTCATTGTTCGTTTTACCCGATTTTGTAATCATTTAAGTAAAACAACATGACCTTCGAGTGGGAGACATTTCGTCCCCTTTTTTCCTTCTGTGAAATTTTGTCAGTAAGCTTTTTTGCCTTCGAACCAGCGAAATGCGGCAGAGTACGGCTGGTAAATGATTTACAAACCACGATTTAGTGCTGTTAACACGATTTTCTTTAATCATTGGCGTAGGTGAAGGAATTTAGTTTTCTTCTTACATCGTCTTATGCAGCAACGTTCACAGATATCTCAAATAGGAAAAGCTCTTTATCCAGGTACGAAAGTTGTAAAACAAACTTCGCACAGTTTGTGTCAGGTTGATCTTTTCGTCTGATAGCACTGCGTAAGTATTTTGTGTAAGAGGTATTAAAGTAGTGTTTCTGTAGCTGTTGGAATCATTGGTAGATAACGAGTTTCACACCAATGGGTACAGTACTGATAAATATTCGAAATGATTATCAACCTAAGTCGGCGTTTCATCCACAAACAGAGGCGTATTTTGTAATATTGAAGCTAGACTGTGTATCCTTGTCTTCCTTGAGTGGGCATTTGGAAGGCGTATTACACACACGTATATGAGGGTAATCCCAAAGGTAAGGTCTTCTAAGGGACACGCAAGTGCCAACGCAGGCACAAACGAGAGATACTTAATTTTAAATGGCAAGCAGAAACCACAGTGTTGGCTGCAGTGTGGCAAGGTGATAAAGAGCAAGACTATGGATACGAAGGTCTCAGGTTCGATCCCTCACAAGTCCCACGGTTTTTATGTGCCATTTTACACATATTTCCCCTGGGGCAGTGTTTTGTTGATGTGAAAAATGCCGAGATGCACTGGGGTCCGAAAGCCGCGTAAAACTGTAGTTTCCCCTATTAACTGGCTAGGTAAGTCAACTCAAATGTCGGATGAAAGCAACAGCATACCACCTCCAACAGGACCGTGCCTATTAAAGCCTATTTTCCGTGCAATATATCGGACAACACGTCCGTGCAGCGAGATTTCGTTTATGTGTTGCGCATGGTGCAAGAAATACTTGTGTTTTGCTTGCTTCTGTGATAGGTTTCACCCCACTGAATGCGAGCAAGCTTACGAATAGACTGTCAATAACTGGAATTACGCAATAACACACTTAAAAGTTGTATTTTTGCATTATGTATCCCGATGAAAATAACTAAACAGGTTATATGCCTACTTGCTTATTATCGCGCTTTTCGATGCTTTCCTCAAAAAATTAAAATAAAAATAAAAAGAGAGAGAGGGACAGAGAGAGAAAACAGAAATGTGTTTCAAATATCAGCTCAGTGGCGCCATGTTCGTCTCGTGATGTAAAGCAAGGATAGTTGATAGGTAATATCTCATTGTACTAGCGATATGTATGGCTACGGGGTTCTTTGTTTTCTCTCTGGGAACAACTAGAACAGAATTCAGTAACAAAGTGGTAAGAACACCTACTCATTGCGCCAATTAAACACTCAGCCATTCTTGGTTATTTTGTTAATCGTCTGTAATGTAGTAAACATCCTTGATTATTGATTTGTAATTACTACCATTGTTATTGTTATTCGTCACCCCACAAAAACTTGCCTATCACTCATTGCCGCCGATGCACGTAACGAATGGATCTGGATGAATGGAATGTGGGATGTTTCGTCACGGAGAATATACACATTTATCTCGGCGTCTTGTGTCAGGGTAATATGAAAATCTCAATAAGAAAAGACGACAATAACACCCAACTATTTCTGTCCACTTAACACCATGACGACAGACAAATTGGCGTCTCACTGTATTTTGATTATAATTCGTTAGTCTTTTTGCGACCTCATTTTAATACCTCGTGGGAGTAGGCATAATATTTTGCTTTTTGAACACCGAACAATAACACAAAGATAGTGGATGGAAGGGTACAAAGAAAAAATCAGACTCATAGGTGTGGATCCAGTTCATCATAAGAAGACTAAACAAGAGGGAAACATTACGAAAGCAATGAATACGCTGGTTATTATACATTTTTTGTATAGATCTGAAGATGAAAAAGCGCAGATCTGCACAGTGCCCGCATCTACACTTTAGTTTCTGTCTTAATGGGCATAATTTTTAATTCCTTCTTTTCTGAATTATCAAATGAATTGATTATTACGTGGTACAGAATAATTAGGTAACTATGTTTCTTACAGCTTCCATTCGCACCAACATTTTTCTACATTCTCGTGCAATTCATGAAATTCTACTTGTATGATCACAAGACTGCACATCGATTCAATCGATTTCGAGGTGCAAAGTGCTTGTTGTCTTACTTTTCGTGACAGGTTGGCAAAGTTGATTTCCAAAGACTTTTTGTTGTACTAAAATAATCTTTTGTAACAGAGTAACAAGGTAAGTGTTTTATTCGTATATATTTTGTGGGAAACTATAATCGTGATGGAAGATTACACACCTGAATGTTTGACACAGCTGGTAGGAAAAACGCTGCATATTAACCAAACCCCGCGCCTCCTCTCCGTACCCTCCTATGACACGAGCACAGGATTCTCCTCCTATAACGCTACAGAGCTGTTCCTAGCACAGCTGAGAGTTGGCAACATCGTCACAAAGATTTGGCAACACTGTCACAGTGCAATCACTTCCGCGTATGGTACTGAACTGACTCGCTAAATTCACTTGATATTCCCTTTCCATTTGAATGACTCGTGGTATACAATCCTCACGTGAACTAAGACACTGAGACAGAAATTTCAATTTTTTGTCTAAAGAAATGCTATTCTTCACATAAGTGACAACTTTTAATATCTTTCAGGATGCGTTATGAGCCTGAGCGACCAATACCGTGACGAGTGTGTCTGTAGCCCCGTGGTACCGCACGTGTCTCGTGTTACAACGGTTAAGAAAATCGTCAGTGCTAACCGTGGTAGGGGCAGCGCGTGCGAGTTTTTTTGTGTATTATTTCATGGAGCAGCGAATTCCCAGAAAAAATTCTGTAACGAAATCAGAACAAAATCCTTTACACATCAAATCCTCTTGGCAGCTCGACTCAGTAAGTTGTGTTAACAGTCGTAGATCTCGGCTTTCTGACTGCCAAGCCGCTATACAATACAAACGTCTCTGAAGAAATTCGAATCGACTGTCAACGATACGAAATTCAATAATGTCTTCACTTAAGGCTCCCATTCCAGGGTGATAAGTATGAAGGAAATAAATTGAGTAGCAAATCGCAAGAAAATACTTTCAGCTCAAAGTGCAATGGTGAAAAATTTACAAAGCTGCACAACAGGTAACGCATCTTTCCGCTGCTGACAAGCAAATTTTGGGTTTCTAGGAATACGTAACTTTATTTATGAAATGCCACATTTGCATACCTGTTGAGTATGACACAGCATACCATTTAAACACAGATCCAATCGAAATCTAAGTGAGTAGTATTTTACTAATTCGTTCACATAGAGGCACGCTTGTGTACCGATACTCAGTTTTGTTAAAACAGACTTACTTTCGTCGTAAGGTTATCGTGGATAGTTTTATTTCATTTCTTACAATACAGCGCACAGTTTTCATAAGGTTTCTTTTAGTGTTGTTAAAACAATACTAAACATGAGAGAGAAATTAATCATCAACGATATATGCGAATTCTCTGATGTTATCTATAACAGTCTGAGAATGCACATGCAGTTTATTGATTACATGCATGTAGAAAACTTGTTCTGAGTTAAAGCTGTCAAACAAGATTTGAAGAAGAATAAAATGTCACTACCAGAGGACAGCTAATGTAGAAAATACATTTCTGACTATTTTGGCACGATGCGCTCTCCCCATACATAATACAAAAGCTTCTAGCGCATCTGCTGCCTGGCCGTCTATTAAACCTGAAAAGAACAAAATGACGCAGAAGTTATCCTTTTTTCCACATGCGACTATTTTGGGTTGAGAAGTGAAGAAAATTATGTTCAAAGTTCCATTAAATTGATAACTTCAGCAGACAGTAGAACTGCGTTTAAAAAAAATGTAGTAGCGAATGTAATAGAACACGCGACGTCTTATCAACAGCGCGCGACGCTTAGCGTTACGCTACTAGCTGTGACGTAGCTACAGTACCTCTGGAAGTGAACAACAGTTCCTCCAGAACTTCGGCACTCCACAGTGCTGTGAGATAATGCATATGGCCGGATATAGACTTCTGAGAGACAGACAGTTACAGCACTTCTTTTGCACTGCACGATGGTTTCAACAAACAGATAGCGCAATAGAGTAGCTCAAATGGAGAGGACCACTTCATATTTAAATTTCTGCATCCTACACTGTTGGCAGTTCTGTGTAGGTGGTAGTTACGTTATTTTATTTCGGTGATTACAAAATAGAGTCGAATGTATGCACTGGGTAGCCAAGGCAGCTCGTTCATGGCGATTCGGTTAACCAAGTAAATGAATGTACTGAACACATCCTGCAAACCACTACAGGGAGCCTGTGTGTCAGAATTCTCATCTTGTGTGCCGGAACGGTGTTACGATAGAGCAATGAGTCGTAGGGAAGAGAGTTTGGTGGTCTGTTGGACTGATGATAATTGCATATGATAATGGTCTCGGCTCCATTCCAACTTCTGCCGATGTTTTTTGATAGGGAGAGGCTGATTCTATTCTCTTCTGGCTACGCCAAGTGAAGAAGGTATAATGGCATTGTGGTCTGAAAATCACATTAAACATGATATTCCTTCTCTACCAAGTAAACGTTAGGTGGAACCACATTAAAGCAAGGAGTGGCGACATGTAGAAACGCTATCACCAGTAACCTTTCTTATACTAGTTATTTATTTCTAGTGACGAAACAAACCCAGTGTATGGTCGCAGGACACTTATTCCGTCTTTTATTTGAGCTTCTGTATGTCGATAAAATTGGTTCTGAACTGGGACTGCAACTCAGACCGCCCTTAACGCGGTATTTGATCCCTTCGTGACAATACAGCTCGACTACAACTTGTTGTTTGTTCAAAACTGTAGATTCCTCAACATCTCCACATATTGCGCATGAATGGGTTGGAATCCCTGCCCAGTGCTAAACTTTTCACTATGTATTATCAAGCTCTAGCATGAGAACACCTATCTGCTGGTGGATAATAATTTATATTTTTAATGCATTTTCATTCGTTGTCAACACTAACGATATCTGACGTTTTTGACTCCCAGTGAGACACAGAACTATTTGCGAGATCACTGTAAGTTCAAGGATGTTATTCCGAGCTGTTGGTGGAGAAAAATACGGTAAGTGTCGTCTCTTTGTGTGTAGTCAACAACGATATGTGTTGGGTTCGATTCTCAGTCAGCACTGAACACTTCGTCATATTATTTCTAGTTCAAACATGCTCACATGTCGCTGCTGGTGTAACAAACCCATACGTAACGTTCCTTCTCTCTAGAATATAACAGCGATACGTGCCCGGTTGGAGTCCTGGGAAGGAAAAATTAATGTTTCGTCTCGTCATTTCATTTAATACATCTAGCTACTGCCGATGAAATCAGTTATGTCAAAGTTGATTGTGCTTCGATAACAATCCGATTATGTTCTGGGTTCGAATCCCTGTCCAACACAAAGCTTCACCTCACTGCATTTCAAGTAAGTTACTTGTGAAGTAGCAATATTTGACATCTCTCGTAGTTCGTTAACGGGGACAATAGATGCTGGGTAGGAATTAGCGTCCGTTAAAAATGTTACGTTATGTTATTTAAAGTTGATATTTGCTAACTGATACTGTCCAAGAATCAGGCATATCAGGCATACCTAGTGAGGAATGACTGTTCATTTCCGTCAGTCACGAAATCTTAGGCTGCATGATTGGTTCAAATGGCTCTGAGCACTATGGAACAACATCTGAGTTCATCAGTCCCCTAGAACCTAGAACTACTTAAACCAAACTAACGTAAGGACATCAACACATCCATGCCTGAGGCAGGATTCGAACCTGCGACCGCAGTAGTCACGCGGTTCCGGACTGAAGTGCCTAGAACTGCACGGACACCGCGGCCTAGCCTGCCTGACCTCGGTTTGAATCCATATGCAGAACGAGTCGGTTCGTCGTGTCATTTGTAGTTCATACATATTCTCAACTAGCTGCTCGTGAATAACGTAAATTTTTAATGACATTTTGTGTTAAATGACAATTATGGTATGTTACTTTGAAGAGGAAGTCATGAATACGACGAACTTACTACGTGTATTACCTATTTGACGTAATAATGAGACTGCTAACATTTCAGGTATGTCATTTATTGCAATAAATCTGAGCTTGCAAGCCTTAAGGAGAGTCTTACCTGTGATAAGGTGTTCCCTGACATTTGTAGTATGGTAGTATTACTTTACATCTAGAGTTATTGCGATACAGAGTAGTGTTTTCTAGTGGTGATTTGTTGGAACCATTTTCAATAGTCAAACGACTGTACCAAGGCGCAATTAGAGGACCTGCTAGGCTGCTGCGTTATGTAGGTCGCATGGGAATCAGGTGAAATGCAATTCAGGTCGTTCGGATACTTTTGAGCATGGTTGTGCATAAAATCAGAAGTTAAATATCAAATGTTTTCACAAATAGCGAAATGCTGGAACCTTAATTGACGATAGAACTGTTTATGCCTGACTGGGATTCGAACCCAGCATCTAGCACCGTCGTTTTCTAGCCAGGAAGAGATGATAAATAGCTATTGTTGGTTCACCAGTAGCGAGATGGGCGCACGTTTAGCTAGACATCAGGCGACGAAAAGTTCTGTGCTGAATGGAATTCAAACCCCGCACACGTGTTCATGAAGAAAATTTAACTATGAAATTCTTTTCCAATAATAGCTAGGAATGCCATTATTGTACTTTCAATGATGTGATGGAAAATACTCTGCTGGCTAGAAGTTGAATCCACAACATGTCGTCGTTGGTGATCACAACGAACACAACGTCAAACCCAAATCCGTTTTCACCAGTAGGATGGAGAGGAATGTTTGAACTTGAAAAGATGTAAGTAAACGTTTGATCTAGTAATGTTGTGACAAAAAGATTATCATGTGGCTGTTAGTTGAAACGAACACGTTACAGCTGACAACGCACGAAGAGACGTTGAAAAAGCAACTATTTTTCACCAGTGGTTCGGAGTGCACATGCTAGGGCTTGAAATGAAATAATGAATATTTTGTGCTGATCAGGATTCGAAACCAGATAGGTGCCTATCGAGGACACCTAGAAGAGTTTGCAATCTTCGGGAACACAGTGAAATCGAATTCTAATCCCAGTCCGGCACCACAATTTTCAACGTCGCAGTTTCAAATAAAGTGAGAGCCTTGTGAACTTACATGACCATTGGTTCATTAAATGAAATACGTTTTCTAGTTTACGACGGCTTACTGGTGACAGAGTCTTTGCCTTACGGGATTTCTCCATCTGTCACAGCTTAAACGAATGCCCAGTCGGCAGCGAAGGGATGTTATCTTTACTACGGACATTGAACTACGGAGCTTACTGGCGTTCTGCACTTGGCGTTACTAGGGGTGAAGAAGAGTTACTTGTGTGTGTTAAAAAATCTACGCCTGACGTGAGATGTGAACCTACACGTTTTACACATCAATACTAGATTAATCCACCAGGCCACAGAACCCCCTGCCAAGCACATAATTATGAACTGCAGAGTATTCATTTAGATGTAGATGCAGATGTCAAGGGACGTGTAACAGGAAGGAGGGCGGGATCTGGGAATGGATAGAAGTGCAGAAGTGCAAAATACACTCCTGGAAATTGAAATAAGAACACCGTGAATTCATTGTCCCAGGAAGGGGAAACTTTATTGATACATTCCTGGGGTCAGATACATCACATGATCACACTGACAGAACCACAGGCACATAGACACAGGCAACAGAGCATGCACAATGTCGGCACTAGTACAGTGTATATCCACCTTTCGCAGCAATGCAGGCTGCTATTCTCCCATGGAGACGATCGTAGAGATGCTGGATGTAGTCCTGTCGAACGGCTTGCCATGCCATTTCCACCTGGTGCCTCAGTTGGACCAGCGTTCGTGCTGGACGTGCAGACCGCGTGAGACGACGCTTCATCCAGTCCCAAACATGCTCAATGGGGGACAGATCCGGAGATCTTGCTGGCCAGGGTAGTTGACTTACACCTTCTAGAGCACGTTGGGTGGCACGGGATACATGCGGACGTGCATTGTCCTGTTGGAACAGCAAGTTCCCTTGCCGGTCTAGGAATGGTAGAACGATGGGTTCGATGACGGTTTGGATGTACCGTGCACTATTCAGTGTCCCCTCGACGATCACCAGTGGTGTACGGCCAGTGTAGGAGATCGCTCCCCACACCATGATGCCGGGTGTTGGCCCTGTGTGCCTCGGTCGTATGCAGTCCTGATTGTGGCGCTCACCTGCACGGCGCCAAACACGCATACGACCATCATTGGCACCAAGGCAGAAGCGACTCTCATCGCTGAAGACGACACGTCTCCATTCATCCCTCCATTCACGCCTGTTGCGACACCACTGGAGGCGGGCTGCACGATATTGGGGCGTGAGCGGCAGACGGCCTAACGGTGTGCGGGACCGTAGCCCAGCTTCATGGAGACGGTTGCGAATGGTCCTCGCCGATACCCCAGGAGCAACAGTGTCCCTAATTTGCTGGGAAGTGGCGGTGCGGTCCCCTACGGCACTGCGTAGGATCCTACGGTCTTGGCGTGCATCCGTGCGTCGCTGCGCTCCGGTCCCAGGTCGACGGGCACGTGCACCTTCCGCCGACCACTGGCGACAACATCGATGTACTGTGGAGACCTCACGCCCCACGTGTTGAGCAATTCGGCGGTACGACCATCCGGCCTCCCGCATGCCCACTATACGCCCTCGCTCAAAGTCCGTCAACTGCACATACGGTTCACGTCCACGCTGTCGCGGCGTGCTACCAGTGTTAAAGACTGCGATGGAGCTCCGTATGCCACGGCAAACTGGCTGACACTGACGGCGGCGGTGCACAAATGCTGCGCAGCTAGCGCCATTCGACGGCCAACACCGCGGTTCCTGGTGTGTCCGCTGTGCCGTGCGTGTGATCATTGCTTGTACAGCCCTCTCGCAGTGTCCGGAGCAAGTATGGTGGGTCTGACACACCGGTGTCAATGTGTTCTTTTTTCCATTTCCAGGAGTGTATAAGCGTGAAATGCTTGCAAGGTATTGCTTACTTAGATGTGTGCCACAGTTCGTTTTATCTTAGGACCGAGAGATAACGAAGGACTGTTCTCAGAACGAAGAATGGGTTATAGGGAAGGGGAGATCAAAGAATGCGGTTTCATAGGTGGTGAGAGGAATGATAGAGAGTAAAGACAGCAGCAATTAAAAGAGAAAATGTAGCGTCATTGGAAACCACTAGATTTGCTTACAAAGTTTTGGGGGAATGTAATAGAAGGGCACTTGTGGCGATAGTGTCAGAGAGAGAGAGAGTGTGAGAGAGAATAGAAGAGATATTAACAACGAGTAAACATAAATGTTCAAATGTGTGTGAAATCTTATGGGACTTAACTGCTTTGTTCATCAGTCCCTAATCTTACACACTACTTAACCTAAATTATTCTAAGGACAAACATACACACCCATGCCCGAGGGAGGTCTCGAACCTCCGCCGGGACCAGCCTCACAGTCCATGACTGCAGCGCGTGAGACCGCTCGGCTAATCCCGCGCGGCGAGTAAACATAATATGAAATCGTTGGCGTATTGCGTGGAGGACGGAGGGTGTATTCATGGATGGAGGAGGACACGTATTTGAAATAACAAAAACTACTGTGACAGAGTCCATCTACGCTGATTAGTTTGTAAGTATGTAGACAAGGTATAAATGAAATCAAAATAGAATACTTAACAAAATGGTTCAAATGGCTCTGAGCACTATGGGACTCAACATCTATAGTCATCAGTCCCCTAGAACTTAGAACTACTTAAACCTAACTAACTTAAGGACATCACACAACACCCACATCTAGAATACTTAACAAACTGCATATTCAAAAGAAACCCACTTAAATTAAAAGGGCAACTCAAAGTTAAGCTAACCCATATTGTATCTTTTCTGTTGCCACGCGATCTTCCACTAGCTCCCAATGAGAAAAAATGACGAAAAAGAAGACATAACAAAACATTTTAAGAACTCTAATACTTTATCCAGAATTCTTCGTTATTTTGAACTTCTGTCACGCGTCTTGGCATAGAATGTATAAGCCGTCGGACGTAACAGCCTGAAGATGCAACTTCCTCCCAGGCTTCCAGGACGCAGTCCCAAAGAGCGTCCGCAGTAGTTGGTTGGTTTCGTTGCCAGTTCTCTGTTAATATTATGGCGACCTCAGCCCATATGATTTCCATTGAGTTCATAATAGCCGCCCGTGGCGGCCAGTCCATGACGTTGACGCCAATCGTGGAGAGCCGCTGCTGAACAAATGCAGACATGTGAATGGGAGACTGGTCCTCTTCCAGTGTGATGTCCCCTTCTGCGCACAGCATTCGCACTGACGAAAGCATCACATTTTCCAATATGTGGGCATACTGCGCGCTGTCCAGAATTCCTTCTATCCTGTGAAGAATTCCCGCCCCTCTCGCAGAATTCCAACCCCAGCAGGTAACAGATAGCCGGCCACTTCTTCTCGTCGTGGTTACATATTCGCGTCGATGGCGAGTCCCTACGACCTGCAGACGATTCGTGGACCGTCGTTATTGGTGGGAAACACCTTCTCATCAGTGAAAATGACGTTGTCCCACGACGCCCTCAGATGGAGCTCCGCAAATGCTAGCCGGTATAAAACGTTGTCTTCGCTGAGCTCTTGTTTCACGGCGGATCGTCGTGCATGCAGTCCAGCGTCCCTCAGCCTTCAGCGATTCGTGTCACTGGAGCCGGGGAAGTTGGTCTCCCGCCGCAACTGCTTCGCGTTCAGAAAGGGATTTTCTCTGCTCCTAGACACTAGGTCCCTGTCTTCCTGCCGTGAGATCACTCTCTTCCTGCCTGAGCCAGGAGCCCTGTTGGTGGTGCCTCTTTCAAGGCAGATCCTCCACCATCTCGTTGCAGTGGTATGTGGTACGCCATACCGTCTGCCAGCTTCTCTGATGGAACATCCTCCTTCCTCAATGAGAGCGACGACTCTGCCTCGGGCGGCCGGTGTGGCCGTGCGGTTCTAGGCGCTTTAGTGTGGAACCGCGCGACCGCTACGGTTGTGGGTTCGAATCCTGCCTCGGTCATGGATGTGTGTGATGTCCTTAGGTTAGTTAGGTTTAAGTAGTTCTAAGTTCTAGGGGACTGATGACCTCAGATGTTAAGTCCCATAGTGCTCCGAGCCATTTGAAGCATTTTTTGACTCTACCTCGAATAGACCTCTCCCAGTGAGCCATTACGGCAGACAGCCTGATGTGTATTTCTGGTTGCCGCTCTTATACTGATTCCAGGAGAGGAGATAAACATATTTACGTCAAACGGAGCGGCAGAGGCAGAGGCAAGCGGCGCAGCCGTGCTGGCTCGTCCCGGGCTGTTGGCCCACCAACGCCACCGCCAGCTCGCTCACTTGCACCTCGCCTCGGCCAACCTGGCTGGCCCGTAGCTCGCGAGCCGCGGCTAGTACAGACCCGAGCCGCATGGCCACGATCACCGCTTGAAGGATCAAAAGTTACACCTAACCTACTCAAGTCTGTAGTACAAACTAACGGAGCTACAGCTATTATGCTATAACATGTGGAGGCACACCTACAGTTGACGATTTATTCATATATTTGACGAACAATACTTTCAAAAATACATTCATTTTAAACATAGCTACCAAAAAATTTTTCACCTAGCTATCAATAGCATGACGCAGGAAACTATACTTTCTTGTAAGCGCTGTGCATTAGATGTAGCCGTAAGAAAACCTGTATTCAACCACGACAACTAAGCGGAATGTAAAAGCAAAAGGTTTGGCGGCAGCTTCTCCAAATAATAGTATATACTTAGTATATAATACACGTTTTGTGCACTTATTACATATACTCAGTGTCTCTGAAACAATACGTGCTGCACGACGGAAATTACTTTCTGCTGAGGCATTTCATTTACATCTCAATGATACACGACTACTAGAGAACATTGCTCTTTACGGCAGTCAATCCACTTGTAAATTAACATCATGATATCGCAGATATTAGGCAACACGTTACTAGGGATGAGTAGGGCCTTAAGGTTTGCAACTAAACATGCTACTCCTAGCTACTACTGAATATGAGGTTGATTATTAACGTGTCTTCATAACCATGTGTGCGGCGTTCGACTCTCAGTCAGCATAGACGTTTTCGTCACCTTATTTCTAGTTAAACGTGTGCACATCTCGTTGATGGTGGACCAACATTGGACATTTCTCGTCTGTTACTGGTTAGACAACGACGGCGGTAGGCGCCGGGTTCGAATCCCGGTCAGTCAATACAACTTCAGTCGTCATTTAAGATTCCAACCCCACTACTGGTGACAAACTGTGATATCTACATTCTGATTTTACGTACTTATTCAACAATCCGATTAGGTGCTGGGTTCGCATCCTTGTCCCCAGCATTAAATGATGGCATTTCGATTTTAAACATGTGCATCCTTTATTCCTTGACAATGCAACACTATACAACGTCTTTCGAGGTTAATTACCAGGAAGGTAATTGTCATGTTAGGGTTCCTGCTTTCGTACAAACATTACCGTCATTTACGTTCAAGTTGAGAATTGATAACTGATACTGGTGTAAACGTCAATATTTGACCTCTCCTTCTCCCTAGTGATCGAGTCTCGATAAGGCACAAAGCTTTGCTTGGTTAACAATGGCTTTACGTTCTGGGTTTGCATCCGGATCCAGAACGAAGACGTTGGCCATGTCATTTAAAGTACAACTTCTTGTACAAGTAGCTGTTGATGAGTAATGTGAACAATGATATTACTTGTGATTCGCTGTTAATGTTGGGGTTTCCGTAGAGTGGTTGCCGCCGTTAATCACGTTTTCTTTTAACTGCTTAGTATTACATAAAGTTGATGCGAAACCACTCCCCGCTGAACGTTGAACGATGTTCAGCATGTGTTAGGTAAACCTTTTAGACAGCAGAGAACTTGTTTCCAATTGCCATACAACTTTATAAATCCATATACTGTCTCAAATATTTAATTGTGCCTAAGAATTACTGAACGATTTATGTGACAAAACTAGTTGTCCCGTAACATTTGGAATGTCACTTATTGTAATTAAGTTTAGTTTACAAACGTTAAGGACTGTCTGATCTCTTCTGTACTATCGTGGTGTTACTTTACATCTGGACGGACTGTCATAAAGACTGGTGTTCTCTAGTAGTCTCTAGTGGTACCTATTGTGTATCCTACAACGACTGTACTGTGGAGGGTAGCGACTATGTGCAACACAGATATGCTATGTTGGTTGCATACATTCAGGTGCAGCCTACACGTTGGAATTCAGGGGTGACCCACTTTTTTTGCTGTCGAGTGTACCTTTGAGAATTTATTATTTCTGAGAACGTATGCTGTTACAGTGTGATTACCTGTAAATACCACATTAATGCAATAAATACTCAAAATGTTGTCCGTCAACCGCAATGCATTTGGCAATGCGTGTAACGTCATTCCTCTCATCAGCGAGTACTTCGCTTTCTGTAATGTTCGCACTTGCATTGACAATGCGCTGATGCATGTTGTCAGGCATTGTCGGTGGATCACGATAGCATATATCCCCACAGAAAGAAATCCGGGGACGTCATATCCAGTAAACGTGAAGGCCATGGTATGATGCTTCGACGACCAATCCACCTGTCATGAAATATGCTATTCAATACCGCTTCAACCGCATGCGAGCTACGTGCCGGACAACCATCATGTTGGAAGTACATCACCATTCTGTCACGCAGTGAAACATCTTGTAGTAACATCGGTAGAACATAATGTAGGAAATCAGCATACATTGCACCATTTAGATTGCTATCGATAAAATGGGGGCGAATTACCCTTCCTCCCATAATGCCGCACCATACATTAACCCGCCAAGGTCGCTGATGTTCCACTTGTCGCTGCCATCGTGGATTTTCCGTTGCCCAATAGTGCATATTATGCCGGTTTATGTTCCCGCTGTTGGTGAATGACGATTCGTCGCTAAATAGAACGTGTGCAAAACATCTGTCATCGTCCCGCAATTTGTCTTGTGCCCAGTGGCACAACTGTACACGACGTTCAAATTCGTCGCCATGCAATTCCTGGTGCATAGAAATGTGGTACGGGTGCAATCGATGTTGATGTAGCATTCTCAACACCGACGTTTTTGAGATTCCCGATTCTCGCGCAATTTCTCTGCTACTGATGTGCGGATTAGCCGCGACAGCAGCTAAAACACCTACTTGGGCATCATCATTTGTTGCAGGTCGTGGTTGACGTTTCACATGTGGCTGAACACTTCATGTTTCCTTAAATAACGTAACTATCCGGCGAACGGTCCGGACACTTGGATGATGTCGTCCAGGATACCGAGCAGCATACATAGCACACGCCCGTCGGGCATTTTGATCACAATAGCCATACATCAACACGATATCGACCTTTTCCGCAATTGGTAAACGGTCCATTTTAACACGGGTAATGTATCACGAAGCAAATACCGTCCGCACTGGCGGAATGTTTCGTGATACCACGTTTCTATCACAGCGCCATCTATCACAAAGCGAAAAAAGTGGTCCAACTAAAACATTCATATTTCTTTACGTACTACACGAATATGTAATAAATAATGGGGGTTCCCATTTTAAAAAAGCGCAGTTCATATCCGTTTTACCTATGGCAGCGCCATGTAGCGGGCCAACCATAGCGCCATCTGGTTTCCCCCTTCAAGCTAGACAAGTTTCGTTCTTTGTAGCTTTTTCGTTTGATGCTTATTTAGTGGGATATTTGGCCCGGTCACAATCAGTGAACGACCCTGTATATGCAGAAACCATACGTGTTTCACTCAGTGAACAAGTAGCTCAAATAAAACTGAGAAACAATATTTCGACTGTTATAAACCTTTTCAGTATGTTCGTCGAGTTTACGCTCATTCGTGATATTATTTTTGATTATTGTAATTTCCACTACCTTTAACGTATTTGTATTTGTTTTACTCAGCCAAGGTAACGAAGTATTTAGCGAATGACACAGCTCGAAACAAACAAAATTGTGGTTGCTAAGCGACTGATGTGACATTACAAATTGTCGATGTTTTCCATTTGACTGAAAATTTTATTCGTTTTTTCCGCGAATTGCCGCAATTGCGAAACTATCATGTTTGTTTCAGAGAGCAATTTGAGTTATTAGCGGAGTTTTGTGCGCTCTGTTTGGCGGTGTAGGGTTTCAGCGGCTACCGCCCGCCACAGGACGTCAGCGCGACCGAGCGGCTAGATGAAGACCACCGCAGCGCATTCGGGCCGGGCTGGCCAGTCTTTTTGTAATGAGCCTGTTTAACTCGGAAACTAATTTCGAGACCTATTAAGTTCAATGCCGCTCGGATGTGCACGGAGCCCTTTGGTTCTCTCTCTCGTGTACTAGTATAATCCGTATTAATTAAATAAATCCCGCGACTGTTTTATTTCGTTCCCGCAGCGCTTATAAATAATGTAATTTGCCGCAGACTGGTCTATTTTTAATGAGAACAGATAGCGGCAATCAGCCGACCACATGATTGAATAGGAGGAGGGGGCGGGGCTCCCCGCATCGGTTAACGGAGTTTGAGATAATTGCGCCGATACGAGCGCGCCGCTTGCAGCAGCGCAAGCCGCTCATTTCGGATTTGGCTTACGGCTATCCGCTGCACATGCGACCAGCCACCAGCCACCCGCTACCCGCCGGCCCGGCTTAGCGATCCTGCTGCCTGCTTCCCGTGCACAGGCGAATCAGTTCCACAATAAGCCCGGCACGCAGTTGCGTAACTGTTTATCAACTGCGGCGGCAACAAAAATCGCCCAGAATAAATGTAGATACAAGAGAGTGCACTCTTGGACATGGTTATACTTCGTTTTTAGGGTTCCGTACCTGAGTCGGTAAAAACTTAATCCTTATGGTATCACGCTGTCGTCTGTCAGTCCGTGAGTGAATCAGTATGTCTGTTAAGACCTCTTTTGCTCAGGAGCGGGTAGAAGTATCAAGTCCATGTCAAACACTAATGTCTTCCGTCTCTTGGCTGTGTAAAAAACTGATTCTCCTAAGTCAACGAAATCTAAAGATACGGCCACCTATAGCACATATTGTCATACTCGTTAACTGACTCGTCAAAACTTATACATAAACTGTGTATTGTACATAAGCGGTCTGATACGCCCGCTAAGCCCGCTGGGCAGAACAAGTGATTAGGATTGTGGAAAGGACCAAATAAGGTTGGGATCAGTTTCACCTTAAAATTGTAATTTATAGTAATTTAATAACACATTTACAACCAAAAGCGGCAGATAACCGAACCTTTACAACTACGTGTTTCAAACTCCAAATCTTTCACAGCTGAAGGCCTCATATATATAATATATATATATATATATATATATATATATATATATATATATATATATAATCATAGCTAGGCTGAAAGCCTCAAGGCAGAAGTGGATAGACAAACAAACAAGATGCAATACAAACGGTTGAAGGCCCACAATAAATTTTTTAAAATTTTAAAATAAATTACGATAACCTTTCAAAGGCAGAAGGCCGCAATGTTTATGGTTGAAGGGTACTTTTAAGAATAAAGTTTTAAGCGGCTGAAGGCGCACAATTAATTTTCCAAAATTGTAAAAAAATATAACCATAAGCCTTAAGTTTTAAACAGCTGAAACCGCACTAAAAGAGAAGACAACACAACGGCAATAACCTTTCAGAAAAGTATCCACTTGCCGGAATTCGAACTTACTTATACGCGGGTGAAGAACTTTAATTTACATAAAACACAGTAAAACCAAGAATTTTTTTTTAGTCATTGGCTGTGATAGATCATAAACAGACAATTAAACACCGGTGAGAAAGACAGTAAAGACAACGGCATTCAGAAGCCTCAAGGGGGTCGATCTACCCTCGTCCACTTAGGTGAGACAGGTGGTAAGCCCAACTACACTTCATCCGTCGGAACCTAACCAAGGGACAGCCACGGACGTACCGACAAACGACTTGCTTGCCACTAATCGGTACATGAGAACTCAAACCATCAAATATTACGGGCGTAATTATCCACAATCAAATATGTACATGTATTAAGCTGTCAAAACTACACACCGTGTTGGACAGCGACAACAGGTGAGGAAAGGACGCTACCTGAAATTACGTTAGTGGCCAGGGCAGGTAACCGAAACACTAACGGCCACAAGGCAGAAAATTCCGCTGGTGCACTTGAATTGTAGTCAACCAATATAGAATGAACACCTTTGTTGTAGTTTTGGTGGGCAGCGATTTACTCACGTCAGATATATAGGGCCACGTTAATATATTCAGATAAACATTCAATATAAATACGCCTCTCACCATGCGAAAATTTAGAATATGAATGGGACAAAGTTTTGATTTGGATACTTTTATATGATTAGTATTCAAAGAGTCACGCTACTAGCAACCTGTACAACATGTAAAGAGAAAAAAAAAAAAAACCATTGATCACTTTGATTTAGACGACACTCTTCCTTTGCTACCACAACCGTATATTCATTTCCCTGAATTCCGCTGTGACACAGTACCCCAATTTATGCATGAGGAGACGGAAATTGTCCGTGTTCTAGATATATTTGTCTTGATGAGTACATGCGTTGAATAGATTCGTGGGCTGTGAAGGAATAGAAGAAGATGAGAAATTTCTCGGCAGCGCGAACCCATCCGATCTGCTCCAGTGCTGCCGTAAAGGGTGCAAACACCGTGACCGTTCAATTTCCAGCCACGTGCTTCGCTTCAAGACCCGAAATGTACACGGACCAACCACATTAATATGACTATAATTTTAGTTAATATTGTGTTTATATGGTTACTGGTGAGGAGGAAAGTTAGTTATTAGTATTTTATTAATGATCTCATCGCTCAAGAAAGTTATAATTAAGCTTTAATTGTTTAATCAGAATCTTACGATGACTCTCCTTGTCCGCAGTCTCGATGATTCGAAGCGATCTGCAATCCTGTGTAAATAAAAGTCTTGGTTTTATTGCGTTGCGTAGTCAGTCGGGAAACCTCAGACCAAACGGAAAAAAAATGGTTCAAATGGTTCTGAGCACTATGGGACTTAGCATCTGTGGTCATCAGTCCCCTGGAACTTAGAACTACTTAAACCTAACTAACCTAAGGACATCACACAACACCCAGTCATCTGGAATACAATATAGTTAATCCCACGGCCTGGAGGCTAAATTTCAGCAATAAAAGCACTCGGTGTTGCTCACAGGAAAACCTCCAAACGACTGCACCGCACGGAGATATCCTCCCTGGTCCGTACCAACCGACCGACTCCTCTCAAAATGCTGACAACGTCTAAAATAGTCGTCAGAGGAAATAACGCCAACTACACACACAACGTGGCAAACAGCTAGGGTTGATAGAAGAGATAGAGAAGATCCAACGGAGAGCAGCGCGCTTCGTTGCAGGATCATTTAGTAATCGCGAAAGCGTTACGGAGATGATAGATAAACTCCAGTGGAAGACTGTGCAGGAGCTACGCTCAGTAGCTCGGCAAGGGCCTTTGCTGAAGTTTCGAGAACATTCTTTCACCGAGGAGTCCTACGTATATCTCGCGAAGAGACTATGAGGATAAAATCAGAGAGATTAGAGCCCACACAGAGGCATACCGACAATCTTTCTTTCCACGAACGATACGAGGCTGTAACAGAAGGGATAACCGACAGAGATACTTAAGGTACCCTCCGCCACACACCGTCAGGTGGCTTGCGGAGTATGGATGTAGATGTAGATGTAGAAGGATATGGGTGTGCGTCTGTTGGTTGGAGATGAAAGTATGTTGAACCTCCAAGTGCAATCAAGTCTTCAGAAAGAAGATTGAAATTACTGAACATCATTAAAAATGGTAGACTTTCCCTGCTGTTCACCTCACTGTTGCAGCTGGATCTCACCTTAAAATCTGCAAGTGGAGACCGAAGTCATTGCAAAATCAGTCAGTAGTCCTGTATCAACAACTTGCGACTCTCAGCCAGATGAGAAATTATCGCCCAAGACGAATCTGGAGAAGATGCCTGAATGATAAATAATGTGATTGCTGACATTTAAGAAGTCTTAGAAGAAGCCGGTTTCCCTCCTTTACTCTCATTTCAGGTGATTAACCAGGAACAAAACTATTTACACTTGGTGCTCCAAAACTGTGTCCTGTCTCTCTCTCTCTCTCTCTCTCTCTCTCTCTCTCTCTCTCTCTCTCTCTGTCTACGTTCGTGTGCTGGCCAGTAAGGATGGACCTCGGTAAGCACAGCCATATTTCTTACTCGCACTTCTAAATTATTTGGGTTAAGCAACGGCAGCCATTTTACATTTCGTTAAACGTTGAGTCTTGTCGGACCTAAGTGAGGGGTCAGTCTTACAATCTTAAAGCTTCCTTAACCATAGCAATATCGAGGCATTTTCGATAACGAGTCGTTCCAAGGGGATACGTTGTGCCCACCACAGAAAAACTAAAACAAGAACCAAATTTTGTTAAATGTGTTTAATATTTATTAACAACATGCTTCTTAAATATGTTCTGATGTAAATGTGGTGTGCAGAAAATGTATTTCAGCATAATATTACCAACAACAAAGCATTTTTCATAACGTTTACTGTGAGTGAAGTGGTACTTTGTGACCGTCACAAAGAATTTAAAAAATAATAAAAATTCGAAAATTGTCGTTGATTTTCATTCAAAAAATATTTTTTAAGGTTATATTGGATGAACATTAATAAAACCGACGAACTGCAGGGACGGATTCTTGACTGGAAATAGAGGAAAAAATCCTATGAGGATGTGTTTGCAAATGCAACGTTGCCACAATGTATACTGCTAGCAAATAAAAGTTCATCTGACAACTACCGTGCGTTACTTGTGTGTTGCAGGCTGTGTGATTGACGCAGCGTACTATAAGCAGCAGAATGGACCGGTATTCATGTCGGGAACAAGGGGAGATTGTGCTCGTATACGGATAAGCAAAACGCAAATGGTCGAGAGGCAGCATGGTTATACTACAGTGAAGCGCCAAAGAAACTGTATAAGGATGAGTATTCAAATACAGAGATATGTAAACAGGCAGAGTAAGACGCTGCGGTCGGCAACACCTGTGTAAGACAACAAGTGTCTGGCGCTGTTGCTATATCGGTTACTGCTGCTACAATGGCAAATTATCAAATGGCTCTGAGCACTATGGGACTTAACAGCTGTGGTCATCAGTCCCCTAGAACTTAGAACTACTTAAACCTAACTAACCTAAGGACAGCACACACATCCATGCCCGAGGCAGGATTCGAACCTGCGACCGTAGCAGTCACGCGGTTCCGGACTGCGCGCCTAGAACCGCGAGACCACCGCAGCCGGCAATGGCAAATTATCAAGATTTTTAGTGAGTTTGAATGTGGTGTTACAGTCGGCGCACTAGCGATGGGACACAGCATCTCCAAGGTAGCGATGAAGTGGACATTTTTCCGTACGACCATTTCACGGGTGTGCCGTGAATATCAGAAATCTGGGAAAACTTCAAATCTCCGACACCGCTGCGGCCGGAAAAACATCCTGCAAGAACGGGACCAACTATGACTGAAGAGAATCGTTCAACGTGACAGAAGTGTAACCCTTCCGCAAATTGTAACAGATTTCAATGCTTGGCCATCAACGGCGTGCGAACCATTCAATGAAACATCATCGATATGGGCTTTCGGAACCGAAGGCCCACTCGTGTACTCTTGATGACTGTACGACACAAAGCATTACGCCTCTCCTGGCCCCGTCAACTCCTTTGTAGGTCTTCAAACTGAAGAGTGAAAATGTGATACTTCACTCGGTCTACCAAACTATGTCACAAGGTGAAACTACACGATATTTTAGGAAGCTATACCGGTCCTCCACATTGAACCTTATGAATCGCTGTGAATCACTGGTGTCGCACTGCATAGATGTGCTGGGCGGTGTTTATTTTCGACAAAGTGTGTTAGCACTACATGCAATACCGATATGAGTTACTACACTACTGGCCATTAAAATTGCTACACCAAGAAGAAATGCAGATGATAAACGGGTATTCATTGGACAAATATGTTATACTAGAACTGACACGTGATTACATTTTCACGCAATGTGGGTGCATAGATCCTGAGATATCAGTATCCAGAACAACCACCTCTCGCCGTAATAACGACCTTGATACACCTGGGCATTGAGTCAAACAGAGCTTGGATTGCGTCTACAGGTACAGCTGCCCATGCAGCTTCAACACGATACCACAGTTCATCAAGAGTAGTGACTGACGTATTGTGACGAGCCAGTTGCTCGGCCACCATTGATCAGACGTTTTCAATTAGTGAGAGATCTGGAGAATGTGCGGGCCAGGCCAGCAGTCGAACATTTTCTGTATCCAGAAAGGCCCGTACAGGACCTGCAACATGCGGTCGTGCATTATCCTGCTGAAATGTAGGGTTTCACATGGATCGATTGAAGGGTAGAGCCACGGGTCGTAACACATCTGAAATGTAACGTCCACTGTTCAAATTGCGGTCAATGCGAACAAGAGGTGAGCGAGACGTGTAACCAATGGCACCCCATACCATCACGCTTCCAATGTGCGTTCACCGCGATGTCGCCAAACACGGATGCCACCATCATGATGCTGTAAACAGAACCTGGATACATCAGAAAAAATGACGTTTTGGCATTCGTGCACCCAGGTTCGTCGTTGAGTACACCATCGCAGGCTCTCCTGTTTGTGATGGAGCGTCAAGGGTAACCGCAACCATGGTATCCGTGCAGATGGTTGTTGTCTTGCAAACGTCCTCATCTGTTGACTCAGGGATCGAGATGTGGCTGCACGATCCGTTACAGCCATGCGGATAAGATGCCTGTCATCTCGACTGCTAGTGATACGAGGCCTTTGGGATCCAGCACGGCGCTCCGTATTACCCTCCTGAACCCACCGATTCCATATTCTGCTAACAGTCATTAGATTTCTACCAAAACGAGCAGCAATGTCGTGACACGATGAATCACAATCGCGATAGGCTGCAATCCGACATTTATCAAAGTGGGAAACGTGATGGTACGCATTTCTCCTCCTTACACGAGACATCACAACAACGTTTCACCAGGCAACGCCGGTCAACTGCTGTTTGTGTATGAGAAATCGGTTGGAAACTTTCCTCATGTCAGCACGTTGTAGGTGTCGCGACCGGTGCCAACCTTGTGTGAATGCTCTGAAAAGCTAATCATTTGCATATCTCAGCATCCTATTCCTGTCGGTAAAATTTCGCGTCTGTAGCACGTCATCTTCGTGGTGTAGCAATTTGAATGGCCAGTAGTGTAATTATATGCGGGAAACAATAAGAAACGTATGTGTACAGAATCTATGTAATTCTCTGCATTGGTCTACACTGGTAGAGATGTCATAGATAAACATCCTGGAGAGCAGCAGTAGCGTTGGTGCAGGAAAGGGAACTTCTCCAACCACGAGCGCTTTACGCCCTTCAGTTTACAGACAGACTGAAGGTCGCCAGCATTTCCTACCCAGTTCTCTTATCTGAGCAGACAATATAGATTGACCGAACTCGTATTTAAGAAGTGGAGTTATTTTCAGTTTACTAAATGAGTACTTATTTGCTATTGTTAAGTGAACTTTTATGTAAAGTTCGTGCTTATAAACAATGACTGAGAAGTGTATAATACGTAAGTTTGATGTTGTCAGTGACAGCGCATTGTAAAGCCGTGTAATTGTTTTGTAGTCATTTGACGGTGAATTAATGAATGAGTAACTGCATTTCTCTCAGCATTAACTATTTTACCGGTAGGCTGGGTAAATGTCTGCCATTCAGAAATTGGTGGCAGGTGTATCATGGGCTGCACTGAATGGAGCAACTTACCACACATCCACAGTATATGTTCCAAGGTGGGTGCGAATGTATCTGATGGAATGAAACTGATCACATTTAAGTCTAGAACAGTAGTCTGCTGTAATGCACTGTGTTACTTATGTTGAAATATTTGAAGTTCCGTAACACATAGGTGACCTACATGTTAGAGAAAATTAAGGCTCTGAGCCTCTTCAGATGTTGGGAGAGCTGAGGCTGGGGTGGTGCATTTGATACCCCTCCTGCTGTGATGTGGAGACAAAGAAACCGTCATTGAGCGTGTTGCACTCGGTACTGGCTTTTCGTTGTGGTAGACAACTGACATCTTCTTCTGTTGTAAATTTTGTACATTATAAGTCACTTAACAACTGCATACAGGTGCTCATTTAATAAACTGAAAATAAATCCAGTTTATAAACACGACCTATGTGAAGTTATTTTGTCTGCTCGCGTCAGACAACAGGACAGAAATGTTGTGAAGGTATAGTCTACCTATAAATTGGAAGCCAAGCAGCGTCCATGGTGTGGGAAGTTGTCTCACCTTGAAGAATGCTACAGCTGGCGTACAGGATGACTAAGAATCAATTTTCGCTCTAGCAGTGTAGAACAGCGTGCAGAGACTTACGTAGTTTTGTGCATATGCGTTTCTTGTATTAGTATTATTAGTAACTCACATCTGTATTCCACAAGTGCTAATGCACTTTGTGGAAAATAAACATCCCCTGGGCAAGTCTGCACAGTGCTTTTCCAGTAATTTATAAGACGTGCTGCTGAGAGCCGATATAACTTTTGAAACATCCTGTAGTTGTTTCATGACGTAGTGGGATAGAGAGAGTCATGAATCGCTTGCTCTTTCTTCAATTTGCAGAACTATGAAAAAAGGGGTGATGACCATCCGGTGACTTACCTTCCCTCAAACTTCTACACTCCACTTCTATCCCCTTTCACTTTCCAGCTTGTTGCAGTCCCTGAACACCATTTCTCCATTAATATCGCTTTACTGCACTTAGATGTGGTGCATGCGTTTAATATTTGTTCTTAACCTATTTCGCTTAGAAACATACCTTAATATTATTATACCATTAAGACACTATCTGTAATAAAATGCGATTTCTCCATCCCCTGCAACATAGAAACAAGAAAAAAAAGAATGTGACCTTTTTTATAGGAACTTTAAATTAGTTTAATTTTTTACTGAGAAATATTTTCCCTAGAAACTGCGGTTTTTGATTTATTCGAGAAAAACATAAAGCAAGTGACCTTTAACAGCCTCTACCCAACACCCATACCCACACCGCCATCGGTCGGGATTTTTGTTATGTTGTTCATGACATTCCCTCCTATCACTGCATAAAAATTTGCGACAACCCGATTTTCCCCCTGTTCGACCTCTCTTGGTGGTTCTTGACTGAGCTAAAATATACTGAAGTCGGACTTTTTCTGCGCTTCGTAGGACAGCAGTTCGAGGTGGTATGGACTGAACAAGTCGTAGGATATCCTCTGCAGAAATACTGGGCCATGCTGCATCTAGAGCCGTCCATATTTACGAAAGTGTTGCCGGTACAGAACTTTGGGCACGAGCTCACCTCACAATTATGTGCCACAAATGTTCAATGGGATTCATGTCGGGTGAAATGGGTGGCCAAATCATTCGCTCGAATTTTTCAGAGTATGCTTCGAAACAATCACGAACAACTGTCGCTCGGTGACATGGCGCATTGTCATCCAAAAAAATTCCATCGTTGTTCGGGAATATGAAGTCCATGAATGGCTGCAAATGGTCTCCAGCTAACGAAACATGACAATTTTCAGTCGATGATCAGTTCAGTTGGATGCAGTCCATTCCATGTAAACACAGCCCAAACCTTGTGGAGCTATGACCAGCTTGCACAGTGCTTTTCTGACTACTTGGGTCCATGGCTGTTGGGGTGTAAGCCCACTCAAACCTTACCAACAGAAATCGGGACTCATCTAGTTAAAAGTTGACTAACTCTCTACAGTAAATTGATTTCTTAGGATGGATAGGATGTGTGACTGCTGTGTACGGACGCAGGAGGAGCTGGCCACTGTTCGCGAACAGCGAACGTGTTAATTGCCGCGGTCAGCCGTCTTCAGGCTTCTGCCTAGGAGTGTAGCGGCAGTGGGGAGTCTGGTGCGCCGCATGGTATACCCCAGGTGTTACATGCTTCACCCACTGTCCCTGCTGTCGAGACATCTTCGCGGGTACCGGGCGCGGTTGGGCCACCCTCTTCCCAAGGCGAGTGGCGGGTTCAGCGCTGTTCGCGGCGCACAAGGTGGAGGATCAATGTGGAAGCTGGCCGAGTGGCATCGCCCGCTCAGCCTGTGAGTGGACATGTGGCCGCTCCTTCAGCAAGGTCCGAACAGGCACATGGGGGGAGGCGTTTATAAGTTACTGGGAGCTCCAACGTTAGGCGGATGGTGGAGCCCCTTAGAGAAATAGCGGAAACGTCGGGGAAGAAGGCAAGTGTTCACTCTGTCTGCTTGCCGGGGGTCTCATAAGAGATGTGGAGGAGGAGGCCCTGCCGGCGGCAAAAGAGAAGAGTAGTGGGTGCACCCGACTGCAAATTGTTGCTTATGTGGGCACCAATGACTCCTGCCGTCTGGGTTCAGAGGTCATCCTCAGTTCGTACAGGCGGTTGGCGGAGTTGGTGAAGGCGGAAAGCCTCGCTCGAGGGGTGGAATCTGAGCTATCTATCTGTAGTATCGTTCCCAGAACCGATCGCGGTCCTCTGGTTTGGAGCCCAGTAGAAGGCTTAAACCAGAGGCTCAGACGATTCTGCGGAGATCTGGGGTGCAAATTTCTCGACCTCCGCTATCGGGTGGAGAAATGTAGGGTCCCCCTGAATAGGTCAGGCGTGCACTACACGCAGGAAGCGACTACAAGGGTAGCGGAGTACGTGTGGAGTGCACATGTGGGTTTTTTAGGTTAGAGAATTCCCTCCCTAGGCCCGACAGGACGCCTCCTGAGACGCGGCAAGGGTGGAGTAGGCAAAATGCAACAGGGAATAACAATATTAATGCGCTAATAGTAAACTGCAGGAGCGTCTATAGAAAGGTCCCAGAACTGCTTTCATTAATAAACGGTCACAATGCCCATATAGTACTAGGCACAGAAAGTTGGCTGAAACCAGACGTAACCAGTAATGAAATCCTAAACTCAGATTGGAATGTATACCGCAGAGACAGGCTGGACAGTGAAAGGGGAGGCGTGTTTATAGCGATAAGAAGTGCAATAGTATCGAAGGGAATTGACGGAGATCCGAAATGTGAAAAAATTTGGGTGAAGGTCACGGTTAAAGCAGGCTCAGGCATGGTAATTGAATGTCTCTATAGGCCCCCTGGCTCAGCAGCTGTTGTGGCTGAGCACCTGAAGGATAATTTGGAAAATAATTCGAGTAGATTTCACCGCCATGTTATAGTTCTGGGTGGAGATTTTAATTTGCCGGATACAGACTGGGAGCCTCAAACGTTCATAACGGGTGGCAGGGACAAGGAATCCAGTGACATGTTTTTTAAGTGCTTTATCTGAAAACTACCTTGAGCAGTTAAACAGAGAACCGACTCGTGGCGATAACATATTAGACCTTCTGGTGACAAACAAACCCGAACTATTTGAAACAGTTAACACAGAACAGGGAAACAGCGATCATAAACCGGTTACTGCATCAATGATTTCAGCGGTAAATAGAAATATTTGAAAAAAAGGTAGGAAGATTTTTCTGTTTAGCAAAAGTGACAAAAAGCAGATTTCACAAAAGTTTTGTAGAGATGGTGTTGAGGATCAGTGGACAAAGTTCAAAACCATCGTACAATATGCGTTAGATGAGTATGTGCCAAGCAAGATCGTAAGAGATAGGAAAAGAGCCACCGTGGTAGAAGAACCGAGTTAGAAAACTGCTGCGGAAGCAAAGGAAACTTCACAGCAAACATAAACATAGCCAAAGCCTTGAAGACAAACGAAAATTACCCGAAGCGAAATGTAGTGTGAGGAGGGCTATGCGAGAGACGTTCAATGAATTCGAAAGTAAAGTTCTATGTACTGACTTGGCAGAAAATCCTAAGAAATTTTGGTCTTGTCAAAGCGGTAGGTGGATCAAACAAAATGTCCAGACACTCTGTGACCAAAATGGTACTGAAACAGAGGATGACAGACTAAAGGCCGAAATACTAAATGTCTTTTTCCAAAGCTGTTTCACAGAGGAAGACTGCACTGTAGTTCCTTCTCTAGATTGTCGCACAGATGACAAAATGGTAGATATCGAAATAGACGACAGAGGGATAGAGAAACAATTAACATCGCTCAAAAGAGGAAAGGCCGCTGGGCCTGATGGGATACCAGTTCGATTTTACATAGAGTACGCGAAGGAACTTGCCCCCCTTCTTGCAGCGGTGTACCGTAGGTCTCTAGAAGAGCGTAGCGTTCCAAAGGATTGGAAAAGGGCACAGGTCATCCCCGTTTTTCAGAAGGGACGTTGAACAGATGTGCAGAACTATAGACCTATATCTCTAACGTCGATCAGTTGTAGAATTTTGGAACACGTATTATGTTCGAGTATAATGACTTTTCTCGAGACTAGAAATCTACTCTGTAGGAATCAGCATGGGTTTCGAAAAAGACGGTCGTCTGAAACCCAGCTCGCGCTATTCGTCCACGAGACTCAGAGGGCCTTGGCCAGGGGGTCACAGGTAGATGTCGTGTTTCTTGACTTCCGCAAGGCGTTCGATACAGTTCCCCACAGTCGTTTAATGAACAAAATAAGAGCATATGGACTATCAGACCAATTGTGTGATTGGATTGAAGAGTTCCTAGATAACAGAACGCAGCATGTCATTCTCAATGGAGAGAAGTCTTCCGAAGTAAAAGTGATTTCAGGTGTGCCGCAGGGGAGTGTCGTAGGACCGTTGCTATTCACAATATGCATAAATGACCTTGTGGATGACATCGGAAGTTCACTGAGGCATTTCGCAGATGATGCTGTGGTGTACCGACAGGTTGTAACAATGGAAAATTGTACTGAAATGCAGGAGGATGTGCAGCGAATTGATGCATGGTGCAGGGAATGGCAATTGAATCTCAATGTAGTTAAGTGTAATGTGCTGCGAATACATAGAAAGATAGTTCCCTTATCATTTAGCTACAAAATAGCAAGTCAGCAACTGGAAGCAGTTAATTCCATAAATTATCTGGGAGTACGCATTAGGAGTGATTTAAAATGGAATGATCATATAAAGTTGATCGTCGGTAAAGCAGATGCCAGACTGAGATTAATTGGAAGAATCCTAAGGAAATGCAATCCGCAAACAAAGGAAGTAGGCTACAGTACGCTTGTTCGCCCACTGCCTGAATACTACTCAGCAGTGTGGGATCCGTACCAGATAGGGTTGATAGAAGAGATAAGAGAAGATGAACGGAGAGCAGCGCGCTTAGTTACAGGATCATTTAGTAATTGCGAAAGCGTTACGGAGATGATAGATAAACTCCAGTGGAAGACTATGCGGGAGAGACGCTCAGTAGCTCGGCACGGGCCTTTGTTGAAGTTTCGAGAACATACCTTCACCGAAGAGTCAAGCAGTATATTGCTCCCTCCTACGTATATCTCGCGAAGAGACCATGAGGATAAAATCAGAAAGATCAGAGCCCACACAGAAGCATACCGACAATCCTTCTTTCCGCGAACAGTACAAGACTGGAATAGAAGGGAGAACCCATAGAGGTACTCAAGGTACCTTCCGCCACACACCGTCAGGTGGCTTGCGGAGTATGGATGCAGATGTAGATCTGACCAGACCACGGTTTTCCAATAGTCTAGGGTCCAATCGACATGGTCACACCCCAGGAGAGGCGTTGCAGTCGATAACATGCTATTGGCACAGGCACTCGTGTCGGTTGTCTGCTGCCACAGCCCATTAACGCCAAATTTCACCTCACTGTCCTGACCGGTACATTTGTCATACGTCCCACATTGATTTTTGTGGTTATTTCACGCAGTGTTGCTTTCTGTCACCACTGACAGCTCCTTGCAAACACTGCTGTTCTCGGTCGTTAAGTGAAGGACGTCTGCCACTTTCTTGCTCGCAGTGAGAGATAACTCCCGAAATCTAGTATCCTTGGCAAACTCGTGACTCTGTAGATCTTAGAATACTGAATTCCCTAACGGTTTCCGAAATGGAATGTCCCATGCGTCTAGCTCCAACTACAAACCCACCTTCAATGTCTGTTACTTCCCATCGTGCGGTCTTTTCACAAGAATCACTTGAGTACAAATGACAGCTCCCCCTTCTTTTCTTTATTGTTATTTCAATTCCTCATAATATGGGTAGTCTGGCAACGGATGAAAACTGCTCTTCAGCGAAAGGATACATAAACTGTATTTAAAGATTGTTAAGGTGTATAAAGAACGATAAAAACAGATTATTTTGTAAAAAATACGTATGTGGACGATTTTGACGATTTTTGCATAAAAACAGGTGACAATAAACAAACATTTTTTATAATACTGATGGTTTTTAAAATCTGTTCAACGATTTTATATTATAGTTAAGATATAGCACTGATGAATGTGAATGACGCACTAGGTGACACATGCAAATTTTATCATGAGGAAGGTACTATGATAAGCATGAATATGAAGCCCTGTAGAACCGCAGGTAGCGACTAGAAGTCAGCAAAGTGGATGATGGGGAAGGAGAAAATAAGAGGTGTGAGGTGTAGCGTAATTAGGGATGGAGGGAGGTGAGAGGAGTATATCGCGGAACGGATTTCGTTGTTGGGCAGTGGGAGTTTCGGTGGGAGAGGATCGATAAGGTAAGGAGGTGCATAAGAGGGTGGAATTGGATGTAGTGGCACAGCAGGGAACCTGGATTGCTTATAGTGGATGGAAAATTGGTGCTGGGACTAGATGTTTCGACGTATCGGATTCGAAGATGATGTAGGAAGAGAAGTAGGTGGGACAGCTCCTCCAAAGCACTGTCCTTTTACAGCTTGTGTACGCGATACTACCGCCATCTTTATACGCGCCTATCGCTATCCCGTGACTTTTGTCATCTGACTGTCAAAGTGACATAAGTGAATAAATGGAATAAATGGAAATGAAATGAGCGTTTGGCGTCATTGGCCGGGAGGCCCCTTGCGGGGCAGGTCCGGCAGCCTAGATGCAGGTCTTACTACATTCGAGGCCACACTGGGCGACCTGCGCACCGGATGGGGATGAAATGATGATGAAGACAGCACAACACCCAGTCCCTGAGCGGAGAAAATCTCCGGGAATCGAACCCGGGCCCATGGGCGGCAATCCGTCACGCTGACCACTCAGCTATCGGGGCGAACAACGCAATAAACAAACATTGTTTAATATTTAGTGCTGACGAGGACCTTTCTCGTAGAGCAACGGAATGTTTAAAGTGGATTTAACATGAGCTAAAGCTAGGCAAAAGAAACTATAAGACTTGCAACGGACACGATGTAGCTAGTCACTATATGTATATGTGAAATGCAATTCTTGCAGTGCACATGTGTTTGCACTCTGTCTCCTACAACACATTACAAAGTTAAAATATCTGAGATAGTGTGATATCAAAAGTCGAAATTTCCAATACTCCAACCAGGATCCTTGACGTTCCACTGCTACGTGACCATACCTGATAACTGGAAATTTCATTTAAAAACAAGTAAGTCCGAGAGCGTCGTTCTCAAGCGATCAGATGTAAAGATTTGAATAAATATCATAGGAGTCAAATATAAGTTCGTAAAAATCCCAGATTGTACGAATATGAACATATATTCTTCAGAAAGTGAATAAAAAATCCCACGTTTCACGTAAAAGTTCCGTTCCACGGATCACGTGAATGACCATACACTGTCCAAACGAGGAAAATCAGTCTACGTTCATAATAACGCCCTTAATATTTTTTTAATGAATGTAAAAGGCCAAGCAGGAATTTGTCAAAGATTCCCATCATAAGATCGTGACGAATGATAGGGACATAGCTGAGAGATGGAAAGAGAACTTTCGACAGCTGCTAAATTGTGATGAACCTGAACTGCTTTTGATTTCTAGTACACAATTACAGCCGATGAAGACTATCCCCCACCTACCCTGAATGAGATAAAACCAGAATCAGACACCTTAAACAGAATAAGAGTCCAGGTGAAGATGGAATACAGGCTGAAATGATCCTGGCAGGAGGAGAGAAACTTGCAGAAAAAAATACACCGACTGATACAGGCAATATGGACCATAGAAAAACTACAAGGAGAATGGAAAACAGCTCTGATTTGTCCAATACATAAGAAGGGCGACACACTGAAATGTGACAACCATCGAGGAATCGCCGTGCTTAACGTCTGCTATACGATCCTGTCCAATTGCCTCATACATAGAATTCAGCCAGTGGCAGAATCGGTGATTGCGGAGTACAAAGGAGGTTTCCGGCCAGGACGGTCAACAGTAGATCACATCTTGTCCCCGACAGTTCAATGAGAAACTGGGTGAATATGGTAAAGATTTGTATATTTTATTCGTTGATTTTAAGAAAGCCTATGATTGCATACATCGCAAGAGCCTGCTCAACTGTTTAAGGGAGTGTGGCATAGCAGAGAAACTCATCAATCTGATAAAGAGCTGTCTCAACGAAACACGTGCAAAGGTGAAGATGGGAAATCACGTAACTGAGGAGTTCGAAATTGTGACTGGACTCAGGCAAGGAGATGGGTTGTCCCCTATCCTGTTTAACTTTGCCCTCGAGAAGATCATACGCGAGACATTCCAAGAGAACGAAGGGATTGAAATCGAAGGAAAGAGACTGGCATACTTAGCCTATGCAGACGACATCTGTTTACTCTCTAGGTCGGAAGAGGAGTTGGAGCAAATGACGAAAGCACTAAAGGAGGCTGCCAGCAAATTTGGGCTAAACATAAACGAAGCCAAGACAGAGTACCTCGTTATGATGCGTGGTCATTGTCAGACTGCTGATCATCTACAATCACTGCAGGTTGGGGACCAGTCCTACAAGAGAGTGCAAGAATTCAAATACCTAGGGGCACTTTTCACTGAGAACTCGTCATGTGAAGCAGAAGTCAATGCCAGAATACAAGCAGGAAACCGATCTTACCACAGCCTAACACAACTGCTTCGGTCCAGATATCTCTCCAGACAGTTCAAGATTAGACTGTACAAAACCCTGATCCAGCCTGTTGTTCTATATGGCTGTGAGACATGGAGTATCCGGAAACAGGACTTCCATAAGCTCCTTGTGTTTGAGAGAAAAGTGCTTCGGAAGATCTTCGGTCCGATTCTGGATGCAGATACAGTGGAATGGAGGATCAGATACAACCAAAAGCTTGAGGAACTATACCAGCAGCCCAACATAGCAGGAACTGTCAAAGCCAAACGAATGCAGTGGGCTGGCCATGTGGCCCGGATGGAGGATCACAGATGGCCTCGGAAGCTCCTGGGTTTCACACCTACAGGAAAGAGACCGCCAGGGAGACCCAAGAAGCGTTGGAGGGATGGACTCCATGAAGATTTAAACTAAGTGTCAATAGATGTGAACGGATGGCGGATAGCAGCAATTGACAGAATACAGTGGAGGAGGAAACTTGTAGATGCGTGCGGTCCACTGGGCCTGATCACGTAGTAGTAGTAGTAGTAGTAGTAGTAGTAGTAGTAGTAAAAGGAATGGGATAAGCAACTTGCAATCCCAGTAACTGAAGAGAAGTTGAATATTGATTCTCACATTTCCTATCGAAACTGTGAACTCGAACAAAGGATGCACGTTGTTCACTTTGAATACACCTCCAAACTACCTCGTGTAAATAAATCTGATGGGCCACAAGGCACTATTACACAAAGGCAGTACAAGCAAGGTAGCAACCGTCTCACCATAAACTAGAACGATATTGCTTCAAGTGCCCATTTATTTATCACAAGACAAAACGTCTGTACTTAACGTAACGGCCCCAGACGAGAAGACAGTGTGCATTCACAGTAGGAAGTGGAAGAGCAGAGTTTGTTCCTTTCTGCACTGGCCACACGTCCCTCACAAACTAGTTGTATCAAGCAGCTCACCTCATACTATAGGCGATTCGCGTAGGACGTGCCTTATTGTCCCAACGAAAGATAAGTTGCTGTAGGAGACGGATAAGTGTGTTGTTTAAGTGCTTATCTGCTTATCGACGCACACGGCACACGTGAAAGCATAGCATGAAAGGTGTCCGCAGAATACGATTTGTCATCTCAAAAAAGCTGGTCTCATTCAGTGGATAGAATAGATCCAGGAAGACTATCAATTGGACAAGCGTGGGCACAATGAAACATATGGAAACACTTAAGGAAATCAAAGCGGATGGACTAACTAGTGGAAGAAATCATGAACAGAAGGAAAACTACATATTTTCATTTTTTCATTTACATGGCTGGTTTCCCGCTGACCGTGCATTTCGTAGTCGTGGGTGGATTCACATGAAACGGTGAGCGTGTTATCGAGGCCACGTGTTGCACTGCTACAACTCCAGGAACCCGCTAAGCTGCTACACCCAGCCGGCTGGAATATTCGCAAGCCCCGTTGCCCAGCTTATCTGTGAGTTTCTGGGAACACAGCGCAACAGTAGCCGCTGGCAGAAAATACCGGCGCCACCTCGTTTCCTCTTCTACCTGATCGTATCGTTAGGAATCCCTGGGGCACCAGTTTCTTCGTCTTTCCTACAATAAAATGGTATGTTACACTCACCCATATTACCGACATCATACGGGATTTTCTTATCCATGTCATACTGATTTTTCACTCTAAGAACATGTCGACATTTCTCCTTTCATACAGTCATGCTAAACCATGCAAGATCGTTCCATTCATTGTATGCACGAAAACAAAAAAAATTAGTTTATCATGTGCATTAATTATCATTAATTTGAGTTAACTTTTCTGTCTAGCTTGTTTTGATGTTAGTGTTTTGTCCACTAATATATCTGTTCAGGAGTGCCTAAAATTATCATAGACTTCCTAGATAAATCAGAAGTTGATCGGGTTGTCACAGATGGCATAACGTTAGTTACACAAACTTGTCTAACACAAAATTATTTCTGTTTTAATGGTAAGATACAAAAACAACTGGACGGTCTAGCCATGGGATCCACCTTATGCTAGTCCTTGCTGAAGTCTTCATAGACATTTCTGAAAAAACAGTTTTTTTCAGAGTAACTCTCTCTCTCTTCCAGGGTTGGGTACTGGTTTAGGTATGTTGATGAAGTGTTGTGCTTACGGACAGGTACTACCAGGCAACTTCAAGAATTCCTCAAGCAACTGAATTGTAAATACATTAGTATAAAAGTCACAATGGTGATTTGGGGGTAACTACATAAATTATTTGTATCTAACCACAGACATCAGTGACCATATTGATAGTTTCAAGATTTATAGGAAGTCTTCTAGCACAGATATTATAATACATGCGAATTGTCAACACCCAGTGACATATAAGCATGTCGCATAGTCTATTCCCATGAGTGAAGACAGCCGCGCGGGATTTGCCGAGCGGTCTGTGGCGCTAGAGTCATGGACTGTGCGGCTGGTCCCGGCGGAGGTTCGAGTCCTCCCCATGGGTGTGTGTGTTTGTCCTTAGGATAATTTAGGTTACGTAGTGTGTAAGCTTAGGGACTGATGACCTTAGCAGTTAAGCCCCATTAGATTTCACTCACATTTGAACATTTTTTTGAGTGAAGACAACCTCCAAATGGAATTAAATACAGTTAAACAAATAAATTCAAACAATGACTACTCTCCTACATTACTGGAGTCCATAACGCATAGAAAACAGAAACAACAAGTATATTCTCTTCTTTATCCTGTTCTCTATTTCTCGACCCACCAGCACAAGAACGCAATGGACGGTGCACTGTAACATATATAGGAAAGTCTCACTGGATGAAGCCAGAGGGCTGAAATACAAGAATTTAAAAACGTCATTTTAAGTGCACAACACTGATGTACACATTTTCCCCAGTGGTAAAGACAGCACTCCAGCTTTGTAACACGATGGAATATCTAAAATCACTAATTGTGGCAAATTCTACCTAGGTCGGTCTGGTAGGGCGATTTGCACCCGCTTGAAGGAACACGAAATAAGTTGGGAACTTATAAAAGAAGCTTCCACTTTTGCTGACCACCTGCTTAAAGAAGGCCATAGTTACAAGGTGAAACATGAAGTATTATAACACATCCAAAAGGGAATGAACTATCTTTAAATAATGGAAACCAATAAACTGCATCAGTCCAAGTTTAGTACTAAATTACCAGACACATTTCCCATACTCACCTCTTATAACAGTAGATATTACTCTCATTCCCATGCAGGCCATGTTGTAAATTATCTCTCTTACTCACATGCACCGTTTTCCTTTGTTTCAGTTAGTGTAACTTCTCTCTTACTTTGTGTTATCACTGCTGTTTCTCTTAACTGCTTAATCTCACTAGTATACCTTAACTGTTTGTAATTTAGGACCTAAAAGACAAAGTTGTTTTGTTCAGTCATGCCTTTGGAACAAGTCACCGAAGTTTATTGTTCAATTTATTTTCTTCTATGAACAACTGTTGTAATTTGGATATAGTCCACTAGTTAATCTGTCACATACTTATCTTAATTAAATAATCTACATTGCATTTACACTGAAATAATCCCTTTTGTTTTATTCCAAAATCAAACATTATCATTTATCATCTTTGCAAATGGAGATACTCCGTAGATGCACTAGCTTAAAATTTTTGATCCAACAAAATTTCACTGCACGGCATATTTATTTTTGTACCTAATAATGACGTAACATCCGAAAAGTCGTTCGTAAAAATAATAATAAATATTGTGGAATATTACACCTTTTTTGTGTGTTTTCATTCATAATGTATAATATATTCTACCAAAAACCGATGGAATAGTCAAACAGTTCAATGAACACAGATAACACGTCATTATATCATTTAGACTATTACTACTCTACTTACGACCCCCTCCCCCCCCCCCCCCCCGCCCATAGCTCTCCACACACACACTCTGCAGCCCATCTTAGTTAATCACACATAAGCTATGTGTAATGCCAAACTAAAATCATATTCATCGCCTGATATATGAGTGGTCTTTTGCCTGAATGAACAAAGTGACATTTAGTTAGCATTGAGAAATAAAGAACTAAAGTTATGGGTTTGCAGCAACATTGCTTTTTTTTTCAAAAATATTTATGAATATACATGTGGTGTCGTGCACAGTTGGTGTGAAAAACTTTTACAACTATTCTGAACCTTGCAGCAAATTAATTACAGTATGAAACTTAATTCTGCAGAAAAACATTGTAAAATATCCATGTACGTCAGGTATTTTTTTGTTTCCACACCACATTAATGCACTTCAGATACAAAATATATTTTTTTATATTTTTGTATTGTATTCGTACATACATCTATCTGGCAACTGAAATACATAGAAAAAAATTAAGTATTTACGTCATACAGCATTATAAAACAATCTTGGGAATTAGGAGCGAACATTGGAATATACTTAAGGCGATGCTTAGGCTTACCTGTTACCCAACTGGTTTTCTACCATTGCTCATTTCTGTTACTTCAGCCATTTTGAGACCTTTATAGAATTTATGGTATATTTGGGGTACATACATTAGAAGGCTCTGAATGTCTTTCAGTTTCTCAGTGCGTAGAGTAACGTAGAAGTAAATATCCTAGGTGAAGTGAAGCAACTTAAATCACTTAATAAAAGCAAGTCTTCTGGTCCAGACTGAATACCAATTAGGTTCCTTTCGGAGTATGCTGATGCATTAGCTCCATACTTAACTATCAAATACAATCGTTCGGTCGACGAAAGATCCGTACAAAAAGACTGGAAAGATGCACAGGTCACACCAATATTCAAGAGAGGTAGTAGGAGTAATCCACTAAATTACGAGCCCATATTGTTAACGTCGATATGCAGCAGGATTTTGGAACATATCATCATCATCATCAGTTATCTGCTATATTAGCAGGTCCTTTGCCTCTCCATTTTCTGCGATCCATTGCTTCCTTCTTAAGGCTGCTGTATGTTGTACCGTCCATCATGTCATCCAGTATCTGGAATCTCTTCCTTCCTCGCTTTCTTTTCCCTTCTACATAACCTTCTAAAACTGTTTTTATCAGTCCGTCATTCTTTCTTAATATATGTCCAATCCAATTTCTTTTTCTTCTCTTTATTACATCTAGTAACTGCCTTTTCTCTCCCACTCTTCTCGGTACCTCTTCATTTTTTTCTCTGTCCATCCAACTTATTCCTTCCATCTTCCGCCATGTCCAGATCTCAAAAGCCTCCAGCCTTTCTCTGTCTTTTTTCCTCATAGTCCATGTTTCAGCGCCATATAGAAGAACACTCCATACAAGACATTTTATGAGTCTCTTTCTGAGTTCTCTGTCCATACCGCTGCAGAAGATTCTCCTTTTCTTATAAAACGCCTCTTTTGCCATTGCTATCCTTGTTTTAATTTCTGTGGTGCACTTCCAGTCGGTGTCTATCCTGCTTCCAAGATACTTAAAATTTTGCACCTGTTCTAGTTTTTCTCCATTCAGCACAATTTTTAGTTCCTTATTTCCTCCTATTGCCAATACTTTTGTTTTATTTGTGTTAATTTTCATTCCATATTTTTTTCCGTTAGTTGCAATGGTGTCCACCAAATCCTGTAATTCTTTTTCCCCTGTGGCTAGAAGGACCATGTCATCAGCAAATCTCAAGCACCCTACTCTTCTTCCTCCAATTTCTACTCCTTTGTCATCTAATGAGCATTGGTCAATCATATTTTCCAAGTACAGGTTGAAAAGAGTAGGTGATAAACAGCTTCCTTGTCTTACTCCTTTCCCTAGTCTGATCCAGTTCGTACTTTCTCCTCTCACTTTAACTGAAACTTTTTGATTAAGGTACAATGAGTTTATAAGTCTTCTGGTTTTCCAGTCCACTCTCTTTTCCCTCATAATAGTCGCCAGCTTGTCCCAAACCACATTGTCAAATGCCTTTTCTAAATCGATGAAGCACATATATAGGTCTCTTCCTTTTTCAATAAACCTTTCTCCTAAGATTCGTAGGAGCCCTATTGCATCTCTGGTGCCCGTATTCCGTCTAAAGCCAAACTGCTCCTCGCCGAGATTCTCCTCTATTACTTTTTCAAGTCTTTTATTAATTATTCTTAACATCACTTTGGCTGCATGTGAAATGAGGCTGATTGTCCTGTGCTCGCTGCATTTCTTGGTTCCTTGTTTTTTCGGCAATGGAATCATTACTGTTGTCAAAAAGTCCTCAGGCCATTCACCACTGTCATATATTTTATTACATAACCTCAATATTTCTCTTATTCCATTGTGGTTCAAGCATTTTAGTATTTCTCCCGGTATTGTATCTGTACCTACTGCTTTGCCATTTTTCATTGCAGCAATAGCAGACTTTACTTCTTCCATTATGATGGTCGGTCCTTTCTCTTCATCACTTACACTGTTGTGTGATTCAAGTTCCAGAGTTTCTGGTTTGCTATTTGTGTCATATAGCTCTTTTATATATTCTTCCCATCTCTGGAGGATATCGTCACGATCTTTATACACTACCTCTTCGTCTTTACTCAAAATTTCCATAGTAGCATTTCCTGCTCTGTTTTGTTCCCATGTCATAGTCTTTACTCTGTTGTATAGTAAGTCGTATCTTCCTTTCCTGTACAGTTCTTCAATTTCATCACATTCCTCTTTTAGCCATTTTTTCCTAGCCTGCTCTGTTTCTCTTCGCAGTTCATTATTTAACCTTCGGTATATCTTTCTTGCATCTTCAGTGTTCTTGTTTTTCAATTTTCTTCTCTCCTCCATCTTGGAAATCATTTCTTGTGTGACCCATGGTTTTTTTGACCTTTTCCCTTTTACATATCCTATATTTTGCTGTCCTGCTTTAATGATTCCTTCTTTCAGCATATTCCAGTACTCGTTGGCATTATCAGGTGCTTCTTTGTCTCGTAATGCGTTTAGAAAGTCCCGAGACAGCATTTCTGTAATTTGTTCTTTGTTGGACCTTATCTTCTCTAGATCCCATTTCTTCACCATTGTCGCCTTTTTCAGTTTTTTCATTCTTATTTCTATTTCTGCCATAAGTAAGTTGTGGTCACTATTAATATCTGCACCTGGTAATGTGTGCACCTTCTTGATTCCATTCCTGTATCTTTCTTCTACCAGTATAAAATCGATTTGGTTTCTATATTTATCCCCTGGTGATTTTCAAGTGTAGAGCCTCCTCTTATGGTTCTTGAACCATGTGTTTGCCACTATCAGCTGCCTTTCCCTGCAGAAGTCAATTAACCATTCACCTCTGTCATTTCTCTTTCCAAGACCATGACTGCCTACTATGTTTCCCTCTTTCCCTTCTCCCACAATGGCGTTCCAGTCTCCCATTACTATTTTGCAGCATTTTTTATTTTCGTCCATTATTCTCTCTATTACATTGTACGTTTCCTCTACAATTTGGTCATCATGTTCTGAAGTTGGCATATACACCTGGACAATCAGTAAATCTTTTTGTGCTCCTTTCAGCCTTACACCAATAACCCGGTCATTTGCATAGTCTACATATTCCACACATTTAGCCAATTCCTTTGTCATAATCATTCCTACTCCATTAATTCCTTTTACTTCTCCTCCTGAGTAGTAGAATACATATTCATCTGACTGCAACTCTCCTTGTCCATTCCATCTTACTTCAGCAACTCCTACGAGGTCCATATGATTCTTTTCCATCTCTCTTTTAAGGTTTTCTAGTTTTCCTGCTTGTAGCAGAGTTCTGACATTCCAGGTACCAATTCTCGTTTTGATTTTTTGCCTCCTTTCAAGTTGTCCCCCCCCCCCCCCCCCGGAGATCCGAATGGGGGACTATTTTACCTCCGGACACTGATTTAACATGAGAGGAAGCCATTTTTTGTGCATAAAATGGAGACTGCATTATGCAGGGAAGATAATCTGCGGTGGTATTCCGTTGCCTTCCGCAGTTCTGGAGGCCGCCCCTAACATGGGATACAGACGCCTTTTGCAGCCGCCCGCTCCGGGTCAGACGCTGCATGAGAAGTATAGGTTGGAAAATGAAAGACCCCTAGCCCTCGAAACCTAATAGCGTCAGGGTCGGAAAAGAACAAGAGCTGGCCGAGGGTGGCCAGATAGGAAAGATAAGAGTGAGGAGCCTGGCATAAGTAAGTGGAAGCAATGCCAGGACTCAGCTCGGGGCCCCGTGGTCGCCAGCCACGTATCACTAGGTGTGACTCCCTGAGGAACATATATTGTGTTCAAACATTAGGAATTACCTCGAAGAAAACTGTCTATTGCCACACTGTCGACATAGGTTTAGAAAACATCGTTCTGTGAAACACAACTAGCTCTTTATTCACATGAAGTGTTGAGTGCTATTGACAAGGGACTTAATATCGATTCCTTATTTCTGGATTTCCGGAGGGCTTTTGACACTGTACCACACAAGCAGCTAGTAGTGAAATTGCGTGCTTATGGAATAGCCGCTCAGTTATGTGACTGGATTTGTGATTTCCTGTCAGAGAGGTCACAGTTCTTAGTAATTGACGGAAATTCATCGAAAAAAACAGAAGTGATTTCTCGCGTACGGAATGACATAGGTGTTCGTTCTTTCCGCGCTCTGTACGAGATTGGAATAATAGAGAATTGTGAAGGAGGTTCGATGAACCCTCTGCCAGGCACTTAAACGCGATTTGCAGAGTATCCATGTAGATGTAGATGTAGATGCCAACCTAAGAAAGTAAATAATAGTTACACAATGGAAGTTTTTGGTACTCTGAAACTTTATGCGAAAGGTATATACTTATCTCTTCGTGTTATGGGCTGCCGCATGTTTATGTCTCGCTGGTAAATATATTATTCGATGATCTTGAGTGGCTTCGAGAGAGTCTCCTGTTCCATTCAAATGAAACTGAGAAAACAAAACCTAGACTATGAAGTACATTACTTCAGAGTAATGGTGGACAATACAACATGAAGACGTTAAACACTATATTTTAATTATACTGAATTTAAAACCGAAAATGTAATGAAGATTCAATTGAGTTAATGAATAACCTGTATTGGTCTGTAAATCAGATAGTTGTGCAGCAGATGTAATGTTCCTCTGTCACCATTATTCGCTGTGTACGAATCGACGAGTCCTGAATCTTCTTCGCGACTTCCCTCGTTCTTCTTCGCCGGTCGCTAACAGAGAACACAACTATTTTATGCTTGTGCATTTCGTAAACAAAATCGGTGATCTGAGCGAGCGACAACTGCCGCTGGAGAATGCTGCGGCCGGAATTCACGATAAGGAGCAGGTTCTGTGAGATGTAGCGGGTCGTTTCAGAGCGTGGAGGGACCATGACGGATACTCCGTCTGGCATGCGTCGCCACGAGCAATGCATCCTATATGAAGACAGGTCCACTTCACTCTGACACACGGTATTCGTTGCTGAGCTTTTCCGACGTCGAAGGGCTCAGTGGTCCCCTATTCTGATGAGGTAATGGCAATCGAAACCGGGGCCGTCCACTCCGATGGCAACAACGCTTACTATTCGGCTACGGAGATTGTGTTGTGGTTTATTTTATAACTTATTTAATGAGCATATCGATAATCAATGGCCGGCCGCTGTGGACGAGCGATTCTATGCGCTTCAGTCCAGGACCGCGCTGCTGCTACGGCCGCAGGTTCGAATCCGGCCTCGGGCATGGATGTGAGTGTTGTACTTAGATTAGGTAGGTTTAAGTAGTTCTAAGTCTAGGGGACTGATGACTTCACATGTTAAGTCCCATAGTGCTTAGAACCAGTTGAACCATTTTTGATAATCAATGTAACTTCGTCTGCAGACGATTTTCTCATTCTGGGATTATCCAAGTGACAAATTTACTAAGGACCTCATAGGAATGTTTAAAGTGTTCCATGATCGTTTGCCATATCGCAACATTTTCGCACAGTTACCGCAAGTGTTAAACTGTAATCCAAAATGTACCAGTTGGTAATATTTTTATTAATGTGAGATACTACTCTTGTTTAAGAAATGTCCAGAGACGGTTTGTACAACATATTTATCTCAACAAGGCTCTGTCACAGTCGCTCAAAGTACAGGGTGACCCAAAAGTCTGTTAATATTTGAAAACGCATTAATTCACAGTATAATGAAGAGAGGTAAGAAGACTTGACACACATGCCTGAAATGACACGGCGTTTTATTAAATCAATATCCAGTGCAAAAGCCGGCCTAAGATGGCGCTGGACAGGAACACATCTGTGGTGCGAGGTACGCCGATGTGTTACTCAATCGCATCATTCCTAGCCTAGCAAATAAACACCCACTGGAAAGTACGACTGTTATGCAGAATGGCGCTCCACCCTTTATTGCTACACTCGTGGAAGATCTCTGACGCACATCGTTTGGTGAGGATGACGTACTGAGACACCACGTCTGTCATTTTTGGCCTCGCAGGTAGCCAGATATCAATCCATGTGATTATTGTTTGTGGAGTTAACTGAAATCGCCAGTGTGCCTTCTTTTTCCTTTATTGAGTTTAAGGCAGGCGATAAAAACTGTGACTTAAACTGTAAAATTGACGAAAGTTGTGGAAGTTAAAACATAAAACAAACGGGTGGCGATGCTAATTAAATACACAGGAAGCAGACAGGTAAAATGATAGACAGACAATTTAAAAAAAACGCGGAGATAGTCTGGTTTCCGTTTGCAAGAGATATAAAAATCACAACCAGCGCCAATATGGTTTCTGTTTGCAACACGGAAAAAGACGCACAACACTTAACACTCACTTAAAACACTACACTAAAAAGTTGGCACGAAGATGACACAGCACAGCCAAGGGCAGACGGGGGGGACCTGGACAGATGAGGGGGAAAAAGAAAGGGGGGAGAAGAGAAAAAACGAAGTACGGGTGGAGAGGAGCCGATGGAGGGAGAGGACTCATAAGGAGAGGGGGGGGCAGGGCAGATGCGAGAGGGGAGAGGCAGAGGAGGGGAATGCAAAAAGAACTCTGTGGAGAGAAGGGAGTCAAAGAAAGTGTAGGCGGGGAAGAGGGAGCCTGGGAAAAGGACAGAGGAAGGGAGGGGAAGATGAGGATCAGAGTTGATAGGAAGGATAAATGGAGCTAGAGAGGGCATCATCCGGGAAGGGGAGTCGATGAAAGCCACCTTGGGAAAGGAGATGAAGGGTGTAGAGGTGGAGCCATGGCAGAGGTTAGGGATTGGAGAGGAGCAACCAGGAGATGATGGGGATTAGGTTGGCGAGAGGTGTAGAGGACACTGATATGTTCAAGGAAAAGGAGCAGATGGGGGAAAGGAATCAGGTCGTAGAGGATCTGAGTGGTGGTCAGGAGGTGTATACTGAAGGCAAGGCAGAGTGCATGATGCTCGAGGATCTGGAGGGACTTATAGAATTTGGGGGGTGGGGCGGATATCCAGGTGGGATTGGCATGACAGAGGGTGAGACGGAGTAAGGATTTGTAAGTGTGGAGGATGGTAGAGGGTTTCAACCCCCATGTCCAGCCAGACAGGAGTTTGAGGAGTCAGAGGCGGTTGTGGGCTTTGGATTGGACAGAGCAGAGATGAGGGATCCATGTGAGGTGACGGTCAATGATGAGGCCATGGTAGGTGAGGGTGGGGGAGAGGAGGACAGGACGGGCAAAGACGGTAAGTGAAAAATCAAGGAGCTGGAAGGAACGAGTGGTACAACCTACGATGATTGTCTGAAGTCTGCTGTGATCCACCGACCTCACAAGGGAAGCTAAATACAATGTCCAAAGGCTGTTTCTCACCATACCTACTGATACGCTGGAAGTGCTATTCACAACATTGTCCTCGACTACAGGTATTGTTAATAAGTGACAGCCGACAGGTTGAATATTATTAAAGGAACATCGTCTTTGCAAAAGATCTGGTGTTACGCTAATTATTTCTTCTGTGTCATGTGTATCGCCATCTGTTGGTTATTTTGTGTAGTTTCCTCGCTTTCAATAAAACCCTGTGTCATTTCATGGATGTGTGTCAATCTTTACGTCTGTGTCAACATGTTCCTTGAAGCATTGAATTTTCAAATGTTATTGGACTTTTGGGTCACCCGGTACGTAATGACGGATGGATTGTCGAATATTCTCAGGTACTCAATAACTGTACGTTCAGATGAGGGGTTACACCACACTGGAACGTTGCAGAATGTCATATGAATATCAATGGAAATGTGCATCAGCCCTCAGGAACGATTCAACGCAAAACAAACCCACAGTAGTATGCCGGGAGCAGGCGATACATTTATGCGGGCTATCAGCAGCGGCAGTCAGAATGCTAAAAGAGACGGTGTGTTCAGACGGCGGCGCATTAGTAGCGCAACTGGAAGCAGCAGCACAAGTGGAGGGGGTGAGAGTGGTCGGCTGCCCGACAAGTTGACGCCACGCCGCCAGCTCCCCGGGGACGCAGCAGCGTGGCGGGGCGTTGTTTGGAGCTGCAGCTCGCAGCCCGGCCCAACTTGTAGCCGTCCCTCAGCCGCAGGCGTGTAGCCGTGTAGGCGCTTCCGACACGTCCCCGGGGGCCGGCGCCGGCGCTTCTCACTGCTGCTCCCGCCTTCTTCCTCCCAGACAAACGGCTGTTTCGCACAACACATAATCTGCCGCGTCTTATCCCTACACAATTTTCTTAACGGCGGCACCGGACGTAGTCTCCGATTATCGTGGCTGTAAATTTCAGATGTGGACTCTGATTATACTTTAGTGGTTACGAAATGTAAATTAAAACTGAAGAAATTACAAAAAGTTAGAAAACAAGAAGGGACCTTGAAAAGTTAAAAGAAGCAGAAGTTGTTGAGAGTTCCAAAAGGAGCACTATAAAACGGATACTGAAAGAGACGAAAGGAATCAAACTAGAGGATGAATGGGTAGTTTCGAGAGATCAAATAGTAAAGTCAGTAGATGATCAAATAGGTAAAAATACACGTCTTAGCATACATCGTTGGATACCACAGAAAATACCGAATGTAATTGACGAAAGGAAAAAAAAAAATCCTTTCACTAAAACAGGCGAAACAGAATACAAACTGCAACGGATCATCACCAGGTCGCGACAGTCCGCGACTGCTGGCCGCTTTTGTGAGTGATAACACGAGTTTGCCAGTGTCCGTGGGACTGCGGCTATTCTCCAGTTTGGAGATAAGGAAGGCTTCTCTTACTCTAGCTAGCACGTGCTGACCTGTCCGACTGGGTTGTTTGGTAAGGCGAGGTTGCTCCCCACAGAATATTGGCGTTTTCTCTACCCTTTTGGAACAAACTTGTGACAGCGCCGGCACGCAGCAGCGCTTTACAGATGTCCTCTGAGAGGTAGCAGGGAATGGCCCATCGCAGTGACTATTTCCTGCTGCGGTGGTCTATTGGCCGAAATATCGGCATGTGAAAATAATCTCGTGGAGTTGGGGACAGCTCGCTAAATAGAACACTCTGACGGTGGCAGTGGTAAGGTTCAGGAGATGAGTTTCATCCTTCTGTAACCGCAGAGGTGAGGAGGTGTATTTTGGTAGTCCATAGCCAAGGAGCAGTAGGGAGTGTTCGGAAGTGCCTTCCTTTTCTCCCACTTGCGAAACGTCTTAACCTGTCGTTGGTTTTCGAGATGTCTAAGAGGCGGCGTAACAGAGCTTAGAGCAACAGGCTAGTTGGGGTCGTTGTCTGGCAGACGAAGAGGACTTGGGAACGGACATTAGAAGAGTATAAGCGGTGTTTTGCTTCAACAGAAATTTGAAGAATGGAGTTCCCGTGTATGCCCTTACGCTCTTTGACTTACGATTGCATTTCTGTGATGTTTACAGAGGAGATGGTAGAAACCCGTTGGTGATAGTACACAGACTGATTCAGGCGTTCGTTGCCCAATCCAGTGGTTCGAATTAGGAGTCATTTGAGAGTATTCAAACTGCCGCAGGGTATAGAGTAGTGGTATAGTGGAACAGACTAATTCAGCCTTGCTTCGAGAGTCTAAGCGAGACTGGCGACCCTTATTTGGCTTTATGGCGAAGATGATCAGAGTCTACAAATTATCCACGACCTCCAACAGACGTTTGGGAGGAAGTGTAAGGAACAACATGTCACTTATAGTGGAACAGACTAATTCAGCCTTGCTTCGAGAGTCTAAGCGAGACTGGCGACCCTTATTTGGCTTTATGGCGAAGATGATCAGAGTCTACAAATTATCCACGACCTCCAACAGACGTTTGGGAGGAAGTGTAAGGAACAACATGTCACTTATAGTGGAACAGACTAATTCAGCCTTGCTTCGAGAGTCTAAGCGAGACTGGCGACCCTTATTTGGCTTTATGGCGAAGATGATCAGAGTCTACAAATTATCCACGACCTCCAACAGACGTTTGGGAGGAAGTGTAAGGAACAACATGTCACTTATAGTGGAACAGACTAATTCAGCCTTGCTTCGAGAGTCTAAGCGAGACTGGCGACCCTTATTTGGCTTTATGGCGAAGATGATCAGAGTCTACAAATTATCCACGACCTCCAACAGACGTTTGGGAGGAAGTGTAAGGAACAACATGTCACTTATAGTGGAACAGACTAATTCAGCCTTGCTTCGAGAGTCTAAGCGAGACTGGCGACCCTTATTTGGCTTTATGGCGAAGATGATCAGAGTCTACAAATTAACCACGACCTCCAACAGACGTTTGGGAGGAAGTGTAAGGAACAACATGTCACTTATAGTGGAACAGACTAATTCAGCCTTGCTTCGAGAGTCTAAGCGAGACTGGCGACCCTTATTTGGCTTTATGGCGAAGATGATCAGAGTCTACAAATTATCCACGACCTCCAACAGACGTTTGGGAGGAAGTGTAAGGAACAACATGTCACTTCATTTGTCACGCGCACCGCACTGCGCTAAGCGTTCGTGGACTCTGGTCACAGCCGCGACAGTACTTCACCAGACGCAACAGAAGCTCCCAGATGACCGACGAGGAGAAATGTTTCAAAAGGTTCAAATGGCTCTGAGCACTACGGCACTTAACATCTGTTGTCATCAGTCCCCTAGAACTTAGAACTACTTAAACCTAATTAACCGAAAGACATCACACACATCCATGCCCGAGGCAGGATTCGAACCTGCAACCGTAGCGGTCACGCGGTTCCAGACTGAAGCGCCTAGAACCGCTCGGCTTCTCCGGTAGGTAGTGCAAAATGGCTAACCCGGAATGCGTAGTGGACCAATGTAAGGATATTAAAGAATATACTGCTAAGGGAAAGACAAATACCGCCTACAGGAAAATTAAGGAGCTGTTAGGAGAAAAGAAAAGCCGCTGTATGAGCATCAGGGGCCTGGATCTAAAACCAGTACAAAGCAGAGAGTTGAAAGCTGAAAGGTGGATGGAGTATGTAGGAGGGCTATACAAAAGCAATTGAAGGCGATATTATACAAAGAGAAGAAGCTGTAGATGAAGATTAGACAGAAAATACAATGCTGCGGGAAGAATTTGACAGAACAGTCGAAACAAGGCCCCTAGAGTATATAACATTCCGTCAGAATTACTGATTTCCTTTGGAGAGCCAACCGTAAAAACTACTTTGAATTGGTATGCAAGATATTTGAGACAAATGAAATCCCCTCACACTTCAAGAATAATTTAGTAATTTCAGTTCCAAAGTAAACAGGTCCCGACAAGTGTGAATAAGTCATGCTTGCAGAGTACTAACACGAGTATTTACAGAAGAATGGAAAAACTGGTAGAACCCGACCTCGGGAATAATCACTTTGGATTCCGAACAAGTGCTGGAACATTCGAGGTAATACGGACCCTATGATTTATCTTACAAGGTAGATTAAGGAAGGACAAACGTACATTTATAAAATTTGTAAACTTAGCGAAAGCTTTTGAAAATGAACACTGAAATACACCCACCGGAATTCTGAAGGCAGTGGGAGTAAAATACAGGAAGAGAATAGTTATACAGGATGTTACAAAAAGGTACGGCCAATCTTTCAGGAAACATTCCTCACACACAAATAAAGAAAATATGTTGTGTGGACATGTGTCCGGAAACGCTTTCTTTCCATTTTAGAGCTCTTTGCGTGTGAGGAATGTTTCCTGAAAGTTTGGCCGTACCTTTTTGTAACACCCTGTATACAGTTTGTTAAGACGGCACTTACACAGTTGAAGGGCATGAAAGGAAAGCACTGGATGAGAAAACGGTGAGACAGGATTGAAGGTTATCCCTAATGTTATTCAATCTATATATTGAGCAATCGGTACAGGAAACCAAAGACAAATTTGGAACAGAAATTAAGGTTGAGGGAGAAGAAATAAAAAGTTTCAGGTTTGTGGATGACATTGTATTTCGGTTAGAGACATCAAAAACTTGAAAGAGCAGTTCAACGGAATGTGCAGTGTACTGAAAGAAGAACGTAGGATTAACACTAACAAAAGCTAGACAAACATAATGGAATATAATTGAATGAAATAAGGCGATGCTGAGTGAATTAGACTGGGAAATAAGACACTAAAACAAGCAGATACGTTTTGCTATTTGGCTTAAAAAACGACTGATGATGGCCGAAGTATCGAGAATATGTGATGTAAAGTGGTAATGGCAAGAAAAACGTTGCTGAAGAGGAGAAATTTTACGACATTGAACATATATTTAAGAGTCAGGAAGTGTTTTTTGAAACTATTCTGAAAAAATGCACTACTCTACATAAAATTCTTAATGTATCCTATTGCATGCTTAAAATGCAAACCTTGTGAGTTACGCTACCCAAAAAAGATTTTGTACCTTGTTAGTGAATGGACGTATGCAGAATAGCTCATTTAGTTGATTTTCAAATCACCTATAACAATAACCTTGCGTACTGCAGTTGTACTTAAATTAGGTGCTTAATTAATTACAGACCATATGTACAAATGTTAAGAATGCGATCTATTTATAGTTACAAGTACATGGTTTAGTCATATTAGTGTGACCTGTGACTAAGTTCGACGCCAACGCTCAAGAACCACTCACAGACAGCCGGTGGCTGCTCTAGCAGTGAAGGATATACTAAGCTTGTCTGAAGGACGCGGAAAACAGTGTAGTCGTCCTCCTAATGCGGAAAGGAGCGATTTCTCTTACGTTAAGGCATGATAATTAGCTTTCGGAACAAGGCTGGAAGCATTTCAGAAACTGCCGAATTTGTAGACTGTTAGCATGGCGCTGTGGTTAAAGTATACCGTGCACGTCTAAATGTGACTATCCAAAATAGGCGGGGAGGCAACTGCGGTGCACTATGAGCACTGAATGACAGGTGAACGACGCATGCGGAAATGTATACAGGCGAATAGAAGTGCAGCTGTAGAGCAACTGACCGCTCATATGTCCCAAAGGGTTACCAAAAGTGTCTCCTCATGACCGTTTTGCAAACGTTGCTGCGTGTGGTCCTCTACAGCAAGTACCAGGTTCATGCAACAATGAAGAATGCAGACGAAAGCTGTAATTTGCGTGCTAAAAGCAACTGGACGTCCACTGAATTGCGGCAGGTGGCGCATTCAGATGAATCTCGTTTTATGCTCCAGCGGACACAAAGCAAACAGTCTGGAACAACCGTCGGAAAGGTCCAGACCGGAGGAGGGAGTATCTTTGTCTGGGGAACGTTCTCGTTGCAATCCATATGCGGCCTCGTCATTCTGGATGGCACAATACACCAAAACAAGTATACTATGTGATCAAAAGTGTCCAGACACCCACAAAAACATACATTTTTCATATTACGTGCATTGTACTCCACCTGCCAGGTACTCCACATCAGCGACCTCTGTTGTCATTAGAAATCCTGAGAAAGCAGAATGGGGGGTTCCGCGGAACTAACGGACTTGGAAAGTGGTCAGGTGCTTCAGTGTCACTTGTGTCATACGTCAGTACGCCAGATTTCCACACTCCTAAACATCCCTAGGTCCCCTGTTTCCGATGTGATAATGAAGTGGAAACGCGAAGGGACACATACGGCACAAAAGCGTACAGGCCAACCTCGTCTGTTGACTGACACAGACCGCCGACACTTGAAGAGGGTCGTAATGCGTAATAGGCAGACAGACATCTATGCAGACCATCACATAGGAAATCCAAACTGCATCAGCATCCACTGCCAGTACTATGACAATTAGGCGGGAGGTGAAAATACTTGGATTTCATTGTCAAGCGGCTGCGCGTAAGCAACCCATCACGCCGGTAAATGCCAAACGACGTCTCGCTTGGTGTAAAGAGCGTAAACATTTGACGATAGAACAGTAGAAAAACGATGTGTGCTGTGACGGATCACGGTACACAATGTGGCGATCCGATGGCAGGGTGTGGGTTTGGCGAATGCCCGATGAACGTCATCTGCCAGCGTGTGTAGTGCCAAAATTCGGAGGCGGTGGTGTGGTCGTGTTTTTCATAGAGGGGGCTTGTACCCACTGTTGAAGAGCAATTCAGGGATGGCGATTGCCTTTTTCAACATGATCGAGCATCTGTTCATAATGCACGGCCTGTGGCGGACAATAACATCCCTGTAATGGACTGGCCTGCGAAGAGTCCTGACAAATCCTATGGAACACCTTTGGGATGTTTTGGAATGCCGACTTCATGCCAGGCCTCACCAATCGACATCAATACCCCTCCTCGGTGCAGCACTCCGTGAAGAATGGGTTGCCATTCCCGAAGGAACCTTCCAGCACCTGACTGAACGTATGCCTGCGAGAGTGGAAGCTGTCACCAAGGCTAGGGATGGGCCAACACCAAATTGTATTCCAGCATTACCGATGGAGGGCGCTACATAACTTGTAAGTCATTTTCAGTCAGGTGTCCGGATACTTCTGATCACATAGTGTATGTATCTATCCTGGGGGACCATATCCAGCCCTACATGCAGTTTGTCCTTCCTCTGCACGATGGCATCTACCAACAGAACAATGCAAAGTGTCACGCAGCTCGCAGTGTACATGTTTCGCATGAAGAGTACCAGCTCCAATTTACCATACGGTCTCGGCCACCAAACTCGTCGGATTTAAGCCCAGTCGAGGATCTGCGGGACCACCTAGATCGGGCTGTTCGTGCCATGGATCCTCAAGTGAGGAACCTAGTGCACCTTCCACGGCACTGGAGTCGGCATGGCTACACATCTCTGTCGGTACCTACCAGAATCTCACTGGCTATCCTCCTGCACGTCCCGCAGTGGTTATTGGTGCAAAAAGTGGCAATTAAAGCCTTTGAGAGGTGGTGCGTTAATATGACTGGACTGTATACTTTGCACTTTTTATATTTCATTGCTTCAGTAGATAGAGTTCTGTGTTAAGTACCGAATGATATATACTGAGTATTGTCAATATTTAATGACAATCTATTTGTCTCCATCATGTGTTGATAAGTTGAAGTATTTTATTAGCTGCCTTTCGTATGCAAGGACTGGAACTACTTTTTAAATCTGTAATTGTATCACACACGAAAAGGATAAGATGACAGTTTTCTGATAAGGCAGATGGAGGATCATTATGTGTATCAAGACCAATACAAGACCGAAAGTAGAAGCCTGTGGTACACCATGTACAATTGGCTCAAATTCCAAGTGCCTGTTGTTATGCAATAGACATGGAATTGCACAGTCTCTTCAGATAAGACCAAAACTATAAACTTGCTGTGTTTTCAGTTTCAAAATATTTTAACTTTTACATGTGGATATCATGGTTCATGCCATGAGGAGCCTGTGGCCAGTCACAAAATATTCGAAATTGTAATTATTTCTGATTTACAGATATGATATATCACCCGTTAGCGGAAATATAGCCTGTTCACTTAACAGTAACTGAAATCTCAAACTGACATTGGGTCAAGTGTGTGATGTTTGCAACTGGTTGAGAACTTTACACATGATGGGGTACGTACACTACTGGCCATTAAAATTGCTACACCACAAAGATGACATACTACAGACGCGAAATTTAATCGACAGGAAGAAGATGCTGTGATATGCAAATGATTAGCTTTTCAGAGCATTCACACAAGGGTGGCGCCGGTGGCGACACCTACAATGCGCTGACATGAGGAACGTTTCCAACGCGATTTCTTATACACAAACAGCAGTTGACCGGCGTTGCCTGGTGAAACGCTGTTCTGATGCCTCTTGTAAGGAGTAGAAATGCTTACCATCACGTTTCCGACTTTGATAAAGGTCGGATTGTAGCCTATCGCGATTGCGGTTTATCGTATCGCGACAATGCTGCTCGCGTTGGTCGAGATCCAATGACTGTTGGCAGATTATGGAAACGATGGGTTCAGGAGGGTAATACGGAACGCCGTGCTGGATCCCAACGGCGTCGTATCACTAGGAGTCGAAATGACAGGCACGTTTGCAGCAACATGGACTACCAGCTCGGAGACGATGGCTGAGGTTACCCTTGACGCTGCATCACAGACAGGAGCGCCTGCGATCGTGTACTCAACGACGAACCTGGATGCACGAATGGCAAAACGTCATTTTTTCGGATGAATTCAGGTTCTGTTTACAGCATCATGGTGGTCGCATCCGTCATTGCCGACATCGCGGTGAACGCACATTGGAAGCGTGCATTCGTCATCGCCATACTGGCGTATCACCCTGCGTGATGGTATGGGGTGCCACTGGTTACACGTCTAGGTCAACTCTTGTTCGCGTTGGCGGCACTTTGAACAGTGGACGTTACATTTCAGATGTGTTATGACCCGTGGCTCTACCCTTAATTTGATCCCTGCAAAACGCTACATTTCAGCAAGATAATGCACGACCGCATGTTGCAGGCCCTGTACGGGCCTTTCTGGATACAGAAAATGTTCGACTGCTACCCTGGCCAGCACATTCTCCAGATCTCTCACCAACTGAAAACGTGTGGTGAACGGTGGCCGAGCAACTGGCTCGTCACAATAAGCCAGTCATTACTCTTGATGAACTATGGTATCGCGTTGAAGCTGCATGAGCAGCTGTACCTCTACATGCCATCGAAGCTCTGTTTGACTCAATGACCAGGCGTATCAAGGCCATTATTACGGGCAGAGGTGGTTGTTCTGGTTACTGATTTCTCAGGATCTATGCACCCAAATTGCGTGAAAATGTAATCACATGTCAGTTCTAGTATAATATATTTGTCCAATGAATACCCGCCTATCATCTGCATTTCTTCTTGGTGTAGCATTTTTAATGGCCAGTAATGTATTATTGGTACGTCTCCTGCTGAAGTCACGCCAGGGTTCTAAAATCTCGGAGCTTCTCTTCAATAACTCTGTATAGTTGCTGCTGGGATTTGAGGTACCACGTAGTATTTGTGCAGTGCCACTTATCACAGGAAAACTGATAACTTAAAGAAAAAGTATCTCCGTACTTTACTTCCAACTTCACGAAGCATTTTTTTGATCATGTGGCAGTGGGCGTGCCACAGTTGTTTCAGAAGGTACACGCTGCAGCGGGTACGGCGGTATAACTAGAGTGGGGCTCACAGTGGGCGAAGTGCAGCAGGTACTGTTCGTGCAATCGGCGGCGATGCGCGCATTATGCGTGCGGCGTTCGTGCGTGGGCGCTCCCCGGCTGCAGATAACGGCGCCTGGCAGCCCTTACGCATGTCTGGCCGCGCTGCGTGTCTGGCGACAGATCCGGCCGCTGAAGCGTCACGCGGCGTTGCAGGGACGCAGGGAGCCGGCGAAAGCCGGTCTCGCGATGCAGCACACGACGTCGGTTCCCACTGGCGCACTCACGCCATCCTAAATACCGCCATTTGTCAAATCTGAACGCAGCCTCACAAACAAAACACACGATTATGTCTGACGAATGAATAATCGTATGGCGTGAATGAACCAACAAGGCATTTTGTCATCAAAGAAGCTGTTGTACCCTGATTATGCAACAAAACGTTTAACCGAGCCTATGGCTAATCCATAGCAACGTTTACGTTACAGTCAGAGATGATGAGACAAGCCTATTGACTTCACCTACATCTACATCTACATTTATACTCCGCAAGCCACCCAACGGTGTGTGGTGGAGGGCACTTTACGTGCCATTGTCATTACCTCCCTTTTCTGTTCCAGTCGCGTGTGGTTCGCGGGAAGAACAACTGTCGGAAAGCCTCCGTGCACGCTCGAATCTCTCTAATTTTACATTCGTAATCTCTTCGGGAGGTATAAGTAGGGGGGGAAGCAATATATTGGATACCTCATCCAGAAACGCACCCTCTCGAAACCTGGACAGCAAGCTACACTGCGATGCAGAGCACCTCTCTTGCCGAGTCTGACACTTGAGTTTGCTAAACATCTCCGTAACGCTATCACGCTTACCAAATAACCCTGTGACGAAACACGCCGCTCTTCTTTGGATCTTCTCTGTCAACCCGACCTGGTACGAATCACACACTGATGAGCAATACTCAAGTATAGGTCGAGCGAGTGTTTTGTAAGCCACCTCCTTTGTTGATGGACTACATTTTCTAAGGACTCTCCCAACGAATCTCAACCTGGCACCCGCCTTACTAACAATTAATTTTATATGATCATTCCACGTCAAATCGTTCCGTACGCATACTCCCAGATATGTTACAGAAGTAACTGCTACCAGTGTTTGTTCCCCTATCATATAATCATACATTAAAGGATCCTTCGTTCTATGTATTCGCAATATATTACGTCTAGGTTAAGGGTCAGTTGCCACTCCATGCACCAAGTGACTATCCCGTTCAGATCTTACTGCATTTCGCTGCAATTTTCTAATGTTGCAACTTCTCTGTGTACTACAGCATCATCAGTGAAAAGCCGCATGGAACTTCCGACACTATCTACTAGTTCATTTATATATATTCTGAAAAGCAATGGTCCCATAACACTCCCCCTGTGGCACGCCAGAGGTTACTTTAACGTCTGTAGACGTCTCTCCATTGAGAACAACATGCTGTGTTCTGTTTGTTAAAAACACTTCAATCCAGCCACACAGCTGGTCTGATATTCCGTAGGCTCTTACTTTGTTTTTCAGACGACAGTGCGGATCTGTATCAAACGCCTTCCGGAAGTCAAGGAAAATGGCATCTACTTGGGAGCCTGTATCTAATATCTTCCGGGACTCACGAACAAATAAAGCGAGTTGGGTCTCACACGATCGCTGTTTCCGGAATCCACGTTGATTCCTACAGAGTAGATTCTGGGTTTCCAGAAATGACAAGATAAGCGAGCAAAAAACGTGTACTAAAATTCTACAACAGATCTATGTCAGAGATATAGGCCTATAGTTTTGCGCATCTGCTCGACGACCCTTCTTGAAAACTGGAACTACCTGTGCTCTTTTCCAGTCATTGGCAACCTTCCGCTCCTCTAGAGACTTGCAGTACACGGCAGTTAGAAGGGGGGCAAGTTCTTTCGCGTACTCCGTGTAGAATCGGATTGGTATCCCGTCAGGTCCAGTGGACTTTCCTCTCTTGAGTGATTCCAGTTGCTTTTCTATTCCTTGGACACTTATTTCGATGTCAGCCATTTTTTCGTTCGTGCGAGGGTTTAGAGAAGTAACAGCAGTGTGGTCTTCCTCTGTGAACCTCACAGTTTTACTCGGCACGTACCTGTCTAAAACTAATTTTACGATTGCCTTGAACTTTTTCCATAAACACTCAACATTGTTAGTGTACATTTAGCCTGCCACGCCACTGCACGTCGTTCTGATTGCGACCATCGTCGCCTGGCAAGGGTATCGAGCTAGTTCGTGTTTCGAGCTGCAACAGTCTCTGGCCGTCTTGAAAGTTTAGCTGTGATATTCTGCATCAAGCTCACAGCCACGGATCCAGTTCATCATCACCATTTGAATTTTGCATTTAATTTCGAAATATTTTAGCCAACTAATTAGGAATTATGTACTGTGAAAGTTAGGGGTTCTAAGGTGTCAAGCAATTCTACTTTTTAGATGCTCGTCTGGATTATCGTGGCCTGGGGAACGTTCTCGTGGCATTCCATATGCGGCCTCGTCATTCTGGAAGTCACAATGTATGAAGACAAGTATGTATCTGTCCTCGGGGACCATGTCCAGTTCTACATGCGGTAGACGAGCTTCAGCCGGCGCCTGAAGGAAATGTTCCAGCGATCTAAAGGCTCCCATTCGCAGGCTGGCAATACTTTATCTGCTCAAAAAACTCCAGACCCATATTAATAGACTTGAATAAGTAATGCGACCGCCCTTTTTTTCTTCTTATGACGGCTTCAACTATGCTGGAAACACTTTCAGTGGGGTGTCTAAATATCTCTAGCGGAATGGCAGCTCATTCTTTCTCAAGAACCGAAACCGAAGAGGGTAGTGATGTTGGACTCTGCGGTCTGGTGCGAAGTCAACATTCTAACTCATTCCAAAGATGTTCCATTGGGCTCAGGTCGGTACTGTGGGCACGCTCGTCCATATCAGGAATGTTATTTTCCACCAATCATAGCCTCACACGTGATGATATACGACAGGTGCGTTGTCACGCTGATAAACTGTTTCCAAACTGCTTCTCTGCTATACACAGAACAAAATCGTGTAATATATGTTCATATTCTTCCACATTTAGCAGTTAGCGCTGGTACGGTTTCGGCTTGAGAAAGCCGCACAACCGCGCCAGCTGGCGACGTGCGGGCCGCCACACCGGACACAGGTTGGCAGAACGTTGCTGCCGCGGTCGCAGGCGCGGCTGTCGTGCTGCCCTGAGCACTTGACGCACCGCGCCGCGTTGCGGCAATACTTCGCAACATGGCCCTCGCCCTGGCACCTGAAGCACTGGGGCTGGGGGTCAATGGCGGTCGGGAGAGCCTCTGTCGTCACCGGGAAGCCCAGCAGCTTCCGCAAGTCGAAGATGTCGCTCCCGCCGTCGACCGTCTGCACGGTCACGGCATAGAGCGGCGCCCTCTTCCTGTTGGTCCGGTTGTGCAACCTTGCGGTTGCATTACCAAACCCGGCTCGCAGCAGCCCTTCCCGGACCGCTGCCTCATCACAGCACCAAGGTAGCCCCTTGAGGAGTGCCTTGGTCGTCTTCAACCTTCCTACGGAAGGTGCCTTCACACGCGCGGGCGGCGCGTCGACGATGTGGTCGGCCACTGCGACCCTGATCGCCCTGTGGTCGGCCACGTTTGCAGCTCGAACGCAGATCAGCGAGTCTGTATCGACAGACTCGTTGACCACCTCGTTCCGAACGCAATTCGTCATGGTGTCGAAGAGCGCTGTCCACCCGCCTTTGCACTTGTACAAAGGGGGGACAGGCCGCGACTCGTCTTCTCGGAGTTCCTTGCATGGTCTGCAGACTCAGGGAGTTGCACAACCGAAGGACCCTTCGTAGCGGCAGGTTTCCTCTGCGCACCCTTCTTTCCCATGCTGCGAGCCGCGGAACACGACAATCTGCACGCGTTGTAAAAACAACGCACGACAATTTGCTCTCCGCGGCGCCCACAGCACAGAAACCTCTTCACGAGCTCTCAACGGCCGAGTAAGCGAAGCGCGCAACGGCAGCGATGTGCTCGCCTCGCTAGCTCAGGCCGCTCTTAATGATGACCTCAGAAGTTAGCTCCCATAGTGCTCAGAGCCATTTGAACCATTTTCTTAGCATCTAGCGTCCGGGCTTTCAAATAAAATTTTGTGGTGTGGTGGCCCTCAACTACGTATCCTCAGACTCAGAGTTGAAACATTAAAAGTTTTGACTTGTTTCGTTGTCTAGGGGCAGGGATACGTAGTTGCCGCATTACAAGCCAAATATTGCTGGGTCTACAGTATACAATATGAATATACACATGAACCGAATGGTCGAAGGTTCCTATCACTCGGCAATTGCGAAGTTTGAATGTAACGTAGAAATTCACAAATGAAACTTTGCAATTAAGTAAAATCTGCAGGTACTATTTTTAACGATTTTAAATGATGAGTGCGATAGCAGAAGTACCTTTAATAATGCCGTTTATTACTCCAAACACTTATTGGTGTCGATGGTCCAGCAATTAAATAAATTATAAGTTGAATAACAGGGAAACAGCAGATTCCTACTTCACGTAAGTAGTTATGAGCAACAACATAGCTCGCGAGTTATTCACTTCCTAATGTATACTACGTCTTCACTGCAGAAGCCACGGAAGTTTCACAAGCGCACAAGTCGGCACTACGACATATTTCTATCTCTCGCGACCACGCGCAAACTGCTCTACTCTCCAAGTCTTTCCTGCAACTGCCCCTCACTGCTTCCCATCTAGCACTCTTCTCCCACTTCCAACCAGTCTCCCCATTAATGAGCGCTGTCATTGGCTAGAGTGCTCCCGCTCTTTCTTCAAGCCAACACACACTCACAAACGTATTGAAACACATACGAAATACTGCATTTACATTTAAATAACTTGAAATTAAATAAATATTCCTACCGCTGGACCACAAACACGCTCTAACACACATTATTAAGTACATAAACAAATCAAATAAACATATATCAAAGGAATCCAAAGGTAGGCCAGCAGCCTAATGTCTCTGTGGTTTCTAAAACACAATTTGTTCATGAATAGTATATATCGGATATAAACAAAGCCATAGACGAATAAGTATATTGATAAGCAAAGTTTTTTCGTGTAACTGTGGAGTACTTATGGCCTGAAGCGATTAATAGTAATCGGCCACTTTGACCTCCAATAACTCATGTACTGTTCAAGTTACATGCCTGTAATTCATATTTACACTAATAGCTTTCTAAAGACTCGACGATCGACAAAAACGGATGAACCGTTTAGATTTAGGCAATTCGTTGCTGGGTGTTTCTTGTATAATTTACTGTCAGATACTAAACTTTAAACTAATAAAGATATTGAAAATCTGATTACACCAAAAGAATCATTGTGCAAATAATAGTAAAGTGTATATTTCTGTTTGAGGTATCATGATTCCTCTGGCTCCTATTAATTTCTACATGAACTGTGAAATGTCTGCCATTATGGTTTCACAAAGTCCGCCATCTTTGGCACTCCCGGCATACAAATCTCCTTCATCAACACAAAGCACCTTCCGTGATACAGCGTCAACATGGAATTCCCAGCCACGTGGTCGGCCTGCACTACGCGCTGGATGTACCCCTCTTGCTCCGGCTAACGTGCGGCACCATGTGATCGCTGACGAGCTGCGGCCCGCCGAGAGCGCCTCCCCCCCCCCCCCCACCCCCTCCCCCAGCGGGGCGTCTCAAGTCGCCCGTTGCCTCACAAGTGTAATATTGGGACTAGACCTTAACCTCATACCGTAATACCACCTCTTGTGTTCTTCAGTCTTGACATTACACATGATGGTTGGTAACACTCTCCAGATAGATAGATAGCCGGCCGAAGTGGCCGTGCGGTTAAAGGCGCTGCAGTCTGGAACCGCAAGACCGCTACGGTCGCTGGTTCGAATTCTGCCTCGGGCATTGATGTTTGTGATGTCCTTAGGTTAGTTAGGTTTAACTAGTTCTAAGTTCTAGGGGACTAATGACCTCAGCAGTTGAGTCCCATAGTGCTCAGAGCCACTCTCCAGATATTTGCCAAACCCACACCCAACCATAGGATCGCCACAAAGTATAGAGTAGTTGATCTTCTAGCCTGTGGAGTCGCTCTTTATGCCACCCCAAGCGTCGCTTAGCTTTGACTACAGAACAGCATGGGTTATGACGATCTGCTCGACAGCTGTACCCCAGTCTTGTTAACTCACTACGTAGAGTCAGTGTGCTGGCAGCACTGTTGGTAGCTCTTTGGAACTCATCTCACGACTGATTCCTTCTGCTGATTTCATGCCGGCCGCGGTGGTCTAGCGATTCTAGGCGCGCAGTCCGGAACCGCGCGACTGCTACGGTCGCAGGTTCGAATCCTGCCTCGGGCATGGATGTGTGTGAAGGCCTTAGGTTAGTTAGGTTTAAGTAGTTCTAAGTTCTAGGCGACTGATGACCTCAGAAGTTAAGTCCCATAGTGCTCAGAGCCATTTGAACCCATTTTGCTGATTTCATGCCATTTTTTACGACGACCTCTGCAGTGCTCGGCGGTCTGTCTGTCAGTACATGAGGCCTGCTTAGTCTTGGTTTAACTGTGGTTGTTGTTCCTTCACGTCTCCGCAGTCACATCGTCAACAGTTGGCTTGGGCAGCTTTATAAGAGTTCATATGTCCTTGACGGATCTGTTAGTCAGATGATATCCGATTTCTAGTCCACGTTACAAGTCGCTGAGCTGTCCTGACCAGGCCACTCAATTGTTATTGCTTCTTTACTCACAGCACAATGCTGCCCGCCTCCATTTATACTGGCGGGTCCACTTTTCTTCAAGTCTAGTGCTCAATTCCGCGGATATAGCTGACCGGATGCTTTTGATCAGATAGTGTGCCTGCCGCAAACATACTGTTACGCCTTCTGCACCACCTGTTAGCAGCAGACGCAGTGGCTGTGCCAAACACTGAGACAGCGTGGAGTTTTACAATTATTTATTGAACTTCCTTTACAATTTCTCCCTCGTCGTCGCTGCCCAGCCCTGCGGATCAATCCGCCTGGCTGCTGCTGTGTAGATTCTTTGACAATGCGCGCAACCCGCGCCGCTGATCGCACTCGGGAGCCTCAGGCCACCAGTGCTCCACTGAGGTCAGGATGCCCTGTGGTTGAGATGAACTCGTCGCCGCTCGGCGCCCCAGTACGGGCACGCCCACGGAGCCGCGTCGCCGTGAGGTCAGCTGCCGACACGTGTTGCACCGGTGGCTGGGAAGCCGTCTCGCGTTGTCCGCGAGGTCCCGTCATGGACGGACCACGCGACGTGGGGCCGGGTTGCCGTGAAGTCCGGGCGTCAGTTGCTGGCGGCGCCTCTGACCGAGACCGCACTGCGGCCGGTCCCGCTGGAAGTTCTCGTTGTATTTAGTCAGCCATGGTGCCGACTGCACTCGGGCCGACCTCCAGAGCTGAAGTTGACATTTGGTGGAGAACGGATGACTCCTGCAAGCTGGAACAGACTTCCGGAATCGTCACCTACGAAGATTGAACATTTGCACATGGACCACGTCCGTCCTCTGATCCAAACTGCTTCCTAATGGCTTCTGTCTGTTGCTGCCTGCGCTCCACTATTTATATCCAGCAGGAGGACGTTTCTTACCCTCGGTGGTGGCTTTTTGTTATTACTCCCACTGTATATTGCAGCGTAACATAGAGTGGGTACTGGATTGTAAGGCGTACCCAGGGGCACAATATAGTAGTGATGAAGAGTAGGCTGAAGTTCAAGACATTAGTCAGGAAGAATCAATACGCAAGGAAGTGGGATACGGAAGTTCTAAGGAATGACGAGATACGTTTGAACTTCTCTAACGCTATAGATACAGCAATAAGGAATAGCGCAGTAGGCAGTACAGTTGAAGAGGGATGGACATCTTTAAAAAGGGCCATCACAGAAGTTGGGAAGGAAAACATAGGTACAAAGAAGGTAGCTGCGAAGAAACCATGGGTAACAGAAGAAATACTTCAGTTGATTGATGAAAGGAGGAAGTACAAACATGTTCCGGGAAAATCAGGAATACAGAAATACAAGTCGCTGAGGAATGAAATAAATAGGAAGTGCAGGGAAGCTAAGACGAAATGGCTGCAGGAAAAATGTGAAGACATCGAAAAAGATATGATTGTCGGAAGGACAGACTCCGCATACAGGAAAGTCAAAACAACCTTTGGTGACATTAAAAGCAACGGTGGTAACATTAAGAGCGCAACGGGAAGTCCACTGTTAAATGCAGAGGAGAGAGCAGATAGGTGAAAGCCTCTATGAGGGTGAATATTTGTCTGATGTAATAGAAGAAGAAACAGGAGTCGATTTAGAAGAAATAGGGGACCCAGTATTAGAATCGGAATTTAAAAGAGCTTTGGAGGACTTACGGTCAAATAAGGCAGAAGGGATAGATAACATTCCATCAGAATTTCTAAAATCATTGGGGGAACTGGCAACAAAACGACTATTCACGTTGGTGTGTAGAATATATGAGTCTGGCGATACACCATCTGACTTTCGGAAAAGCATGATCCACACAATTCCGAAGACGGCAAGAGCTGACAAGTGCGAGAAGTATCGCACAATCAGCTTAACAGCTCATGCATCGAAGCTGCTTACAAGAATAATATACTGAAGAATGGAAAAGAAAATTGAGAATGCGCTAGGTGACGACCAGTTTGGCTTTAGGAAAAGTAAAGGGACGAGAGAGGCAATTCTGACGTTACGGCTAATAATGGAAGCAAGGCTAAAGAAAAATCAAGACACTTTCATAGGATTTGTCAACCTGGAAAAAGCGTTCGACAATATAAAATGGTGCAAGCTGTTCGAGATTCTGAAAAAAGTAGGGGTAAGCTATAGGGAGAGACGGGTCATATACAATATGTACAACAACCAAGAGGGAATAGTAAGAGTGGACGATCAAGAACGAAGTGCTCGTATTAAGAAGGGTGTAAGACAAGGCTGTAGCCTTTGCCCCTACTCTTCAATCTGTACATCGAGGAAGCAACGACGGAAATAAAAGAAAGGTTCAGGAGTGGAATTAAAATACAAGGTGAAAGAATATCAATGATACGATTCGCTGATGACATTGCTATCCTGAGTGAAAGTGAAGAAGAATTAAATGATCTGCTGAACGGAATGAACAGTCTAATGAGTACACAGTATGGTTTGAGAGTAAATCGGAGAAAGACGAAGGTAATGAGAAGTAGTAGAAATGAGAACAGCGAGAAACTTAACATCAGGATTGATGGTCACGAAGTCAATGAAGTTAAGGAATTCTGCTACCTAGGCAGTAAAATAACCAATGACGGACGGAGCTAGGAGGACATCAAAAGCAGACTCGCTATGGCAAAAAAGGCATTTCTGGCCAAGAGAAGTCTACTAATATCAAATACCGGCCTTAATTTGAGGAAGAAATTTCTGAGGATGTACGTCTGGAGTACAGCATTGTATGGTAGTGAAACATGGGCTGTGGGAAAACCGGAACAGAAGAGAATCGAAGCATTTGAGATGTGGTGCTATAGACGAATGTTGAAAATTAGGTGGACTGATAAGGTAAGGAATGAGGAGGTTCTACGCAGAATCGGAGAGGAAAGGAATATGTGGAAAACACTGATAAGGAGGACACGATGATAGGACATCTGCTAAGACATGAGGGAATGACTTCCATGGTACTAGAGGGAGCAGTAGAGGGCAAAAACTGTAGAGGAAGACAGAGATTGGAATACGTCAAGCAAATAATTGAGGACGTAGGTTGCAAGTGCTACTCTGAGATGAAGAGATTAGCACAGGAAAGGAATTCGTGGCGGGCCGCATCGAACCCGTCAGTAGACTGATGACCAAAAAAAAAAAAACGTATAGTGCTGGCCTCACTTCCCCTTACACGGCACTCTCCAGGCTTCGCTCGGCGCTGGGTCTGCGTGCGTCCTTGCGTCAGTCTGTTGGTAGACTGCTGCTATCAGGAAGGCTATCTGTGCGTGCTTACTTCGCAACGCCTCGCTTGCCGGCATGCCTCTGTTTTGCCATTCTTCACTGCGTGGAAGCAACACTTACTACATGCGTCCGCAACAATACGTTCCACTTGAAACTTCCTGACAGATTAAAACTGTCAGGAAGTTTCACATCAGCACACACTCCGCTGCAGAGTGAAAATCTCATCCTGGACACGTTACACTTGCTCTTCAGTCTCAGGAAGTTGAGTCAAGTAAAAAAGAAATTAGAAGAACTTTCAAATAAAAAAGACTCGTCGTTTTTAAATAGAGCAACGGCTAAATGAAGCAACATTCCCCACATTTACACGCTCGTGTACTGTGTAAAATAGTGATAAAGGTGAGTGCACACTTCGATTTTGTATTGTGTAAAGTATGATCCTATCAGTATCGGGAATGTTTAATCCTATTGGGGTTCTAAAATCATTGTGTGATGCACATGTACGGTACAGTCACAATAATGTGACTAACGCCTAACTGGGGCATTAACGTGCAATAACCACTCACAGACGTAGAAAAGGACATGATCAGGGAGGATGCTGACACCTGGTAGTCAAGGGAAGGCAGGATTCGGTTACGATTGTGCATGGGGCCGTAAACAGTTACTATTGGTTGGCTTTTACAGTTACACACATTTATTTTTAAAACAGTAGGATAATTTAGGTTAAGTAGTGTGTAAGCTTAGGGACTGATGACCTTAGCAGTTAAGTCCCATAAGATTTCACACACACACACACACACACACACACACTGAAAATTTATCTGTTTGCTTGTTTCTGTTTCTATAATAATTGAAGTATGGAAAGTTTGTTTTGACATTCGTCGTTGTCTGAAAAAGCGCCCAGGACAATTTTTGAGCTTTCGTTAGAGCTGGTGCAAGTATCGTCTGGATTTTCAGCGTTCAAAGGTGCACTCTATAGGTCATCTTCGTTCTCCTTGCTACGTGAGTACATTTTTTCGCTAACGAATCCTTGTCACTGACGCCGAACGACGCAGATAGCATCGTTTTCGCCTCACAGTCCTGTAATGCCTGTAATGCTCTCAGCTAGCGTTGTGAACACCTGCAGAGAAAAATGCAACGAAATGCCTCCGCGAGCAGAGCTGTATCAGCATCGATATAACGAAAAGTGTGAGGTGATCCACATGAGTTCCAAAAGAAATCGGTTGGAATTCGATTACTCGATAAATAGCACCATTCTCAAGGCTGTCAATTCAACTAAGTACCTGGGTGTCAAAATTACGAACAACTTCAGTTGGAAAGACCACATAGATAATATTGTAGGGAAGGCGAGCCAAAGGTTACGTTTCATTGGCAGGACACTTAGAAGATGCAACAAGTCCACTAAAGAGACAGCTTCACTACACTCGTTCGTCCTCTTTTTAGAATATTGCTGCGCGGTGTGGGATCCTTACCAGGTGGGATTGACTGAGGACATCGAAAGGGTGCAAATAGGGCAGCTCGTTTTGTATTATAACGTAATAGGGGAGAGAGTGTGGCAGATATGATACGCGAGTTGGGATGGAAGTCATTAAAGCAAAGACGTTTTTCGTCGCGGCGAGATCTATTTACGAAATTTCAGTCACCATCTTTCTCTTCCGAATGCGAAAATATTTTGTTGAGCCCAACATACATAGGTAGGAATGATCATCAAAATAAAATAAGAGAAATCAGAGCTCGAACAGATAGGTTTAGGTGTTCGTTTTTCCCGCGCGCTGTTCGGGAGTGGAATGGTAGGGAGATAGTATGATTGTGGTTCGATGAACCCTCTGCCAAGCACTTAAATGTGAATTGCAGAGTAATCATGTAGATGTAGATATGTAATATTCCAACAGCGGACCATTAGGCTAAAGCCTTCAGCGTAAACGTGCCGTCAGTGGTACATGGAAACGGCGGCTCGATGACGGAAGGCTACAGGGCAATACGGTTAGTTATCTAGTAACTAACGGAATCTGCATCGCTACTTATGAGCCGCGCGCGGCTCCTGTTCATACCGTTTCTTGCTTGCCTTTACGGCACTGTTACTTCCTTTCTTATTCGATTTACTGGCGCCACTAAGTTGCTGGTTTGCCTGCCCACGAGTGGCAGCAGCAGCGCGTACTGCCGTATTATCTTTGAAGCGACCGCTAGTATTTCCGGCTGGTCGTGTGTCGGGCGTTCAGTCGGAACGCAGCGCCAGTGAGGTGCGGACAGCCAGTACTCTCCGACCGCTGGCGACACACATGCACTGTCCGACGGAAGGAGACTGGAGCGGGAACGACAGTTGGTTGGTCGTTCGGTCGGTCGTCTCACGGGCGACGTGTATTTGGTCTTTTACCCGTTTCTGGGCCTAGTCAGTTGGTCATCTTGCCGGACGTGGGTCGGCTCCTTCCTTGTGCAGAGATGTCGGGTGGCCAATGGGCAAGTGTTACCTCTGCATGGTTGGGTCCGAGCCAGTGTACCCGGTTCGCCGTGTCTGCGAGTTCCGAACCGACATCAAGGGAGTCGGGATGGAGCTGCAGTGAGCTCCGGACATCCATGACTTGCCCGACCGCTGCCGACAGACATAACTTGAGAGGGGACGACCTTGGTTGGTCGTTCGGTCGGTCGTCTCATCGCACGACGTCTATTTGGTCGCAGACCGCTTATGGAAACTCTGTGTGTCGATTTGTGATTTCTCCTTGTTGTTCCACACTGATTGGTTTTAGGATTGTCGGAGTTCTTGGTGCAAGTGTTTACGTGGATCTACACTCCTGGAAATTGAAATACGAACACCGTGAATTCATTGTCCCAGGAAGGGGAAACTTTATTGACACATTCCTGGGATCAGATACATCACATGATCACACTGACAGAACCACAGGCACATAGACACAGGCAACAGAGCATGCACAATGTCGGCACTAGTACAGTGTATATCCACCTTTCGCAGCAATGCAGGCTGCTATTCTCCCATGGAGACGATCGTAGAGATGCTGGATGTAGTCCTGTGAAACGGCTTGCCATGCCATTTCCACCTGGCGCCTCAGTTGGACCAGCGTTCGTGCTGGACGTGCAGACCGCGTGAGACGACGCTTCATCCAGTCCCAAACATGCTCAATGGGGGACAGATCCGGAGATCTTGCTGGCCAGGGTAGTTGACTTACACCTTCTAGAGCACGTTGGGTGGCACGGGATACATGCGGACGTGCATTGTCCTGTTGGAACAGCAAGTTCCCTTGCCGGTCTAGGAATGGTAGAACGATGGGTTCGATGACGGTTTGGATGTACCGTGCACTATTCAGTGTCCCCTCGACGATCACCAGTGGTGTACGGCCAGTGTAGGAGATCGCTCCCCACACCATGATGCCGGGTGTTGGCCCTGTGTGCCTCGGTCGTATGCAGTCCTGATTGTGGCGCTCACCTGCACGGCGCCAAACACGCATACGACCATCATAGGCACCAAGGCAGAAGCCACTCTCATCGCTGAAGACGACACGTCTCCATTCGTCCCTCCATTCACGCCTGTCGCGACACCACTGGAGGCGGGCTGCACGATGTTGGGGCGTGAGCGGAAGACGGCCTAACGGTGTGCGGGACCGTAGCCCAGCTTCATGGAGATGGTTGCGAATGGTCCTCGCCGATACCCCAGGAGCAACAGTGTCCCTAATTTGCTGGGAAGTGGCGGTGCGGTCCCCTACGGCACTGCGTAGGATCCTACGGTATTGGCGTGCATCCGTGCGTCGCTGCGGTCTGGTCCCAGGTCGACGGGCACGTGCACCTTCCGCCGACCACTGGCGACAACATCAGTGTACTGTGGAGACCTCACGCCCCACGTGTTGAGCAATTCGGCGGTACGTCCACCCGGCCTCCCGCATGCCCACTATACGCCCTCGCTCAAAGTCCGTCAACTGCACATACGGTTCACGTCCACGCTGTCGCGGCATGCTACCAGTGTTAAAGACTGCGATGGAGCTCCGTATGCCACGGCAAACTGGCTGACACTGACGGCGGCGGTGCACAAATGCTGCGCAGCTAGCGCCATTCGACAGCCAACACCGCGGTTCCTGGTGTGTCCGCTGTGCCGTGCGTGTGATCATTGCTTGTACAGCCCTCTCGCAGTGTCCGGAGCAAGTATGGTGGGTCTGACACACCGGTGTCAATGTGTTCTTTTTTCCATTTCCAGGAGTGTATGTGTAGCTTCTGTGGTTTACACCGAGCAGTTACGAATGCTATGGCAGTCGGTCGGTTCGGACAGAGCAGCGAGTGTGTGTTTCCTCAATGTGTTGATGCTGTCTGGCACGGCGTGTAGTTCGTCAGCCTTTGGTGTTTGTTTATATATTTTGGAGTGGTTATTGTGCCTTGGCTGTATTTAAACGCAGGCGGAAGGGGGTTGATTAGGTTGTCGGTCGGTCCTTCAACCGTCCCTGGGTCAGGTTGCCATCTCATTACTTAAGATTATTCTTGGCTGCCTACCTCACCTAAGCTTACGTTAGAGTTTCCTTCCCAGGCCGACCATTGGGACACTTCTGAGCACCACTGTTCTGTTGCTTTGGATTGTGATTTTCTTTTAGTGTCAAGTGCTGTTCGACGCCTTCAGCCGTGTATTAGTTTCTTTTAATGTGTGTGGCCTTCAGCCGAACTTCTCCATGAAATATTTTAAGACAAGGCCTTCAGTCGTCTTAAATTTAAATTTAAAAAATCATTTGAAAATTTGAAAATCTTCCTCTCTATCCTAATTTTGTTGTCCAGGCCTTAAGCCTTGATTTGTTCTATGTTCAGTATATGGCTTTCAGCCGGAATTTATGTGACATATTTTAAGATAAGGCCCTCAGCCGTTTTAAATTAAAATTCGGAAGGTCATTTGTTTAAAAGCTTTCAACATTTTCTTTTCTTGTTATCCATCTTTAAGCCCTCAGTTCTCCTATTTTGTAAAGAAGGCCTTCAGCCGTGTGTATTCCTTAAAGGAATTCTAATAATTTGTGTTTTGGCCTTCAACCGCATTGTTACTGAATTCATTTAAGGGCATGTGAGATTAAGTGTTTTAGCAAAATAAAGTTAGTATGTTTGTGCAACTAACAGCAAGTGATTTGGGCGCCTTTCCACAACCTGATCCGCTCTGTCCTGCGAAACCAGATTTCAACTTACGATCCTCCATCCCAAACATCGACACAATCTCTACTAGCATAAGGACGTTAGATTACTCCGTGACGTATCTATGGCATTACTCGACCGACTACATAGAGAACTACCACGCGGTCAATTAGTAGTACACTTAACTACTAGCAATGAAGACAGAGGAAGATGTTGAAAGTGTAGGTGTACAGACAAATCCGACGCGGGAAGAAAACCGAGAAACATTTATTCAGGGTACCATCGTAAAAAGTGAGTGTGACGTTTCTCTGTCGGAGTTAATATAATCCAATACTAATTTACCTCGAGACGAAATCATGATGATGTTCGACTATAGTGCATTAGTGCATGAGAGCCTTCATTTATCTACCTGGGCTCCACATGCAGTTTTACAATACGAACTTCTAAGCCGATATATGGCAGAATATTTGGAAAGTTATAGATATCTTTTTTCTGTTTTCCTGATCTGACGTTTACAAAGACGAAGGATAATATGGATGAGAGACTTTGTTCCGTTGACAGTCAAGTCACTGCAGTTTGACGAAGTGATTTAGCTGCTCACGAGAGGATATTTTTAAGGCAGTCAAGCAGATTTGCAATGGTTTGTAGCAAACGCGACAAACCATAGTCAGACGGTATATGAAAGACGCTGTTGATTGAAGACTCTAGGCATATACCAAAACCAGACACTTTTACTTTGTCATTAATGCAGGAGGTTAAGGAAAAAGTACTAGGTTGTGCTTTGCCCGTACCCTGATAAGTTGTGCTAACATAACAACATAATTCTCCAAAAAAATTATTATTTTCTTTTCTGTGTTGTAGTTGGTTTTCCTTACGTTGCGCGTCGTGAACACGTGAAGCTCACTTCGATGCTATTATGGAAAGGACACAGTTGTTTTCAGACGAACTAAATACAGTATATTGCACCATACTATTAAATTCATGGCAAAACAACATAGTGCAAAAGCGATGAGCTATACTGACATCAAGATCAGTAGAGGGAAAAAACGTGTTGCAGTGCATGCATAACTCACGATATCACCCAAGGCAATATATAGACAATGTAAAATAGTATATTGTGCAATAAACCTTGAAATAGAAAATTTCATCGAGATTAGAATTAAAAGCTTCTTCCTCTAAAAACCATTCGATACACTAGTTCATACACACCAGAATTGGTTGATGAGTTCAAAATCTTTAATAAAAAGTATACAGAGAAATCCGAAACAAGCGAAAATTACTTTTCCGGTAAGAGAACTCCTAAAACTTCCGAGTAACCCTACTAAAGAAATTATGTAATATTAGCGTGTGTGCCAACTAATAGTCAAACTCGAAAAGTTACACCTTGAAAGGCACTAATAAAAAAGCAAAAATAATGGAAAAGAGCTTTTAGTCGCGCATAAAATCCGCTATTTAAATCTCAGCCGTTAAGTGTGGGAAATGAGCCAACAATAGCAACGCTTGTCAGAAAGTCGAGTGGAGTGTGTGAAACAAATGTTGGAAGTCAAATCCCCACGCATTCAAAAAAATTTGCGACAGCTTTTAGTGTGGGCAGTGTCTTGCCATTCTGTGCCATCACATTCGCTACGACCAATAAAGACAGAACAGCACTGACCGTGGCGTGTTAAAACATCACTAGATGACGTTTATGTGCAGTAATATTCTGTTATAACAGCGGAGCGAAATTCAGCTAGGACATACGGTATGCCTTCTGTGTCTTTCTCTCTCTCTCTGTCCCCACTTGTCACCCCTCCTCCCTCCCCACTCCCCTCCCTCTCTCTCTCTCTCTCTCTCTCTCTCCCTCTCTCTCCCTCCCTCCCTCCCTCTTGCTTTCACGCACTAGCCTCTCTCTCTCTCTCTCTCTCTCTCTCTCTCTCTCTCTCTCCCTCCCTCTCCCTCTCCCTGTTGCTTTCACGCACTAGCATCCATGTTCATTTGCTATCTATGCTTTTCTGTTGATGTGTTTTATGTTATGCTGCACTGCGACTACCACATTGTATCTGTACTTCTGTTTTAAAATATGCTGATCTCAGTTGATCCGCACTGAATTACTGAGAGAGGTCCTAAGGATTCCATATTCGGTACTTGAGTACAGTTTCTGTAATAGCTTTTGAGTACTGGTTAGAGTAAAATGATCAATGACTGAGCCTGCGCATGACAAATTATTCGTCCTGTTAGTTTTCGCATCAAAAGTCACAGCTTCTGAGAGTAAGAAGACATTTGATGAAGAGGCGAAACATTACAGCTAATTATTATCAGTGGTTACTTCAGTTTCTGAAGTTTCCAACTGAAGAACTGAATAAGACGATATTAGAAACTGTGTGAGTTAAATCGACATTCTGCTTTTCTGCGGAAAAGTATAGAGGAGACACCATATTTCCTATTTTACCAAGAGAAATGCCCTAGGTAAGATCTTGTTAGCCGAAGCAGCCGCGAATTACGAAGGTCTGCCGCAGAAAACGACCGCATATAGGAACACAAACACACTTTAACAGCGAAGCGAACTCTAATGAAAAACCGAAAGTTTGTGAGCTTCGAAAGGACAAGGGCATAATGAAGAAGAATCTGACAAGGATTCCGCAGAACGAGAACTGTGGCAGATATTATGAGTTTCAGTACTGGTTAGCGCTTATAAATTATATGCAGTTGACTACAACCTGGTAGCTTAATAAGACGGACAATGTCTTGCAAATCCACTATTCACAGAAAGAAATTAAGTCCACAAAGTGTCCTATTTTCTGCTGCGTGGGCATCTCGAAGACATATGAGTTTTCTTCGTTCTGTACAGTCCGGCACCGTAAGCATTTGTGTCCGTTTTCGTGTGTCTCCAGTATATCGCCGTCGTTCATATTTTAGGGAATGTCGAAGTTATCAAGACAAATATGGGGCGGACAAAAACATGGAAACATAAAAAGCACAACACAATTCTATGCCTAATAAGGTGTAAAAAACCGTTGGCTTTCAAATCAGCATCCAGTCGCCTCGGAAAGGTCTTATTAGATCACAAAGGCTCAATAATATTCCGATGTGGTGCTATGGTGGCCAGGTGAGATGAGAAAAGCCGGCCGGTGTGGCCGAGCGGTTCTAGGCGCTTCAGTCTGGAACCGCGCGACCGCTACGGTCGCAGGTTCGAATCCTGCCTCGGGCATGGATGTGTGTGATGTCCTTAGGTTGGTTAGGTTTAAGCAGCTCTAATCTAGGGGACTGATGACCTCAGATGTTAAGTCCCATAGTGGTTAGAGCCATTTTTTAATGATCCTGTAAAACTCTCTTGGGGAACGAACAAAGTACTTTAACTTCGTTCAGAGTGACATGCTGTGTTGTGTCTCCCACGTACTTATGAACCCAATACGTTATGTTATGTTATGTTATGCTATGTTATGTTAACCGGGGATGTAGAAACGACGGAGAGACTCCGTCCCCGCCGCAGCCACAGTGGTTCGCAACCCCATGACGATTACCGTGGTCCACTTCACCCCTCCGCCGCCCCACATCGAACCAAGGGTTATTGTCCGGTTCGGCCCCCGGTGGACCTCCCAGGGAACGTCTCATACCAGACGAGTGTAACCCCTATGCTTGTGTGGTAATGATGTGTACGCGTACGTGGAGAACTTGTTTGCGCAGCAATCGCCGACATAGTGTAGCTGAGGGGGAATAAGGGGAACCAGCCCGCATTCGCCAAGGCAGATGGAAAACCGCCTAAAAACCATCCACGTGCTGGCCAGCTCATCGGACCTCGACACAAATCCGCCGGGCGGATTCGTGCCGGTGACCGGCGCTCCTTCCCATGAACCCAATAACTCAGTGGACCAGACATTCCGAATGATTCTATTATGTTCATTAGGCGGCTTTCGTGTAGGATTTCACACGACCGATGTTTTGGAACCCATGATGATTCCGACCGATGTTTTTGGAACCCATTGTGATTCCTACAACGGAGATTTTCGGTCTTCAGAAATGTCATAATACGAGGGTATAAAACATGTTCCAAATTTCTACAAGAAACGGAGTCAGAAATATAGGCCTACAGTTTTTTGCATCTGTTCGATATCCCTTCTTGAAAACCGGAATCAACTGTTTTTTCTACAACCATTAGACGTCTTCACACACTGGACTGTTGTTAGTTGCTCCCTGAGACATTGCGTTAGCATGACGAAACGCTATGAATTGTCCACTGTAGGCTAATATCTAGGCACTTCCGAAATGGTAGAAAATTTTGAAGTAGTTCTCCTTTGTATACGTCCTTAGTAATGAAATGTAGCGTTATCTTCCAAGTTTTAGGCAGAAACTGTTATTCAGTTCTAAACCACCAGTGGGGCCATCGACATCGACATGTGTTCGAAGATTAACACTTTTTACCATACGCTATCAACAATGGTAATCAACAGCAAGAAAATTACATGTCAGTGAAGGTAACTCTGACCTAGACAATTTTCAATTTAACAGTTTGTATGCACAACAGTAACACTTTGGCTTCAAGTGGCATAGAGGAGTATACTAACAGTTCAAAGAAAACCGGTAGAGAGTAGTTTCTGTTGTAATATAAACGTGCATCAGCAAGCTGGATCTGTGCCGTCGGATAATGAATACAATCACTCACAGCTGGAAACAGTTATTACAGTTTGGTGAATGATGTGAAACTGTCTCAAAATATGCTGTAAAATGAGTTCTTTCTTCTCACGTAGTTGGAGAAACTCGCATCCGTGTTCCATTGTAAAGGTAACAGCGTATTCTCTGTCTTTGATGCGGCATTCAGTTAGTTTGCACAATTTCATAACCAGCGCTGGGTTAATTATGTGCTGTAAGAACGCGTTGTTTTGAGCGTCCATAGAGCCTGAAATAAGTAAATCGTGTTTGGGTTAAATCATGAGGTTAATTAAATTGGGGTTTCTTTGTCCACTAATAATTTTGCCAGTTGCTACAATTGTTGGAACTATATTCCGCGTATTTGTCGTATATTTGGTACTGTGAAGATGTAACGTTTTCATTTCTCTTGTAATTAGGTCCACATTCCGCATTATTGCACACATAGTTTGAGGTTCGTTAACGTATCTTTGACTGCCATTAGTAGCTGTTAGCTGAGATTCCTGTTTTGGGATGTGATGCACCTTCTTTCTAACGTTACCATCAAAACCGCACGTTTTTATGACGACTTACCGTCTCGCTGTACATCGAGCTTTTTGTGCCTCTTGTGTTCCCCATTAGCACAGTGACAATTAAACTGTATTCATTTTTTTTCACGTTTCATTCCCGTCCCGTGAGGGCAAGGTCTGCCACTATAGAACTGCCTTATTTTCAGCCATATGTAACAGCAGGTTACGATGACTAGAGGAGAAGGAATGTCAACTAGGAATTTATTGGAGGATTTCCGCTTCTGGCAGGCACCTCATGACTAAGAGAAAACTGCCAAAAATCTAGTTCACATTGGTAGACTGGAACTACATTTCCTTCTGTGTCTGTTGTCCCAGTTTTCTTTTTCATTCCCTCTCCTGGGCAAAAGGGGGGGGGGGGGGGGATGAAGACGTGCTCATGGAGACCATAGGGCTCCTCGGTCTCTTATTCATCCTTAGATAATGCTGTTTGGATTTCGTTTATTTGGATTGATGGTAAGCTTCCTCTTCTTATTTCTAGTGCTGTGCTTTAGCACGAGTCAAACTGCTGTAGCAGTTGGTGTCACAGCTCGGTAAATCACGGACTTTGTTGGAGCTTTTGATGGCCGTACTATCTTGCGACTTCTATCGGCACTGTCTCCATGACGTGTCATAGCATATGATGGATATGGATAAAGTAAGCGTGAAACGTGAACTGCAGTGTTGTAGACAGTGCAGCTGGAATCTAAAGAAACGACTTACCTTAGTGAAACCTTTTTTTTTGTTTTTTAATGTTGTCTCCTTGTACGTTAATGCACTGGATCCATCGATGCTCCAATGCCTCGATCCCATCTCGAAAATTAGATTCCCCCAGGCCTGCAGGAATAGCCGTCAACTTCGGCTGTCAGTTCTTCTTCTGAAGGGAATCCCCGTCCATCGAGGAAAATTATGAGCTAGGGGAAAAGATGGAAATCTGATGGGGCCAAATCAGGCTAAGGAGGCGAGTGTGGCAACAATTCGTATGTGTCTTGATGAAAGATGACTTTCTTCGTTGCAAAACCTGTCGTATTTTTTAGCGTCTTTTGCTGTAATTAATCCAGGTGGTTAGCGCAGTATTGTTACGTTACTGACCGGAAGGTGGATAATCTGTCAGCAAATTCTATTTCTCACACAAGAAAACTGACGCCATGACCTTTCCGGCCGACCATATTGCCTGTACTTGGTTTCGAAGTGGTGAATCAAATGTCTACACTGTTTTGACTATTTTTTTGTCTCTGGGTTATAGAAATGGACCCGTTTTTGATCTGTGCACTCAAACCGGAGTAAAAAATCTTTTTAGTTGTGAAAACGTATCAAACATTGTTCGTATATTTCCATCATAGTGCGTTTCCCGTCCTGCGGTGAGAGTTGTGGCACCCATCTAGAAAATGTGCTACGTCCGTTTACGTGACATTCCTAAAACTTCAGCGGTTTCTCTCACTTTCAGTCGGCGATCGCTCATGACCGTTTTAAGCACTTTTGCAGTTATTTCCGGGTTAGTGGCACGTCTTGGCTGACCACTACGTGTATCATCAGTTAAGATGTCTTGATCAAATTTAAACATGTTTGTCCACTTGGCAACAGATGAATGTGGAGGAGTAGATTTCTCCCAGTGTCTTTCGAAAATTCCTGTTCGATCAAATATGCAAGTAAAACTAGAAATATGTCTGAAAATGCCTTTCTGACATTATATTATTCACGAAAGAATTGCAACGTATATTATTTAAAACAACTGCTGCGTACACGCGATAGAAATTAAGAACAAGGAGCAATCGTAAACAGTAGTGTGCTGTTCAAACAAATTTCGGGCTTGCAGCCGGTCGTCGTTCAATACTTCGCACGATATTTCAACTGGGCACCTGCCAGTCATCTTCAGGTGAGCCGTCGCAGACTGGCGATAAAGTTCTCCGCTCCGCAACATGTAGCGTACTGTAACTATTCTGCGCATACGTCGAAAACTTGATAGTTGAACCAACACTGCCCGCCGGCAGCGCCCTCGCTGGTGGAATAGTGGAACTCAGTCGCCCTCTGCGTTGCTGTTTGCCACGGCCATCGACGCACTCTGTCGTCTTCGATTTGAGCAAATCGTGGAGATGATGGGATTCCATGCACTGTCCAGCTGGTAGCCGCTGTCACGGTTTAACAGATTTTCCGCCAGTCGTATTTTTACGGATTCTGTAATAATGGAGTCCCAGAAAGACGTTGCTGTAGACAAAATCATTGTTTTCTCATACTCCATTGAATGTCCAGTAGAAATACAATGTTCAGCAATAGCGGACTTGCTTGGCTGCAAAAGGCGGGTGTAACGTTGATGTTCAGTGCAGCGTTCTTGCACAGTGCGTGTGGTTTGACCTATGTAAGCCATACCACATTGGCACGGTATCTTGTAAATTCCGGCCTTTCGTAGTAACAGATTGTCCTTAACTGATCCCACAAGGTCCGCAATCTTCGATGGTGGGCGGAAAACCACTTTTACCTGAAATTTTCGGAGGATTCTTGCTATTTTAAACGAAGTGTTGCCAACGAAAGGAAGAAAAGCTAAAGATTGTTCCGGCATGTTCTCTTCCTTATTCACTTCCTGCTTTTTAGTTTTAACTGTTAGTGCCCTGTTAATCTGCCGGGTGGAATACCCATTTTCGCTGAATACTGTCTTTAGATGGGCGAGTTCTTGAGATAAGCTATCTAGAACTGAGACAGTATGAGCCCTATGAACAAGCGTTTTAAGCAAACTCATGGTTTGCGATGGGTGATGGCAACTCGATGAGCTTGCAGGTACAAATCAGTATGAGTGGGTTTCCGGTAAACTGAATGCCCTAGAGAACCATCATTCTTCCTTCGAACCAGGACATCCAAGAAAGGCAAACAACCATCTTTCTCTATTTCCATGGTGAACAGGATGTTGCTATGAATGGAGTTGAGGTGATGTAGAAACTCCATTAATTTATCTTCTCCATGAGGCCACACTATGAAAGTGTCATCCACATACCGCCAAAAAACTGTTGGCTTCAGGGCAGCTGATTCAAGCGCTCTCTCTTCAAAGTCCTCCATAAAAAGGTTGGCGACCAAAGGAGAGAGGGGGCTACCCATGGCGACACCGTCAGTCTGTTCAAAATATTCTTGATTAAACATAAAATAAGTTGAGGAAAGTGCGTGCCTGAACAAAGCAGTGATATCAACAGGAAACATGTTACCAATCAGTGTCAAAGAATCTGCAAGAGGAACTTTTGTAAAAAGTGAGACCACATCAAAACTTACTTAGCAGTGTAGACCTTCTAGTAAGTTTTGATGTGGTCTCACTTTTTACAAACGTTCCTCTTGCAGATTCTTTGACACTGATTGGTAACATGTTTCCTGTTGATATCACTGCTTTGTTCAGGCACGCACTTTCCTCAACTTATTTTATGTTTAATCAAGAATATTTTGAACAGACTGACGGTGTCGCCATGGGTAGCCCCCTCTCTCCTTTGGTCGCCAACCTTTTTATGGAGGACTTTGAAGAGAGAGCGCTTGAATCAGCTGCCCTGAAGCCAACAGTTTTTTGGCGGTATGTGGATGACACTTTCATAGTGTGGCCTCATGGAGAAGATAAATTAATGGAGTTTCTACATCACCTCAACTCCATTCATAGCAACATCCTGTTCACCATGGAAATAGAGAAAGATGGTTGTTTGCCTTTCTTGGATGTCCTGGTTCGAAGGAAGAATGATGGTTCTCTAGGGCATTCAGTTTACCGGAAACCCACTCATACTGATTTGTACCTGCAAGCATCGAGTTGCCATCACCCATCGCAAACCATGAGTTTGCTTAAAACGCTTGTTCATAGAGCTCATACAGTCTCAGTTCTAGATAGCTTATCTCAAGAACTCGCCCATCTAAAGACATTATTCAGCGAAAATGGGTATTCCACCCGGCAGATTAACAGGGCACTAACAGTTAAAACTAAAAAGCAGGAAGTGAATAAGGAGGAGAACATGCCGGAACAATCTTTAGCTTTTCTTCCTTTCGTTGGCAACACTTCGTTTAAAATAGCAAGAATCCTCCGAAAATTTCAGGTAAAAGTGGTTTTCCGCCCACCATCGAAGATTGCGGACCTTGTGGGATCAGCTAAGGACAATCTGTTACTACGAAAGGCCGGAATTTACAAGATACCGTGCCAATGTGGTATGGCTTACATAGGTCAAACCACACGCACTGTGAAAGAACGCTGCACTGAACATCAACGTTACACCCGCCTTTTGCAGCCAAACAAGTCCGCTATTGCTGAACATTGTATTTCTACTGGACATTCAATGGAGTATGAGAAAACAATGATTTTGTCTACAGCAACGTCTTTCTGGGACTCCATTATTACAGAATCCGTAAAAATACGACTGGCGGAAAATCTGTTAAACCGTGACAGCGGCTACCAGCTGGACAGTGCATGGAATCCCATCATCTCCACGATTTGCTCAAATCGAAGACGACAGAGTGCGTCGATGGCCGTGGCAAACAGCAACGCAGAGGGCGACTGAGTTCCGCTATTCCACCAGCGAGGGCGCTGCCGGCGGGCAGTGTTGGTTCAACTATCAAGTTTTCGACGCATGCGCAGAATAGTTACAGTACGCTACATGTTGCGGAGCGGAGAACTTTATCGCCAGTCTGCGACGGCTCACCTGAAGATGACTGGCAGGTGCCCAGTTGAAATATCGTGCGAAGTATTGAACGACGACCGGCTGCAAGCCCGAAATTTGTTTGAACAGTCAATTCGCCGGGAAAATTTTAAAATTCACAGTAGTGTGCTAATGTTCTGGGGCATGTACCATGACGGCGCCAGCTTCAGAGCAACATACAGCCTAAGTCTCTTGTTATTATTCCTCCGTGCGCGACACACTAAAGGGTAATAAAACGTAACCTTTTTCAATGAAGTTGCTATTGGCCAGCCGCTTGGAGCGCTAGCATTGCTTTAGCTGAAGCAATGCTGCCCTCGAAGCGGCTGGTGGGTAGTAAGGAGGAATGGAATGATATTAAACGGAGAACTTGCTATTTTTAATGGTGTTACTTCCACTTTCCTGGTCACAAAACGTAGAGGAGATTTTTCCAGTACGAGAAATATAATGTAAGTAAATTAATGTAATCCTGTTAATGTCAACATATAATAACGAAGTCTCAGTGCAGTGTAATAAATAAATAAATAAATAAATAAATATATATATTGTCGTAATCCTATTTTCTAAAAACATTTAAGAATCGAGACCTGATATGTTTAAGTTTAAAACGAATTAATGACGATTATATGCGCGTGCTTTCCCTCGTACTATCTGTAGTATGATGCTTTGTGCTGATTGTACTTCTTTTCACAACTAATTTTTTGCTGAATTAATACAAATTTTAATTCAATCAGATTTAGGCACTTTTTTACAATCTTCGAAATATTTTATATTGTTACAGTTTATAGCGTAACAATTAACTCCGAAATATGACCTCATTTGCGTTTTGATCCTGCTTATTCGTTCTATACGTACAATGAAGAGTCGTGATTCAGTTCGTCCTGCCATCTAGTAACGGCTGTTAGCGCTATCTCCACAACTGGTCCTGCCACCCATTTAGTTTTCCAATCGCAGTTACAGTGAGTTTAATGTGATTCGTTCGTTTACTATCCATTCATTTTCCACCTAATTTTCAGCTTTGTGTCATCTGTTTGTTCTACCTTGTTCTAAAGCTGATTAAAAACTGATACCTTTTTTACATGTTAATTTGTCATATGAACAGCGGTCGATATGCTCATTTGCAATTCACTTGGTAAATTACCATCCTGTCTAATGAGCAAATGAAACGTTGTATTGTATCCGGTAGTACTTCTAAATGACGGAATTTCCGCCTTTCACTGTCAGTTGTAAACAAAAAAACACCACAAAAGTTTGCGTACGGTACCTATAAACACTGTGTGGGAAGTCCTGTTGAATATTAGTACAAATCCAACGATGATTTAATTAATACCATTTATCTCTACGTTTCACGAAACTGTCAAATTTCAAGCAGAGCACGTCTGATAGCGAGTATCATTTACCCAGCGTCCAGCCCCAATTATTTCTACCTTCTGTTCTGTTTCTGTTATTAAGTTATCTCTACGTGGGAGGGATGAAATCGATGCTGGTATATGTTTCACTAAATGAATTTTTTTCCTTTTCTCTACCAGCTGTTTTAAACTAAAAATACGAACAATGGAAGATGGTTATTTTCTAATACTTATCTGTGATTCCAATAAAATGAATCAGTGAAAGGGCGCAGCTTATTACTTAGAACATTGCTACAGATTTTACAGCCTGTGTTAACGAAGCTAATTGCTCTGTACTTGTTGGGGTCAGTTCTATTGCCTTTCTTCAATATGGAGAAGATTTTAGCCAGATTCCATTACTCAGGTACCTTACCAGCAGTCCAACATTAGATCGATGAGATGTATCATACATTCATTCAGTGAAAAATCACCGTGTTTGTACATTTCTGCATTTACTCCGTCTGTACCTGTTGATTTCAACATTACTACGCCTTTGAGAGACACTGATAAGCCAAAACGTTGTGACCACAGCCCACCCCGATACTGGATGCCGTTTGATGGTGTTGTGGGCACGTGACGCGGTAAGAATAGTAAGGAAGTGGAGAAGCCTCGGACGGCGGATCACCCTATCGAAGATATGTGCTGGAAGTGGGGAAGTCCATTAAGATAAGTGACTCTGACAATGGGCAGATTATTATTAGGCAGAGCCTGTGAACGGGTATCTCGGAAACGGCGATGCTGGTCGAATGTTCGCGTGCTAATATCAAGAGCATCTATGGAAAGAGATAGCAGTGGAACGACCAGTAGGCGCTAAAGCACATCACATAACGTGGGATTCGAAGGCTTGCCTGCTCTGTAAAGTAGGGCAGAGGGTGATCTGTGACATCTCTGCCGAAAGGGCACATTGCTGGTGCACGCACAATTGTTTCGGTGCCCACTGTTCTTCCTACATTATTAAACATGGAGCTCCGCACGAAACTTACTCCTTCGTGTCCACATATTGACCCAACGACATAATCAATTACGACTGCAGTGGCATGGGACCATCGGGATTGGACCGTCGATCAATGAAAACTTGTCAGTCTTTGGATGAATCCATTTTTGCTACACTAGGCCTATGGTCGCCGCCACAAGCACCGTCATCGAGGTGAACGGCAGTTCGAAATGTGCAGCGTGCCACGGCCGCACGCTGGAGGGGGCAGTATTACGCTGTGGGAGACATTCTCCTGCGCTTACATGGGACCTACGATAGTATTCAAAGACGCGCTGAAAACTGCGAATCACCTGCATCCCTTCACGTTTCATGTCTTCCCTGATAGCTATGTCATCTTTCAGCAGTACAGTTGTCCGTGTCTTGGAGCCAGAACCGCGCTACGGTGGTTTGAGGGGCATTATAGTTCACTCACGTTGATGATTCGCCTGATGTGAATCCTATTGAGCCAACTGGGTCGCTATTGGGCGCCATCACCGCGTCCGCAGATCGGTGGCCTGTCATTTACACGAATTACATGACGATTCCGTAGACATCTAGCGCCACATAGTCCCACAAACCTACCAGCAAAGTGTCGGATCCCTGATACACAGAATCAGTGACGTATTTCGATTTTCATCTGAGAACGTTGTTCCAGCGAAATGTGTCAGTGGATTACTTAACAGAGTGTACTGTAGGGTGTTTGTTCTGTAATGTTTGTACAGCAATTATAATTTCGTTGACTGTATATTCAGCTGCGAGATAATATCAGTGTATATTCAAGTGCAAGTAAACTATGATTTTTTCTATTTCATTCCTGTGTTTTGGTTGGTCGCACATGTTTATACCGAGAGGGATGGCTCAGTGGTTAGTAGACTGAAACTGCATTCGAAAGGACGGTGGTTCAGAAATACGGCCGGCCATCCATATGACGTTTTCGGTAGTACACCCGGTTCACTCAAGGCAAACGTCGGAATAGTTGGTTAGTAAATAATACAGCAGATTTCCTTCTACTTCCTTGTTGTATAAATCGAGCTTTTGCTTTGTCTATAATGACCTTATGGTCAACGGAGATTAAACTCCCATCTTCCTTGCTCGTTTGTGAAACACACCCTAGTAATGGATGTCTTTGTCAAGAGACACATTGACATAGTGGGAGACAGGTGCACAATCAACGAATCATCTATGTCCAATGTGTTTTCTTATTTTTAATTTTTACGACGCAGTCACATGAACATGTCGTGATACAGTAAGCAGATTCGACCAGCCAGTGGTCATCTTCGATAGGTATAAAGAGAAAACCAAAAAATCTTCAAAGAGTGTACAAAATGTTCCAAATAACTAGCTACGTAATGATAAAAAGGAAGACACTCAGACATAAAGGCATACGTTTTCTCTTTCATAATCAATAATGAAGGCAGTAGTACGTAGACTAGTCTCTGTTGATCCATTGTGGGCATGGGACAGCGGCTCGTCAAATTTTCAACAAAATAATTCGCCAAACAGCCGTGCCATTGAGAAGTTATTTTATTTTCGCTACCAGTTTCGAAAATTCATTACGCCTTATTCATGCCCCATGCGCACCTCTCAAAAATAATCTATATTAGCATGTTGCAGTGAAGTCTTCGAAAGAAGCGCTTGAGAATTCACGACATATGGCCCCAGCATGGCAATTTCAATTATTTTTGAGAAATACATATGGAGCCTGAAGAAGGCATAATGAAGTGCCTGAACTAGTATAGAAAATAGAATAACTTCTCAACTGCACGGTTGTTTGGTGAATTCCTTTGTTAAAAGCAGTCAGAATTAATGGAATCCTCTCTTTGTCTTTTCAGGCACGCCATTATTCGCGAAAGTAATGTCTGCCTTGGTAGATATTATAGTGACGTTCTTTGGGTAATATAACACAGTCTTTATTCAATTTTTAAGACTTCAAAAAAATCAAATAAATTCTAACGCTTTCTAAATTTCATAATTTGTAACGAGGGAAAGGAAGGGTGGCAAAGAAGCAAATATTGGTTCCGTTACTTCTAAACTAAGTGTGTGCTCCTTTTTATTATATGGAGGTTAGAGTTAGCCCTGGAGGCGCGCTCGGATAGCCTAAGTGGCTACGGCGACCGCTGGCGTAAAGTGGGAAATCCGGGTTTGTGTCCCAGTCCGGCACAAATGTTCATTTGTCACGAATAAATTGTGCAGCTGAAGTCTGGTCGCATTCGCAATTCCGAGTACATTTTTTCTATTTCACACAACGGTAGGTCATACAAGTGTCTGCTCCGTCAGACATGTATGCTTGTTTATAGCGAAGCCTACCCATCTTATACCTCAATCATGGCTAAAACCTTATAAACTCCCCACGATCACACTAGTTCTCCCTGTTCGGTAATTTATGTCTTATTTTTGCTTTAATATTATTAGTTGATCTGAGGACTATTTTATACTATTTCTTCGCAACAAATGTTCGATTTCATCAAATGTCCTTCCTGTGTATAGTTAATGTATCCGCATTACTATATACCTGTGAACCACTCCCCCACTCGCTTCTCCCCTCGTTACAAGTGCAGAAATTAAAAAGCGTTTTCTTTTTAAAAAAAAAACAGTTTAGAAAATATCATTTTACTCTAATGAAAACAATTACAAAATCTGACAAAGCAGATATTCCTTTCGAAAATACAGACATATACGAATTGATAAAGAGAGGATTTCACGCCGGACTGCAAAACCTCGACATCTAGCTATTGTTTATTTCAGTATTGTTGTCAACATAACGGAAACCGGTTGCAGTATGCTTTTCAAAGACTATTTTCTTCTTTATTATCGTTAGACATACTATACGCAGTAGACAAATATTATAGATTATTGTTTGTTTTCTATTTTTATCTACTGACAATTTGAAAATGACTACTGATCATGTGATTCTGTTATATGAAAAAACGTAAATAGGAAAGAACATAATCAGCCACTTGACGTCCACGGGCAATGTGCCTCTTTTTTTAGAGTCATACCCATATCTCTTACAGGAAATTACCTATATGTCCCAAATAACGTATTTGTATTTAGCCAAAGACAAGAACATAGGGAGACAGGTACAGCAAAAGTGGAATTAAGAAAAACACTTGTGCTATGTATAATTCTTGCGATATACAATTCTTGCGATACATGACAGATGAAAAGACCCGAAAAGAAATAGTAATAGAAAGGAAATGCAACTAACATGCCTCAATAAATCTGCTATCGCCATCCACATTAGAGAATATGGTTAACTTCCAGGACCATTGCCACAGATTTTACAATACTTTGCAAAACAGGAAGGAAAACGTTTACAAGAGGAACACAGAATGATCAATGAGAAACTGAAGGTGCTTACTTAATTTCTTCAAGTATAATGCGTCACTTAAGCAGAACGTTTTTTACGAAATAAAAATATTTATTATAACTAAGTTTAAATCTCTATTCTTTAGCTGAGTATATTACGCAGTGAAAAGCTGTGGTAAGTTAAAGCGGAGCAGCGGAATGGAACTAGAACCTGTGTTCCTGTCTTTTCAGTTGCACTGCCCCCTTAAAAGTCAGAGACCTTACAAACTTCAAAGAGACCCTCGCGGTTCCCGATCTGGCTCACAGTTGTAGACCGTCACGTAGAGTACGCAAAACCAGAAAATATTCACTCTGGATACGGGGACGTGCTGAAAAGTAAGGCCTCAGAATTTTTTATGTGAAACCTATTGAAGCTTTTTAACTAAAACAAACGTTATTGACATTCTATATATTTATCCTTCATGCCTACATATTTATTTATCAACATAGTTACCCTGGCGTCAAACACATTTCTCCCGACGAGGCACTAGTTTGTTGATACCGTCACATCTCTAGTTGCACCGCTTCATCAGTATCAAAGTGTCAAGGCGTCCTTTAAGTTTTGGAAAAAGATGAAAATTGGATAGGGCGACGTCCGGACGATATGATCATCGATGACAATCAACCCAGGGTGCTGTAAATGTTGCAGCGGATATGAGTGGTGTGGCATTGTCACGCTGAAGGAGAGGGTGATGCATGTGTGAACGAACTTATCAAATAACAAACTTGGCTACAGCGCGTAGTTTCTCAGACGCCGACATACACTACTGGACATTAAAATTGCTACACCATGAAGATGTGCCACAGACGTGAAATTTAACCGACAGGGAGAAGATGCTGTGATATGCAAATGATTAGCTTTTCAGAGCGTTCACACAATGTTGGCGCCGGTGACGACACCTACAACGTGCTGATATGAGGAAAGTTTCCAACCGATTTCTCACACACAAACAGCAGTTGACCGGCGTTGCCTGGTGAAACATTGTTGTGATGCCTCGTGTAAGGAGGAGAAATGCGTATCATCACGTTTCCGACTTCAATAAAGGTTGGATTGTAGCCCATCGCGATTGCGGTTTATCGTACCGCGACATTGCTGCTCGCGTTGGTCGAGATCCAATGACTATTAGCAGAATATGGAATCGGTGGGTTCAGGAAGGTAATACGGAACGCCGTGCTGGATGCCAACGGCCTCGTATCACTAGCAGTCGAGATGACAGGCATCTGATCCGCATAGCTGTAACGGATCGTGCAGCCACGTCTCGATCCCTGGGTCAACAGGTGAGAACTTTTGCAAGACGACAATCACCTGCACGGACAGTTCGACGACGTTTGCAGCAGCATGGACCATCACCTCGGAGACCATGACTGCGGTTACCCTTGACGCTGCATCACAGACAGGAGCGCATGCGATGCTGTACTCAGTGACGAACCTGGGTGCACGAATGGCAAAACGTCATTTTTTCGGATGAATCCAGGTTCTGTTTACAGCATCAGGATCGTCGCATCCGTGTTTGGCGACATCGCGGTGAACGCACATTGGAAGCGTGTATTCGTCATCGCCATACTGGCGGATCACCCGGCGTGATAGTATGGGGTGCCATTGGTTACACATCTCGGTCACCTCTTGTTCGCATTAAGACACTTTGGACAGTAGACGTTACATTTCAGATGTGTTACGACTCGTAGCTCTACCCATCATTCGATCCCTGTGAAACCCTATATTTGAGCAGGATAATACACGACCGCATGTTGCAGGTCCTGTACGGGCCTTTCTGGATACAGAAAATGTTCGACTGCTACCCTGGCCAGCGCATTCTCCAGATCTCTCACCAATTGAAAATGTCTGGTCAATGGTGGCCTAGCAACTGGCTCGTCACAATACGCCAGGCACTACTCTTGATGAACTGTGGTATCGTGTTGAAGCTGCATGGGCAGCTGTATCTGTACACGCCATCCAAGGTCTGTTTGACTCAATGCCCAAGCGTATCAAGGACGTTATTACGGCCAGAGGTGGTTGTTCTGGGTACTTATTCCTCAGGATCTATGCACCCAAATTGCGCGAAAATGTAATCACATGTCAGTTCTAGCATGATATATTTGTCCAATGGATACCCGTTTATCATCTGCATTTCTTCTTGGTGTAGCAATTTTAATGGCCAGTAGTGTAGTTACGTTTCACACCGCCATGTTACCCGCCACAAATCGGTGCCCTTTAGCGCCAGAGGGCTGCAAATATGTAGACGTGATGATTAAAGGTGTATGAGTTTTCACATAAAACATTCGGTGACATTTCTTTCCAGCGTGCCCTTGTATACTGATGTGTTTCACTGTCTGTGGTTACTGATATTGAGCTGTGGCGAGCTGGCGCCAGCTTTATTTTGTGCATGTATCTTTGAGATCGGTTGTCGTTGAGGTAAGTTGTCTTTGTTTGTCGCGTGTCTTATCTTGCTGCTTGGTAGGTGAAGCTAGTTGGTTGTTACCCTTCAGCGGATAAACCTCGAGATCTCGTGACATTCGCGGGGAGACGAGTGTGAACGGCTGCCGAACGAGCGTGATGACCGTTAAACGTTGTGGTGTGAAATTGGTTGGGCGTTTTGCTGATATGAGCAGCTTGGAGATACAAGTTCTGTGACTTCGATGGGAACAAAATTTGAAGGGAAGCGGTGAAACTGTGTAACCCGCTCCCTCGTGTTCTGTACCAGATATGGAGTAAGTCGTCGTAATTTTTTGTTCACCGACGCCCTCAGAGATTTTAAACTTTATTATTATCATGAGACTTTCATTGTCGAACCTTAAGACGGTGTGGAAGAGTTCAGTTGACCTCGTTAAATAGTAGCCGTTATTTGAAAATTTTCTCAGAATAGTGCTTCGTTTCTCTTGCAATCAATGATTTTATGTTGCTGTTTTTAAAGTCTGTACTCTATTCATACAGCTGTCCATGTGTAAGTGAGTCAAAGGTTCTGCCGAGTGTTTCTATGTTTCAGAGTTATTGGAATGTCTTTGTGATTCGCGCAGAAACTTTTAATTGTACCAGCGCCCTGGCGGGGAGTGAAATGTCATCCGAGATCTAGTCCTGGCAGTGTTTAAGAACCTGGCCACTACTGGAGTTGCCGGCCACGGTGGCCGAGCGGTTCTAGGCGCTTCAGTCCGGCACCGCGCGACTGCTGCGGTCGCAGGTTCGAATCCTGCCTCGGGCATGGGTGTGTGTGGTGTCCTTAGGTTAGTTAGGTTTAAGTAGTTCTAAGTTCTAGGGGCTGATGTCCTCAGATGTTGGGTCCCATAGTGCTCAGAGCCATTTGAACCATTTGAACTACCGGAGTTGGTCACGTATCTCCTTCCAAAGTTTAGTATTTATCTTCCTTCCGTCAAAGCGGGTTAATCTGATAGATAGATATATTCTATGTAACCTGTTTGTATATGAATTCGTTTTCTTAAATATTTGCGACTGGCAACTGGCTAAACCTTAAACTGTATAGCATCTGCTGAGTTCCTTGTGCAGCTTTTTCTAGTAGTTTTTTATGAACGTCTGACCACGTAAACATTTATTTTTTAAAAGATCAGTGTCTCTGTTGTATTTTTTTATTTAAGTGATTCTATCATGTTATGTAATGACATCTTAGCTTTAAACTAGTGTTCAACTGTTATTAAGTCACTCTTTACCTGTAATTGTTTCATTATATCTATTTTGAGGGAAGTCCTATATGGGAATTTGAAGTTCTCAAGTTTGTCAGTTTGGAATTGTTTGTTAGAGTGCTGAGTACGTTGAGTTGGTAACTGTATTTGCAAAGTTTTATCTAGTGGCTCGTCCACAATTTGTAATTGTAATTTTTTTATGGGGTTATGTCAATTAACTGTCTTAATTACAAATTGTGCCTGCCAACCATGATTCCATCCCGCTTCCTCTTTTATGGTATTTAAGATATGGTGTTTAAGTGTGGTACGATTAAGGAATCACGTATCAGATATGAATACATTACCATATAAAAAGGCGTCCAGGTCCATGTTTATAAAAATTTTCACAACATAAAACTGTTTATGAAGTTAGAAATAGACAGAACTTTTTGAAGTTTCTGCGACACTGTTGAATACACACTAAAGGGTAGTTGCATTTAGGGTAACGTGAATGCTTCTATTTTTTGTTATGACTACTCTGCGGTCTCCCATTGTTACATAATTTAAGTACAACACCACAGCAGTCTATGCATCTCCACGAGCCGTTTCTGTTTGGCAATGACTGTGGTGGTTTTTACCTGTTACAGAACGCGCCAGGAATTCTGCAGGACTTGAGTTCGGTGGCGTGAACTGCTGAGGCATTTCTGGTGAGTCTAGAGTTAATACGTTAATTCACAGAAAAGATATTACAGTCTCTATGCTCTCAATTTGCTTAATGACTGACATATTCTTTGTTGCCTACCACAACGGTATCTTATTCTCTGTAGCGTACTTAAAAACTGAACGAACGAGATGTGTCAGTATGTCTTACTAGAATTTATAGTTCGTTGTTTTTGGAAATGCTGTATCTATTAACATTATATCCTGAACTTCTGTTCACAATTCTGTGTCTACTTAAGACGTAGAAAGGCGCCTGAAGATCGGGAGTAAGTTTTCCGATTACGTTAGTATTTAGCAAGTGCAGCTGAAGACAGCAAACATTCTTTGGACTCTAGCACATCAAGAGACACATATGAAGACTTTTTTATGTACTAAATATGTGGTATTCAGTTTACTCGGACTAGTCTAGTTGCGAACAAGAAATTCTATTGTATTCTATCAGCAGACAGGAGTATTTTGTCTCCGTTTTACATATCCACGTGTTGTTCGTACAGAAGTTGGAACAACACAGAACGGTTAAAACATTGAAGCAGGGGGGAGAAAAAGTGTGTAATGTTAAAAAGAACTCAATGCACTAGAAAGCTTCGTAGGAATTCATTTATAGGTGTTAAAAACAATTTTTGATGCAAAATTCAAACTCTTATTCTACTTTCACTTACTACACTGTACAAACAAAGTGCTCCAAGATTTCAAAGAAAACTAAGATTACACCCAAATAGACGCCTCTTCATAACGGAACTTCATTCATTCATACCAGACTCACAACGTTATTTAAACAGCTGATGTTCTCTTCTGTGGTTCTAACCAGATTTCATGCAGTATTTAAGGCTGACGTTTCAGGTTTAGAACTAGATTTATAAAATTCCTTGTCCTATTTTATCAAAGACGATACATTAAAGTAATCGGCGCGTTGTCAAATTCACTAACTGGGCTATTCCTGAAGTACTAAGTGTCGTCTTTTGTTACCCGCTGATATATGCAGCCACATAGTGAAAACTAGTAACTGAAATGTTTCACTGTTTTAAAAATTGGTAGAGAATATTCCAGAACAACCCTGCATAATTGTAAGAAACTAGCCACGCCGTTTTATTCCATTGAATCCCTTCCGTACGTGCAGTATAATTTCGTAAATAGTTATTCGTGCTTGTTTAGATGCTACACTTCACACATCAAAAACGCCATCACTAAATGGCACAGCACACGGAAAACACACGTGAAAATGAAAATCATTTCCCGTAACGCGTCATACAAAATATTTATATATATTTAAAACAAAATCGTCACTTGTAGCAGGAAAGCTATTTGTAAGTAAATTCATTGAATTGATAATGCTTGGAAATGATCCAGTATACAATTGGTAACATGTCACATCAAAAACTGATTGTTTTTACTGTGTAATTTCCTCATTTTCAGAAAACCCAGTAATGATGACTATACATTGCTGACAATTAGTACATGAAAGGAAAACAAATAAACAGGATTTTGCATCAAAGCAGATCCAAAAAGAAAACGTAGTTGTCTGATACGTTGAAACACAGACTGCACATTGATTGTTTGTACAAAGTATTCATGTGTGAAAGTAAATAAACGCACATTACAAACGACAATATTAATTTTTACTATCGCCTACGTGTAACTGTCGCCTAAGGCAAAGACTACCAACTACTCTCCCATTCTACCGCACATCTCTTTTTCGGAACGAGAGTTCTTTAACCTCATCACAGACCGATTGTCACGGTGCTGATAAGCAAATTTTATGCCTGGGCATAACTATTTGTCCCTTTACCTGTTTTGGTAACGTGGTATCTATTGTGCTTTTTGGTGCTTCGTTTTTTAAAAAGTATCTTCCACTCAGAATTTGTTACGTCTGTTAGACATTGTGCGTAGAAATGTCTTTTAGCTGACCTTAACATTTTCCTAGAAACCTTTATCAAATGCCACTTTAGAAACCTAAGCCTACTGACAACGTACTTAGTGGAAGTAGACCTCGACCTCACTATCTCGAATTTTATGTTGTAAATTGCAGAGTGCTTTTATCTAATCAGACTCTGATAAGCACTAGGCAACAAGATGTTATTTAGTCAACGAAATTACAGTATTTCTCAATGTACCAGACGAAAAAATTTTTGTGAGAAGAGTGTAAATTCAGCTGCTGCCGACAGTGCAACAAGAGCTTGTATTTTATTTAGTTGCGTGGTCAGAACAGTTTTATATTCAGTAATCCGTCTGACTCAGTTGAAGCATAAATTATCGATTTGAAATAATTCTGTTCTATGCCATAGTGAAATATAATTATTGTCTTATTTGGCTCTGGAAAAAGAGACTAATATAACGTTTAAAATAGGGGCAGACATTTTTAAAATGAGTCCTATTTCTAAAAACCGTAGTCACTAAGGGGCATATGTTACTATATTTTTACTTTCCCTAGATCTAACTTTTCCTAAAAATGGGTTGAATGTTGATGATTTGAGTGTGTGGTGAAACGTAATGTTGCTCAAGGAGCTTCATTTGCAATTCCTTGTAATCAGTATAACCTCTTTATTCAAATTATAGGCAACATAATCCGTCTAAAAAACTAAAAAAAGTGTCTGTCTTTGAATAATGTTTTTATTTAATGCGGATGTAAACCAGAGAGTTCCTCTGAGGCTGCAAAAAACACCCTTCTGTTTTCTACCCATTGTCTATGATGGGAGGAAACAAATATATATATTCTGCACGTATCCAAAAGGAATTAACAAAATACGAAGCAACTACGGCTCCACTTCTTAATTGTTCTATACAAAAAAAAAGGACCTCAAACCTCTTTGACCTCAGTCTGCAAACTAGCTATTGAAACTAATTCCACAGCTAATAGTGAATAAAATTTCGATAGCCACAAAATAAGTATAAAGCAATTTGAATGTACTGCATTATTTCTATTCACTGTTGCGTTCTAGTCTTACATACGTCCAGTAGCAATACTTGACATCAGCCTGTTTCAGTCCACGTCGGCAGTTACAAGCACTCTTACGTCACAACAAAAGCGAGACACCCTACATCGTTCTTTTACAATAATTATAGCAATTGTTGCAAAGACAATGCCGTCGAGTCAGACATTAATTTAAAGAATTTCTCTGGTTACTAATACTAATTAATTCCACTGGGACCCACTGGACATCAGTTTGCCCGGATCTCTATTCTTGTTCTGATTACCGTGTGATATTGCACTCTGATTCTCTGGAGGCCGTCCTTGTACAATGTATTTAAGTTTAGCAACCCGTTAGAGAATTATCCCTGGAACAAGGAGCGCCACGCCATGCCTGTGTTTTAGTGTCATTCAGAGTTTACATTACTGCGAAACACTACGGAGCTGCTTTAGTTGCGCAGTTTATCACAAAACGGCAGTGATCCCATTAAAAACTGTTAACTTGATATCAAAGTGGATACAAAAGTTCGTATTAAAATATTAGTATACTGCATTTCTAAGAAATAATATTGGTTGTTTCTCAGTTTCAGAGAGTATCCACTATTTTTTATTTACTTTTTTAAAAGACGCTCACCTAGAAATTATCCGAATTGGAAGGAAAACGGCAGGTGCGATGTGCATGTACAGACAAACAAACGACAGCAATTTCAGAAAAATTGGATGGTATATTTAAGAGAAAGAACTTCACAAACTGAGGGGGTCAATAACGCGTTGATTCACCTCTGGCCATTGACAGCGTTGTTGGATGTCCTCCTGAGGGATACCGCACTAAATTCTGTCCAACTGGCGCGTTACATCGTCAAAATACCAAGCAGATTGGAGGGACCGTCCCGTAATGCTTCAGACGTTCTCGATTGAGGAAAGATCCCGCGACCTTGCTGGCCAAAGTAGGGTTTGATAAGCACGAAGAATAGTCGTAGAAACTCTTGTCGTGTGCGGGCGGGTACTGTCTTGCTGAAATGGAAGACCAGGATGGTTTTGCACGAAGGGCAAGCACAATGGGGCGTAGAATGTCATCGACGAACCGCAGTGCTGTAAGGGGGCTACGGATGGCAACTAATGGGATCCTGCTATGGACTGAAGTGGCACCTCGCACCAGCATCTTGGCTGTCGGGCCGTATAATGGGCGACGGATTGGTATCCCATCGCTGTACGGGGCTCTCCAAACACACCTTGCTGATCGTCGGGGCTCTTTTCGAAGCTGCGCTCATCTCCAAAGACAACGGAAGTCGGCACAAGCGGCGCCGTGAGCTCAGCCCCCTTTCTGTGAGCCGCATATTAACGGTCCTTGTGTTCACTGAGGCACCGGTGGCACGTCGGGTCGATGACACCGATGAACTCGAGACTCTGAGTGCCTCTCTGACGATTGGTCGGTCAGCACATTCTGTTGTCTCTCTAAATCGACCGCTTCCTTCTTGACGCTGTGTTCGGCCGCGGTTCCTCCGTTCCTGCCAGCATCTACTTCATACTCCGCATCCACCTAATGGTGTGAGGGGGAGGGTACTTTCGGTACCACTATCCCATCCCTCCAACCCTGTTCCACTCGCGAGTAGTGCAGGGGATGAATGATTGTCGATAAGGCTCTGTATTCGCTCTAATTTATAGAATTTTCTCCTCGTAGTCAATACGCGAGAAGTATTTGGGGGGGGGGGGGAGGAGGGGAGCGGGAGAAGTAATATGTTGTCCTACTTCTCCTGAAAAGTGCTGCCCAAAATTTCAGTAATAAATCTCTTCGTGATGCACAAGCCTTTCTTGTAACGTCTGTCACTGCAAGTTTGTTTAGCATCTCAGTAACGCTCTCTCGCGAGCTAAACGATCCCGTGACGAAACGCGCCACTCTTCGTTGGATCTTCTCTATCTCCTCTGTCAGTCCTACCTGAAAGAGATCCCAAATACTCAAGAATCGGGCGAACAAGCTCCTTATAAGCCACTTCTTTCGTGGGTTAGTTACATTTCCTAAAGATTATGCCGATCAATGTGTCTGGTGACTGCTTTTCCCACTATCTGTTTTATGTGGTCATTCCACTTAAGGTCGCTCTGGAGTGTTACGCTTAGATATTTTACGGCAGACGCTGTCTCCACCTGTTTGTAATCAGTAATGCAGCTGTACAATAGTGGATTTCTTTTCCTATGTACTCGCAATATGTTACGTTTATTTACGTTCAGGGCCAACTGCCAGAGCCTGCTTCTTACTATCTTCTGGCGTTGCTACTTTGGTACAGACAACTGCATCATCTCCTAATGCCCTTAAAGAGCATCCGACGCTTTCTACTAGATCGCATATATATATATATATATATATATATATATATATATATATATATATACTCCTGGAAATTGAAATAAGAACACCGTGAATTCATTGTCCCAGGAAGGGGAAACTTTATTGACACATTCCTGGGGTCAGATACATCACATGATCACACTGACAGAACCACAGGCACATAGACACAGGCAACAGAGCATGCACAATGTCGGCACTAGTACAGTGTATATCCACCTTTCGCAGCAATGCAGGCTGCTATTCTCCCATGGAGACGATCGTAGAGATGCTGGATGTAGTCCTGTGGAACGGCTTGCCATGCCATTTCCACCTGGCGCCTCAGTTGGACCAGCGTTCGTGCTGGACGTGCAGACCGCGTGAGACGACACTTCATCCAGTCCCAAACATGCTCAATGGGGGACAGATCCGGAGATCTTGCTGACCAGGGTAGTTGACTTACACCTTCTAGAGCACGTTGGGTGGCACGGGATACATGCGGACGTGCATTGTCCTGTTGGAACAGCAAGTTCCCTTGCCGGTCTAGGAATGGTAGAACGATGGGTTCGATGTCGGTTTGGATGTACCGTGCACTATTCAGTGTCCCCTCGACGATCACCAGTGGTGTACGGCCAGTGTAGGAGATCGCTCCCCACACCATGATGCCGGGTGTTGGCCCTGTGTGCCTCGGTCGTATGCAGTCCTGATTGTGGCGCTCACCTGCACGGCGCCAAACACGCATACGACCATCATTGGCACCAAGGCAGAAGCGACTCTCATCGCTGAAGACGACACGTCTCCATTCGTCCCTCCATTCACGCCTGTCGCGACACCACTGGAGGCGGGCTGCACGATGTTGGGGCGTGAGCGGAAGACGGCCTAACGGTGTGCGGGACCGTAGCCCAGCTTCATGGAGACGGTTGCGAATGGTCCTCGTCGATACCCCAGGAGCAACAGTGTCCCTAATTTGCTGGGAAGTGGCGGTGCGGTCCCCTACGGCACTGCGTAGGATCCTACGGTCTTGGCATGCATCCGTGCGTCGCTGCGGTCCGGTCCCAGGTCGACGGGCACGTGCACCTTCCGCCGACCACTGGCGACAACATCGATGTACTGTGGAGACCTCACGCCCCACGTTTTGAGCAATTCGGCGGTACGTCCACCCGGCCTCCCGCATGCCCACTATACGCCCTCGCTCAAAGTCCGTCAGCTGCACATACGGTTCACGTCCACGCTGTCGCGGCATGCTACCAGTGTTAAAGACTGCGATGGAGCTCCGTATGCCACGGCAAACTGGCTGACACTGACGGCGGCGATGCACAAATGCTGCGCAGCTAGCGCCATTCGACGGCCAACACCGCGGTTCCTGGTGTGTCCGCTGTGCCATGCGTGTGATCATTGCTTGTACAGCCCTCTCGCAGTGTCCGGAGCAAGTATGGTGGGTCTGACACACCGGTGTCAATGTGTTCTTTTTTCCATTTCCAGGAGTATATATATATATATATATATATATATATATATATATATATATATATATATATATATATATATATATATATACGAGGGGCGTTCAGAAAGTAAGCTCCGATCGGTCGCGAAATGGAAACGACTATGAAAATCCTATAAAGCTTTGCACAGATGTGTTGGGTAGTGTCTCTAGTATAACCCCAGTTAGCATCACGTCGCTCTTCTCATTTCTGAGCGTAAAGATGTCTAGAAAATAGTGTCTGCCGCCAAGTACGAGGGCCTGGTGAGAAATTTCGCCTGAAGCTATGCAGCTAACATTACATAACTGTCGTGCTGTTTCGTCTTCACGACAATTCTCAGCCGCATTCTGCAGGGGCAATGAAGATGCTCCTGCATCGTTTTCAGATGGAAATGTTAGATTACCCACAATACAGTCCGCAATTGTCTCCCCCTGAGTTTCATCTCTGGTCACATGAACCGCTGTCTTTGAAGACAACATTTTGACACAGACAACGAGGTGTAGGCCAGCGTGGAGAATTGGCGGAAAGCACTGGCGTGTGCCTTCTATGATGAGGCTATTGAAAAGTTGGTACAACGCTATGACAAAAGTCTAAGTCAGAACGGCGACTACGTAGAGAAGTAGCTGAAAGGTGTAGCTAATTGTTACAAGTAAAACATTTCTGATGTTCACTGTGGTTTCAATTTGGCAATCAATCGGAGCTTACTTTCTGAACAGGCCTCGTATATACTCCTGGAAATGGAAAAAAGAACACATTGACACCGGTGTGTCAGACCCACCATACTTGCTCCGGACACTGCGAAAGGGCTGTACAAGCAATGATCACACGCACGGCACAGCGGACACACCCGGAACCGCGGTGTTGGCCGTCGAATGGCGCTAGCTGCGCAGCATTTGTGCACCGCCGCCGTCAGTGTCAGCCAGTTTGCCGTGGCATACGGAGCTCCATCGTAGTCTTTAACACTGGTAGCATGCCGCGACAGCGTGGACGTGAACCGTATGTGCAGTTGACGGACTTTGAGCGTGGGCGTATAGTGGGCATGCGGGAGGCTGGGTGGACGTACCGCCGAATTGCTCAAAACGTGGGGCGTGAGGTCTCCACAGTACATCGATGTTGTCGCCAGTGGTCGGCGGAAGGTGCACGTGCCCGTCGACCTGGGACTGGACCGCAGCGACGCACGGATGCACGCCAAGACCGTAGGATCCTACGCAGTGCCGTAGGGGACCGCACCGCCACTTCCCAGCAAATTAGGGACACTGTTGCTCCTGGGGTATCGGCGAGGACCATTCGCAACCATCTTCATGAAGCTGGGATACGGTCCCGCACACCGTTAGGCCGTCTTCCGCTCACGCCCCAACATCGTGCAGCCCGCCTCCAGTGGTGTCGCGACAGGCGTGAATGGAGGGACGAACGGAGACGTGTCGTCTTCAGCGATGAGAGTCGCTTCTGCCTTGGTGCCAATGATGATCGTATGCGTGTTTGGCGCCGTGCAGGTGAGCGCCACAATCAGGACTGCATACGACCAAGGCACACAGGGCCAACACCCGGCATCATGGTGTGGGGAGCGATCCCCTACACAGGCCGTACACCACTGGTGATCGTCGAGGGGACACTGAATAGTGCACGGTACATCCAAACCGTCATCGAACCCATCGTTCTACCATTCCTAGACCTGCAAGGGAACTTGCTGTTCCAACAGGACAATGCACTTCCGCATGTATCCCGTGCCACCAAACGTGCTCTAGAAGGTGTAAGTCAACTACCCTGGCCAGCGAGATCTCCGGATCTGTCCTCCATTGAGCATGTTTGGGACTGGATGAAGCGTCGTCTCACGCGGTCTGCACGTCCAGCACGAACGCTGGTCCAACTGAGGCGCCAGGTGGAAATGGCATGGCAAGCCGTTCCACAGGACTACATCCAGCATCTCTATATATATATATATATATATATATTGTAAACAGCAACGGTCCTATCACACTTCCCTGTGGTACTCCAGATATTAACTGTCGTTTTTGTTCCATTAAGAGCGGCGTATTGAGTTCTGTCGGCAAGAAAGTCTTGAACCGAATCGCAAGTCTGCTCCGATGTTCCGTAAGCTCGTATTCTTTTCATTAAACGGCAACGCTGGCCGGTGTCAAATGCCTTACTCAAATCAAGGAATACGGCGTCAACCTGAGCGCCGTTGTCCACTGCGCTGTGGATCTCGTGGAGAAACATAAAGAGCTGAGTTTCTCAGTAACTCTGTTTGCGGAATCCGTGTTTCATTTTTACAGAGGAGATGTTCATTTTCCAAGAACATAATAATTCTTAAGCATAAAACATGTTCCATAATTCTACAACAGATTGATGTCTAAGTCTGTAACTGTATGGATCTGTCTTACGGCCTTTCTTAAAAACGGGAATAACCTGTGCTTTATTTCAGTCAGGTACCTTTCGCTGCTCAAGCGATCTACGATTAATTACTGCTAGAAGAGGAGCAACTTCTTTCCCACAATCTTTATAGAATCTTATACGTATCTCATCTGGTCCTGACGTCTTTCCACTACTAAGCGATTGTAGCTGCTTTTTAGTTCTGCGTTTGGTTATTTCAGTATCTGTCATTTCGATGTCCGTAGGACGATTGAAACATCGAGTAATTTGCCGATTACTCTAATCGGCTACTTTGGGCCCAGTTACATGTTCCCTCTCAAAATGCTGGCATCTGCGTATATTGTTAGCTTCTGTCTGCGAGGCATAGTTACTGTTCAGCTGAATACACAGATTGAAATTCTCGAAGATTTTGTGCCTTAGTATCAACCCATCCCCTTTTTACTATCCTTACCAGCTGCGCCGTGGTATTGCTCTGCAGCGTCGCACATTCATACACAGGGCGCCAAACTTTCCGTCGATGCCTGTATATTTCTAACCGATTTGCATAACTCCTTCGCAGTGCACCGTTTTTTTTTTGTCTTAGACTGTATATACTAGATAAATAATTTAGGTAATAGTAATTAGTAACGCGTCGGTTATCCTTCAATAGTTTTTTCTAGTTTTAAATAGAGTGATAGTTTCAGTTTAAATTATTTATTTGTCCAGTGTGATTCCAAGTTTGGGAAACTAATGACTGACAAGCCTACGTGCCTAAAAATGATATTTTGAACGTAATTGTAACAACAAGTTTCTCAAAGGCTTAATCCACTACTCGTGGATTTTTGATCCCTTCATTTTTTACTACGATTCCCTGCCTCTGGTTCCGAAACAACATTTTCTTCAAATCTCATACATATATGTTCCACTAAAGTTTCCTTCATGCACATATTTTTGGATTGTGAAGCTCTTATTGTAAATATCCTATAACACTCTGTGGTATTTTACGTAATGGGCATTTCAGTTCAACCCGATAGATGCTAGTAGCACTTCATTTACTTGACTACATTGTATTTTCAAAAACACATTAAGCTCTCATCCTTTGAATTTTGTTTTTATATTTAACTGTTATTTTATTCGATTATTTTTGTCATGTCTCAAACGGACATATGTCACTGTCAGCGCCCGATAGGCGGCGAAACTTGTGTCTTGCTTTTATAATAGCAATGTAAGCCACTGGGCCGTTCAATCTGATTATGTTTCTTGCAAGATGTATGTCCCAGACGATGAGATGTTTTCAATTTTTAATTTTTGACTTGAGCATGTCTGCTTTAAACTTTGACTATAGCAAGTTTGTTTGCGTGGCCATCCTCCGTAGCAAGCATAGGAATACTCGATTTGTAAATAAAACTGCCTTTTCCTGCTGCCACTTAATTGATCTGTCCCAGACGCGTTTCGCCTTCTCCTGTTCTCAGGCATCATAAGTGGGATCTACACTCCTGGAAATTGAAATAAGAACACCGTGAATTCATTGTCCCAGGAAGGGGAAACTTTATTGACACATTGCTGGGGCCAGATACATCACATGATCACAATGACAGAACCACAGGCACATAGACACAGGCAACAGAGCATGCACAATGTCGGCACTAGTACAGTGTATATCCACCTTTCGCAGCAATGCAGGCTGCTATTCTCCCATGGAGACGATCGTAGAGATGCTGGATGTAGTCCTGTGGAACGGCTTGCCATGCCATTTCCACCTGGCGCCTCAGTTGGACCAGCGTTCGTGCTGGACGTGCAGACCGCGTGAGACGACACTTCATCCAGTCCCAAACATGCTCAATGGGGGACAGATCAGGAGATCTTGCTGGCCAGGGTAGTTGACTTACACCTTCTAGAGCACGTTGGGTGGCACGGGATACACGCGGACGTGCATTGTCCTGTTGGAACAGCAAGTTCCCTTGCCGGTCTAGGAATGGTAGAACGATGGGTTCGATGTCGGTTTGGATGTACCGTGCACTATTCAGTGTCCCCTCGACCATCACCAGTGGTGTACGGCCAGTGTAGGAGATCGCTCCCCACACCATGATGCCGGGTGTTGGCCCTGTGTGCCTCGGTCGTATGCAGTCCTGATTGTGGCGCTCACCTGCACGGCGCCAAACACGCATACGACCACCATTGGCACCAAGGCAGAAGCGACTCTCATCGCTGAAGACGACACGTCTCCATTCGTCCCTCCATTCACGCCTGTCGCGACACCACTGGAGGCGGCCTGCACGATGTTGGGGCGTGAGCGGAAGACGGCCTAACGGTGTGCGGGACCGTAGCCCAGCTTCATGGAGACGGTTGCGAATGGTCCTCGCCGATACCCCAGGAGCAACAGTGTCCCTAATTTGCTGGGAAGTGGCGGTGCGGTCCCCTACGGCACTGCGCAGGATCCTACGGTCTTGGCATGCATCCGTGCGTCGCTGCGGTCCGGTCCCAGGTCGACGGGCACGTGCACCTTCCGCCGACCACTGGCGACAACATCGATGTACTGTGGAGACCTCACGCCCCACGTGTTGAGCAATTCGGCGGTACGTCCACCCGGCCTCCCGCATGCCCACTATACGCCCTCGCTCAAAGTCCGTCAACTGCACATACGGTTCACGTCCACGCTGTCGCGGCATGCTACCAGTGTTAAAGACTGCGATGGAGCTCCGTATGCCACGGCAGACTGGCTGACACTGACGGCGGTGGTGCACAAATGCTGCGCAGCTAGCGCCATTCGACGGCCAACACCGCGGTTCCTGGTGTGTCCGCTGTGCCGTGCGTGTGATCATTGCTTGTACAGCCCTCTCGCAGTGTCCGGAGCAAGTATGGTGGGTCTGACACACCAGTGTCAATGTGTTCTTTTTTCCATTTCCAGGAGTGTATAACGATACAGTTTTGTTAATTTCAGGTTATTAAACAGTTTACGTCAAGATTTTGTATGTAAAAATGTAATTACTTACGATTTGCTGATTGCGTTCCCTCTCATTTGGTCTGGGGGTCGCACTACCACTTTATTACCGACATTTAAGCACAACTTTGCGGCCATTGCTGTGAGCTTACGATAAATTTCAAACATATGCTTATTGTTTTGTTTTTTTATTTTTATATCCAGAAAGTTAATTTGGTTGCTCTGTTCTCTTTCAGTTGGGAATCTTATATTTATATGTCTCTTGTTGATGTTAGTATGTAGTTTTTCAGTTTTTGTTTGTGGTTCATATATTAACAAATGATGTCATCAATATACCTGAACCAATATAGCATGTTGTATTCTTTTGCTACTATTTTTGTGAAAATGATCTCTTCAGTGAGGTTTATAAAATATTTTCCTAAGGCTCCTGAAACTGGGGACCCCATTGGTAATCCATCTTCTTGTAAATAAAATTCATTATTGAATTGGAAGTAATTTTGCTCTGTTATGAGCTTTATTAATGTGTGTATTTCTTTAATCTGTTCATTGGGCAGTTGACTATAAATTTTCAGGTTCTTATGGTCTTTTCAGGTTCTTATAGTCTACAAACTAAGGTCAATAAGATACATAAAAATATAAAATTCAAAATTGAAAGAGAACAGAACAACCAAATTAACTTTCTGGATATAACTATCAAAAAACAAAACAATAAGCATATGTTTGCAATTTACCGTAAACCCACACCAAGGACATTATCATTCCCCAATCCTCGAACCACCCACACTCATAAAAGCAATCAGGACTTCGACACATTCTCCATAGGCTCGACACAGTGCCACTCACCAAAGAAAGCTACTAAAACCACTGGACGTAATAATGCAGATAGCACAAGATAATGGTTACAATAATAACATGGTCACAAAGCTAAACAACAAAATTAAAAGTAAATTCAAAGCAGAAAGCACCAAACGACAGATAAAAACACAACAGAACCAAACATAAACCCATAGTCCCTTAACAACTCCACAGGATAATCAGAAAAAGACGAAGGAAAACACAAGATGGTACACAATGACCTACAAACACACTCACCCACAAAATCATCAACATTTTCAAAAGACAGGGAATAAACCTAGCATAGACAATTCTGTACAAAAACAAACACCAAAACTGGCAAAAAACAGAGGCATATACCAGAAAGGACTGATATATCAGCGAAACTGTAACTCTTGTGAAGGCAGATATATAGGACAAACAGGTAGAACATTTGATGTCAGATACAAAGAACACATGAGAGCCTGGAAATATGGGACAAGCCACTCCACATTTGCAGAACACCTAAGAGAACATGACCACAAACCAACCTCTAGAGAAGATGGTACGAAAATATTTAGAATCAACAATAAAAAAACACCTCCTAACCCTGCGAGAAAATTACCACATACAGAAAACAAAAGCAGAAAGAAAAACCCTGTTGAATGATCAAGTACACATGCCAAGCAATTCATTATTTACACTATGAGCTAAAATAATAGAATAAGGCTCCAGAAGAGGATTAATATAATAATACTATCTGATATAATAATAATACCACCTGTCACCGAAACTTTCAACCACTCGCTAACAGCTAGTATATTCATATTCAACACCATACAATTCAAACCCCCAACCTCCCCCAACCAAAAAAAGAAAAAAAGTTATTCTTCAGTTCCCTCTCTATCTCTCACTCTCTCTCTCTCTCTCTCACTCTCACTCTCACTCTCACTCTCTCTCTCTCTCATACACTCACAATTATTAACAAATAAAACAAATAGCCTAATGTACCTTCCACAGGTTCCAAGTGGAAGGATCGTCATTTTTTTTTTTAATGAACACTATATGAAAGGATCATTTTACAACATTCATGTACTAAGGTCGCGTTAATGCACTGAATTTCAAATTAAATTTTTTTATGTATAAGTTAATAAACATATAATAGAACTACTACAACACTTATTTACAATGAACACATTTGTTGTTGTTGTGGTCTTCAGTCGTGAGACTGGTTTGATGCAGCTCTCCATGCTACTCTATCCTGTGCAAGCCTCTTCATCTCCCAGTACCTACTGCAGCCCCCATCCTTCTGAATCTGCTTAGTGTATTCATCTCTTGACCTCGCTCTATGATTTTTACCCTCCACGCTGCCCTCCAGTACTAAATTGGTGATGCTCTGATGCCTCAGAACATTTCCTACCAACCGATCCCTTCTTCTAGTCAAGTTGTGCCACAAACTCCTCTTCTACCCAATTCTATTCAATATCTCCTCATCAGTTATGTGATCTACCAATCTAATCTTCATCATTCTTCTGTAGCACCACATTTCGAAAGCTTCTATTCTCTTCTTGTCTAAACTATTTATCGTCCATGCTTCACTACCATACATGGCTAGACTCCATACAAATACTTTCAGAAACGACTTTCTGACACTTAAATGAATACTCGATGTTAACAAATTTCTCTTCTTCAGAAACGCTTTCCTTGCCATTGCCAGTCTGCATTTTATATCCTCTCTACTTCGACCATCATCAGTTATTCTGCTCCCCAAATAGCAAAACTCGTTTACTACTTTAAGTGTCTCATTTACCTAATTCCCGCAGCATCACCCGACTTAATTCGACTACATTCCATTATCCTCGTTTTGCTTTTGTTGATGTCCATCTTATACCCTCATTTCAAGACACTGTCCATTCCGTTCAACTGCTCTTCCAAGTCCTTTGCTGTCTCTGACAGAATTACAATTGTTATCGGCGAACCTCAAAGTTTTTATTTCTTCTCCATGGATTTTAATACCTACTCCGAACTTTTCTTTCATTTCCATTACTGCTTGCCCAATATATAGATTGAATAGCATCGGGGAGAGGCTTCAACCCTGTCTCACTCCCTTCCCAACCACTGCTTCCCTTTCATGTCCCCCCGACTCTTATAACTGCCATCTCCTTTCTGTACAAATTACTCCACTGAAATGGTGCAGAAGTTAGATTGTACTTGATACACACACACAGACACAATCGGTTGGTTCTACTGGGAAATTCATCAATGGAATAGAAGGAGTTGGCCACCACTAAATCCTTTAGGATTCTCTTAAATTGAATTTCATTGGTTGTTAAGCTGTTTATGGCAAAATAGTTATGCGACATCCAGACCAGATGAAAGGAAACAAAGATCAGCAAATGGTAATTACTTTTTTACATAAAAAATCGCGACTTGAACTGTTTAATAACCCAAAACTAACAAAACAGTATCGCTATAGATCCCACTGATGATGCCTTAGAACAAGAAAAGGCGAAATATGTATGGGATGAATAAATTAAGTGGCAGCAGGAAAAGGTGGTTTTATTTACAAAACTATAGCCTTCTCGCAATGTAACTTTACGTAAGTAACCTTTCTTTGTTATGATATTTTTCATCTTTGTTAATGTTTCTGTTAAACGTAATTTTCAATGTACTATATTATAGGGCTTTTAAATTTTCATTCTGATTAAAACATCCTTAGAGTTGTAGAAACTTAGGTAAATGTATTAAGAATTATTTGCTACCGGTTAGCTGTGTTATTTCGCCATTGATAATCAGTTTTAATTATAATTTGATTAGCGATTTTAAGTACGTTGCGATAGAAAATTAGAGGTACCAAACACGTTGTAATGATGCTCCGTTACAGAGGTACTGTCCATAACTTTTGCTGGACGTAATTGCAGTTACTGCAACAGTTGGTATTTTCGCAGACAGCGTTTTCCGTTGTAATGGGACCCTCTGTGCAACGATTTAAAGCCCGTTTCAGCATGAATGATGGTAGATAAGTAGTTCCTTCTCGCTGTTTGAAAAAGTCAGTATCTGACAAAATAGCGCAACTATGCTGCCTACCCAAAACTGTGCCTGTGAACAGAGTAAATTTGAGAAGTAGTGCCCACTACGCCTTTGGACATTCTGTCTGAAACCCAAGGTGTTGCCGGCCGGTGTGCCCGAGCGGTTCTAGTCGCTTCAGTCTGGAACCACGCGACCACTACGCTCGCAGGTTCGATTCCTGCCTGGGGCATGGATGTGTGTTATGTCCTTAGGCGAGTTAGGTTTAAGTAGTTCTAAGTTATAGGGGACTGATGACCTCAGATGTTAAGTCCCGTAGTGCTCAAAGCCATTTGAACCATTTGAACCCAAGGTGTTAAATAACACCAAAGCAAGAGTTCTGGCTCGCTACCACTTGAGTTCTTCTGCAGCAAGATGGGTTTGCGTGGTTGGTGCAGTAAGTCTCCAGACTGCATGGTCCTACCCTTTACTCTCCAAATTGAGATAGTTTAACCTACCTCTGCAGACATGAGAAGGGTCGACAAGAGATTGATGGTTACTTAGAAAAACGTATACTGATCTTGTTGCTCGCTAGTTGCGCCAATCAGATTACCCAGAATCACGATGACAACTCTTAATTACGATTGCATCACGACCACTGACGCCTCGCTACCGTCGCTGAAGTAATCTGCAGCATTCTACTGCTACCTGCTCTCATAGGGCAGCAGCTCTCTCGCTCGCCCTTAATTAAGTGTTTCATTTCTTCAGTTTGTATCCACTGATTACTTACGAGATTGGCTTTTCTGACTTGGCTATCAGTTCAGTAATTTATTATTTATTTACTCGTGTCAAAGCAAGAAAATTCGGTATACAAGGATACATGACAAGATCTCTAAATTAAAACCTAATTTTAAAAAATGAAGACGATGTTACATCTTACATATCATAGTCCATACATTGAAAGAATGTTAAGCGAAAGAAATAAGACAAAGCTGACAATCTGAACAACTTTAGCGCTGTACTTACCATTAACAACGGCTTCAGAACTTACAGACATCAGGTCACCAACGCTACCTCTTATAGGACGTATTCTAAGTGAGTGTAAGTACTCCACGGTCACTGTCTTTTGACCTTGCGATCCCAGTTATAATCCCGTTCAGAGCTTCCACACATCCCATTCTTCACTGAAATTAACAGCTAAATTTTTAAATAATGTCTTCCAATGGTTTTCAGTCTCGTTTTTCACATAGATAATCGGTAATACGTAAGTTGGACAATGTTATCTCTTGTAATCATGACATTTTTTCTTATTGTTACTCGTGAAGGCAGAGGGGAGGGGGGGAGGAGGGATTATCGGAGATAGATACCTTGTGTCTTTCTCTGCGCCTCTAATGACCTGAATGAAAGGACGTTACACTCTGATCTTCCTTTTTCGTCTTCAATGTTATCTCTTGTCATCATGACATTTTTTTTTATTGTTACTCGTGAAGGCAGAGCGGAGGGGGGGGGGGAGGGGTTATCGGAGATAGATACCTTGTGTCTTTCTCTGCGCCTCTAATGACCTGAATGAAAGGACGTTACACTCTGATCTTCCTTTTCGCCTTCCTCTGCATGTAACTACCTCTCGCGTGATGTTTGGAGGGGCAATTCCAGCTAAATTGTAGAGTTAATCCCGGAGTCTAGATTTCAGACATCCGTTAATGATTCTACAAGACTCATGAAGAGCAATATTCTCTTGTTTAGTATGGCAATAATTATACCAAACAGAGTTAGTATATTCACCTGCAACGTAACACAAAGGTAAAGCTACAGTTGTTACTGTTTTGCTGCTGCACCCCAAGCTGTCCAGTGACATTGTGCAATATGTTATTTCTTGCACATACTTTTTTTTTTACACGTAGATAATGCTTCCTGAAAGCCAGTGTAAGGCCAAGAGTGATACCAACATATTTATCCTGGAAACTGTATTCCTTCTATGCTCGTCTCCAAGTCCCTAGAAGTTTCCTGAGGGCCTTTCTGTACCTCAGTAATAATGTTCTGCTATGCACCTACTTCTTCTATCTATTTCAGCGCCTCTGTACGTTATTAAATTTGTAGGCTTCATTATTAATTTTTGAGCGTCTTTACGGAAATGTCCATGTTTAATTGACTCTGTGGTCACCTCCTATTGGAGCGGAGTTCTGCTATCCTCTTCCGTCCTTAATCTATCCACTGTGATAGAATCAAGCCGTAGTGGGAGATAAATTCGATGCTTTAGGCACAATTAGGGCAGGGAGTAGTCTAGCGGGTGCACATTTCCGAGCCACACAGATGGAAACGCCGTTTCACCTACTCACACAAGCATCGAAGATGAGCGTTGGCATAAAAGGAAGGCGTTGATAATATTTCAGTTAGAACAGTTATTCTTAATCATTATTTATCCACTAGCCACTTTTTTACTGTCTCTGCCGACGCATTTCTGACTCACAATTTAAAAAATTATACTCTTTTAAGGCTATCACATTTGTCTCAATATAAGAAGCAGACTTCTTTCTTGAGATCCAATGTCTAAGACACTGATGGCAAAAAAATCGCAATACCTAGGAAGCGCTGTGTGACATAAACGAAAGTTATAGGCGTGTTTCTATATCTGAAATGCACCTGTTCAAATAGACGCGTAGCAGTGGCGCTAATAGCTTTTTCACAGATGTAGATCTAAGAATATAAATAAAATTACAATACTGATTTGACTGAAAGTTTTCGTGTATCTTTCTCTTATATCCAGCCTTGTTACGAAAACATTTTCTCCTTTTTTCACGATAACGCTTATAAAACTAATAAATAAGTAAATAAATGTTGATAATTTGAGCAGTCGTAATAAATTGGTTGTTATAATTGCTTGTGAATGGAAAAAAACATCAGCACAGCGCATTTAGACACGAAAGTTGTGAACAGATTAATGAGGATTTGCAGAAAATAAATGCGTGGTGTAATGACTGGCAGTTATATCTCAATATTAGTAAGTGTAACCTACTGCGTATAACAAGGCGAAAATCCCCATTAATGTAAGAGTACAAATTAAATGCCCAGTCTTTGGAAGCGGTAACATCCGTCAAGTATCTTGGTGTGACTATTCTAAATGATCTCAAATGGAATGATCAGAAAGTAACGGGTAAAGCCAACTCTGGATTGCTGTTTATTGGTAGAATCCTGAAGCGATACAGTCCTTCAACAGAGGAAATAGCTTACAATACGTTAGTTCGTCCAGTCTTAGAGTACTGTTCGTCTGTATGGGACCCTTACCAGTTGGGTCTGATTCAAGAGATTGAGAAGGTCCAAAGAAGAGCGGCAAGATTCGTGACTGGTACATTTATCCATCGTGAGAGGGTTGCAGATCTCATAGGAAGTTTGAAGTGGGACACACTTGCAGACAGACGGCGCGCTAAACGGAAGGGGCTGCTCACTAAATTCCGAAATCCGATCTTCTCCGAGGATGTAGAGGATGTATTATTACCACCAACGTTCAAATCGCGCAATGATCACCATTCAGAGATAAGGGAAATTAGAGCTCGTACTGAGGCGTCCAGACAGTCGTTTTTCCCTCGCGCGATCCACGAGTGGAACAGACGGTGTAGGGGAGGGGGAATGTGGGAATATGACTTTGGAGCGAATTGTGCCCTCCGCCACACACCGCTTGGTGGCTAGCGGAGTGTAGATGTAGATCCAGAGATCTCGGGCGCATGAAACAAAGCTGTTACTAGCCTGCGGGCTCGAGTAATAGCTACGATACAAGGTATAGAAGTACGCCAAATGTTCATACTCGATTTTCTCGAGCTGAGAGTTGCGTCTTTCTGTTTACATATGTTCAAATGCTAGTTGTGCCGCACACACACTGTCAATATGAATTGAATCCGTGAAGTTCGTATGGTCCCCATGTGAGAGCGAGCTGATGTTGGCCGCCGTAAGTCGGCGCAACGGGGAGAGACCGTACTCGCGGGGGACGTGAAAGACATGTTTTCTTAGCTACGGGCAAAGAGCTTTCGATTATATATCGTAACACAGCATGCGTCAGTCAGATTAGTGTGTATATGAGCCGGGACGTGGGTAACTGGATGTTGGTCTAGGAAACCCCATCCACGCCGACCACCTCACTAGCGGTCGTCGCAAATCTGCGACGCGAATTCGATCCGAGGTTGGCTCGCTTCGTCGCGTCCAGTGAGCAGTCTAGAATTCTCAGTGACGCTGGAGAATTGAGAAGATCCGTCCAGTCAATTAACGTCGAGACGGTTAACTGGAAGTTTAGAAGAGTTATGGAACTCGGCCGGGAAATAATCGAACAAAGAATGGCTACTGTACGATCTGTAAATGATCGTCTAAGCAGGAACTGGATAATGATTTGAATGAAAGTACGCTACTTCTGATTGCAAAATCCCATGGGAGGAAGTACGCTGATGAGTGTGAGCGCGAGCAGAGCCAGAGTGAATATACAACGTCCAGAACCCGGGCGTGCCCTACAGACGTCCCCCCTGTACCGCTGTCTGTACTGAACACTCTTCCGGGCTACGCCCCCCGCTGCAGACCCCCCCCCCCCCTCCCCGGCCCCCAACAGGTTTCTTCACCCCTTCCAAATTGGTGCTACCGGCCACCGCCCTTTGGGGTCTCGTGTGCGCCCTTCTATGATCCCCACGTACATTTGACACACCTCATGGCTTCTCCACGTGAGCTCACGTGGTACCTGGTGGGTACACAAGTTTGTACTCCGAGTACTTTCTAGAAAATCTTATTCTTTCTGGCTTTCTGATCGTTGCATTTTCTAACTGTGCGACGCCTCCACCAATGAGGAAAAAAATTGTAGGTGCTGTCCTCAGCGACTACACATTTTTATACAAGTTTTTCACAAATTTTATTTCATTAATGGGTAAACAAACACATTTGCTTTACAACAATGTTAAAAAAAGCACTCCGTCTTCAGCTCACGAGTGACCTACCGGGACCATCCGACCGCCGTGTTATCCTCAGGGGATGATGCGGATAGGAGGGGCGTGGGGTCAGCACACCGCTCTCCCGGTCGGTGTGATGCTATTCTTGACCGAAGCCGCTACTATTCGGTCGAGTAGCATCACGAGGCTTAGTGCACCCCAAAAAATGGCAACAGCGCATGGTGGTCTGGATGGTCACCCACCCAAGTGCCGACCACGCCCGACAGCGCTTAACTTCGGTGATCTCACGGGAACCGGTGTATCCACTGCGGCAAGGCCGTTGCCACAACAATGTTCAAAAGACACACATATTTGCTTTACAACTGCCCACTACAGAAATATGTATATAAATACAGTAAGAGAAACTTTTACATTTTTAGATTTCAGAATACTAATGTTACACATTCTACAATACCTTGAATAAAGATACATTTTATTTTACAATATGAGACATTTCGCATTATCCTACCAATTGCCTTTTCTGATAGAACAGATAAATACACTACTTTACAATCAACTTAACTATGAATTTCGCTTGATACATTAATGTACACTTCATAACGTAATTACAGTTTTAGTACCCAGAAGAGAAAACACTTTACACAACTTTTTCACACTTTCTACCAGTGTTCAAATGGTTCAAATGGCTCTGAGCACTATGGGATTTAACTTCTAAGGTCACTAGTCTCCTAGAACTTAGAACTACTTAAACCTAACTAACATAAGGACAACACACACATCCATGCCCGAGGCAGGATTCGAACCTGCGGCCGTAGTGGTCAAGCGGTTCCAGACTGTAGCGCGTAGAACCGCTCGGCCATCCCGGCCGGCTCTACCAGTGTTATCATTTTCCAGGGTTTGTCCGTTTTTATTTTAACACTCTGATAAAACCACTTGTAACTTCATTTCCAACGTGTCTAGCAGGCACTAGAGATCTGTCAAAAATTATCTTTTCACTGTCTCCGGATGAGCTTTTCGTAGGACGGTACCTGACTATTCCTCTCTGGGCACTGATATACGACAGCGTTTTTAACAAATATTTTTCTACAACAATTGTTACCCATTTGTTTTGCACATAAATTTAAAACAGTCTCAGAAAGATTTACAATATCTGCATAGACAATTTAGTATGGCTATAATTACTGTACCAGAACCCATGAAATTCCAGAAAGATAAATCACTTACCAGTGAGTTGTTGAACGTACTTCTGTCTTAGTATCGTCTCACTTTATAGCTCATCCAACTTATATCTTGCAGCTGTTAAGTCACCTATTTACCTAATTGCAGGTTATATCGGCAGTTACAGTTTAAGTTCATTTATATTCTTCCTCTCATTATTCGCTATGCAGCTATCTAAACCGGTGTCCAAAATTAAAATAGCTCTAAGCACTATGAGACCTAGAAATACTTAAACCTAACTAACCTAAGGACATCACACACATCCATGCCCGAGACAGGATTCGAACCTGCGACCGTGGCAGCATCCAAAATTGAAACAACAAAAGAAAATTTTGCAACCTTGCGTTTATTTTGCCCCAAAACAGTATAAACAGGTGATGGTAAAGTAGAAATAATGTAAAGAATACAGAACATAATCAACTACAACACGCATTAGCGGTGGACGAAAACGTTCTTCGTTGTTCTCCAACTTAATGGATTTGCACATAAACTCCTACAACTGGTTAATGCGCTCAGTATGGGATATGACCACCTATGACACCGATACATGCCTGACAACGACAAGAAATGTGGTCAGTGATTTCATCAATCTCGCGTTGAGGCAAAAACGCTCATCCTTTCTGCAGAGCTGTTCACAAGTCTTGGAGAGTGGTTGGTCGATGCTGACGTGATGCAAACCGTCTCCCTACTGCATTACAGACGTACTCTATGGGATTCAAATCGGGAAAGCGAGCAGGCCACGCCATGTGTGCAGTATCTTGCATTTCCATGCTAAGGTTGAGCATTATCGTCCATCAGTACGAAGTCTGGACCCACCCCATCTCGCAACAGCCGCGCATGAGATCCCAAGATCTCCTCACTGCACCTGACAGAAGTTAACTCTTGCTGATTCATCCGCACAGTTTCAAGAAGAGGTGGTCTACACAATCTCTGCACTCGCCACTAGGGATCTTCCTCGATATCGATCACTTTCTACAATGTTTCGGTCCCGAAATCGTGCTCTACATGCCCTCCAAATGCGACTCCGTCGAGAATCACTCTCCAGACCAAATCGGGTCTCATGTGTGAAAAGAACATTGGCCCACCGTTCGACCGTCCAGGTTGCATGTTAACGGCTCCACTCTAGACGTTCCCTTCTGTGAAGACACGCCAGAGGTAAACAGACAGCAGGTCTCCAACAATGAAGGTTGTGGTGTCACCGCCAGACACCACACTTGCTAGGTGGTAGCCTTAAAATCGGCCGCGGTCCGTTAGTACAGCCACACGGCAGGTCTAGAGAGACGTCCTAGCACTCGCCCCAGTTGTACAGCCGACTTTGCTAGCGATGGTTCACTGACAAATTACGCTCTCATTTGCCGAGACGATAGTTGGCGTGGCCTTCAGCTACGTCGTTTGCTGCGACCTGGCAGGGCGCCATTATCATTTGCTATTTATCTTGTGATGCATGTACCGTCAGACCGATGTTCACCAATTATGGATTAAAGTTAAGTATTCCAGAAGCTACGTACTATTTTTGCTACTATAAAGACCTTGTCATTTTCCAGATCTCACGCCAGCCTGCGTGAGCTTTAACGCGTGCCTTTCGGCTTCACCTCATAGTGGCTTGGCTGTCTTGCCAAGTCACAACAAAGGTCACTCTGCTGAAGCCTTCTGTACACCGTTTGCCTCGATACAACACTTCGAGGGGACGCTGTGATGTCAGATGCCAGTTGTAGTGCAGTAGTAAGGCGGTGCCGTCGTGCCCTTACAGCCAAATAAGCATCCACTCTTTCTGACGTCCACGTAGTCGGCTCTGTCTTAGTCCCGGGACACAGTTTCGTTCTCTATAAACTGTCACCCCATCTGAGGAACAACAGAACGATTCGCATTAAACTATTGGGCCACACCAGTTGGCTCTGCTCCTATTCTTCTTACAGTCCTCCACCCCAGGGAGACTGGTAGGCGTCTTCTCTGTGCCTTACTGCACCGTCTGTGGCTGTGTACACAGCGATTATGGAAGTGGTACTGCCCAGCCAAGACTATCCCGCTCGATAGGTGCTTTGAAGTCACTGCTGGCGTGGTTGTCCGTTGATGGGATTGCCATCTTCCGTGCAGAACACTATAGTAACGAAACCTGCTGACAGTTTGGATGGCTAGATGGTGAATTAGACTCAGAACGGGGAAATAGCAGTTTGTTGCTTTAATTTTGGACACCATTATATTTCCAAGCTTAAGTTCGGCACAATATCGCTACTGGGGACATTTTTCCGTAGTAAATGTTCAGACAGCCTCACCATCTGAGCCGCATACCAACGATATTTATCTAAACATTTTATCTTCACTCTGCCTCGTCGCATGATATCTGTGGGACTTCCGTCATGACACATGACGGTGCAAACAAACAGCCATTAATTTTTACTTAAGGGTGTCCACAGACTTTCGTTGAACACTATTTGCTTCTACACCCAATCCTTCGGAACTTGTCGCACTGACTGCAGCATCTTAGCCTCACACTTGTCATGATCATACATGAACAAAATTGTAAATATCTCCTTGAATATTCTGAGGCTCTGATCTATCGACTTACACTGTGATCGCTCGTTATTTTACTTCGCGTTCAGATTAATTGGTATCCTCTGTATATTAAAGGTCTCCAGGGAACCTCTTGTCTTCAATTTCATGTTTTATTAGTTCTAGATATTTTACGATCTGAACTGGACTGGTCAGATGCTGCTCCAGAATACCTTTCCGAGCGTTGACAATCGCTGATATTTTGGGTAATTCGCTGATATTTTTGGGTAATCCCAAAAATAAGGTCTCCTATTTTTTTTGTAAGTACATAGACCTGTTTATTTCTACATTGCTTTACATACGTTTACAGCTTGAACATTTAGATATTTTTCGACATAAATACCTTTCTGTCGATGCATTTTTGTAGACACTGTGGCAATTTTTGTATGCCCCTGTCATACCAGCTCGCCGCCATGCAGTTAAGAAAGTTATGAACCTCTTCTTTCACCTCGTCGTCGGAGCTGAACAGCATGGAGAAGCTACTTTCTAGCTCCGATTCCCTGAAATGACGCTGCATGTTATCCAACCTTGAGCCCCCTGAGCTATACTTTGCCCACTCTCTTGCTGACATGCAAACATCTGACATGTGTAGAAGTGTCATACTATTGTCATAGTTTTCTGTTAATATGGCACGCACACCTCACCAAATAGGGGTTAGAGCTTTGACTAATAACTTCCTACATCGTGAGGCCAGTATTTTAATTTCAACAAATCTCAGAAAGCTATCGTGCTACTCTGGTTCTATGTAAGATCAAAATTGTCAAGGAACTTCTTTAAAGTGTTCTTAGTGCCATCAAACGATTGCGGTATTTGAACGTTTTTGAAGGATGGCTACTAACAGGGCCGACTAAAGTACGATCCTGGCCATTGAAACTGCTACACCAAGAAGAAATGCAGATGATAAACAGGTATTCATTGGACAAATATATTATACTAGAACTGACATGTGATTCCTTTTTCACGCAATTTGGGTGAATAGATTCTGAGAAATCAGTACCCAGAACAACAACCTCTCGCCGTAATAACGGCCTCGATACGCCTGGCACTGAGTCAAACAGAGCTTGGATGGCGTGTACAGGTACAGCTGCCCATGCAGCTTCAACACGACACCACAGATCATCAAGGGTAGTGACTGGCGTATTGTGACGAGCCAGTTGCTCGGCCACCATTGACCAGACGTTTTCAATTATTAAGAGATCTGTAGAATGTGCTGGCCAGGGCAGCAGTGGAACATTCTCTGTACCCAGAAAGGCCCGTACAGGACCTGCAACATGCGGTCATGCATTATCCTGCTGAAATGTAGGGTTTCGCAGGGATCGAATGAAGGGTAGAGCCACGAGTCGTAACGCTTCTGAAATGAAACGTCCACTGTTCAAAGTACCGTCAATGCGAACAAGAGGTGACCGAGACGTGTAACCTTGGCAACCATACCGTCACGACGGCTAATACGCCAGCATGGCGATGACGAATACACGCTTCCAATGTGCGTTCACCGCGATGTCGCCAAACACGGATGCGACCATCATGATGCTGTAAACAGAACCTGGATTCATCCGAAAAAATGACGTTTTGCCATTCACGCACCCAGGTTCGTCGTTGAGTAGACCATCGCAGGCGCTCCTGTCTGTGATGCAGCGTCAAGGGTAACCTCAGCCATGGTCTCCGAGCTGATAGTCTACGCTGCTGGAAACGTCGTCGAACTGTTGGTGCAGATGGTTGTTGTCTTGCAAACGTCCTCATCTGTTGACTCAGGGATCGAGACGGGGTTGCACGATCCGTTACAGCCGTGCGGATAAGATACCTGTCATCTCGACTGCTAGTGATACGAGGCCATTGGGATCCAGCACAGCGTTCCCGTATTACCCTCTTGAACCCACCGATTCCATATTCTGCTAATAGTAATCGCATCTCCACCAACGCGAGCAGCAATGTCGCAATACGATAAACCGCAATCGAGATAGGCTACAATCCGACCTTTATCAAAGTCGGAAACATGATGGTAAGCATTTCTCCTCCTAACACGAGGCATCACAACAACGTTTCACAAGGCAACGCCGGTCAACTGTTGTTTGTGTATGAGAAATCGGTTGGAAACTTTCCTCATGTCAGCACGTTGTAGGTGTCGCCACTGGCGCCAACGTTGTGTGAATGCTCTGAAAAGCTAATCATTTGCATATCACAGCATCTTCTTCCTGTCGGTTAAATTTTGCGTCTGTAGCACGTCGCCTTCGTGGTGTAGCAATTTTAATGGCCAGTAGTGTATAAAATGCATGTTCGACCATCAGCTGCCTTTTTATTTAAAGTCGAAACATTGACCGATCTCATTTACACACAGTCTTCACGGATTAATGTTAAAACTGTTTTAAAACTAATCTGTGAAGACGGTCTCGATCAAGCATGCGTTTTATACATTGCAGTATTAATTTTAGCTTATCTGACAAACCAACAAATAGCCTAGTTTGGTATCCAGGCAGATGAGAGCGTGCGCCGGAAGCATTATCTCCGTCTCATGACATGCCTGCCAGCCTTTCAACCCACTGTAGGAATTTTCACGGGTGCTGTTGCTTTTATATGCCACCTGCTACACAGCGTCACCCTTGCGGTGCCGTCCGTCGTCACCGCCGCCACCGTCGCTCCTGATGTCTGCCTTCCGCTGTCTCACCTGCGACCTGGTGGCGCCTGTCTACGCTGCGGCCGCTGCTGGCTGTCCTCACGCCGTGTGTTAGACGCGCCACTGTCTGTCATTGCCGGTGACGGTGACGGTGCACCGTCTCTGCGGCGTCTGCCACCCGCAGTGGCCGCCGCGGCTGCGCCGCCACTGGGTACCCTCGCGCCATCTGCGACCTGCTCCACTACCTGCAACTGTCGCTGCAACTGCACTGCATCTGCGCGTCCTAGAGTGAGCACGCGCTTCCCGCTGTGGCTGCCGGCTACCATCGTCCGCGTCCTTGCTCTGCCTGGCCACCTTCCGGGATGTCCTCCCCGACTCCGGTCGTCGTTTGTACGCTCCTACTGAGGCCTTACAGTCCCTGTCCACGTTCCTGGATGTCTGCCTTACCCCAAGACGTCGTTTGCTGGCGCCTTCTTCGTCTTCCCGAAACCAAGAGAGGAATCCTCTTTCTTTTCTGTCCTGTCTCTGCCACTGATCGGCTTATGGGTTATCCGAGAGGTGCAAAAGGGGTTCTCAAAGCCATTCTGTCGTTTTACGTGAACAAGTACGGTAATCAAAAGGGAGACGACCTGTTTCTATCACTTGTGGCGTGATAACTGCATGCAAATTCCACGACCTAGCACCACATCTGACACCAGAAAAAAAACTCTCTATGTCGTGTCCAGCGAGCGGTCTAGGCGCTCAGTGACATGGAGACTTGAGAAGGTCCGTCAAGTCAATTATAATGGTCTAAATGAAAGTACATTGCTCCTGATGGTAAAATCTCATAGACGGAGGTACGCAGCTGAGTATGAGCGTGAGCTGAGCAAGAGCGGATACTACAGGTCCAGGGCCCAAGTCCGATCTACACAGACGTGGGCCTCGGAATCTGTCGAAGCGTCGATGTGCTTGCTACGTCCGCCCTGGTCGCCAGTTCGTACTTCTTGCTGAGAGTCTTCTTAATTACATTCAGTGCCGGGTCCCAAACCTTGCTGAGATTGTAGCCGCAATCTCGGTTGGTAAGATCCTCCCTGGTGCGAATTTCGATAGCCTCCCTTATGACGCTGTCCCAATATTTAGAGGTCTGAGCCAGGATCTTGGTTCGTTTTCCGGGTACTCGGAATGGCAAATTAGACGCGCTGTCCGTCCCACCACCACAGCACAACCTGTGGAGACGGATGAAGTCACGGAAGAAGAGGTAGCCACTGTCTTTATTCCGTACAATGGCGCACTATCGGGGAAAATCGGCCGTTTATTAAAGAAACACCGAGTTAAAACCGTGTTTTGCCCGCCCAATAAAACACGGGCATTACTGGGAAGTGTGAAAGATGACCTCGGTTTGAGGAAGGCCGGCATATACCAAATTCCCTGTGAGTGTGGGAAGACTTATATCGGACAAACAGTACGCACCATCGAGGATCGTTGCCGAGAACATCAAAGGCACTCTCGAAGATAGCGGCCCGCCGGGGGAGGGGATTTAAATCGGCCGCCCCCCCTCAGGAGCTCAGTTCGTCAGCGCACCTGACGAGGGCGAGATGTCTGATCGCCGAAATATTGTGCCCGTTGGACACTATGAACCAGCAGTATACCCGTGGACTGTTCGAGCAACAAATACGCCGGGAGAAACTGAAGAATCACACTATAAATTATGCATTGTCGTGTTGAAAGTCAGGTTTTGAAGTTGGAGACATCTGTACAGGTTGAATAAGAGCCCATTACCGTTTTTTCCACCAACCTGTCGTCTTCTAAAGTTGTGTCCCAAGCGCAGAAGACTGCTCGTCGGTCATGGGATCTTCTTCGGGGGAAGCTGCTATCCTGTCATCTAGAACTTGAACCTGTGTTTGTGCTTTTTTTGTGGGATGCCACTTTCCCAGATTATTCTCTGTGCCTACTGAGAGCAAGATCTGGAATACTGACAATGATGGTAGGCGACACCTCTCATTAATGTATCCTGTTTGTTTATATTTTAAGATATCTCTTGTTACACTGTCTTCTACAACGCTCGACATAGCTTTCTTAAAACTTCGATAACTTTTCTGACAACTTCCGATACAGAGTCCGACATGTCCGTCCGAACAAGAGATACACGTCCGGCTCTGAAGAATACCGGAAACAGTCTGATTAGCGCAGCCGAAGTACTTCGTATCCCAGGCGCGCCAGAGCAACCCGAAGGTGTCCGAAGCACTACGGTTGTAAATCATTACTCTTATGTCTCTCAAAACTAGTGAAATTTAATTAACAAAAACATAGACTCGTAGGGTAACCATGAGAGATTGTCTTGCTGAAAACTGGCTTAAATACAGTGAATAGTATATAACTAATAAGAGAAGTTAGGCGTTTTGGCGCGTAACACCCGAATGTGCCGATCAATCAAAAGCAAGTTCAGTACAATTGTCGGGCCCTCCCACGGGAATGGTACATACTGTACCATCTGTTCCTTGTACCTCACTCCACTTTTGTGCCATATGCTACTGCAAGTGTATCAAGCTGCATCAAGGCGAGCCCCTAGCAAGATAAAATACTGGCGGCCACAGCCAGGAATATCACAAACTTCCATGCGGGCCACGCGGACACCGCCCTTTACCCGTAAGGCAGGCTGCGTCACTCCCTCCAAGTTGGTGCTTCCGGCCACCCGCGTTTGGGGCCTCGTATTTGTATTTCCTAAGTATGTAGCAGCCTCCTTCTGTCCCGGAAGCGGCGGATTAGCGCTCCTATGTAATCGAGCGTGTTCGAGAAGTTGGTCATCACATCATGTGTAGTATAAATGTTCATTCCATTAGCAGCTGGTGCTCATTATGAACATTAGTTGGAAGTATGACCCCAATGAACATATACACACGTTTGATTTCGTTGGGGCATGGAAGCGAAAGGCCTCTCTATGTCAACCATTTTGAGGAATTTCTTGCCATGCCTGAAAGACGTGTTGTGTCAAATGATGCAGATTTCTGGGTAGAGGCTGGTTCGAACGTATTTGTCCTACCATCGTATCGCGGATATATTCCACGGACGACAAATCAGAGGAACTGGCAGGCCAGTCAAAATCCATGTAGCCATAGAGGCGTTTGTGCCGTGGACTGCAGTGTGAGGCATTGCACTGCCTTGTTACACTACTGGCCATTAAAATTGCTACACCACGAAGACGACATGCTACAAACGGGAAATTTAACCGACAGGAAGAAGATGCTGTGATATGCAAATGATTAGCTTTTCAGAGCATTCACACAACGTTGGCGCCGGTGGTGACACCTACAACGTGCTGACATGAGGAAAGTTTCCAACAGATTTCTCACACACAAATGGCAGTTGACCGGCGTTGCCTGGTGAAACGTTGTTGTGATGCCTCGCGTAAGGAGGAGAAATGTTTACCATCACGTTTCCGACTTTAATAAGAGTCGGATTGTAGCCTATCGCGATTGCGGTTTATCGTATCGCGACATTACTGCTCGCGTTGGTCGAGATCCAATGACAGTTAGCAGAATATGCAATCGGTGGGCTCAGGAGGGTAATACGGAACGCCGTGCTAGATACCAACGGCCTCATATCACTAGCAGTCGCGATGACAGGCATCTTATCCGCATGGCTGTAACGGATCGTGCAGCCACGTCTCGATCCCTGAGTCAACAGATGAGGTCGTTTGCAAGACAACAACCACCTGCACGAACAGTTCGACGACGTTTGCAGCAGCATTGACCATCAGTTCGGAGATCATGGCTGCGGTTATCCTTGACTCTGCATCACAGACAGGAGCGCCTACGATGGTGTACTCAACGACGAACCTGGGTGCACGAATGGCAAAACGTCATTTTTTCGGATGAATTCAGGTTCTACTTACCGCATCATGATGGTCGCATCCGTTTCTGGCGATATCGCAGTGAACACACACTGGAAGCGTGTATTCGTCATCTCCATATTGGCGTATCACCCAGCGTGATAGTATGGGGTGCTATTGATTACACATTTCGGTCACCTCTTGTTCGCATTGACGGCACTTTGAACAGTGGACGTAACATTTGAGATGTGTTACGACCCGTGGCTCTACCCTTATTCGATCCCTGCGAAACCCTACATTTCAGCAGGATAATGCACGACCGCATGTTGCAGGTCCTGTACGGGCCTTTCTAGATACAGAAAATGTTCGACTGCTGCCCTGGGCAGCACATTCTCCAGATCTCTCACCAATTGAAAACGTCTGGTCAATGGTGGCCGAGCAACTGACTCGTCACATTACGCCAATCACTACTCTTGATGAACTGTGGTATCGTGTTGAAGCTGCATGGGCAGCTGTACCTTTCACGCCATCCAAGCTCTGTTTGACTCAATGCACAAGCGGTAATAATGGCCAGAGGTGGTTGTTCTGGTTACTGATTTCTCGTGATCTATGCACCCAAATTGCGTGAAAATGTTATCACATGTCAGTTATAGTATAATATGTTTGTCCCATAAATACCCGTTTATCATCTGCATTTCTTCTTGGTGTAGCAATTTTAATGGGCAGTAGTGTAGATTACGCCATTTGGTACTGTGTTTATGAAGGGTACGAAGACAAGGTTTACCATTTTTGCCGCATACTGGCGAGTGTTCATCTTCCCTCAAACAATTATCCAACAGCTTTACAAATCAAGATTTCAGGAGTTACAGAGCGAAGGATCTCGAGAACCGATGCTGCTTGTGACCTTTCACCACATACTGAACAGACTCGTTAGCGTCCGTCTGACTGCCAGAGACACAAGTGAGACTCATCAAGGAACGCTACAGGTTGTCACCTATTGTCTCAGATGAATCTGGCTCTTCACCAAGCAAAAACTCTTTTGTGTGTGATATGGTATCAGGGCTAAGTGATGCTTGGTAACTCTAGATTTCAATCCAGCTTCCACTAATCTTTTCTCTACGATTCGTTACAACATCAGCAAGGGTTTCGGCTGTTGTCATGTGTCTATTCATCAAAAACAGGTGAAAATTCCTACGATACTGTCGTATTTTGGTCCTTGGGAAGGTTAGTAAAATCTTACACGTTGGATGTCAAAATACTTTTAATAAGAAGTCAGTGCCGGTGTCGCTTCAACAGAGATGCATCTTCGCGTGGTCTTTGCAAGAAATTAAAACATTACAGAAGTACAATGGGTTGCAAATAGACGCGTACTACCATAAAGCGTCATATGTCGATGAGAGCTGCGTACTCACAGGTTTCTGGAACAGTCATGGCACGTCAAAGTGATTGTTTAGAGCCAAGTCTCACCGCTCATTGCGAAGACACAAATAGGTAGCACACAGAAGGCGCTAATCCATGATTAAAATGATTGCGACCGCAGAGCACCTATAAGTGACAACAAGCTTGTAACCTCCCAACAGAAAAAATAATTATATAATTATATAACATTCACATTTAGTGTAACCTCCCATCAGTTTATTATTCCGTAACCTCGCAATAATAACGTGACTAACCTCCCAATAAAATATGTGACTCATATATAACCTTTCAATAATTAACTGACAGTGAACCTAAACTGGTAAATCTGGACGTCAGCAATGCTGCGTCATGGCCCTAAAAATTCATTCTGAATAAATTGAAAAATCTTACCTCAATGAAGTCGCCGGATAACGCGTATATATCTGCTCCTAAGAAATTTTTCTGGCACAGCCCAGTGCAATGCTGGCCACTAGATTTGTTATGTATAAAAAGAAACAACTGATTTTTCTTTACGATAGTAGGGATGACCATGGATTGGAGAAATTAGTAAATTCTTTAAATTCAGATGAATGATTGTTAAAAGTAATTTTGTAAGAAAGATTATTATTCAAAGATTTTTAAAAACATTTGCATGTGACTTGATATAAAAATAGTGCAAATTTAGTTGTAACAAATTAGATATGCGCACGGCTGCTTTCACCTTATACTACATCGCTCAGGCACGACCGCCCCAACCGGCCGACTGCGAGCTACCACCACTACTGCCGACACTGCTCTTACTGTAGCCGACACTGCTGTCTGGCCTGCGATTCTATTATAGCTCACATTTCGAAAGCAGCGGGTGAGCAATCTATCGAAATTACATCTGCTCGAGTGCGCTAACAATAAACTCCTTAGTCATGGACCTCTTACAAGCTGGATAAACCTATTTAAATATCTAAGTACTGCATAATTATGCGAACTGATTAAAACATGGCATTGGTATGTCTTAACTTCGAGAGGGAGGTGTCTTACCATGCCTTTGACAGCATAGAATTGTGTATGGAACCAGATTAATCTGTACTGAGGGGTCGATTTTACGAGCCATATGTGCGACGTGCCGCTAGCTTGAGTTTCGGACTGAACTGATGCTATGTGTGTCAGGATAGGTGGGGGCTGGCTTTACAGTTCGTCTAAGTTTCGTACCATTACGCGTTATATTTGAATTAGGAATTTTTGTTTTTTTAAAGACTTTTGAATTTAAAAACAATTAAAAGCTTCGAATAGAAGGTGATATGACTCTGAAAAACATCGTTAACAACACAATTTTCTAAACTGCTGTATTGATTTATTTCGAAAACGAGGAAGTGTGTAGCGTAACCGTAGTACTGCAATATACATAAAAAGTGCGCGTGTTTCTTTTAAGAATGTTTAGGAATATCAGCTGGGAGGAAAGCTAAATAGAACCGAGTCTTACTGTTTCTGGAAGGACCCGTGCTTACTCTCCTTACGACATTTTTGTCCTGACTCCATCTCGCCACCATTTGCACAAAGAGAAACTGTTGGTAGCGTCGTGCAGCCCTCACGGCCAAAATGTTGTTTGCGCTGCGTATGGGGGAGGTGGCGAGACGACCAGGTCACCACGCCGGCCCCGCCGCTTCATAAAACGGCACAGGGTTTATCGCGTTGCTTTACGACCTCGCATTAGTTCCATGTCAGCACGCACCCCCATTCTCTCTTTCTGTTTCGTGTTTTTTTTTATTTAAAAAAAATAAACGTTGTTGCACACCACGGACAGACGATGTTACCGATTGAGCGTTGCTCGTGTTATAATGTTGCAGGCCGTGCTACGAAAATGCATTTGCGAAACAAACAGCTACTATTGCAAAAACAAAAGTACAATATGTCAGTAAATGTTTACATTTTGCTTGTAACAGGATCACATTTCTGTTCCAATGTGTCAATTGAGATATTAATTTATTAGTTCTTACTTATGTCACAGAACTACAACAGACCCTTATACACGGTGTCCATAAAAACTAGCTGTGATTTGAAACAATTGTAACTTGGAATATGTTAGAGTATAATGGTTTGTTGTACAAAGTTAAGCAGCTCTCAACGTGTTTTTTCTGGTATTCCTGACTTTCATTCTGTGTATCGCTCGTTGCTCATAGAAGAAGATGATATTCGGGTAAGTATTCCAGTATCGACACTTCTGGTAGCTTCACTGGTTCGTGAAAGAGTGACTGACTGGTTTACAGTGTGGTCCTTGACGTAACCCCACAAAAGAAGTTTAAGGGGGGTAGGACGTCCAATGGGGCGACTTGGAGCAGGAGAGACACCACAGGACATTTTATTTTCTACTGTCTATACTTTTACAAATAAATTCATAAAACATTTTCACGCTCATAGCAGTGGAAGTACAAAAACATAACAAAATAAATTTTTTTTTAGAAATGAAATTTCATCATTTTTTCACTTGCTGTTCGCTGCATTTGTTGCTATAACTACATTTATCTTCACAAGTAAGAGAGATTCTTTGATGAATTTCGCACAGCGTACAAACCATACTTACAGGTGTATGAAACTCTAAAATTTTCCAAATCTATTAAAAACTGTGGTAAAAATTGAGATAATTAACTAGAAATTTTTTTTTCTAAACATAAAGTTTAAAACGTAACAGCTCAATAATTTTTTTCATAAATTAAATAGATTCTAGAGTTTCAGACACCTGTATGTATGGTTTCTATGCTGTGAAAAATTCATCGAATAGCCTCTCTTACTTATGAAGAAAAGCAGCCAATAGTAAGTGAAAAAAATGATGAAATTTCACATGCCAAAAAATTATTTTGTTATGTTTTTGAACTTCCGCTGCTACGAGTGTGAATCCTGAATCCTTCTTGGTCATGCTGACAAAGTTTTATGAATTTACTTGTAAAAGTATAGACTGTGGAAATTAAAATGTCCTGTGGTGCCTCTCCTGCTCCAAGTAGGCCCGTTTGACGTCCTACCCCCCTTAACGGAGTGACATAGGAACAGCACGGGGGCCATGCAATGGGACAATCACGTCCCGCCCACCTCACAGGAAAAGCGCCATTCACAGCATCTCGCAAGTTCAAACTCCAATGTGGGGGCGTACGATCACGGAGGAAGATGATAAACGACTGTAGGTCATCGGTCTATGGCAGCAGGAACTGTTCGATCATGTCCAGGTAATCATTTCACGTTATAGTTTTCTCTGCGAAAAAACTGGGCCTGTGAACCTTTCGTGTGCTAGGTCACACCAAACATTATCATTGGGGCTATCAAGGATGACATCACGTGTGAAATATTAGTAGAGCCCCTAATCCTAATATTGTGCCGATCAGATGTCCACATATGTGGAATATAACTTCATTTGAAGACAAGCAGTCTCACATGTAGTCATTGTCAGTATCTATCGAGGACAGCACGGAAAATGCGAGTACATACCGCAGAAGACCCCTCTTAAAGTCTGATTCTTATACTGTATCCCCATCTTGCTTTTAATTTCACCGAAGGTTGTTTGGGCTGTCCTATATGCTGATTCAGTCCTTCCGACGATCATTTCTTTTTCGATGTCTTCACCTTTTCCCCGTAGACATTTCGTCTTAGCTTCCCTGCACTTTGTATTTACGTCATTCCTCTGCGACTCGTGTTTCCGTATTCCTGAATTTCTCTGAACATTTTTGTACTTCCTTCTTTCATCGATCAACTGAAGTATTTCTTCTGTTACATATGGTTTCTCCGCAGTTACCTTCTTTGACCCTATGTTCTTCTTTCCAAGTTCTATGGTTGCCCTTTTTAGAGATTCTATTCAACTGTGCTGCCTAGTGAACTATTCCTTATTCCTCTAACTTCAGCCTTAGAGATCTACAAGCTCATCTCACCATGCGTTCGTACTTCCGTATCCCCTTCCTTGCGTATTGATTCTTCCTGGCTAATCTCTTAATCTCAGCCTACTCTTCATTACTATTATATTGGGATCTGAGTCTGTATCTGATACTTAGTTTACAATCCAGTACCTGATTTCGGAATCTCTGTCTAACCATGATATAATCCAAATGAAACTTCCCATATAACCCGGTCTTTTCCAAGAATACCTCCTCCTATTGCGATTCTTGAACAGACTATGCGCTATTGCCGGCCAGTGTGACCGAGCGGTTCTAGGCGTTTCAGTCTTGAACCGCGCGACCCCTACGGTCGCAGATTCGAATCTTGCCTCGGGCATGGATGTGTGTGATGTCCTTAGGTTAGTTAGGTTTAAGTAGTTCTAAGTTCTTGGGAACTGATGACCTCAGATGTTAAGTCCCATAGTGCTCAGAGCCATTTGAACCATTTTTATCCGCTATTACTAGCTGAAATTTATTACAGAACTCAATTAGCCCTGATTGCTCGAATCTTACCTTCGTGGTCCTTGTATGTTGGCGGCAATGTATGTTGGCGGCAGTAGAATCGTCCGGCAGTCAGCTTCAAATGCCGATTCTCTAAATCTTCTCACCCGTTTTCTTCGAGAAAAACGTCGCATTCCCTACAGGAATTCCCATTTGAGTTCCTGAAGCATCTTCGTAACGTTTGAGTGTTGATCAAACCTATCGGTAACAAATCTAGCACCCCGCTTCTGAACAGCTTCGGTGTCTTCCTTTAATCCGACCCCGTGAGGGTCCCGAACACTCGATCAGTAGTCAAGTAGAGGTTGCACCAGCGCCCTGCACGTGGATTCGTTTCCGGGTGAACCGCTCTTTCCTACTCCCAATAAACCGATGTCGAACTTTCACCTTCCCTACCACAGTTCTCACATCCTCGTTCCATTCCATATCGCTTTGCACCCTCACGCCCAGATATTTAAAGGACTTGACTGTGTCAAGCATGACACTAGTAATACTGTAACGGTACATTACAGGTTTGTGCTTCCTACTCATCCGCATTAAATTAGATTTTTCCACATTTATAGCATCATCAGCAAACAGCCGCAGATTGCTGCTCTCCCTGTCCATCAGATCGTTTACGGGTACAGAGGATATGAGCGATCTTATAACACTTCTCTGTGGCGCTCCTGGCGACGCCGTGGTTTCCGATGAACAGTCGCTATCCAGGACAATGTACTGGTTCATATTACTTAACAAGTCATCTAGCCACTCATGCACCACAGAACGTTTTTCTTATGTTCGGACCTTTGTCAACAGTCAGCAGTGGGGCACCGTATCAAACGTTTATCGGAAATCTAGAAGTACTTCCAAAATCTCTGCCGATTTGTGAACAAAAGCTTTTCTGTCTCAAAGAAATTTCTTATATTCGAACTTACGAGAGCTATCCGGAAAATAAGGCCCGATCGGTCGCTCAATTGGCAGTAGGATTTTGGAGCATATACTGCACTCGAACATTATGAATCACTTTGAAGAAAATGACATTGATACATAACCAACACGGATTCAGAAAATATTATTCTTGTGCAACAAGTAATGAGTGCTGTCGACAAGGGATCTCAGATCGATTTCCTAGATTTCCAGGAGGCTTTTGATACCGTTCCTCACAAGCAACTATTAATCAAATTGCGTGCTTATGGAGACTGGCAATGGCAAGGAAAGCGTTTCTGAAGAAGAGAAATTTGTTAACATCGAGTATAGATTTAAGTGTCAGGAAGTCTTTCCTGAAGGTATTTGTATGGAGTGTAGCCATGTATGGAAGTGAAACATGGACGATAAATAGTTTGGACAAGAAGAGAATAGAAGCTTTAGAAATGTGGTGCTACAGAAGAATGCTGAAGATTAGATGGGTAGATCACATAACTAATGAGGAAGTATTGAACAGGATTGGGGAGAAGAGAAGTTTGTGGCACAACTTTACCAGAAGAAGGGATCGGTTGGTAGGACATGTTCTGAGGCATCAAGGGATCACCAATTTAGTATTGGAGGGCAGCGTGGAGGGTAAAAACCGTAGAGGGAGACCAAGAGACGAATACACTAAGCAGATTCAGAAGGATGTAGGTTGCAGTAGGTAGTGGGAGATGAAGAAGCTTGCACAGGATAGAGTAGCATGGAGAGCTGCTTCAAACCAGTCTCAGGACTGAAGACCACAACAACAACATGGAGCATCGTCTCAGTTGTGTGACTGAATTCGTGATTTCCTCTCAGAGAGGTTACAGTTCGTAGTGATAAACGGTAAATCATAGTAGAACAGAAGTGATATCTGGCGTTCCGCAAGGTAGTGTCATAGGCCCTCTGCTATTCCTGGTTTACATAAATCATCTAGGTGATAATCTGAGCAGCCCCCTTAGATTGTTTGCAGATGGCGCTGTAATTTACCGTCTAGTAAAATCATAAGACGATCAATTCCAATTACAAAATGATCTAGAGAGAATTTCTGTATGGTGCGGAAAGTGGCAATTGGCACTAAACAAAGAAAAGTGCGAGGTCATCCACATGGGTACTAAAAGAAATCCGATAAATTTAGGGTATACGATAAATCGCACAAATCTAAGGGCTGTCAGTTCGACTAAATACCTAGGAATTACAATTACGAGCAACTTAAATTGGAAAGAGAACATAGAAAATATTGTGGGGAAGGCGAAACAAAGAGTGCACTTAGAAGATGCGACAAACTCACTAAAGAGACAGCCTACATTACACTTGTCCGTCCTCTGCTGTAATACTGCTGCGCGGTGTGGGATCCTTACAAGGTAGGATTCGCAAAGGACATCGAAAAGGTGCAAAGAGGGGCCGCTCGTTTCGTGTTATCGCGCAATAGGGGTGAGAGTGTCACTGATATGATACGCGAGTTGGGATGGCAGTCACTGAAACAAAGGCGGTTTTCTTTGTGGCGAGATTTATTTACGAGATTTCAGTCACCAAATTTCTCTTCCGAATGCGAAAATATTTTGTTGAAACCCACCTACGTAGGGAGAAATGATCATCACGATAAAATAAGAGAAATCAGAGCTCAAATGAAAAGATTTAGGTGTTCCTTTTTCCCACGCGCCATTCGAGAGTGGTAGAGAAGTAGTATGAAAATGGTTCGATGAACCCTCTGCCAGGCACTTAAGTGTGAATTTCAGAGCAACCATGTAGATGTAGATGTAGATGTAGAAATGAAAACCATAGCGAAAATCAAAAATTGTTTATTCGCAACAGCTACCTCTCTAAATAGTCGTCGCTTTAACTTAGAAGTTCGTCGTGGCGTTGTACAAACTTTCCAATACTCGCGTCACAGAAAGCAGCCGTCTATGCTTTCCGCAAATTCTCAACGCTGGTCTGCCTTTCGTTGTTTGTGGCAAAATGTTGTCTTCGTAGCCAGTGGTTCATATGAGCAGAGATGAACAACGGGGGTAGCCAATTAAGGGCTGTATTGTGGGTGATCAAACACTACCCATTGAAAACGCTGGAGGAGCGTCTTCATTGCCCCTGCAGAATGCGCCCGAAAGTTGTCTTGAAGAAAGAAAGGCATGACATTTGTGTTATATAGCTTCCATAGCTTCAGGCGAAATCTCTCACCAGATCCACGTACTTGGCAGGAGAAACTGTTCTATTAGGCATTTCTGTGCGATCAGTTTGCACTCTGAACTGAAAAGAGCGACGTGAAGCGATCGACAGGCACACTAAAGACACTGCCCAACATATATGTGCAAAGTTCTATCGAATTTTTACAGTGGTTTCCATTTAGCGCCTAACCGGACCTTACTTTCCGAATACGCCTCGCAGAATGTGCTCAATAATTATGCAGATGAACCGATGTTAAGGATATTAGTCTGCTTGTACATCCTAAAGTCACTCAGTGTGCGTAGAGGATTTCTGCAATGACTCATAGCTAGTTTCAGTCTCAAACTTACCCAGTCTCTTCTGTGTTACAGAGAGTAAGTCATCCATTCAGTTGATTTCTGGCGCCTGGAGGAGAGTCTTCATGATGTGGGTAGCATTGTGCAACTGCATTATCATATTGAAAGACAAACCCATCACCGATTGCCTGGTTGGACGATATGTTGGATAACTCTGAATACTGATACTGCATAGCCTCCAAGTTACTCCTGACAGCGATGTTGCTATCCGATACACAGATCAAAATTTAAAGCCGAAGTCATTCGTGCGCTAAAACCTTACAACAGACAGTTCCTCACCGGCCGTTGTGGCCGAGCGGTTCTAGGCCCTTCAGTCGTGAACCACCCGACCGCTACGGTCGCAGGTTCGAATCCTGCCTCGGGAATGGATGTGTGTGATGTCCTTAGGTTAGTTAGGTTTAAGCAGTTCTAAGTTCTAGGGGACTGATGACCTCAGCAGTTAAGTCTCATAGTGCTCAGAGCCATTTGAACCATTTTTGACAGTTCCTCAATAAGGAGAGCAACCTCGTTTCCTGCTTTATTTTTTAATTGCCTGGTGTTGTATCTAATCGTAATTCACAGTTTCAATGTTCATTCGATTATTGTTTCAGATTTAGTTTTCTTCACCACTTTTGTCTTTGATTTTGTCCTTCATCTAAATAGCATGTCCCTCAACTTCTCTCCAATCATTCTCACATAAGCCTACTGAACATGTATTAAGTTTTATGGTACTTCGTGGACTCTTATGGGATGAACACTTACAATTTTACTTTCAGAACAGTATTTCATTGAAGAGGTTAACAGAAGAACATAACGAATTATTTCTTGAAATAAATAATGGAAAGATTCTACTAAATGACCCGTTTTGCATATTTTATATCACTAGCTCATTCATACCGCACTAATAGATGAATGCAAATGTGGAAAGTCCTACATCATCACCAGAACATTCCCCAGCTATGTGTTTGCGTATAAGATAAGAAGGCAGTACAATGGAATTCTGGAGAGGGCCTTTATAAGCAGAGGATGTAAAATTACTCATGACGACGAATGACACAGCAGCTCATATGCCGATCATCCTAGTGATCCACAGATAACAGGGTATAAATATCGCAACTATGGAGAAAGATCGCCTTCGGTCTCTTTCGGAGGTGTGCTACCAAGCTTGTGGCGTGACGGTAAAACAGAAATGCTTGATTATTCGTCAATCGTTAATGATTGTCCCCTACAACTTGAAAAACTAATTTTGGAAGTGTGGAGGCGTCGATGCGTAGGCAGTGTGATCGGGAATTCCCGGTTGTAGGTGCGACTTCAGTCTCGTCACAGTAATGAATTTTAGAAATTTCCCGCTGTTCCTTTTCGACAGCGGCGGTGGGAAATAATTTATGAACTGGAGCCGAATTAGTCATCCGAATGGGTACCGTTCACTGAGGTCGAAGGGACGGATTCACGTACGAGTGTCACGAATTTTGATCAACTTCATGGGAATATTTTGAATCTCCTATTTCTCTTTTCAGAGAGTTGAGGTTTCTACCCTCTGAAGGGGAGCAATGGAAAACGATAAGTATTGAAAGAAATAACATTTCTTGAGACACATGTGTTTTTCGTATACTTTTAAATTTTTAAATGTTTTCTTTAGATTTTTAATGCTGTAAAAATTTTAAACAGTCGTTAATGCCACGCTTTCATGTAGTGTTGAAAATGCATGTATTTTTTAAACGGTGTTTAAGGAAATAGGTTTTTATGGGAATAAATGACCACTACTCGACTAACATTCTTAGCACATTCCCAGGAGTAATTCCTGTGAAACTTGATATATGTATGAATTACTTTATGGAAGAGAATTCAGCGGGCTGGGGCACCACTAGGGGGATGGAGTGACACTTTTGTAGGAAGATATTTCAACGGAGCTTGGAGCTCTTGCTGGGGTGAGCGGCGTTTCGCAGGTAACATACGGACACACTAATAATTTGTTTCTCGTCTATTAGTGAAGCACATTATTTTGCAGTCTATGTCAAATATTACTAGAAATTAGTTTTAATATACGCAGACAGAAAAAATTGCAACAGCAGAAAGTAATAAATGTAGAGTAATGAAATTTCAGGAATACATTTCTGTAGGTAACATATCTAAGTGATTAACATTGCAGCGTCGCAGGTTAATATAAGTGCGACATAAGCCATTGCAAATGTGAAATGCTGGTGCTTTAATAACCGGTAAGCTGGTAGAATGTAGAGCGCAAGCATGCAAACGTGCATGGATTTTTTGTTGTACAGATGCCGGATGTCAGTTCGTGGACTGGAGTTTGTAACCTCCCCACAAAAATTTACAAGACATAAATATTATTTAAGAATGCTAATGGGCATTGCTCTAAGTGTAACCTCTCCACTGAAATTTTAAAGACAGAAATAATAAATGAATAGGAGCCAAACGTAACCTCCCTAGCAATTAAATTTAATGACAATGGGAACAAAAATGTGAAATTCGCAATCTGACTCTGGTCTAAGCTCCCACTAAAGTAATGAAAGTCCATTCAGTGATAATGATTATTCAATTAAACCGAAATATCGGTCTTTGGCCCTGTGCAAAAATCAAAATTAAATTCTTACCTCATTGCAACACCTAGTCAAATTTCTGCTCTTGTTGTTGCGCACCGCTTGGAGGAACTGCATTGCAAATAATAATATTCCCTTTTTTTTTTTTTTTTTTTGTAATCTGCTTGAAAACTGAAACTTTTGTTTAGGGGAAGTGGAACGAAATAGTTACTTCAATTAAATGAAAATTTTATGTAAAATTGCTTTTGAAATCAAAGTTATTATTGGGGGCACTTGTTGAAAATTAGTTACAATAATTAAACTTTACATTATCCGGTGATTATCTTAATTAACAGTATACCTCATTCAGCATCTTGACCAGTGTTGTCGCCAGACCACATCACGCAACCCCACTGGGCTGCTACCACTGATCGACCGCTCTGCATGACGACTACTAGCGTACCGCACGCGACGACTACTGACAGAGTACTGCCCTCAACTAGACCGAGCTACAGACTCGCAACGACTACTCGACAGACTCGCAACGACTGACTGACAGAGTACTGAGAACCGCTCGCAACACTCGCGCGGTCAAGCGCATACTCTCTGGTCACAGATGCTACAATGCCTCGCCATCGCTGCTATGTTACATACGTGTTTCATAACCCTCCACTGGGGGGGCAAAAATTTGGCAGCGATGGTGAGTCATTTGGACTTGCCAAGCGCGGCAAAATTTTTCTTTAATTAACAAAATTCTACAACTTACAGAATATTTAAATGTTGTGCACACGCACTAAGTACAAAATACATCAGACAAAGACAAAATGTGAGTACAAAACATAGTAGCATATCAGAAAAAATGTATATACAAATTATTTGACAGATAACAAAGTGCACAGGCACTGAAAAAAATTCTTTAGCATATTCAGAACAAATAAACAGACTGGCAAAAAATATTATGTTGACAAGTAACATGAGTGCACATGCACTGCAGTTGAGTACATATCAGTAATTGATGAAATGTATGTACAATTAGTAATAAATGACATAAGTGCATTCGCATTAAAGTATTGAATATATAGAATAGTAGAAATCATATTGAAAAATGAGAAAAGTGTACAGGGACTGAAGTTCAGTAGAAAACATATTAACACCTAACAGAAGTGCACATGCACTGTAGTTCAGAAAATAAAAAAAATGTATATACAATATAAAAGACAAAAGTGCACATATACTGTACTTCAGAACAAATCAAAAAAATGTCTTTAGCATTTTGGCAATAAATAAACATAATAGCAAAAAAAATCATGTCGACCAGTGACATAAGTGTACTCGCACTGGAGTTTAGCGAATTGAAAAAATGTATAGCCATGAACATAAATAATGTTAGCAAAAATGATTCTCACTATGTGACAAGAATTAGGATAGGAAGGGGAAGGATTGCATCATGGTTGTAGCACTTTAGATTGCAGACAGCTGTTTTGAAAGTCCATATCTTTCCACAGAAGTACACCACCAAGTGACACAACTTGAAGTTCTTTTCCCCTCAGAATTTATCAGTGTAGCCAAGACACTGAACTGTCGTAGTAATATTCCATTTTTATTTTTATTTTGGCAGTATATTAGGTACACCAAACAGTGGGACCATAATAACGTCTTCATCGCTCACAGTGGTGGACAGCATGTCGTGTCAACACCACGCTCTTACACGGCACATCAACGTAGAATTAGTGCAAAACCAAATATAGTGCTCCATGATCACTAGGATAAACAGGACAAATGGACATTGCAGTAATTCAGGGTAGTTAGCTCATAAGGTGAAGGACATTAAGTCACATAATATTGTCAATTACAGTAGTAGTTTGCGGCATTCATAGCCCAGTTATTGAACATTTCTGTACCATGTATGTAGTATTACAGAAAAATGTTCATTAATTGTTTTACATAGAATCAGTAATCTTCTTTTCCTAGTTACAAAGCATTATTAAATAATCGCATTCTTTTCCAGTTACAAAGTATAGCATAGTTAATTAATCATTTGTCATTCCAATATAGTATTAATCATTAACCTTCTCCTAATTACAAAGCATCATGAAACAATCGCATTCTTTTCCAGTTACAAAGTATGGCATAGTTAATTAATCATTTGTCATTTCAATATAGTAAGAATCATTAGCCTTCTAATTACAAAGCATTATGAAACAATCGCATTCATTTCCAGTTATAAAGTATAGCATAATTAATTAATCATTTGTCTTCCAATAGTAATAATCATTAGCTTTTTCCTAATTACAAAGCATTATTAAACAATCACATTCTTTCCCAATTATAAAGCATAGTTAATTAATCATTTGTCATTTCAATAGTAATAATCATTAGCTTTTTCCTAATTACAAAGCATTATTAAACAATAGCATAGTTAATTAGTTATGTGTCATTCCAATCTAGTAAGAATCATTAGCCTTCTTCTAATTACAAAGCATTATTAAACAATAATTAAACAGTCGCATTCTTTTCCAATTATAAAGCATAGCATAATTAATTAATCATTTGTCATTCCATTAGTAATAATCATTAGCTTTTTCCTAATTACAAAGCATTATTAAACAGTTACATTCATTTCCAATTATAAAGCATAGTTAATTAATCATTTGTCATTTCAATATAGTAAGAATCATTAGCCTTCTAATTACAAAGCATTATGAAACAATCGCATTCATTTCCAGTTATAAAGTATAGCATAATTAATTAATCATTTGTCTTCCAATAGTAATAATCATTAGCTTTTTCCTAATTACAAAGCATTATTAAACAATAGCATAGTTAATTAATTATGTGTCATTCCAATCTAGTAAGAATCATTAGCCTTCTTCTAATTACAAAGCATTATTAAACAGTCACATTCATTTCCAATTACGAAGTATGAACATTGAAAACAAGAGCTAATTAATGACATAATTAATAACAATTCATTAAGTGACACTAATTATTGGCACTCAGTGGCCATCAGGTATCGAATAGTATAAAACATTGTTCCTCATTCAGTATTATTCAGATCATTACGAAGTCATTATTAAAAATCAGTTAATTATAGTCATAGCATTAATAATCATGGGGATTATAAGTAGTCTCATTACAGTAACAGTGGCAATTACTAGCCAGTTACTAAGCATTATTTTATATATATGTGTATTTTTGTTGTCTCATTAAGAAGTAATTACTCAAGTGACATACTATTCAGAGCTAATCAGTATTATTCAGAATTTTCTCAAACTGGTATCACTATTTGGGACTGTTAATACATTTTTTTTTTTGTTAGCAATGCATTGCGTTGGGATCGATAATTAATTGCTGAGGCATAACACTTTTTGCTTTTGACCTATTGCTGCCAATGAGGATAGGTAACGTCATTCGTCATGAGTCAGCTGTAGCTAGGTTATGTGACAAGGCAGTATATGTGATTACATTTATAAATGGTAAACACAAATGGGTAAAAAAAATAAAAATAAAAATGCAAGTACTAGAACAGGTATAATAAGTAACAGTTTTAGTAAGTATCATGACAAGCATCTCCTGGAAAAAATACAAAATGGATTATTGACCTGAAAGAAGAAACGCACACTATGCTGAAAAGTAGTGAACTTCGAATTAACAAGTAGTGAAATGTGTATAAAATGTGTTCCATAGCTGTCCTTTCCAAAACTTTCCGTCATCCTACTATGCAATATAACACCTGCTGTCAAAACAAACTGCAACAAATACTTAAATAACTACATAGCATAAATATAAAACTCCAACATTATCCTCATCTGTAAAAAAAAAAAACTTCATTATCAATCACTTCATTATCCATATTATCATAACTTCATTATTATCATCACCTGTAAATAAAAACTTCATTATTCATAATACCATATCCTTCATCATTATTCATCAGTATTCATTATCATCTGCAAAAAATCACTTCATTACTCATTATACAACTATTCCTTATCTCTAGCATATTTCATCACTAAAACTAAGATGTGTAGTTCAGTCTGACAGCCTGCATCAATCACCTTGTATTCTGAAAGAAAAAATTAGTTAAGACTGCTATTCTACGATGTGTATAGTATATTCTTGTTAATGCTTGTTAATCCTGATCCATTTACTCTTCCTCATAAAGTTATTGCATCTTCTTTCGTTTATTCCGTAGGTGAAATTCCCATTTCTGTTGAATTTATTTCTTACACGCATCATTTCTTTCTGAAATTGATGAACAAGGATTAATGTCTTGCATTTAAATCATATACCCATTAAATAATGACTAGTTTATGGTGACACAATTAGCCATACAGCATAACATGACAGAAAACGTAATGTGTCAAAGACATTGACAGTGTTCAGATGCAAAAATGTACACAGAATATTACAATGCAGCAACAAAAAATGTAAAACAGTCACGATGTTGAGATGTCATAAGGCAAAAAAAAAATAATGTCAAAGTCGACTGGTGTGTGTTATATCTTAACTATTTCACAGTGCATATAAACAAAACTGGAATACAATCATATACACAAAAAATATGGAAAATGTGCACGGTCTGATGTGTAACGACAAGAAAAGCGACCTGCTAACCTTACCTTGCCGGGCACTTGCCAAGAAAAAATACGATAATCATCAGTAATTAGTCAGGTGAAATAATTGCATTAGTAAATGACATCATAGTGTGTTGAATCATAAAGTGTCTTCACTCAATAAACGGTTTAATGTTTGAGATATGGTGGTTGCCTTTCGATTTTCTGGTTCTCAAAGTTTCGACGTGTACAACATTGGGGTGAGGGATGCTGCGAATCCGATATGGACCTGCGTATAGAAGTTCAAATTTACTGCACTTACCTTTTAATTTACTGGATAAATGGTGTGTACGTACTAATATTTTCTGTCCAATGTGAAAGTCTCGGCGTCTACAAACCTGTTTTTGCTGTCTTCTCCGGCGCTCTGCGGCACGTTTGATGTTGTTCAGCGCAATGTCAATTATTTCGTGGTGTCTTAGTCGACGACATTTAGGGAAGTTTACTAATTCTTTAATTTTGTTCGGTGGTTCAACGTTTTTCAGTATAACAGACGGAGATAACATAGTGGATTCATTTGGAATGGAATTAATTACATCTTGGAATGAGAGTATGTGTGTATCCCAATCAATATGTCTTTTGTGGCAGTATATTCGGCACAGCTTACCAATTTCTTTCATTAATCTTTCACAGGGGTTCGAAGAAGCATGGTACTTGGATATATAGATCGGAGAAATGTTTCTGGCTCGTAACATGCGTGTCCATACACTACTACGAAATTGAGATCCATTGTCAGAAATTACTTTCATCACATGCCCTACATGAAATAGAAAATGTTTTACAAATGCTTTCGAAACAGTTTTAGCAGTAGCTTTACGTAACGGAGTGAAAGTAACAAATTTTGAAGTGAGCTCAACAGCGACAAAGATGTAGCAAAAACCTCTGTTAGTTCTCGGAATCGGACCAAAAATATCTACTGCGGCCATGTGTCTTAATTTAACAGGTATAATGGGATATAATGGAGGAATATGTGAAGTGGTGTCTGATTTAGCTTTCTGGCAAATTTTACAAGACGCTAAAACTCGTCGTATACGTTTCTCCATGTTAGTAAAATAAGAGTTCTGTCTCAGTATAAGAAAACATTTTCGTGCTCCATAATGTGCGTAACTTAAATGAGTGTACCAAATTAATTTGTTAACCAGTTCGTCAGGAATGCATAATAACCAATTGTTGCTGTCAGGATGAGAGCGGCGAAACAGAATGTCATTGCGTACAGTGTAGTGGTTCCTAATCGTAACATTTTTCCTATCTTGCCAAAGGTGTTTAATTTCTTTCCACACATTGTCCTTATTTTGCTCTTGTGCTATGTCCTGTAATGACGATGAAATAAAATTTTCAAATGCAACTTGCTGAATGTACATGACACTGAAATTTGTTTTGGAGAAGTTGGTTGCTACGTCTTGCTGATTGTTGCCGAGAGAACGCGATAGTGCGTCTGCTATAACATTTTGTGTGCCGGGAATGTGAACAATCGTAAAATTAAATTCTTGTAAATATAGTTTCCATCTACTTAACCTGTCGTGAGTGAATTTAGCCGAAAGTAAAAATTGTATTGCTCTGTGGTCTGTGTAGACGGTGGTATGTCTACCATAAAGAAAGTGCCTAAATCTCGTAAAAGCCCATACAACACATAATGTTTCAAGTTCTGTAACAGAATAATTTCGTTCAGCGGGTGACAAAATGCGACTTGCAAATGCGATGTTTTTAATTACTATTGAACCGTCTTCTTCGATTTCCTGGAAAATGTGTACGCCTAAAGCGGTGTTGGAACTGTCGGTGGCAATGGAAAAATTTCTAGTAAGATCTGGGTCCGACAAAAGTGGTGCATTCAATAGAGCATGTTTCAAATAACATTCTCGTGAGCAAAATTCTGCGTGTCAAAAGTAATGTTTGCGTTACTGTAATATGCAATCTGTGCTGTATCTGGTTAAAATCTATCGTACGTGTTATTATTTACGGGAGAATGTTGTGGCATATCCACTATATGAACTGTTCTGTTATTTCTTATTGACGTATTACGCTATCGATGACACCTTATTGTCTGGATCATCCATCATAATATGTTGTTGCTGATGTTGTTGCTGCTCATAAGATCGACTGTTATTAAATGTACGCTGAAAATTGTGCTCATCATTTTTTTTTATACGTCTGTCATGACAGTAATTTCTATACGGCGCATTGCGATGCGAGTTGAAATAGTGTGTTGTCTGTACGTAGTTATTTCTTTGCTGCTGTGCGTTACTATTTGTTGGATCTGGGACTATACGTGCACGCGGCGAAACATTAAAGTTTGGTTGACCTTGTAGACTGCATTGTTGGTTACGTATGCTAAGCGGCTGACTTTCATGTTATTGTGGTGAAAAACGTCTATTGTTACCAAAAAATGCGTTTGCTGTTAATTTTACACATACTGATGATTACGATTTTATCTGTTATTAAAATTACGGCGGTAGTTGTCATTACTGGAGTGCCTACTGAAATTTGTCACATTCGGTAAAAATATTTGTCATATCCGGTTTTCATTACTCGTTTCTTAATTCTAGGTAGAGCAATAGTTAAAGAGCAGTTTAGATAGATATAAAGGATAGTAGAAGAGAAGGCAGCAGTGCAGAAAACTAAAGATGAAACAGCACTACTACAGCTCGGGGCCCTATGCTCGCTACGGCACATATTCATTAAAGCGTAATGAATCCCCTGAGGTCTTTTACGCACTGCAAATAAATTTTAGCTTTTGCGTTGCAGGCAATGGCGGTAAAATTCCACAACCAAATTGTTGTAACCATGTTAATTCTGGTTTCTGCATAATACGTAACGCTGATGAAAATATAATAGCAAATTGTCGCCTCTGGTTCAAAGCTAGTTTCTGCATTACAGGTAATAGCGGTGAAAGCATAAAAACAAATTGTCGTATACAGCTCAAAGCGTGTACCTGTACGCTGTCATTGTTAAATTCTTTACATTTTCTTACAAATGCAAATTGCTCGAAATCTACGTTCTCGTCACTTAGTTTGATAATATGTTCAGGTTTGTGTGAAAGTCTGTTTATCTGTGTGATTTTTGATTTCAAGTTGCATAGCTTTTCAGATTTTAAGTCGCGTTGCTTTTCGGATTTTAATTCGCGTAGTCTCTGTAAATTGCTCACATTATACGCGCTGCGTAAGTCTGACAAATCTTCGCAACGTGGCGGGTTCTGTGACGTATTGGTGACTGAAATAATTGTTAATTCTGTTACTTTACTACTTTCGTCAATTTGGTTGTTCTGACGTTCAAATTTCTCGTCAGCTTCCGTGTTCGGAGTGTGTGATACTTCCACTGACTCTAAATTAATTTCGTCGCGAATCTGTACTTCGTTTCTAGGGCATTCTTCAGTGACTGCATTAATTTCGTGTATCTCTGTTGCGTTTGCTGAACATTGTTCAGTGACTGCAATAACTTCGTCTTTATGTAATTCTGTTGTGCCTACACGTGTGCTACTTGATTCTTGTGCAACAGTGCCAACTTTTTCATTACTGTTATTAGCACAAGTCTTAGTGTTCACACGTAATGGTCCTCTACCATCATAATTTTGCGCGGCAATGGCTTTAACCTGTTCCTCAAGCTGTTCATTCCGTTCACTAAGTTGTTTCATTTTTTTATTAATGTTGTCTTGTTCTTCATTCGATTATTTATACCTTTCATTAATTAATTCACTTTGTTTGAGACGGTTTTTCTGTATTTCATTTATTAGTTGTAATATTGCCAAAATCTGATCAAATGTAACATCCTCTACTCTACTATTTGTACTATTTGACGGTGTATTTGCAATTGTCGCGTTTTGTGCGACCCTTTGGTCATTCTGTAATTTACAAAAAGATCTGTCACTCGAACGTACATTGTCAGTCACTATTTCGGAATTAAATGAATCCGTCGTATTTTCGGTACACTTCAATTTTTTGGTCCTGTCCTCCTCAGTTGCGCGTAATACTACGGTATGTTGATGATTTTCACTTATGGACCGTCTGACAGCAACTGAATAAAACACAATTTTAGTGCCATACGCGTTTCGCCTTTATTTTCTGCAAGGCATCATCAGTGGCCTGTAATATGTACATATGTTAGCTATTTTATTTACATTTTTGATACTGTGCCTATAGGTTATAAACAGTTCTGGTGGTTGGTATTTCCTATTAAGTAGTAATGTTTTGAACTGTACTTACAGGTTGCGTAGACAGTTTCTACATATTACGCTCCTGTTGCATTTTTGGTCTTGTTCGTCTTCCTATGAGCGCCAATTTGCTGTTTTTTCTGCATTCCACAGCACTATGCACTGAACGCTTTTATTAATGCAATGTTTTGGTTTCTGTTGCCGACTGTCAAATGTTTTTGCCAAAGATCGAATATTACTGCCAAATTTATGAGTGTAACTATCGAAGTATCTGTGGTCTGTTCGTGTATGCATTTGTGTGTGCGCTTGTGTGTGTGTGTGTGTGTGTGTGTGTGTGTATTTTTTGATGTTATATTATTTTATTTTATTATATTTAATTATTTATTTTTGTTTATGTCCTGTGTGTGTGTGTGTGTGTGTGTGATTTGGTGTGATATATATATATATATATATATATATTTTTTTTTTTTTTTTTTTTTTTTTTTTTTTTTGTGCTGTGTATGTGTGTCTGTCTGTATTTTGGTGTTATTCATTATTTTTTTTTTTTTTTTTTTTTTTTTTTTTTTTTTTTTTTTTTTTGGGAGGTGTGGGGGGGCTGTGTATGTGTGTGTGTGTGTGTGTGTGTGTGTGTGTGTGTGTGTGTGTGTGTGTGTGTGTATTTTGGTGTTATATACTTTTTTTATGTTATCATTTCCTTTATTAAGTGTAGTAAGGAGCCTGTGCTGATGTGTGTTTGTTCATTTATCACATGTTTGTTTTCTGCTATGGCTTTCTGGATGTGGAAGTTTTCTTGCATTTGTATAAGATGTTTGTCATGGTTGCTTATTCTCATTATTTTCATTTCTTGTTCCATGTTTGTAGGATGATGGTTGTAGTGTTTTAAATGCTCTGCAAATGTGGAATGGTTTGTTTCATACTTCCAACATCTGATATGTTCTTTGTATCTTGTTTCAAAATTCCTGCATGTCATGCCTATGTATACTGCATCACAACTTTGACATTCAAGTTTATATATTCCTGATTGTTGGAATTTGTCCCTCTTGGTAGCTGGCTGGCTTAGTTGTGATTGAAGGGTTTGCCCAGGCTTATATGCTATTTTGAAGCCCTGTCTCTTTAGGATGTTTGCAACTCTGTGTGTTAGTTTATGTGTGTAGGTCATGGTGTACCATCTGGTTCTTTTCTGTGTGGTGTTGTCATTGTGTGTGTTTGTTGAGTGTGTTTGTAAGTTTTCAGCTTGTGAGTTCTTTTGTATTGTGGAAATGTTGTGTTTGTTTTTTATTTGTGTTTTTATTTTTTGATTTAGCCTGTGTACCACATGTGTGTCATACCCGTTGTTCCTAGCTATTTGTATGATCGTGTTCATTTCTTGTTCATAGTTTCTCTTACTGAGTGGGATTCTGTTTAATCTATGTAACATGTGTCTTAGTGCTGCAAATTTCTGGTTTTGGGGGTGGTTGGATGTGGAATGTATTATTGTGTCCGTGTTCGGTACACTGTCCATTCTTATTAGAAACATTTGTCTGTACATTACTTGGATTTTCTAAATCGGATGTGTTAAGCTCGGCAGCGCTCATTACAATAGAGCGTTCTGCGTCATCAATTGTCGTCAAATTAACAGACGAGACAATTGAGTTCGTTTGTTCATTATCAGGGTAAAAGTCATCACTAGTGGTTGGAATGCATTGATTGTCAGTGAACGCAGGATTGTCATCATTACACTGCGTATCATATGTCCTATCGGTAAAGTTGTTTGAGTCGGTAATTTCATTCATAATACCTCGCGATACACTATTCACAGTCTTTCGCGGCATTTTAACAACAGTCACAATTATTCACAAAACAATAAGCACAAATGCAAAAGCAACACACAAATACAATAGAGCAACGAATTGCCGTTGACCTGTAGAAAGAAAGTCACAAGATTAATAAAAGCGTTGCGCCAAATCCTAATTATATCCAAGCAAATAAGAGCAGATATCTGACTGTCGCTCAAAAGACTCTCAACGAAATACGATCCTGGACTGGGTGTCGCCAAGTGTAACCTCCCCACAAAAATTTACAAGACAGAAATATTATTTAAGAATGCTAATGGACATTGCTCTAAGTGTAACCTCTCCACTGAAATTTTAAAGACAGAAATAATAAATGAATAGGAGCCAAACGTAACCTCCCTAGCAATTAAATTTAATGACAATGGGAACAAAAATGTGAAATTCGCAATCTGACTCTGGTCTAAGCTCCCACTAAAATGATGAAAGTCCATTCAGTGATAATGATTATTCAATTAAACCGAAATATCGGTCTTTGGCCCTGTGCAAAAATCAAAATTAAATTCTTACCTCATTGCAACACCTAGTCAAATTTCTGCTCTTGTTGTTGCGCACCGCTTGGAGGAACTGCATTGCAAATAATAATATTCCCTTTTTTTTTTTTTTTTTTTTTTTTGTAATCTGCTTGAAAACTGAAACTTTTGTTTAGGGGAAGTGGAACGAAATAGTTACTTCAATTAAATGAAAATTTTATGTAAAATTGCTTTTGAAATCAAAGTTATTATTGGGGGCACTTGTTGAAAATTAGTTACAATAATTAAACTTTACATTATCCGGTGATTATCTTAATTAACAGTATACTTCATTCAGCATCTTGACCAGTGTTGTCGCCAGGCCACATCACGCAACCCCACTGGGCTGCTACCACTGATCGACCGCTCTGCATGACGACTACTAGCGTACCGCACGCGACGACTACTGACAGAGTACTGCCCTCAACTAGACCGAGCTACAGACTCGCAACGACTACTCGACAGACTCGCAACGACTGACTGACAGAGTACTGAGAACCGCTCGCAACACTCGCGCGGTCAAGCGCATACTCTCTGGTCACAGATGCTACAATGCCTCGCCATCGCTGCTATGTTACATACGTGTTTCAAGTTCCACGCCTGTTGTACTTGGTCACGCAGCAAAGGAACGGTTAATGATGCAAGTGTATGGCGCTGAAGTTGTCATCCGGTGATGTCCCATATGTGCTCAACTGGGGACAGATCTGGTGATCGAGCAATCCATGGCAACACCTCGACACTCTATAAATCATTTTGGGTTACAACATCGGTAAGAGAACGAGCGTTATCCTGTTGGAAAACACCTCCTGGAATGCTGTTCATGAATGGCAACACTACAGGACGAATCGCCAGATTGACATGCAATTTTTCAGTCAGGATGCCTGGGATAACCACGAGAGAGCTCTTGCTGTCATACAAAATAGCACACCAGACCATAATTCAAGGTTTAGGTCCAATGTGTCTAGCTCTCAGATTGTCTGGTTGCAGGCGCTCCTCTGACCTGCCCCTAAGAAACACACGGCCATCACTGGCACCGAGGCAGAATAAACTGTCATCAGAGGACACGACAGTCCTCCACCCTGGCCTCAATGAGCTCTCGCTTGACATCACTGAAGTCGCAAATAGCGGTGGTCTGGTTTCAGTGTAATGCACAGTACAGGGTGTCTGTATAGGAGCTGTCCTTTAAGCAATCGATTTGCAACAGTTAGTTGTGTCAGTGTGATGCTAACTACTGCTCAAATTTGTGTTGCAGACGCAGTACGATGCGCTAGAGTCATACGCCGAACACAGTGGTCTTCCCTCTTGGCAGTGTCAAGTGCCCGTCACGAATCCGGTCCTTTTGCAACTGTACATCCTCGTGAACAACACTACCAGAAATCATGCACAATGCCTACATTCCTGCAAAAGGAACATCCAGCTTTTCATAGCGCTATAATACGACCTCGTTCAAACTCAGTGAGGTGCCGAGTATGGCGTCTATGCCGTCTTAATAACTAACATCAAGTCACCTCATCCAATAGACATCATCTTTCAGATGTAGAAACACACCTCCAAACTTTCGTTTACGTCATGGAATTCCTTGTTTGTGCTGCGATTTTTTTCCGTTAGTGTATAGTATATGGTAAAAGACTGGGGAAACTGTGATCAATTGCTTTTTACGACAAATTACCTTTCCTTTACCAGATTCAGTAGAGATGGGGATAAATTCGAAAACTGCAATTTGGTTGTGCTTGGCGAATACAACTAATGTAAAGAAAAAGAATCTAGTTGTGGTGACAGACAGATCTGCGGTTTAACCCGAGGCTAAGCCGAGAGGTAGTAGCTTAGGTGTGAGTTGGTGAAGCCGACTAATGTGGAGAAAAAAGACTACCTGATGAGTTTTGAACACCGCAGAAATGTCAACGAATCCCACATCCCCATTAGTATTACAAACTCCACCGCTAGTGCTCCAAGGACCTGGAGTGGAATGGAAGACTGGTGGCATGTAACAGTTGGCTCAACCCTGGAACGCCTGCACAAACAATCTTGGTAAATATAAGATTTTGAGTGGTTTTGTGGTGGACTGAAGTAAATTGAAAGTAACTAGTTCTAGTGTAGATTCCAGATTCCTTTAGGTCGGCAGACTGATTTGTGGTAGAGTCGATGATATTTGCGTTCTAGAACGTTCTATCAACATTCAGATGGTCAATAAACAGTATTCCCGCGAATTGTGTGAAATAATTCGTGTTTGATACTGAGAGACATCCAGTGTGACTGGAAAAGAATACAAGACATTCATGTTTACAGAAAGATCAAAAGATCGGATGCCCAAAATTACAGACCAAAATCGCTCACGGCTTGTCCTACATGATCCTAGTGCATATTCTGAGCTCAAACATTATGACGTTTGTAGAGGTAAACAAGGTCCTCGCAAAGACGCATGGCGAATTTCGGGCAAAATTACTCGTGGGAGGACAATTTGCTTTTTTGATATGCGGCATCTTGCGATCAATAGATGTGGCTAAAATTCCGAAAGGCGCTCGACGCTGTACGACATCGTCGGTCGACATACGACCATATCGAGTATTTTTGCAGACATATGATCGGCTCGAAGATTGTTTGACTGATAGAATCCCGTACTCGAGGGCGAACGTTCTTCGGAAACATAAGTAACTTCGGATGTGTCAGAAGGAAACGTAATACGATCTCAAATGCTCAAAAAACATGAACACCACTGAGGGATTTGGCCTTAGGTATGTTCGGACGGTCTGACTGCTACCTACGACGCTGTACGAGGATGCGACCAGCGCATGACTACACGCCGAAAGGCCATGTCAGCTGTGATCTGCATACTACCTAAGTACTTCTTCAGCTGTCAGCCGAGAGTGACGTCTCTGTGCACTACATCGCGGCTGTAAAGAACATCATTTTCATTCTATACTATTGGTATCAAATTCTTATATTATATAATGTGTTTCAAAGATAATATACTGTTCGACGGATGACGATGATGGGAAAATGTATTAATTTTACGAATAGAACCCTGTTCCGGAAATGAGTAAGTCAAAATTTTCAAGCACGCGGGATATTTTTGACAAAGGAGTACGAGAACCAACACATACAAAATGTAATGAGAGATTTAGGTGAGTAGTTGAGGTTGAGAAACGCACGAACACCTGCATCAGACTTTCCCTGGTATACGAAAAGAAAGAAGAAACCCAGTTTCGCATCCAACTCATTCTTCTAATCAGACCCCATCCGATTTTTTTCTTTTTTTGGTATCATGTGGAATGTCGTGTGTACAGGGCACCTTCCGGGACCGAAATCGTTTCACCGGTAAGAATGATAAATCTACATTTTCATTGTGTGGTAGTGAAACATGGACTGTGGTAAAAACGGAGCAGAAGAGAATCGAAGCATTTGAGATGTGGTGCTATAGAACAATGTTGCAAAGCAGGTGGACTAATAATGTAAGGAATGAGGAGGTTCTTTGCATAATAGGAGACGAAAGGAATATGTGAAAAACGCTGACAAGAAGACGGGACACGATGATAGGACATCTGTTAAGACATCAGGGAACAATTTCCATGGTACTAGAGCAAGCCGTAGATGGTAAAATCTGAAGGGGGAGACAGAGATTAGAGTACATGTAGCATATAATTGAGGACATAGTGTGCAAGTGCTAAGCTGACATGAAGAAATTGGGTAGGATAGGAATTCGTGGCAGACCACATCAGACACGTCCAAAGATTGATGACTCAAAAATAAATAAATACGTAAATGAAAATAAAAAAGGTGGGCAACAGGAGGCCTCTAATTTTTGTTTATCTATTGGGTATGTTGTCCCTACTCAGTGTTTGCCTTTGCGAGCACTTCGTTATTGGTGGACGTCGTGGAGGGCGCGGTGGGATGTGCGGAGAATACTGCGGGCCGCCTCCTTGCTACTCCAGAAGCTAAATCTCCGGGAAGAAACATGCAGTGCTCCTGCTGGCAGGGCGACAGTTTTACGTTTTTCCGCTCGAGTCGGCCGCAGTAGTGCCGCGTGTGGAATGTGACCGCCTGCTGGCATGGGGCGTAACGCGACCATTGTCTCCACAGTTGTCAGCACAGGAAGCCTCATGCGAAGAAAATATCTGTGGCTCCCATATGAAAACCGAAAGTCTCCGCCTCACGGGGCTGTGTGTCAGCATTTACACCTATGCTGTATTTACATCTATGCTGTATTTACTTTTCGTGCGTTTGCAAAGTAGTAGGAATAATAAATAATTTGGGGGTATATAGGAAGAGAGATTTAGTATGCACATCTGCCTCCTCTGGCAACAACAATGATTCTAACTGGGCTCGGGTTAGATATCACTGATCTTGAGTGGCAGAGAGGAGTACGTCATTCCTGGCTGCATCAACAATCACAGTAGTTGGTGAGTGGTGGAGTGCCATTCTCGCAGCAACCAGTGGCCGGATGACTTACATACATTGGTGAGTCATCTGTCCATTTCAGCAGTCAAATACCTTTTGTATAGAGGTACGCAGAGACCGCACAGGTAACATGCGGTTTTGCATTATCTTGTTGAAAGATAATATCACGGAGACCTCGAAGAGATGGCAACGTCACTGGCCTTAACGAGTCAGGATTGTAAAGGATGCTGCCTAAATTACCAGCTATGGGAACCACAGGTAATTACGTTTCGTACCCTCCGGCATCCTTTGCCATCACGCCAGGTGCTGGACCAATATCTCGATGACGTTCGTTTTCCCTAGAGCCTCTAGACATGAATGTTCCCGGCGTGATGCTGTACAGGGAACCAGCACTCGTCTGAAAAGACGAGGACGAGACGAGGACTTAGTGTCGCTGCTGTGGCCAGTGCTGCCGTTCAGTGCACCTGCCAAAGCAAGAGAAACCGAGACAATGGTCGCCCTACTGACAGTACGTAGTTCTACAGGCTTCGTTGCAGTGTTCGCGTGGACACTTCTCTTGCTTCAGACAAGCACGTTACGATCGGGCTACGTGAGATGGTTTCACGATACTGCACGGCTCGGAAACACTCGTATGCATGTCCTCTCGGGTGCTAGTCGCGTGGGACAGTTGAGATCCTGCACGGTGTTGAGTATTGTTCTCATGAACCCATCGATTCCACATTCGCATGATAGTCGTGGGATTCCGACCAACACCAGCAGAAATAGCGCGGAATTATAAACTGCGTAACTGCATTATCAGTAGGCCTCGTATTCTGACACGTGCCGGTAGACGTTTATCCTTTTTAAACGAGGCATATAACGATCTTCTCAGAAACAACTAAAAGTCATTAGCTTCTACAATCTGAAGTTCAAAGGTGTGTAATATTTTGTAAATTACTCGTACATCATGATGCCTTTAAATGTAAAACTTTTTTTATTTAACTGTAAGAATGTGTCTATATTCAGCGTGAGTATGCCTATGTGCATCATGCAAATAGTGTAAATTACACTTACTGTTACCGTTGTCATCATCTCGTCATCATGATGAACACAGCCTCATTCTCTTTTAACGTAGACGTATTGTTACAGTTAAATACCCAACATATGGTTGTGACGATATGTATACACGAGTTTTTTTTTTAAATGTGCTAAAGCACAACATAAATAATATGTTATTTTTATCATATTATTTTATTGTATAACTGCCTTATGCATGGCATAATAATAAGTACCATTATACAGGGTGTCCCGGCTATCTTGTCCACCCAAAATATCTCTGGAACAATAACAGCTATTGGAAAACGACTTTCACCGGTATCAATATAGGGCTGGGGCCCATGAATGTACATATCTGGAAACATTCTAAAACGAAAGCATATGTGTTTTTTAACACAAACTTATGTTTTTTTAAATGAACCTCCTATATTTTTTCTTCGGCAATCCATAGCATGACAAAGCACATACAAAATGGCGTTGATTGCATCGCAATATTCCCATTACATCCCGAGATATTGAGACGCGAAGTTGACGCTTGAAACACCCGACATGCGCTGTTAGCGCACGTCCTGAGGCTCAGGCGTGAACCCCATGCTGCCCGTAATCGCGATGTGATTGACATGTGTAATCACACTTCCATACTTATCAAGAGGTCTGAAACGAATAATACGGTCTGCTGGCATCCTGCATTAACATCGTACATTCCAGCAGGTATTTATCCCATAGGCTAGGGGTGATGCGGTTCTGTAACATATCTGTGTACCGCAACGTTAGTCACAAAGTTAACTTCGCTTATCGTAAATCCGTTACTAAAAAGGTAATGCCGTTCAACGTTAAAACTTTACTTTACTGTAGGTCTAGCGCAAGTGAGAGTTAATCATTCACTCGTAATAGTAAAATTCATGTTGATGGTTTTGGTGAAACGAGCAAGTGGACTAAAAGTTTTACCGTTGTTTAGGTAAAAATGTTTTGATTTGGGAAGTTCAGGTAGGACATGGAAGATGAATGTAAACATGTTTAACCAATTAGTTTTATTATCACATTATTATCAATGTTATGTTTATCTAATGCGTTAAATGACAAATTGTTGCAAACAAATGTTTCTTAACATCACTGGGTAAAATGGCCCTTTGTAGAAACTTCCACTGTGATACCAGCACTACATACTAAACATAGCGTTCACATCTCATGCTCAAAGTGATGCCCATTGGCTTGCATACATAAGGTCAATCTGCGGATGAAGGATGCCCTACTTCGTGCTACTGTTTCCTCTTTGAAGGCTGTACAAACATCAATAATGCGTTGCTTCATGTCCTCTGGTGTTGTTGGTTCATGTTGGTAAATAGCATCCTTCACTGCTCCTCAAAGAAAATAATCCAGCGGTGTAAGGTCCGGAGATCGGGCAGGCCACCTAACTGGGCCACCTCGTCCAATCCACCTACCAGGGAACTTACGGTTCAGAAGTCGTCGTGGTCGTAAGGCGTTATGTGCAGGGCATCCGTCATTCTGATACCACATGACCATTCTCCGGTTCAGAGGTGCGGTGTCCAAGAGAACAGGAAGATTGTGTCGTATAAATCTGGAGTATTGTCTGCCATTTTGGATGCCATTTATAAAGAAAGGTCCGATAATGGTATCTCCAATAATCCCACACCAACCATTAACTTTCCACGGACGTTGATGCCCTACTTGACGGAGCCATTTTGGATTATTTGCGGACCAATAATGCATATTCCTCATATTGACAATTCCTTTGTTGGAGAATGATGCCTCGTCGGTTAAGAGAACATCTGCAAAAAATTTGGATTAGTCAGAAGTTTTTGCTGAGCCCACGAACAAAATGTTATCCTATTGCGGAAGTCATTTCCATGACGATCCTGGTGTAAATGAACATGGTAAGAATGAAATTTATGACGTTTAAGAATACGCTGTGCACTTGTTTTCGACACACCAACTCCACGTTCAATTTGACGTGTGCTGATTTGAGGATTCACAGCTATGGTAGCGAGCACAGCAACTTCAGCACGTTCATCTGTGCGTGTTCTAGGACGATGTCGAGGTCTTGGATTTAAGCTTCCCGTTTCACGTAGACGAGATGTGAGACGACCAAACATCCGGTGAGAAGGCGATGGCTTGTCAGGGAATCGTCTTCTGTACAGTCGTTCTGCCTGAACAGCATTTCGTCCACCTACAACAGGGTACAGTACAGGTATGTAGAGTAGGGTAGAAAACAGACATATTAACTTAATAATCATAATGTTCGCTAACAGTACTATCAACAAACAAGCAATCTCATAACGTATTTCCCGTCAACGTAGATTCTCAATAGATCAGCAGCATTTTACCATATCTTCATGTGTGTACATTATACTGTACAGTATAAGTTCCACAACACAAAGTTTATTCACAATGTGTACTACCTCCGTGCCGTCACTAGATTACTCTGATGTACGAATACACTGGAAAGCGGTGTACTGCACGCCAAAGCAACAACAAATGGGATGCTCTGAGGGTGGTGGAGTGCAGGAGTTTGCATGGGTCGCAAATCATAAACAAGGCGAAGTGGTAACTGTGGCAGTAGTGGGAACTACGTTGGACACTTGACTAGGTAGAGTCAGGCCCTGCGCGACAGGCACAATGGGTCATATAACGCATTAGATAAACCTTATTTTGGGTGTGCAGGATAAATAAGACAACCTGACGGGTGTACAGCGATAGGTACTGGTTCATATTGTGTACGTAGATGCGTAAAACGTGCAAGAGGGAAACCATTATGTGCTTATGACAGTTGATGGCAGCAGACCGTATTATTCGTTTCGGGCCTCTTGATACGTATGGAGGTGTGATTACACATGTCAATCACATCGCGATTACGGGCAGCATGGGGTTCACGCCTGAGCTTCAGGACGTGCGCTAGCAGCGCATGTCGGGTATTTCAAGCGTCGACTTCGCGTCTCAATATCTCGGGATGCGATGCAATCAACGCCATTGTGTATGTGCTTTGTCATGCTATGGATTGCTGAAGAAAAAATATAGGAGGTCCATTTAAAAAAACGTAAGTTTGTGTTAAAAAACACATATGCTTTCGTTTTAGAATGTTTCCAAATATGTAGATTCATGGGCCCCAGCCCTACATTGATACCGGTGAAAGTCGTTTTCCAATAGCTGTTATTGATCCAGAGATATTTTGGGTGGACAAGATAGCTGGGACACCGTGTATAAATAAAGTCAAATTTTGCATTTTGCAGTATTCCACTTCATAATGCCCATACGCAAAAATTACAATAGTTCATTTCATAAATAAATACAGTCGACCATTATGTCATTTACAAAACCAAAAGAGAAATTCTTTTTTCTGAATGAGAAACCTGCTGCGTAATTTTTCATCATGTGCAGAAAGTAGATGACGTTATTTATTACTGCGTTGTGTGATTGCTCTGAAACGCAGCAGGCCGCCTTCGGGTTGTTGCACTTTAATGGCCAGCAGAATTTATCCACATACCTACTAAGGGAAAGACAGAAATACAGCGATATCAGTTCCTTAGGAATGGAGTAAATAGTAACTGCAGGACAGCCAAGGTGATACGGCTGCAGGAGAGATGTGAAAACAACGTAAAAAGAAGTCACCCTCTTGAGGACTGACTCAGCTTATAGAAAAGTTCAAACAACCTTCGATGAAATTAAAAGAAAAGGTGGTAATGCAATGAAGTTCCACTGTTAAACGCAGAGGAGAAGGCAGATAGAAGGAAAGAGTACACTGAGGGCCTCTATGAAGGGATGGACTTGTCTATGACGTGATAGAAGAAAAAATTGGATTTGATGCAGACAGAAATCATCCAGTAGAAGCGTCAGAATCTAAAAAAGGTCTGGAAGACTTGAGATCAAATAAGACAGAAGGAACAGATAGCATTAAATCGGAATTTCTAAAATCGTTTGGGAAAGTGGCGATCAAGTAACCATTTAGTTTGCTGTATAGCGTCTATGAGACTGGCGACGTGCCATCAGACTTTCGGAAAAATATCGTCCACACAACTCCGAAGAAAGCAGTAGCAGATAAGTGAGATACGTATCCTACAGTCAGCTTAATAGCTCATTCATCCAGGCTACCAAGAAAAGTAATATGCACAAAAATGGAAAAGAAAACTAAGGATCGGTTAGATGACAATCAGTTTGGCTTTGGGAAAGGTAAAGGCACCAGAGAGACAGTTCTGACATTACGCTTGATAATTTGACCGAAACTGGAGAAAACTGGAGCCACATTCATTGGTTTATTGACTTGGAAAAAGCATTCACAATATAAAATGGTGCAAGAGGTTCGAAAGAAAAAATAGTGGTAAGCTACAAGGAACGAGAGCTAAAATAAAATATGCGCAAGAATCAAGAGGGAACAGCAAGTCTGGAAGAGCAACAACGAAGGGCTCGGATTAAAAAGGATGTAAAGATGCAGTCTTTCAGCCATATTATTCGATGTATAGATCGAAGAAGCAGTGACCGAAAAATAGAAAGGTTCAAGAGAGGGACTAATGTTCTGGTTGAAATGATTTCAATGAAAAGATTCGCTGATGACATTACTGTCCTCAGCGAAAGTGAAGACTTACAAGGTCTGTTGATTGGAATGAAGAGTCTAATTAGGACAGAGTATGCACCCAGTATGAAACAAAGAAAGACGAAAGTAGTAGAAATGAGACTAGCAAGAAGCTTAACATCAAAATTGGTGATAAGTTAGATAAGGAATTGTGATACCTTGGATGCAAAGTAACTCATGATGAACGAAGCAACGGACGTTAGAACCAGACTAGTACTGGCAAAGAGGCCGTCCCTAGTCAATAGAAGTCTTCTAGTATCAAACATAGGCCTTAATTTAACGATGTACGTTTTGGGGTACAGCATTGTATGTATAGTGTTACTACTCGGTTTTAAATGAAACTTGTAGAATGAGCAAGGAGGCCACGTCAAGCGTTGCATTAATTACCACGGACCTGTAAGTGTCGTGTTGCGACATATAGATCGTAATAACACGTATGTTAAAGGATTGCGAGACGTGCTAGCCATGCCCTACAAAACGTGTACCATACAGCGGTAATAGCGGGAGGGAGCAGGATGGTGACATCACACCACGGAAAGACCCATGATTTGAGCTGTATAATAGAGCAACAAACACGCCGGAGAGTTATTTAAACAGTTGTGAATTACGAAGCAGATTCATTCAGAGCCCAACAGCACAACCACGACATCAGATCCACGCTAGATGACAACTGGGTACCATCACCTGTAGCCATGGATTCGAGGCTGCATTAGGCCAGCAGCCTGTTGCATTGAGTCTCCTTGGGGGTTGGCGCAAAATCGCCACCGGCCTGCCGTCTGTACCTGCGTTTGCTAGACTCCTGCCAGTGAACAGAAGGTCATGTCCGTTGCACGACAGCCCGGTGGATGCGAGCAGAGCATGTGTCGATGGGTGCGGCCGCTTCGCAGCAAACTGCATTATCTGCAGAAGGAGAGCGCCATAGTCCACGGTGAACTTGTCGTTAGCAACGCAGGGCGCCAAAACGTGCATCTCTACGCCAGGATGGTATCCTGTCACCTCCTAGTCATCCCCGGCCTAATATGCAGGAGTGGAGTGTATCTGCCTCACATTGGTGACAAAATGATGCGTGTTCGAGGCTTAATAAACATTTTTCTCGACCACCAGTGTATCACTGATCCCCACTAGCACATCGCTTTGTCACTCACTTTACCGAATGTTATCTGCCTTCTACATATGGCAGTGAATCATGGACGATGGAAAAATCGGAACAGAATAGAAGACTTTGAGACGTGGTCCCGCAGAAGAATTCAGTGGACTCATAAGATAAGGAATGAGGAGGTTTCTCGCAGAATCGGCTATGAAAGAAACATTTGTAAAACATTGACAAGAAGAAGGGACAGGACGATAGGAAAGGGTGAAGATGTCGGGGGATAACCTCCATGGTACTAAAGGGATATGTAGAGGGTGAAAGCTGTAGAGGAAGTGAGACTGGAATGTAGGGCTGTAAAGTGCTGCTCTGAAATGAAGCGGTTTGCACAGGAGAAGAATTCGTGGCTGACTGCATCAAACCACCCAAAAATACCGATGACTCAAAAATGAATAAAAATAAAAAGTACTCCTCAAGGTACTGCAATACGAGAATCGATTACCCGTACTTCTCCATTCACGAGCAAGACCAGTAGAAAGTTTTTTGTTAATCCTTTGTAAACGACCAGATTAAAGAAAATTGGCCGTTTGCACTTGTAGTCATGTACGTTGGAGAAAGTTATGTTGTTCCGTGACTGACGTTGGTGTTTGGATACTCCCCAATCCTCAACGAAACTAAGCATCTGAATTATTTAGCACTGGAATTTTACGGAATATTTCTATGGCAACCACGAGCTAACCAATCGTACAGGATTTCCTTGACTTGGCTTCATGTGTTTACCTAACCTGCTAAAGGTCACAGATTGTCGAGTAATACACAATTCGTCCAGTGAGTGTTTTGTAAGTGAGATGAATAGTGCATCAACTAAGTTTCCTTAGAATTCTTCCAATGCATCTCCTCCCAGAGACCAAACAGCTGACGCAGGATTTTTCCTCAGTGGTGAGATTGTAACTAGCTGCATCTTGTTCCAGGGCGCTACTCATACCTAACTAAATAGACTAGTGTATGAAGACATTTCTGAGCCGGCACGGTCAATTCCACTGAAACCCAGGCAAATGAGTAAATTGAAAGATTTTTTTTTTTAATTTTGTGTTCATTTCAGTAGCTTCTCCCAGTTGTTTTTGTCACATTAATACTAAAGACGCATCGTTTACTTGATGATCATATACAATGCCAGTCGTCAAGACTTTTATCTTTCAGTTGCTTTTTTGTTGCATCACGTGGGTACTCACACATGCGTCTGCCTCGTTGATGGCAGAGTTCACACCGTTATAGATCTGCATGATTATATTATTGCAGCTTCTTTCATTGCAGTAAGTCTTTATGTTAAGCAGTGAAATGAAACGAAATTATCATATGGCATTGTTGACCGAGAGATTACGTCTGGGACTGTTCGCCTGCAAGTCTTTTTCTATTTGAAGCTACTTTGGCGACTGGCACTTGCTTGTTAGGAGGTTAAGTGATTAGGACAACGCAAACATCCGATCTCAGAGCGAAGAAAATTTACGAACCAGCCGGGAATCGAAGCTGGGACCGTCGCTATCTAGCGGCAACGGCATTAAATACTACACTACGGGATGTTGACACTTTAATCATTCACTATCACTTTGTTAAAGTCACACAAGTACATTATACCGTTACATATGTACTCGTCATTTAGTTAGCCACCGCGTATCATGGACAATAAAAAGAATTGCAACCCATTTTTGCTGTAATATTATATTTGCTTTGAGCTCAGCGACATGGCACGTGCTGTTCCAAAGTCCCTCAATGTAGAGAGCGTTCGGTTGTTGCCAGTACGTTCTCCAGATATCTCAGTCATTGAAAACATCTGGTCATGAGTTGCGAGAGACTGGCACGCCACCAGTTGCCAGCCACTACGACAGAACAACTGTGACACAAAGCTGAGGCAGCGTGGAATTACGCACCCGTATTTGTCGTCAAAGATCAGTTTCACGTGATGCCGAGCCACTGACGGCGCTGGAGGTGGCAACTCTGTGTCCTAAATTTCGCACAGTGCGTACTCCAGAATCATCCACAAATTCAAATTATATATTCTTAATGCAAAGATACAAAAAGAACAATTTCGTTATTTCCTGACTTCCCTGGCGCTGCAATGCTGTGACTAATGAAAGTCATGTAAAAACTGCTGCTAGTTCCCGGACGACGCATATGGTACACTGAAAAATAATCCTAGTTCATTTGTCTATCGTTGCCTGGTGTGACGATATTGGTGATATTCTCGTACGTCTCATTAATCTCAAGAAACTAGTGAAAGGGAACAACTACTTGGGTTTATTGGGAAGTACCGAGTGGTTATAAATAAGTGGAGCTACTCACAGAGTCCAGTGCAGGGTGTAAATATTGTATTGCAGTGAAACTTGGTAAGTGGATAGAAAAGGTCAGACAAGGGAGAAGGCATAATGTTGATGTTATTATCAACTGCTGCTTACACAATTTCTGCACTATCAGCATAGGCGACACCGACGATATGCTGCACAGCGCCAGATTTCCAGCTGTTGGCCAAAATTGGAATTAATTTTTTCCAGCTTAAATCAATTGTGCATTAACTCATTAGAATATTTGCCAAATTTCGCTGCCATACAATAATTGTTTCCCTCACTGGATCCCAGTGGCTAGCTACACGTTAATTTTAACCACTAGATACATTTGACGGACACCCCCACTGCGTTATTTACACAGAGTGAATTATGCTTCTAAATTTACAAAATAATTTTTAACTTTAGTCACTTTTCTTTACCAATACATACTCTCACTACATATCTCTGCAGCATGGTGTAATCGAATGTGCTTTAATTTTTACCAGTAGAGCCCTTTGACGTGTGATTAGGTCTATATGTAGGTGTGCCAGGGTGGTTTTGCACCCGTATTTGTCCCTGTATAGATAGCTGATAATTTAATTAAGCTGATGAAACATTTAACAAAAAAAAAGAAATATAAGGCAGTGCTTAAAGGAGTATTGTGATTCACTGCTTCTTCATAGAAAACTCAGTGGAACAGTTCCGCTTGATGCGGTTTCGTGTATGTTAAAATAATATCGGTGAGGTTTTTATTTTCATTTTTGCTCACTGAGCTCAATAACATACTCTATACACACTATACCCGATTCAGACACAGGCCTCCACAAATTCCATAGCACATGGAGATGCTCAGGTTGAAACAAGGAGCCATCAGAAGATATTTTAGTTAAATTCAACGTTGATGAGAATGTCTTGTTCAAGATCATTACGAAACAGCAGTGCCTGTATTGTTAAGAAGTGCGAAGTAATGTTCCTTCGTACGTGCATGCATTTATTCGTCAATACCTGGTCGTCGACACAGTAAATAAGGCCTTTCTGGACGGAATATACATAATGTACGAGTTGAGACATTTATGGATGCTTGGGTCTGACGGTGATTCGTGCAAGGATAACCGAAGCGGTTAACGCGACCGCTCGCTTAAAAAGGGAAATTCGGGTCTGAGTCCCGGTCTGCCACAAATTTTCACTGTTGTTATTTGAATATACAGCCGATGGTGGTTCATACGCGCAACTGCGTAACCATTTCCTGTATTTACGACCACTGACTGGCAGCGCAATTGTAAATAGGTCGTGAGTGGTTTGCGTGCTGCCCGAAACGTATTGTATCTTCTAAATACATTGTGATATATTGAAAATATTACGAGTAGTTCTAAATTTGTTACTTGAAGAGTAGTTAATAACAATAAATGGTTCAAATGGCTCTAAGCACTATGTGACTTAACATCTGAGGTCATCAGTCCCCTAGACTTAGAATTACTTAAACCTAACTAACCTAAGGACATCACACACATCCATGCCCGAGGCACGATTCGAACCTGCGACCGTAGCAGCAGAGAGGTTCGGGCTTGAAGCACCTAGAACCACTCGGCCACAGCGGCCGGCTAATAACAATAGCTATCACATAAAAATAAAAATAAATTAGATTTCCTATTGACAACGAATATTACAAGCTTTTTTTTTCTCAGTGTCGTTCTACATGGGGTAGTCCGCCCCGATAGCTGAGTGGTCAGTGTGACGGATTGCCGTCCTACGGGCCCGGGTTCGATTCCCGGGTGCGTCGGAGATGTTCTCCGCTCAGGGACTGAGTGTGTCTTGATCATCATTTCATCCCCAGCCAGCGCGCAGATCGCCCAATGTGGCGTAGAATGTAGTAAGACCTGCACCAAGGCAGCCGGACGTACCTCGTAAGTGGCCTCCCGGCCTATGACGCCAAACGCTCATTTCCATATATATGATGTTTATTAGTGTATCTTTCTCTTTGTTCTTCGTAAATCCACTTCCCTCACCCTTTAGATCAAAACCATTTTGCCCCATGTACCATAGAAAAGTGTCATTGTGTGGTTTAAGAAGAAGGTTTCTTTCTTTCGTTCATCTTCGTAGGGCTTCTTAATTAAGCCGATTGAGGTTCGCATGCGATGTGATAGGAAACTCGGTGGAAAGTTTCCGCTTGTCGCTGCAGCATACAGCATAGCACGTGCTTCTCAGGTGCAGAGCACGTCTGTGCACGTGTGCAGGGAATCGTGAGCGTCTCCTCCCCTCCCGTACCTAACCCTTCCCTCCCCATCACTTCCAGGCGCCTGTCACAAAAATAATTACGAGGCGCCGGCGCGACCCGGCCAAAGCCGGAAGATTACCCGCCTGCGATTGTTTCCCGTGACGTGGCTACTCGCCCCTCTGCAGCGGAGTGCGTGTCGCGGACCTTCCGGCCGTGGCCTCTCCGACCCGTGACGTCAACGTGGCGTTTCCGAACACTAATATTTTAGCCGTGGATTTTCCGACCGTTTTAATAATAAGAACATCGCTTTACATTTTATCCAGTTAGCAGTGGCTAAGCACATAATAAATTACATGGGCATGTTGAAATTTTTTGTATAAATTTTAATTTCGCACTCTATTTTGTGTAAGAAAGCCAGGGATTTTAAATAGCTTCTTAAATCCCCCGAGTCGTTTTAAATCTTTACAATGTCTCTTACCATTTTTTTCAAGATTCATGCACATTTTTTGAGGAGCCAGGCCAGTGGAATCTCTTTAAATTTCAAATACAGATTTTCCTGCTTCCTCCTTCATCCTGTTCATCAGAAAGTATACGTTCGGATGTTTTTCATTCACAAAGGAATTTCCTTTCCTATGGCAATCTTCGGCAGTGTTCGTGGTCCTATGCCAAAGGTTAAAAACGTTCCACATTTCATTTTGTATGCAAGTAAGTTCCGTTCGTTGATTAACTATATAGTCTACATCTACATCTACATGATTACTCTGCAATTCCCATTTAAGTGCTTGGCAGAGGGTTCATCGAACCACAATCATACTATTCCTCTACCATTCCACTCCCGAACAGCTCGCGGGAAAAACGAACAACTAAACCTTTCTGTTCGAGCTCTGATTTCTCTTATTTTATTTTGATGATCATTCCTACCTATGTAGGTTGGGCTCAACAAAATATTTTCGCATTCGGAAGAGAAAGTTGGTGACTGAAATTTCGTAAATAGATCTCTCCGCGACGAAAAACGTCTTTGCTTTAATGACATCCACCCCAACTCGCGTATCATATCTGCCACACTCTCTCCCCTATTACGTGATAATACAAGACGAGCTGCCCTTTTTTGCACCCTTTCGATGTCCTCCGTCAATCCCACCTGGTAAGGATCCCACATCGCGCAGCAATATTCTAACAGAGGACGAACGTGTGTAGTGTAAGCTGTCTCTTTAGTGGACTTGTTGCCTCTTCTAAGTGTCCTGCCAATGAAACGCAACCTTTGGCTCGCCTTCCCTACAATATTATCTATGTGGTCTTTCCAACTGAAGTTGTTCGTAATTTTAACACCCAGGTACTTAGTTGAATTGACAGCCTTGAGAATTGTACTATTTATCGAGTAATCGAATTCCAACGGATTTCTTGTGGAACTCATGTGGATCACCTTACACTTTTCGTTATTTAGCGTCAACTGCCACCTGCTACACCATACAGCAATCTTTTCTAAATTGCTTTGCAACTGATACTGGTCTTCAGACGACCTTTCTAGACAGTAAATTACAGCATCATCTGCGAACAACCTAAGAGAACTGCTCAGATTGTCACCCAGGTCATTTATATAGATCAGGAACAGCAGAGGTCCCAGGACGCTTCCCTGGGGAACACCTGATATCACTTCAGTTTTACTCGATGATTTGCCGTCTATTACTACGAACTGCGACCTTCCTGACAGGAAATCACGAATCCAGTCGCACAACTGAGACGATACCCCATAGGCCCGCAGCTTGATGAGAAGTCGCTTGTGAGGAACGGCGTCAAAAGCTTTCCGGAAATCTAGAAACACGGAATCAACTTGAGATCCCCTGTCGATAGCGGCCATTACTTCGTGCGAATAAAGAGCTAGCTGCGTTGCACAAGAATGATGTTTTCTGAAACCATTCTGATTACGTATCAATAGATCGTTCCCTTCGAGGTGATTCATAATGTTTGAATACAGTATATGCTCCAGAACCCTACTGCAAACCGAAGTCAATGATATAGGTCTGTAGTTCGATGGATTACTCCAACTACCCTTCTTAAACACTGGTGCGACCTGCGCAATTTTCCAGTCTGCGAACTGCGCGACCTTCTCTTCACTGGGCATTTGCACTGTTATTACCATCAATGTTGCACCAACACTGTTCAGTGGAAGATGTGCCAGTGCAACACACATGACCCAAAACAATCAGGCTTCTTCTTTATTCGTGTGTTCTTCCACTAATCCCAGTTCTTGCATTTTCTGCCAGACATTGCTTGAAGCACAAAATTGCAACCAGCGAGGGATGTTTCGAGTAACACTGTTCTCATAGCTTTGACTGTAGCCATTCCATAGTCTAATACTGCAGATTTCGTGGCTATCTCATTTTTCAGATGGGAAGAAAGCCTTTCCTATGTTTATATAAGTGTGATTCCTGTTTTTTCAGGGATGTCCGAAAGAACAGACACCATTCTCGATTCTGCTGCCATACAGATAGATGATGAAATGAAATAAATTCTGAAATCAGCCGCATTTGGGCATTGAAATGAATACAATAGCGACAAGTGAAAATTTATGACTGACCGGGATTCGAACCCGAATATCCTGCTTTATGCGAGCGATCGCCGTAATCGTTTCGGCTGTAGTTGTCAGTGTGCGCTACGTAAGTAGTGTGACAACATGGAAATCTGAGTTTGACAGCAAGCTTGTTCTGATAGCTGATGCGGTTAAGGCGACCGGTAGTGTAAAGCCGGAAATATGGTTTCGAATCCAGGTCTGGCATAAATTTTCACTTATCACTGAATCATTTCAGTGACTAACTGTGGCCGATTTCAAAATTTATTTCGTGTGTTTAATTTTATTTGGAAGGAAACCAAATAAAACAGGGAGAAATGGTTACCTCTGCTAAGAGTAAGCCTTCCCACAGAGCCAACACCGTCCAACCTTAACTAAAATCGGGACCAATACACGACTCGTTTCATCCTTTCCACGTCCGCCCCGATAGCTGAATGGTCAGCGTGATGGACTGCCGTCCTAAGGATCCCGGGTTCGATTCCCGGTTGGGTCAGGCTTTTCTCGGCTCAGGGTCTGGGTGTTGTGTTGTCTTCATCATCATTTGATCCCCATCCGGCGCGCAGGTGGCCCAATGTGGCGTCGAAGCCCTGCACCAAGGCTGCCGAATCTGACCCGTAAGGGGCCTCCCGGCCAATGACGCTATCCGCTCATTTCCATCCTTTCCACGACCTAGATGGAACTAGCAAAGTGGGATGTATTTGCTAAAGGTACGGACAACTGTCTTGGTTGGATTCCCCCAAAAGCAAAAAACTGCTTGTTCGAACTATGATGAGTGCAACAAAGAAGGCCATACCTAGGGGCTACCGGATATTCCAGGTTTGAATGAAACTACTGAGAAACGGTATGATGAATTTCTAAGTAGCGGGGACGCGAAAATAGCGGGTAACCTGTTTGATAGCCTTAATACAGCTAGAAGAATTAGGTGGACAGAGACTGTTAAATAAGTCGATTTTCATATTTCAAGTAGAAAAGCATGGTCATTACTAAGGTAGTTGGATGGAAACAAAGTTAAAGTAAGGAACAACAGTCATATATCAGCTAATAGGATTGCATCACATCTACTGTCCACATCAAGAACACCAAGGGAAAAAATTCATACAAGATACATCAGACGCAAACTTACATTGCTCTAAAAGAACACGAATGAACAATCTGACTTCTCAAGAACTTTCTCCCTTCCTGAAATTTGTGCTGCTCTTAAAACTCTAAAACCCAGAAAGGCACCGGGAAGTCACGGAACCCAACCAAAATTTCTTCAGCATAGTGGGGACTACGCAAGACGATGGCTGGCGGATTTCGTATCTTACATTATGATATCTGGTTCAGTCCCACAAAAAAAATAAAGCAATCAAAAATCGTATCAATACTCAAGCCCAGCAAAGCACCAGGCCAGCCTAAGAACTACCACCTAGCCGCACTATCGAGCACTATTTATAAGTTCCTTGAAAGAATTCTATACAATCGGATTAGTCCAGTAATCTTTCCGAACCTCCTCTTGAGCAAGCTGGATTCCGCCCAGGACGCAGCTGTGTTGATCAGGTCTTATCTTTAACACCATTAACTGAAGCAGAATATCAAATGAGGCAGAAAAAATCAGTTGCATTCATGCGATCTAAGTGCAGCAGAAGACACAGTTTGGAGGCATGGACTGCTTCATAAATTATTGCAACTTGTCCCATGCAAAAGGACAAAGAAACTATTCGACAACATGTTAACTGGAAGGACATTTACTGTAACTACAGAAAAAGATATTAGCTGGCGAAAAGTGTTTTGAATAATGGCTTACCACAGGAATCCGCCCTTTCTCCTCTCTTTTTTCACCTATAGGTTTCTGATATCCCCTCAACACGGATCATAAAGTTTGCCTATGCACGCGACTGGACAATAGCTACTTAACACAAAACTTTTGAAAGAACTGAAGAAATCCTAAGCCGCTATTTCCACAAATGGAGGTTACAACCAGAGTCAAATAAAACAAAAGTTTCATGTTCTGTTTACTACTTTGGCACACAGAGCCCTCGATGTCTATGTTGAAGGAGACTATCTTCATCATAATATGCACCGAAAATAGCTTGGAATCACGTTAGATAGGACACTTCCTTTCAAGGAGCACTGGACACGAACGTCTGCTAAAACCAGAAACAGCATTCTCCATAAACTCCACGGCTCTCGTTGGGGTTCGTCAGCCGACACTCTCCGGGTATCAGCACTCGTCTTGATGTACTCAATGAAGAGTACTGTGAGCCTATCTGGCTTGATGGTCCACACGTAAACGAGGTAGACGTACAACTTAACGAGGCCATGCTCATTGTTAGTGGGTCAATACGATCTACTCCCACATACTGGCTACATATCTTGAGCCACATTCCACTTGCTTATATCAGACGGAAGAGCGCGCTACTGCGTGAATACCGGAAGATTGCTAACAGCACCGACCTTCTAATCATAGACGACGTATTCCCTGTGGAGCGAAAAAGACTAAGATCCAGACAACCCCTTCTCATTACAGCCAGGACTCTCGTGGAAACCGAATTCAGTCCCATCGATGAATCGAAACGCTGCTGGCAACAAAACCGTTCCCCACAATGTCTGAAGCTGCCTTGTACCCGAAAGAAAACCCCTGGATTCGACCAGCCTCGGGCGATTTGGACTATCCTCAACCCCATCCAAACGCGCCACGGTCTATGTGCAGACACTCTCTATAAGTGGGGCAAATCTTCATCACCATCGTGTGACTGTGGTGCGGAACGACAGACAGCTGCTCATGTTGTAAAGACATGTCTCGCACGTGCCAGAGGGGTCTTTCGAAGATTTCCTCACAGCGACTACTGATGTTATACATAAAAGACCTTGATATCCATCTATAGCTGTTGTTATTTGTGTTATTCTATGCTAGAGAGCTGTGCTTAAATGTTTACGTGTAGTAGTTTTGTTATCTTTGTGTACGTATTGCAATACAATAAATAAATAAATAAATAAATACCATCGACTCTTCTTCTGTGCTTCCGATGTCGACGTGTATTACGCAAAACCGGTTGGTCGGAAGTGCCACAGAAAGTGTGCACCTACAACAGTGTCGGAAACGCCATGGTCGGTGAGTCCACGTAGCCGCATTTCTTAGTGAGAGAACTATGACATCCCGGCCACAAGGACAAGGCCTTCAGCTGAAAGTGAAGCTTACCACAACACATTAATACCGTTAAATGGTCTGATTAATTTTGATACTTCACGTCGGAAACTAATACAATTTTAATATTTTTCTTGCCTGAAGTGAGACCGAGCGAAGTGGCGCAGTGGTTGGCACACTGGACTCGCATTTGGGAGGTTTTCCGTGATTTTCCTAAATCGCTTCCGGCAAATGCCCAAATGATTCCTTTAACATGGCACGGTCGGATTCCTTCCCCATCCTTCCTTAATCCTATGGGACCGATGACCTCGCTGTTTGGTCCCCTCCCCCAAATCAACCAACCCATCATGAGATGAAATTACGGAAACGCCACAATCTACTTAATACGGGTGATCTGTTCCGGTTTCCTGATAAGGAAATTACGACGACGGTCATGTTTTAATCATCTTCTCGCAGTAATAAAGCTACATAATTAATTTTTTAAATAGTTTGCTGGTTTATTTCTGCTGTTCTGCTGAACAATGAGATCCCCATCTACAGTACAGCAGCACGCCGCTAGAGAATCCAAAACAAAATGCCGCAGCCCACCCATTCAGTGGGGCGTAGCTTGGTACTTCGTTTCCCGAATTTCAAGGAAACCAATGCTACTGAAACCCATACTGAACTGGGGGAAATATACGATAACCCTGTATTATCATGTGGCACAGTGATTAGACGCTTTCTATGCGGTCATACAAGTGTGAATGACAGAGAACTCAGTGGTTAGCCATCTGCTTGTGAAGAAAGGGAATCGTAAGAGAAGTAGAGATCCTGGTTCTCGAAGACCAGAGGAACACAATCAAGGGTGTAGTGGAAAAAGTGAAAATCAATGACGGATTGCTTTTCGACGACTATCACGACAGCTTGAACGTGACAAACGGAGCCGCATATCGGATTCCACGATTACCCACTGCCATTCAGAAATGTTCGCCGAACCGGGGCAACAGCGTAAATATTGCAGCTCGATTAGTCCAATGCGAACGAATTCTTCAGCCGCCTAACCACTTTGAACGAGTGATGAGAGTATCTCAATGGTCCTGAAAGAAAGGAGTAAAGGAATCCCTGGAAACACATAGGTTCACCACCGCCGAAAAGTACGGTGGTAGCGGCTGATACCAACAAAGGGTCTGCGCCTGCCCCTTATCACCGATTTGGTCCAGTTTTATCGTATATGCAGAGCTTGGCCAAAAATTAAAATGAAAGAAATGGGCCCTCCAGATGGGTAAACGTTTCGAAAAAATAGCATTTTCGACATGAATCGGGTGAGACGTGAGGCATGCGCCATTTGTGTTAGCTTAGCTCCAAACGGCGTTCGGGGCAGCTGAAGGACTACATAACGGTATTCCGAAGATCATTAGATCGAGTCCGTATGCGTAATTTGTTTTCAGTTTCTGCCTTGTGTACACTGCAAATAAAGCTAAAGAATCATCAGTCTATTGTATTTATTAACATTAAAAAAAAAAAAAAACGTGAAAAGGAAAAGCAAAGGAAAATTTGAGATTACATATAAATTGCCAAGAAAGGATTGCACTTACAGTGTCCATGAAGATACTGCAAATAATTTTCCAGGAAGAGACTGTAATTAAATCATACCGGCCTCCTTATTCTGTCATTTTCATTTTGACTTTCGAATATGTGTCTGCAGTTTCACGCGAAAAATAGCTTCCCCGCAAATGCCGAGAAAATTTTCGCTTTTCCTGTTTTTACGGTGGATATCGCTCAAGTACGTGTAAATCATCAACTGAAAAAAATTAAAGTATCTTATTTTATAAACGAAGTTCTGATGTACGCCTTCTAATCCCTTCCTGGAAATTTATTTCCAGTCCAAAATTTTCTTTGCCTTTTCATACTCTTTATGAAAATATTAATAAATAGAATATATTGAGCATTATTTCAGTTAACTTTTAGTGTAAGTAGCGTAAAAATTATAAATAAAAAAGGGAAACATGTGTCCGTCTAGAGACTCGACCCCAGGACCCTCGGTTTACCGTTCTATACTCTTTCCGCTGCACCAACCGTTGTGTGGAATGTACACTAACAAAGGAGGGGTGTTCAATGCGTTATGCAACACAGTTATTTTGTCGGCCAATTTAGACGGAAGAAACTGCAGAATTTGTTAACGGACATCGTGAAATATTCCCGCTTCAGCCCCTACAGTTTCATGAAGTGGCGATGCGACAGGTAGGCTTCAACATGACGTCTGTAACGGATGTAAAGGTACGTTCCAAGCAGAAAGCTGTCATTGAGTTTCTTTTGGCGGAAAAACAGAGCATCGTTGACATTCATAGGCGCTTGGAAAAGTCTACGGAGATCTGATAATGAACAAAAGCACACTGAATTGTTGGGCGAGGCGTCTGTCATCATCGCAACATTGTCCCGCGGACCTGTCAGATATGCCGAGTACTCGCCGGTCGCACACAACTCTGACTCCTGCAATGTTCTCATTTGAGGTGATGGGTGGATCAAAACAGAATACCTCACTGCTCAACTGGGTGTCTCTGGACTCCTCTTTCTCATCCACACTACAGCCTGGATCTCGCACGTTGCGACTTGCAGCTATTTGGCCCAATAAAGGATGCACCAAGCGGGAAGCAGTACGCGGATGACAGAGACGTTATTGATGCAACAAGACGTTGGCTCCGACGTCGACCAGTTGAGTGATACCACGTGGACATAAGGCTCTCCCAGTACGGTGGCGTAAGGCCGTCGCAGTGAACGAAGATCGTGTTAAAAAACAGAGCTTTGTAGCCAAAAGAGTGGGAAATAGTATGGTTTACAGGAATCTTGAATAAAACCAATCTGGTTTCAGAAAAAAATATGTTGCATTATGTGGTGCACGTACTCTAAGACCTTCAGTACACACACCATCAGATTATTTGACTTGTCGCTCTAACGAAGTAGGCGAGTGTCAGCAATATGTCTCGTGGTCTTATCGTGGCGTGTTTATCTTCTGCCGTTAGGTCAGACGATAGAAATGCCAGTTGCACGTTTAGTGTAGCAGATTGACGGTGACCAACTTTAAACAGAACTTCATTAATTTTCACACACATTTATTAAAATAATAACAAGCATAAAAATTACTTAACTTGGTTCTGGCTGCTATTTACAATTGACATTCTGAAGTTCCTTTGGTATTGGTACGCTAATCTCATTCAGACTGGTGCAGATAAATGCAGACTGGTACGGACTGGTGCGGACAAATGCAGACTGACTGATCGGAGGTCTGTACACTCGTTATAATACCTCGCGCATTCATGTATCACTGCGCGAGTATGATCCGTGAGGAGAAAAGGTTCTACGTTAGCAGAAATCTCATTGGCTGCGTTACATATTAATACGCGGATCGGCGGAAGCAGAATTTGGTCCGTCTCTACGGCAGCGCCATCTCGTAGTGCGAAGACGGACGAGCACTGCGCCTGCGCTGTTGTGCTTAGCGGGGCGCGCTCTAGTGGGAAACTTGTGTACGCGCTGACTACGCGGAACTATGTACACATTACTTATCTACATCCCTTGTAAATGACTCATGTCTCGCCCGACCCACACCATAAACGCTTGAGCATCATGAGCTCCCACCTCTGTTACTTTCATTTCAGGCCTAGCTTTGCATGTACCACAGATTTTGACACGATAGCCTTGTGAGTGCTTTTTGAGACTGTGGTGCTAACACATTATGCTCGTAAGCGCCAAATCGTCTCAGGAGCATACTACTGATACCTCCTGAAGATGTCACAGGAGGCTACCAGCATAAAGCGTCGCGGAAGTTGCCAAAGAGAGTGCTTTTTTTCCCCCGAGTCAACGGCCCAGCTCATTCTATGTACGGCACAGTTACGTGTGCTGCTTCTTTGGGCTTTCGCGTCATTCCTTCTATTCTTCTCAGAAGGCATCCAGTGACCCCTTATTCTTTCCTCGGGTTAAGAAACCGATTTCCAAAATACGACGACGAAATTTTCAAATTTCCTGAAAGCAAAATTTCCTGAAAGCGAAATTTCCGGCTTCATCAACGAAGCTCTCTCCCAAGTTCTACAGCGTTGCGAAAAATGTAGCACATTGCTGAGCGCATGTCTAGGGAAGGATAACACCGTCATCATATTTCGTGAGCATAGTTTGATTTTTTGTGGAGTTATAAATGAAACTGTATGACTACACTTCGTAGTTTATATCAAGCCTGTGTTTTCCCCAAAGATCGCGTCGTCACACTAAAGTCAGCAACGCATATCATTACCACAGGCATTAGTAATGTCTTGCTGCAATCCGCAACGACGAATGGGGAAGGCTGAAGATGACACGCCCTCTCAGATCAGCAACACCCTCGCACGGAGCTTAATGCAGAGCCAAGCATTGAAGTGCTCTGTCCCAGTTTGTGTCCTCAGCTGAAACAGCCTGCAACATCGAGTGGGGGCAAAGCGTTATTTAAACCTCAGATCGAAATAGACTTTTGCAAATATTGAGCGCGGTAGTTCAAGAGAACCATTTGTTAATTAGTGCATCAACTAATCCTTTAACAGTCAGTGACAGCTCTAAATTATGAAGCACTCCTGTGGCAAGGGATTCTATCAAGTTAAGTTAATCTTTTTATTAATTCATGTAACAATGTGAAGTAATATTTCGTGTTTTGTAAGGCCAATGAGCCATCAAAGAACCCAAAATTATGGCCAAATGATTGTAGTTCGTATGGTCACAATAGAGCGTAAGAGAGATTTTCCTAATCTAAAAGGCCTATATCCACACAACACGTAATGCTATCCGAGTAGTAATCTCCGATGTGTAGCACAGATGAGCGTTATTAACAATCGACCTTTAGTTCCCCGTCTGATAGCGGGCATCAAGAAATCCTCATCCGGAAAAGTCACAGAAACGTCTTTCGTTGAAGCTTTTCAATCGGCACAAAAAAAGAGGTTGGTGATCGATTCTGGGTACTATGCTGTCATCATTACTTAAACCAGCCTCCTAAAGAAACAGAGTACGTCCTCGATTTGCAGTCGGATACACTCACTGCACTTCATCGCTCCCGCCAAACCAGACTCCACATCTCTGGCTAGACCTTGTAACTTCCCCTTTGATCCTTAAACTGACACACAATATTTTGTTAGCGCAACGCAATCTGACTTTCAAAATTCCCTACAAAAGAATGGCCCTGACTAACATTAAACTATACCTTTCACAAATCACTTACCTCACAAAAATCTTCGCTGCTCAAGCTACTGCAATACAGCGAGCGCCACTACTGCCAGCTAAATAAAAGATTCAAACTATGGAAGGCACTAACTACTGATAGGGATAGTTAGCAAATGAAAGATATTAATAGAGAACAAACAATGTATTTACCTTGATATCATCATATATAAATATAGCAGTTCATGACAAATTACAAATCTCCGCCATCTCTCTCCCCACATCCACCACTGCTGGCGGCTCACCTCCAACTGCGCAACGCTACGCGCTGTTCACATCCAGCTGCCGCTGCCCAACACTACAATGGCAGACAACAATGCAAACAACCCACAGACTGCACACAGCACAGCCAGTGATTTTTCATACAGAGGTGGCGTTACTAATAAAAAAACCTAAACAGCCTACTTACATAGCCCCCATGCTCCCCACAAAAAATTTTACAAATTTTATTTGGACAGTGGCCAATAATGATTTGATAAAATTTTTCATAATTACAATAACAAAGAAATCAAATGCACACACTTATTGATATTATGTTGGTCAAAAGCTCAAATTTTCTCACAGTCTATAAAGACAGTCCTGATCATTCATCACAGTGAAACTGCCGTTTCTTTTCTCGAAGTCTGAGCAGTAAAAGACAATGCACATGGAAGTAGTGGATTTCCATGCCGTCTTGAAGAAGTAGTGTTGTCCTTCCAACGGAAAGACAGTGCTGACTCTTGACATGCTGACAGGTAATGGGCCACAATGGAGCAAACCCACAGCAGAGTCATTCGAAGTTTTGAAGTATATTGGTAGGTAGGTCATCACAGAGCAGACCCACTGGAGTCCTGGTAGAGATTGTGGTATAGGTGGGCCACCAGAGGTGCAGACCCACTGCAGTCCTTGTAGAAATAATGGCATGGTGGGTCATCAAAGATGCAGACCCACTGTAGTCCTTGTAGTGATAGCCAGCAGCCATCTGTTGCGATCTGTTGCGACTGTGCAGGTGCACAATCACCATCGAAGAGTCTTGCGAATAATATAGCAAGTCCATAACCACCACTTGTGCATTCACAAAGTTTTCGGAATTGTCCTTAGAACCAGCAATGCTGTTATCCAGTCCCTTGCTGAATTAGTAACACACGTGCAAACACTAACAGTCCCTACTTCTCACATATTGTCCATATACTATGACCAACAGAAACATGTGCAGTGAAATGTAACTTACAAGTTAATAATAAGATGAACTGGTGTCAATTACAATTTTATAAATTTACAACATGAAAATACAATTACAAAGGTACAAAATACATCATTAAAGAACATAATAATACAGATAAGATTTGTAGTACAGGCTTTACAAAAGAATAGAAATAGACATATACATCAGTGTTACAGGAATTATGACATAAGTAAATACATAAAGATCACAAGAACTTTCGAAACATCACCTTCACATGTGAGCATTAGACAGAACAGAATTAATAATGTCTAACATCTTTACAAAGTAAATAACATATTATTAATGCCAATTATATTTGAGGATAACAGTATTCCTCATCACAGTGAATGTAGCTTAATATTAAAAGAAGAAAAAATTCTATGAAACTACACAGAGACAGGAAGAAAACAAATACACAAGGGTACACAAACACATAGTGGGATAACACCAATGGGAAAGGACAGGATTCGTTTTCAGTGTAACATTTGGTACTGCAGTCCAACCCAAAACTTCATATATCTTTCCTCTTATTTCATCCTTTGTTTCCACCAAAAAAATTCTATCTAAGCATGCTTTCTGTATTTATATGTTCACACATTTCTTACCTCAACATTTATTTCCAAGAAAATCCTACCTAAACCTGTTTTCTCAATGCATTTCTTCCAATTCATCGCAACTCATTCTCTTAGAGGCTACCCCCTCTTAAGCTAACTTAAATCTACTGAGCTCAGATGCTAAACTAAGGAACGAGGCAATGCAGCAGCACATAAAACAATTAATATAAACAGCAATAAAAAAATGGAAAATCGCAAAGCAAGCTACAGTAAATCTAAATTACCAAGCAATTCAACATTACAACTAATATGAGCCAATGTGCAGCAACAATAAAAATAAATGAGTAGTAAAACTGGCTTAGCAGAGTAACACAAAGTCAAATTCAGTAACACTATGCCTGGCAAACAGCAGTAACTTATACCTAAACATGACATAGCTCAAGCAGAAAAAATAGTACACTAAAGATAACAATGCAGATAAGGGAAATGTATAATCACATCTTAATGTCTAACTAATTAAAGTGGTGCACCACAACAACTGATTGTAAAAAGAAATATTACCATGTACTTGAAAAGAAAATTATGTGTTACTGTTACTAGTTCCTTCTTATTGTTCTTTCCTTTCCAAGTGCTCCTTTTTTAAAGAATGTGGATCATAAAATAATTATTTAATAGATCTGTTGACAGAAAGTGTTCACATTAGCAAATGCATTTCATTTTATAAAAGCAATGCTGCAACACAGCTGGAAACCAGATATCAAATGAAATAAGCAATTACGCAAACCAAAGCATAAAAACGTCATTCAATAGCTATGTGGCATTTCGTAAGTCAGTAGCTCTCAATTCTCGTAGAAAGACACTTGTCATTATCAGGTTTGCAGATGTAAGAATATTTCCAAGGATAATGGCCTCCCCTTTTTTTTTGTTCTACCTGTGCCGCTGAAAAGGGCTCGCAGTAATGGCTTTTTCTCCAGGCGTCTGACACAGCTGGGTGCCCGCGACGCATTACGTGCAGGTGGTCACTTAACTTTCGTACGGAAATATTTACGATAGCAGTTTCTGTTACCGTGGCAGTCTCATATAAAAATATTTCACAGGTCAAGAATTAGCGTTGCAAATCTGTAGAAACAAAATCCTATAAATATAAGTGTCCAAAAAATATATTGGTCAGCATTGTGATACAGTCACACATTTCATAACTCTTAAAGTACGTTTCTTGGTTTCCAACATCCTTTTCATAAATCCTTACCTCATTATACATATACATATTCGTCGACACTTCTTCAATATTTCATCATGAGAAATACGTAGCATAATAAACATTCCTCAACAACATAATACACAACGTCGTCGTAATAATAACATCATAACACTTCAGTCAAATCTCAAAATCGTCGTAACTTCCTCCAATAATTTCTAAGCCTAAAAAAATTCTCTGCTCATGTCAAAAGTGTCAGCTGCCTCAAACGTACTTTAAAAATCATGAATCCATATCAAATACATCATTCAAAGCTCTCATAGTATCACAATGGTTCCGAAAAAATATGAGCATTGCACAAAGTACAGACAAAATACAATTTCATAAGTGTGAAGTTATCCAACTGTGTCATTGCGTAAACATCTGTCACTGATGTAATAAAAAAAGTTTATCTCTCAGTTACATGATCAGATAGCTGTGCAATTTGTGTGTTAGAGAAATATAGTACTGATGTGTAAAGTTGTATAAGCAAATACCATATTAGCTAGGGTTCCTTGTGGTTGCCACACACATGGTACACAAAGTAAGCGTGTACCCCCCTGAGGATTAATGTAATTATACCCTCATGTGTTACAGATTACAGCAATGGAATGAAATGTATCACGGAAAACTTTCTTTGTAATTCAAAAAATCTTTAAAAATAAATGTTTTAAGTACAAAATTAATCACTCAAATACGTGTACTGTAGCGCTAAATGTGCGTCTTGTTGCAACATAATCTCTGTGGAAGTGTCGTAGTTATCGTCCTCCGAAAGCTAAGTTCTGCAGAAGTCAATATACTTACCTCATAATACACAAAAGTGAAATGCTTTGCGTATAAACGTCTTAGTTATTACGCTTATTGCCGTGATGAAGAAAGTACTGTACAGTAACGTATTGTTGTGCTACGGAAAAGGCAGTATCATTGTAGCTATACTACAAAAGTTACTACTAAAACCTGTTTTACTTTCCAGAATAAAACAGAAACTGTGCAGATATAAAACAGAAACACTGCAAAAGCAACATTGTAAATTTTCACTCATTAGTAGCGTCGTGATAAAACCGTGTAGTTGTCACATAAACTAACCACTGTGTCGTCTGGTATCTCACAGAAAGTACTTTAAACCCAGAATGTATTTTCAAGTAAACCAAAATGTTGCATTAAAATCTCATTAGCAGTACTGGTAAATGTTCTAAGTATGTGAGCCTTATAGTCGTTACGTAATCGTGCAACTAACAAGCAAGAATGTACAAATACAACACTGTGTCGTCTGTTCACTACAACAATGCATTCGTAATTTCTGTTTAAAAATGTTCCCTAGGTTCTAGACTGGATATTTAACTTCAAACATAGTTGTATGTAAACAGTTTCTTAAGTCTGACACAGCATACTAGTAATGTAAAGTGAAAAGTTATATGACAAAGACAAAGTTAAAAAGCAGATTATCTTTCAATAAACGGTTTTACATGTGAAATGTGGTGTAAACCTTTACTCTTCCTAGTACGCAGAGTTTCAACTTCAACGCAATTATCATGTGGTATACGTCGGATTCTGTAAGGTCCATTGTAAACTAGAAAGAATTTGTGACTCAAGTGTTTCTTCTTATGTGACAATGAATGAGCTTTAATGAGAACTTTCTGACCAATACACAATTTCTTTGCATTTGCTTTACCGTGTAGTTTTCTCCTTTTGTCTGCTGCAGATTTTATATTTTTAAGAGCCAAATCAATTATGTCTTTGTGTCGAAGTTTACGTGTATTTGGGAAAGGTACAAGCTCTCTGATTCTGTTCGGTGGTTCTTCATTCTTTAGTACAAGAGTAGGTGGTAAAGCAGTGGAATCATGAGGCATTTCATTCAGCACATTTTGAAATAAGTGTAAATATCTGTCCCAATGCTGATGCTTTCTGTGACAATAAAGTCTGCAAAGCTTATTGATTTCTTTCATAATCCTTTCGGAGGGGTTACAATGTGGTGAGTACAATGAAATAAAAACAGGTTTGATTTTATGGTTGCGAAGCATGCGTGACCAAACAGCAGATCTGAATTGAGGTCCGTTATCTGAAATGACTTTACTAACGTGTCCAACTTCACGTAAGAAATTTTTAACAAAGGCGTTGGATACAGACCGTTCAGTGGCTTTACGTAACGGTGTGAAAGAAACAAATTTTGAAGTAAGTTCAACAGCGACTAGAACGTACGAAAATCCATTAGATGTTCTGACAAGCGGTCCCAAGAGATCAACAGCAGCAAATTCTTTTAATTTAGAAGGAATAATAGGAAATAACGGAGCACGATGTGAGACAGTAGATGGTTTCGCCTTTTGACAAAGTTTACAAATAGACAAGACTCTTCGAATTCGCTTTTCCATATTGTTAAAATAACAAGTCGTTCGAAGAATATGATAACATTTTCGTGGGCCAAAATGTGCGTAGCTGAAATGAATGTACCAAATGAGCTTATTAACAAAATCGTCAGGAATGCAAAGTACCCATAGCTTGTCATCAACAGTGCAGCGTTTGAACAGTATGTTGTTTCTAACCAGATAATAATGCCGAATCTGTGTGTGTGTCTTTTCATGCCATTTGCTCTTGATGTCTTTCCAAATCGGATCTTTATCTTGTTCATGAGCAATGTCCTTTAAAGATGTGGTGATGAAGTTTTCAAAGGCGACTTTCTGAATGTAAAGAATACTGAAATTTTTCTCAATGTTGCCTTCTGTGTTACTTTTCTCAAGCCCAGCCGGTGCGCGTGACAGTGCGTCCGCAACAATGTTCTCCTTACCGGGAATGTAGACTATTGTGAAGCGGAATTCTTGCAGAAACAATGCCCAACGTTTTAGCCTGTCATGATTTAATTTTGAAGACATAAGAAAGTGTAATGCACGATGATCACTGTATACTTTTACGTGATTACCAGAAAGAAAGAAACGAAATTTGTTACATGCCCAAACGATAGCCAAAGCTTCTAATTCAGTAACGGAATAATTTTTTTCAGATTTTGTTAGCACTCGGCTAGCAAAAGCAATGGTTTTCTGAACGGTAGTGTCATTTTCTGTGGCTTCTTGAAATAAATGGGCACCAAGACCGACTTTAGAAGAATCCGTGCTAAGGCAGAAATCTTGTGACAGATCTGGATGAGCTAGTATTGGCGCGTTAAGTAGCGATTCTTTCAAAGAACTGAATTCCAACTGTGCTTGTTCGTCCCAGTTCCAAATAGTATTTTTTCCAGTGAGAGAACAAAGTTTTGGTGTAACAAGAATTTGCATATTCAGAAAACGACGGTAAAAATGTACGAGACCTAGAAAACTGCGGACTTGTCTTTTTGTGGATGGAACTGGAATGGCTCTGATTGCTTCTAACTTTTCAGGATCCGGCTGAATGCCTTCAGAAGAAATAATATGTCCCAAAAACCTCACCTTTGACCTACCGAATTCAGACTTTTCCAAGTTAACTGTAATTCCAGATTCTGCAAAAATACGTAACAAACTGTTGAGGATGCGATTATGTAGTTCCCATGAAGCTTCTGCTATTAGAATATCGTCCACATATAAGGTGATGTGACGTTTTAAGAACTCAGGTAATATGGAATTTAGCCCGCGAATGAATGCTGCTGAAGAAATGTTCAAACCAAATGGAAGTTTCCGAAACTGATAACAAACGCCGAAACAAATGAAAGCTGTGTATTTTCTACATTCTGGATGAAGTTCGATCTGATAAAAGCTGGATCTGAGATCAATGGAAGACAACACTTTTACACCATTAAAATTTTGAAGAAGTTCTTCCAACGTTTGCGGACTGTCTGTTTCAGGAATAATGATCGTATTGATTTGTCTCGAATCTAAGACAAGCCTGATCGATCCATTTTTCTTCTCAACAACATGTAATGGATTGTTGTATGAGCTTACTGCAGGCTCAATAATGCCCTCGTCGAGCATAGATTGTATTTCTGTTCTAACACGGTCCCTATAATGTGCTGGAATTACATATGGTCTAACACAAAATTTAGAATGCTCACGAACACGAAATTGGTATTGAAATCCCTTGATTGTTCCTGTTTTATGAGTAAAAACTGTGGAATGTGCTTGTAAAATCTCAAAAAGGTCCTGCCTATCAGTGTCATTACAATTCTCAATTGTTTGAATTTTATTCTGAATTAACTTATTAGTGTCAAATGCGCTGTCGATATCATCCCTGTCAGTACTTGCAGAATGATTGTTAGCGTCAAGTTCCGTCGAAAATTCCGAACTGTTGTCTAACAGGAGGTAAAGCCGATTAATTTCTTCGTCATGGTTTGAGAGCCAATCTTCAAATTTCAAAGCTACTGACTTACCTTCTTTTTCTAAAGTTATTTCAGCATCGTGAAAGTTTAAGATTGCTTTGAATTCATTCAAAAAGTCTACTCCCAGTATAATTTCCGTCGACAATAATGGAACAATAAGAAAGTTCATAGAGAAGCTGTGGCTTTGACAAAAGAATTCTAAGTTGGTTTGTTGGCGTACATCTACACTTTTTCCAAAGATTGCACCTTGTAATTTAATCTTACGTAACGGAAGTGTGGGGCAATCGTTCGATTTGTTGCATTTGCTAAAGGCTGTTTCACTGATTACTGAAATGGGACTGCCAGAGTCAAGTACTGCCGTAAATTTTACGTCATTTACTGTAATGTGAATCACAGGATATGCAATGTTGTTATGTTTTACGTCGTGTTCTTGGAGTAAGATGTCCCTAATGTCTTCCATTTTTACGTAATTACTAGCTACGGCAGCTGCGTCGTTAGTGTCATAAGAACGTTTTGTGGCTGCCAGCGGTGTGAGTCATTGCCTATTGTCTCTTTGTTGGCGAGCGTCGTTATTGGGATTTGGAGACCTAACTTCTACAAATTCACCGTGACGAGAGGGCCCTGCCCTGTTTAAATCCCGCCAGTTCTGATGCAATTCAGGTCTGTCGTTACGATCACATCGTCTGTCGTCATGTCGATAGTTCCTGTAGTTTCTTTCTTGTCGGTTAAGTGGTGGAGAATTTCTCCCTGAATCGTAACTGCGCGCTGGACCGTTGCGTCTAAAGTTATTCTGTCTCCCTTGATAATAATTGTTTTGGTTCCCATATTGTCTGTTTCTCTGATTGTCTCTGTGATAGTCATTACCGCGGAGAGGTGATCTTTCCCTGTAATTATTACTACTCTGCCAACGGTTGTCATACGGGTGGTGTCTGTTTTGGTCACGATTTGTGTTGTGAGAATAGCCTTGTCGCGTCCAGTTATTATCGAGGAATTGTGATGGATGTGACCTGTAATTGTTGTGTTCCTGTTTCCGCATTCCGCGATTGTCAGTGTCAATTTCCAATTCTTGTAACAGTCCCTGAAAAGCTTCAATGTCGTCTTTGCAACGTCCTGCCAAAATAATGTGTCGTAAGTGTTCAGGCAATTTGATTAAGCAAATGCGGATAAGTTCTGAGGGGCTGTATGGGTTTGACAGGTACTGATTCTTATGCAACATATCTTCAAAATATTTCATAAGACTGGAAAATTCAGATTGTTCGAAACGTTTCATCATTATGATGCTTTGTTTTACTCGGTCTTGTGTGGCCTGAGACCAATATGCTGAGAGGAAGGCATGGTATAACTCTCCTTCACTGTGGCAATCGTGAATGACCGACCGCATTCTTACAGCTGGTTCATTCTCTAAGTAGCCACACATAAATTCTAATCTGTGCTCTAATGACCAGTTGGGAGGAAAACAATGAGAGAATTGATGGAGCCACGCTTGTGGATGAATGTCGTTGTCAGAATTCTTAAACGTTTTGAATTTACGTGTAGTAATGAACAGCTTATAGTCAAAATCATCATGTCGGCGAGTCGCATGTCGGTCATTGTTACGTCGCTTCGGCGGTTCCAACTCAAAATTCGGTGCACATTGCCAATTTCTTTCATAACTTCCGAAATGCCCTATGTTATTATTTTGTGGCTGTTCCGTATTTCTATGTCCCTCTTCCCTTATTGGGGCGCGAGTGTCCTCTGAAATACGTAATTCGTGTATTACCTGTGTTAGCTGATCTTGTACTTCCCGGATTTCTCTTTGGTGTTGCGTATCAATTTGATTCAGATTTTGTTTCAGTTTCCTAATTTGTTCGCTCTCTTCTGTGTTATTAAAGACTACCGGTTTTGTGTCATTCAGATTATCATCTACCTTCGTAGATAAATTATTTAGCTGATCCGAAAGTTCAACTACTTTCTCTGATAATGAACTAATTTCCTCCATGTGTCTTTCTACTGTGTCCTTTAAGTTTTCCTGAGTTTTTGTAAGTTGCGTAACCGAATCGGTAGATGCAACTGAGTCAATTTTAGCTTGCAGGGTGTCGTGATTTTCATGAACAATAGTTTGCAGTTCTTTTATGGCTGCTTCGTGATTCTGTAATGCATTTTCATGACGCGAAAAAATAGGTTGGAAATGCTCACAAATTTGTGTTTTTACGTCATTACAGACTTTTTGACATTTCGATTCGATTTTATGTAACTCAGTAGTTAAATCTTCATGTGTTTGTTCCAGCGTGGTGTCTAACTTTTTAAGATTTTGTTCCATTGTGTCTAACTTTTGAAGCTTTTGCTGTGTTTGTCTCTGATTTTGTTCCATTGTGTCTAACTTTTGAAGCTTTTGTCCCATTTCTTGCATTAATTGTAATAACAATGCACTGGTGTCTGAAACATGTTCGTCAGTGCTTTTCGGCAGTGAATTTGCACCGGCAACATTCACATTTTGACAAGAGGAAAATGTGTCTTGACTCATTTGAGAAAACGGTGAGGACGCAAAACCTGAATCTACAGTACTTGCAAAATTGTGTCCTGTCATTTCGGATTCCTGAGGCGAGCTGTTGCCGACCGATCGATCGATAATGCTTCCCTCTTCACTAATTGTTTCACTGTCCACGCCATTGTTTGACGCCCGCTCCGTTTCCCTATGCACAGTTACCAAATTACTGTTTTGAATATTTGTTAATTCATTACTCGGTGGCGCTAACACACTGCTTTCATTTTCACTGTCATTTCTCAGTTTACTTTGGAGCCTAGTATTACGTTTTTCACACGCCATTATTGTCACAGTATTTCACACGACAACACAGAAAAACACAATTTGAAGATCAAAAATAAGAGAACACATTAACATAGCACTGAAAATAATATCTAGTTAATTGCAGCTGCGAAATATTTGGTGCAAATCTACATGCATGCCACAACTGTTTTACTGTACAACAATGAAAGACTGCAACTACAAAGGAGATTTTCTCTACAATTACGCGCTAGCAATAAACAATAGCTACACTAATTACACAAACTACAACAAAAAATCAGAAGATTCCAGTGAGGTATCCTCGGCTAAGGGTCGACATATGTAACTTCCCCTTTGATCAATTATACAGGACTGTCCTTAAACTGACACACAATATTTTGTTAGCGCAACGCAATCTGACTTTCAAAATTCCCTACAAAAGAATGGCCCTGACTAACATTAAACTATACCTTTCACAAATCACTTACCTCACAAAAATCTTCGCTGCTCAAGCTACTGCAATACAGCGAGCGCCACTACTGCCAGCTAAATAAAAGATTCAAACTATGGAAGGCACTAACTACTGATAGGGATAGTTAGCAAATGAAAGATATTAATAGAGAACAAACAATGTATTTACCTTGATATCATCATATATAAATATAGCAGTTCATGACAAATTACAAATCTCCGCCATCTCTCTCCCCACATCCACCACTGCTGGCGGCTCACCTCCAACTGCGCAACGCTACGCGCTGTTCACATCCAGCTGCTGCTGCCCAACACTACAATGGCAGAGAACAATGCAAACAACGCACAGACTGCACACAGCACAGCCAGTGATTTTTCATACAGAGGTGGCGTTACTAATAAAAAAACCTAAACAGCCTACTTACAACCTCCAAGTGTACACTGACCGTCCTTGTCACGTCAGATATTTCCCGGCGGGATCTGTTACTCCACAAGCGCTAGCACTCACAATGATCATTATAACCAACCGAGTTTATTGTAGGCCGGCCGGTGTGGTCGAGAGGTTCTAGGCGCTTCAGTCTGAAACCACCCGACCGTTACGGTCGCAGGTTCGAATCCTGCCTCGGGCATGAATGTGTGTGATGTCCTTAGGTTAGTAAGGCTTAAGTAGTTCTAAGTTCTAGGGGACTGATGACCTGAGATGTTAAGTCCCATAGTGCTCAGAGCCATTTGAACTAAGACATTTTACTCCTGCTTGCTGATGGGGGGAAATGGGAGGGAGGGGGGAGGGGTGACGATTCAAATACCAGTTCAGATTTAGTTTTTCGCTGGTTTTCTAAATCATTTCGGCAAACGCCGCTCGAATCCTTTGAGACAGACGCAGCCGACACCCTTTCCCACTATAAGCTTGTGAGCTGTACCTAATAACTTCGTCGTCAACGGAACGTGAAGCCCTGGTCATTATTTTTTAGTTCGAACATAAGTATCTTCCGCGCTTTTCCGTACCGCTCTGGAATAATGGAACAGTGGACCTCTTGTTCCAGCCAACTCGTCTTTTACAAGACACACTTTGTTTTGATTTATGATCAAGCGCAACGTACTGTTCGTGTAGTCTTCTGGTTGAGCTTCTAATTTGTTTATTTATCTCTATATTTTGTGATAGACGAGATTTTAACCTCTCCATTACTTCGGAGACTGTAGCAACTCTCTCGGCAGGTGCATCTCCTGCTGATGCATGTGTACTCAATACTTATCAGCTTGCAGCACCTACTCTCACAGCTTAATGTTGGTTTTCTTTAGAAACAAGCAAAATATGCGGCCGTAAAAATAGTTGACCACCTCTCTCATAAAATGAAGATACTGGAAGATAAATAAAATAAAATAAAATGAAATAAAAGAATTGAAATCATTCCTAAATGACAACACCTTGTACTCCAAAGATGAAGTTGTGAGTATATGCGTGTCTGGGTTGCATTCATCAAATTTTGTTGCAGTTTAAGCTTAAAATATCCAATTATGTAAATGTCAAGTACGCAGCCATATTTTCATAGAGACAGTGTTCTTATTTATTAACATGCTGACAAGGACGACATTCGGTCAGTTTGTCTCGAATATGATCCACGAATCATGAATCATACCAATAGACTGTTAACAAAGGTACGAGCATATGCACTGCGTTCCCAGATATGCAAGTGACTCTCAGGCTTTCTAAGTAACAGAACCCAGTACGTTACCTTCGTCGGCGATTCTTCTTCAGAGACAAAGGTATCGCCAGGTACGCCCCAGGGAAATGTGACAGGACTCTTCTTATTCACTATACACGAGGGCGTGCCGAAAAGTAGAGCTGCAGATGTGATAATTCTTACAGGTTTTTTAAGTAAATCAAATGTTGCTGACATTGACACCAATATTCTTCATGCCAACATTTTTATTTCTCAACATAGTCACCTTGGCGGCGAATACCTTTCTCCCAACAAGGAAACAATCTGGCGTGGATACCGCGCGCGGCGTGTCAAATAGTCGTCATTTAGTGAAACGACGAGTTAATATAGCAACGATTACATGGTATGAATATGAACTCGAAGTGAGGTTGAAACTGGTCGTCCCATATAAAGAATGTGTGACAATCTAGACATTCTAATAAAAAGGTTTTCGAGGGAGTTTTGTTTTCTAATGGTTAGCCTCGATTATCAAGTGAAAATTTTCCTACTTTCTATCGTCCGCAGCTCGTGGTCGTGCGGCAGCGTTCTCGCTTCCCGCGCCCGGGTTCCCGGGTTCGATTCCCGGCGGGGTCAGAGATTTTCTCTGCGTCGTGATGACTGGGTGTTGTGTGATGTCCTTAGGTTAGTTAGGCTTAAGTAGTTCTAAGTTCTAGGGGACTGATGACCATAGATGTTAAGTCCCATAGTGCTCAGAGCCATTTGAACCATTTGAACCTTTCTTTCGAAATACGTGTTGCCTAGTTACCTTCGTCACTTCGGGGGCTATACAATGTAGAAAAATACTACCTGAAAGTGCATGTTGTTGGTGTCTGGTACAAATTTAACACTGCCCTCTAGTTGGTTAATATGCTTTTAGGCAGCCAGTAAGAACTAGTCTATACATCAACTGTACAATCTCATTAAAGCTAACACACACACACACACACACACACACCACACACACACCAATGCTACTACACCGTCTACATCTACATTTATACTCCGCAAGCCACCCAACGGTGTGTGGCGGGGGGCACTTTATGTGCTACTGCATTACCTCCCTTTCCTGTTCCAGTGGCGTATGGTTCGCAGGAAGAACGATTGCCGTAAAGCCTTCGTGCGCACTCGAATCTCCCTAATTTTACATTCGTGATCTCCTCGTGAGGTCTAAGTAGGGGGAAGCAATGTATTCGATACCTTATCCAGAAACGCACCCTCTCGAAACCTGGACAGCAAGCTACACCGCGTTGCAGAGCGCCTCTCTTGCAAAGTCTGCCACGTGAGTTTGCTAAACATCTCCGTAACGCTATCACGCTTACCAAATAACCCTGTGACGAAACGCGCCGCTCTTCTTTGGATCTTCTCTATCTGTCAAAACGACCTGGTACGGATCCCAACCGATGGGCAATACTCAAGTATAGGTCGAATGAGTGTTTTGTAAGCCACTTCCTTTGTTGATGGACTAAATTTTCTAAGGACTCTCCCAATGAATCTCAGCCTGGCACCCGCCTTACCAACAATTAATTTTATATGATCATTCCAAATCGTTCCGTACGCATACTCCCAGATATTTTACAGAAGTAACTGCTACCAGTGTTTGCTCCGCTATCATATAATCATACAACAAAGGATCCTCCTTCCTATGTATTCGTCATGGTTTTGAGCAACAGAAGCAGACATCTCTGCAACAGCAGAGCAACGTTAAAATATTTTGGCCAGACTGTAGATATAGCAATGATTTGGTATCTTTAAACGCAAATTGTACTTGTTGCATGCTTTTTATTATATCTATAATGAACTGTGAACAGTAATTATGAACAGCTGTATTTCTAATAGAGGCACATCTCTTCATATTATCCGATGAAGTCTATTCGTTAGTCCAAGCCGGTTGTCAGAATAAGCACATTCCAACTTCAATTGCTGCACAGTTATAATTTCTCTGTTTTATTGTTGACAAATTGGTTTTTGAATTTTGTTACTTTATTTCCAGATGTGTATCTTCGGTTACAGAACATTTTTAATCACCTATCTCAGACATTGTTTTACGTCTGATGCTTAGTGAACAAATGTTTTGTTCTGTCGGATTCACGAAATCAGGAAATACACTCTTCAATCCTAACATACTTAGAATATTACAATCTATTCATACCCATCGGTTAATCCATGACACGGACAGGATTTTACCGAAGAGGTTCATGCATTGTCTGATCATTTCAGTACGAAACACCAACTACCTACTAACCGAGCAAATATCCTGATGAGGTCATATTGCAACTGGAAGCGAAACATTCATTCTTATTTCAGTATGATCCGGTAATAGAACTATAAGGTCCTTGGGGAAAATAATAGACTCCACTTCAGTACTAGCACAGTATTAACTAAGGCTAAGAAATACGTCAAATTGGTCCTCATTAATTCCAAAACTGGCAACGACACAGGTAGGTGACATTATGACAATATTAGACACGTACATGAGAAGTATTTGAAGGTAGGATAACAATATTGCACAGTGCTGAATCTTATCCGACATTATTAATTGACTGCAGATCAATCCTATTCTTCGACAGTCACGGATGAAGACAAAAGTATAACTGTGATATTATGTATATACAACAACAGTCTCTGACTCCATCTCAGATGCTCAACACATGGCAATTAAAAATGCTAGATATTACAGAAATTCGTCTACTGTAAGAAGAAAAATTCGAGGAGGAAGGCTAAAGTTAACTACGAACGCAACCGAGGTGGCATTAAACATTAGTCCACATCTAGTATGTTATGATAATTTCACCGTGCAATTTCGTTACACCAACGAAGGAAATGTGCATAGCAGTAATAAAACGCGCGAAGAAGGAAACGAAAAAGGTCTCAGTGCCGAGTAGAGAATTATGGTAAAAGACTTCACCGTTATCTACTGTAAGCCGCTGTTACGTAACAGACGCAATGACAGGCAGGACACGTTCCTACGAACGTCTTTTGTGTACTAAAGACGTTCGTCTATACAAAGTGACAGTTAACTTCCTCAAGAGTACTGGTTACAATCTGTAGGTTTTAATGGTGTACGTAAATTATAAATATGTCTTGCTGATATTTCAGAATTGGAGTCAATTGTAAGCCAAGACACTTTTAATTATTTTCCAATTCAATTCAATTCAATTTTTAAAACATTATGTACAAAACTGTAACAGCTAAGCTTTTAATTCTCGTAAATATGCATTTCTGTATTTGTTTATCAATTGTGTGTACATTGTCACTGTGTGTTGCCGATGGCTAAATTGAGTACACACTCAAAGGTCAAATAAACAAAAAAAAGTGTTTCATTGTTATAAAAATAAAATGCTCTATTTTGAACGTGGATATGCAACAGCGTTAAACATCGAGAAAGAATGGCCCACCTGGATACGTACCCAGAGTCTGTATAAAACAGAAAAGCACCAATAAGTGATTAAGAATGCTCTGAGCAGTGTAAAGTAGGCATAAATGCAGAGCAAATGATAGAAGGGATAGGTACACGGCGGATGAACGAGAAATTTGCCGCACCGAGTGACCACAATTTGAAATGAGCCCCATCTCGTCTTCAGGGCTATGCCTGTAGACCTTTTATAATCCCTTCATGGACCGGGAAAACCCTCTGTTCAGTTAACAATCTTTATTAGCTGGGTTATTAACTAATTTCGCTATGCTGCCATCATCTAGGGGACGTTGTGTCAAGCGGAACTTTCGTATAATGATGATAGCTATAGTACCCACCTCCGGGATCATGACTTTCTCGCCATAAAATTACTTATGCAAGCTGTAACGGTGAAATGCATGTGCCAGATTATGGTGCTATGCCGGGACTAATAGCTAATAAATATTATTTCCTTAAGTGTAGCACTTATCGGTTCATGATAGCTCTTATTTAAATACATTCAAGCTCAGAGACACTAACTAAATAAAATTTTTGCGTGTGCAAACTTATCTGCAGCGACTGAACTACGCCGCCTTCTGCTGTGGGGACTGTTGCAAACATGCCACTGCACTGATTTCCATTGCACTCGGACTTAAGTGGGACAGAGACACCGTCGGTGTAGTGATGTCACTTTGAATTTTGGGATGAGAGTCGCTTCAAATTAACAATAACGTACACACACATGATAGACGCAATCCCACAGTCTGAATCATTGTTCTGCACAGTGGACAAAGTCCAAGTGTGATGGTTCGAAGTACCATATGATACAAATTGTGACTTCGAATAATTCATATTGATGGAAATGTGCCTCCTGCTGCAAGATAGCTTATGACTTATTTCCAGATACAAGGTTGTAGCTATATTCTTGCAGAGAAGTTGGAAAAAATATTTTAGAAGATCAGCGAATAAATTCGTAAACCTTCATACACTCTCACGCTTTAAAGATCAGAGGATAAGAATGTGTTCTGTCTTCACGCTTATCAGTGATCATATCCCATTAGTAGCAAACCAGCGGAATAATTCCGGACTTTGTGTGTCATCGTGCCAATACGTTGCAGTAGTAATTAAACTGTCGTGTTACTCGAGCGAAACTCGAAGTGACAAGTGTCAAAATGCTACTGATACACTCACTGCGCATCTCACAGCGCCTGTGGCAACATCAAGCAGCCGGCTACATAGGCGCACAGAAGATAACTACTTCCATCGTATGGAGCGCTATAGAATCTACAAATCCTTGATGTAAAGAAAAATAAAGTGATACGAGAGTTAATTGTGAATTCATTAATCTTTAGGTTATCTTAACGCACTAGTCGAGCAAAGAGCATTCTGCCACTCCGTTTTGTATGTTGTATGCATTTCTGGCTGACAGTCTTCCGTGCATTAGTGAGCACTGTGTGTGCAACGGTTGGATCTTTGGGAAGCGCTTTGCATAAATCCCACCTTCTTAGTGCTTTGTGTCTCTGAGAGCAGCATGATGTGACCAACGCTATTGAGTTTGTACGCAGCTCATAGAACACTGTGTTACTGCATATGCTGTGTTGTTGTTTGGAGAGGGTGGGGGGGGGGGTAGGGAAAAGAGAATAAGTGTGCTATATCAAGGTTACATTTCCTTTATCCATAACTGGAAAAATGCGCTGTCGTCCACCAATATGACCACCTGTCAAAAGCATGAATAGCCACCTTTTGCACTGCAGACAGTTTCGGTACCTGCAGGTAGAAAGTGTGACACGTTGAATTGTGCTGCTCTTAGATGCCATCGTGCGGAGGAAAAACCAACGGCATGTCAGTGTGAGCATGGTCCCCAAGGATAGAAGCATACGTACGTTGATGGACTGCGTCTTCTGCACTACCGGCCATTAAAATTGCTACACCACGAAGATGACGTGCTACAGACGCGAAATTTAACCGACAGGGAGAAGATGCTGTGATATGTAAACGATTAGCTTTTCAGAGCATTCACACAAGGTTGGCGCCGGTGGTGGCACCTACAACGTGCTGTCATGAGGAAAGTTTCCAACCGATTTCTCATAAACAAACATCAGTTGACCAGTGTTGCCTGGTGAAACGTTGTTGTGATGCCTCGTGTAAGGAGGAGAAATGCGTACCATCACGTTTCCGACTTTGATAAAGGTCGGATTGTAGCCTATCGCGCTTGCGGTTTATCGTATCGCGACATTGCTGCTCGCGTTGGTCGAGATCCAATGACTGTTAGCAGAATATGGAATCGGTGGGTTCAGGAGGGTAACACGGAACGACGTGCTGGATCCCAACGGCCTCGTATCACTAGCAGTCGAGATGAAAGGCATCTTATCCGCATGGCTGTAACGGATCGTGCAGCCACGTCTCAATCTCTGAGTCAACAGATGGGGACGTTTGCAAGACAACAACTATCTGCACGAACAGTTCGACGACGTTTGCAGCAGCGTGCACCATCAGCTCGGAGACGATTGATGCAGTTACCCTTGACGCTGCATCACAGACAGGAGCGCCTGCGATGGAGTACTCAACGACGAACCTGGGTGCACGAATGGCAAAACGTCATTTTTTCGGATGAATCCAGGTTCTGTTTACAGCATCATGATGGCCGCATCCGTGTTTGGCCACATCGCGGTGAACTCACATTGGAAGCGTGTATTCGTCATCGCCATACTGGCGTATTACCTGGCGTGATGGTATGGGGTGCCATTGGTTACACGTCTCGGTCACCTCTTGTTCGCATGGACGGCACTTAGAACAGTGGCGTTACATTTCAGATGTGTTACGAGCCATGGCTCTACCCTTCATTCGATCCCTGCGAAACCCTACATTACTTCTTGGTGTAGCAACTTTAATGCAGATGATAAACGGATATTCATTGGACAAATATGTTATACTAGAATGACATGTGATTAAATTTTCACGCAATTTGGGTGCGTAGATCCTGAGAAATCAGTACCCAGAACAACCACGTCTGGCCGTCAAAAATGGTTCAAATGGCTCTGAGCACTATGGGACTTAACATCTGTGGTCAAGTCCCCTAGAACTTAGAACTATTTAAACCTAAGTAACCTAAGGACATCACACACATCCATGCCCGAGGCAGGATTCGAACCTGCGACCGTAGCGGTCACGCGGTTCCAGAATGAAGCGCCTAGAACCGCACGGCCACACCGGCCGGCTTGTCTGGCCGTAATAACGGCCTTGGTACCCCTGGGCATTGAGTCAAACAGAGCTTGGATGGCGTGTACAGGTACTCCTGCCCAAGCAGCTTCAACACGATACCACAGTTCATCAAGAGTAGTGACTCGCGTATTGTGACGAGCCATTTGCTCGGCCACCATTGGCCAGACGTTTTCAATTTTGTATTTGACGGACAACGTATGTTGGGAAATAATATTCCGAGCTTTTCCGCTCTAATGTTTTAATCACACGTCACCTGAAGATGTGGTTTTCACGCCACGAAACCGGTAGTGGTACAGTAATAAAGAACTAAAATACAGCTGAAGTATGGATGTCCCTCTAGCCCGGATTCTTCCGACGGTTCCTGCAAGGTGTTTGCTTTCAGAAGTTTCACGTTGTACACGCCAACGGCCATCTGTCCAATGGAGCATAAAACACTGTTCATCTGGAAAGGCCATCTGTTGCCATTTGCGGTAGTGGCGTGCAAATTCCAGCCTTCGTTGCCTATGAACAGCGCTCAGCTTGGGTGCATGAACAGGGTGCCTGCTGTGGAGGCCCATACGCAGCAACGTTCAGTGAAAGGTAGTTGGTTCATCTATATGGCCAGTTGCTCAATAGTTGTCTATTCGTCCGCACATATCTCCTCAGTCGGCGTCGTTCCCTGTCATCTATGGCCCGTGGTGCGAAACAACTGTCTCGGTACCAGTTTCGGATAGATCCATACTGCCATGCACGGTACACTTTAGCCTTTGCCGAAAGCCAATGATCACTGTAATGCCACTTCCTCGGACGAGAATTAAAAATCAGAAATTAGCTCCCAATACCCCTAAGATTTCCCCCCAAGCCCCAAATTCCCAGAAAAGTGAATAAGCGAACGAAGTTCCATTTACCACTATTATTAGGACAATAATAATTAAATCAGGAATCTAAGAGTTGACAATTTAGCAATCGACGAAATAAAGATTAAATTTCAATAAAATCAAAATCAAAATTATAATAAATCGCAAAATTAGCATAAATTAACATTCGAAAAGTAGAACCAACGATCCCAAAGAATACTCCGTGTGAGTACTCTTTGGGGAATCGTGAGTAATGACTAAGTATAATTCAATGCATTGTCACTACGTTACGAGAGTTAGCCGAAACCGAGCGAGGTGGCGCAGTGGTTAGCACACTGGACTCGCATTCGGGAGGACGACGGTTCAATCCCGTCTCCGGCCATCCTGATTTAGGTTTTCCGTGATTTCCCTAAATCGTTTCAGGCGAATGCCGAGATGGTTCCTTTGAAAGGGCACGGCCGATTTCCTTCCCAGTCCTTCCCTAACCCGAGCTTGCGCTCCGTCTCTAATGACCTCGTTGTCGACGGGGCGTTAAACACTAACCACCACCACCAGTTAGCCGAAGCAGGTCATATATTTGAATGCTCGTACATGTAGGCGCGCTTAGATTGTTTTTGAGATTGAATAATTGCGATCTGTTATGACGCAGTAATACGATCTTCTGACTTCAAATATCACGGCATTAGAATTCGAACGGAGGACTTTTACCTACTACAATAAAATGAACTTTTAACTAGATAACTGAACTAAACATTACTTAGACAATGATTCAGGCAACGAACATTGAGAGACAATTTTCATTCATAATAGCCAGTGGTTTATGGAACTTCAGTGACAGGTCCGAAGCATATAATTTAAATCCCTCAAACACCTGGGAAAGTTTTCTTCTTAAGGGTCGGTTAGGAAGTGACTGATATTGTGAAATAAAACACCCTCTCGTGCCAAGTCGTGCATTTGTGATTTAAAATTCTATCAAATTATTGACATGAATCTCCCGAGTAATAATTACGCTCGGCGATAATATCTGACTGTAGCGCTCGGCGCTTGTGTAGAATCTTTGACTCAAATAACAAGCCCACTGTTACGATTTCTTAGATACTTGAAATTACGAGCAGCTTGTAGGGAATTTGTTGTGGATGTTACTGTATTGGTTTTATCATTAATATTTAATCATTAATCAGTTAAACATCGATTACGTACGGTTAGTTACGATTCTTGGTGAAGTAAATATCTCACGCACGTCGACATTTCGGTTCAGCACTGTTATTTTGTTTAAAGTCGTCTTCGTAACTTGATAACGATCTCAACACTCTACCGACTGTCGTCGAGTTTTAGCCTAGGCCAAGTACAAATCAAACCAAATCACCAAGAAGACGAGGCGTTATATCACACTCATTTGGACGTCAGATAAATCGCTCCGTTTCCTCATTATGACAACGACCGCGCAGTTTTCTATGTGTGCCCCCCCCCCCCTTCTCCGACACGCGTTATGTACCCTCTTCTGTAGGTTATGTTACCTACAGTATATCGGTGGTTACTGCACGCTGAGTCAACCATAGGCGTAGTTCACAAAAAAATGACTGCACCGTGTATTTGCCACTCGCAGGAGACATACCCCTAGCAAGGTGTACCACCACTCGTAGCCTTGATGACGGTTTCGATTCGGCGAGGAAGAGGGTTCACAAATTTCTTGAGGTATGCCACAATACGCAGCTGTAGCCACTCTATTAAATCTACTATAGCTGACACATTACGAGTACATTAATTGTTGCGTTTTACTCGCTGTTCTGAAGAGTTAGAGATACTTCCTACCGATTAAGAACAGCTGATTTAGAATACTAGTCGAGGTGAGATATTGCGCTTTAGTGTATGTGAAACTTGGAACGTATGCGTTTATCCCTGTGAGCATGTGTCGTTATGTAGGAAGATGGTAGTGCCGACAACATGCTCATCCCGAGCAAAGGCAACAATTGGCCACCGACAGTGTTGAAATAAGCAACCTGTTTCATATTCACGGTACCCTTGCAACATGGTACTTGTACTGTGCAGTTTCACTGGTAGTATAAACGAATTCCTTTCGCAAGCTGCGTATTCTTGTCTCCTAAGAAATGCAGATAGTTTTTCTCAGCACCCAAATGAAATGCAATTTAAGCAACATGTTTTTAACGCTACGTAGGAAAAGAGGAAAGAGTTAATTTTGGTTTCTTCGTTTGTCATACTGAAAAACAATGATAATAATGCGTGCAGAGGAAAGAGAGTATCCGAGAGAGACGAGGACATTGTGACCTGGTGAATAAAAAGAATTTAACAGAGAGAAAACATGGACCATCGATGAGAGCGACATCTGTGAGTGAGTGAGAAACGTTAAACAGATTCTGCGATGTTTTAAAATGAATGGTAGGGATCTAATTACGATGCGCTTCGCTTCAGATACGTAACAATAGGATTATTGTTAACTTTCTCTGCCTTTAAGTGTTCTGAAGGGTTATTCTGAACTGCTACGGAATAATGAAAAGGATTTTGTCCGGAGATTTTAAACGGAAAAAGCACTGAGAACTGAAAAAAGTTTCGAGGTATTATAAATGAAATTGAACATTATCCTACACGTCAATACAGTATACGTTATGAGAATTATTTCTATTTTCATCATCCAGATAGTAGGCTGCTGTTTTGCAAATAACTTTAGTTACTCCTTCGAAGGGAAGGATACTTACGGGAGTTTGCTGTTGATGTAAGTAATTTAATTTTTTTATCGGACGACATCGTACTTAACGTACTTAACTATAAAATAAAGAGTGGTGTGGCCGATGTCTTATACCAGAGAAGGTGAAGCTAATAATAATAATAAAAAACCTCTTGGGTATTAATAACTACTTCAGCTGTATTTTAGTTCTTTATTACTGTACCACTACCGGTTTCGTGGCGTTAAAGCAACATCTTTAGGTGAAGTATGATTAAAGCATTAGAGCGGAAAAGCTCGTAATCTTTTTCCCAACGTACGTTGTTCGTCAAGTACAAAACACGGCTAAAAGACGGTATTATCTGAAAATGTGGCTTTAACGCCACGAAACCGGCAGTGGTACAGCAATAAAGGACCAAAATACAGCTGAAGCGGTTATTAATACCCAAGATGAGTACTCACAGCTGTGGTTGCCCCAACTGCAAGGTTGTCTGCAAAAAGAAATACATTTTATTTGAGTTGAAGGCAGTTTGACTTATACTGCGGAAGTGTCGATTTGTCAGTGGTATTTCAGGCCTTCCAGCATGTGATGAGGATGATGCAAAAATATTGTTCAGAAATTTGGGTACATATTTTCTCTGCAATCTGCAGAATTCATCCTGTTCCGCTAAAAACACACCACTGTTATTTTAAAACCAAAAGTGCATTTCTTGTAAAACACAGCTCGTAACTTCACTACTCACTACATTAGTAACAGCAAACGTAGTTTACTTATTTGCGGGTATAGATTTTAGCCCGGTATTTACTACAAACGGTACTTCGTTCGTCTCACGGACGAAGTCCGTTAAGCCGTCCGGTGTTGCCGTGCGGTTCTAGGCGCTTCAGTCTGGAACCGCGTGACCGCTATGTAATGTAATGTATTGCGAATACATAGAAAGAAGGATCCTTTATTGTATGATTATATGATAGCGGAACAAACACTGGTAGCAGTTACTTCTGTGAAATATCTGGGAGTATGCGTACGGAACGATTTGAAGTGGAATGATCATATAAAATTAATTTTTGGTAAGGCGGGTGCCAGGTTGAGATTCATTGGGAGAGTCCTTAGAAAATGTAGTCCATCAACAAAGTAGGTGGTTTACAAAACACTCGTTCGACCTATACTTGAGTATTGCTCATCAGTGTGGGATCCGTACCAGATCGGGTTGACAGAGGAGATAGAGAAGATCCAAAGAAGAGCGGCGCGTTTCGTCACAGGGTTATTTGGTATCCGTGATAGCGTTACGGAGATGTTTAACAAACTCAAGTGGCAGACTCTGCAAGAGAGGCGCTCTGCATCGCGGTGTAGCTTGCTGTCCAGGTTTCGAGAGGGTGCGTTTCTGGATGAGGTATCGAATATATTGCTCCCCCCTACTTATACCTCCCGAGGAGATCACGAATGTAAAATTAGAGAGATTCGAGCGCGCACGGAGGCTTCCCGACAGTCGTTCTTCCCGCGAACCATACGCGACTGGAACAGAAAAGGGAGGTAATGACAGTGGCACGTAAAGTTCCCTCCGCCACACACCGTTGGGTGGCTTGCGGAGTATAAATGTAGATGTAGATACGGTCGCAGGTTCGAATCCTGCCTCGGGCATGGATGTGTGTGATGTCCTTAGTTTAGTTAGGTTTAATTAGTTCTAAGTTCTAGGCGACTGATGACCTCAGAAGTTAAGTCGCATAGTGCTCAGAACCATTTGAACTTGCCTCTGTGTGAGATGAGCTGTCCCCAAATATTCACTGCACTCAGTTCCCAACCCAAGTTTAATTTGGAAATTGGTTGAGATGGGTATCCATTCGTTTACAGCATAATTCCTGTCGGATTTGAAGCCGATTGTCATTGAAATGGCGGCCATTCGTTCCTGGTCCCTGTTAGATAGGATATTTTTACGATCACTGTTTTTAATGCGTTCTACGTGGCTGTGTGTGGTACGACATTCCTTGCAGTCACGTAGGACAGTCAGGCTGATACACCAACAAATCGGGCAACTTCAGTTACTGCTTAGTCGTGGGTGCGTACAAACACGATAGCTCCGTCCTCACACTCTGTCATTTCTCTCCGTCGATGCGTCTTACTACTCTGACTTAATAATACCAACTTGCAGCTAACCATCACAACTGAGAGACATATGACCGTCTGCTAACAGTTCTACACCATCTACAACGATTCAAATTGATCAGCGTGCTTTCTTGTTTGGAGTGTCTAACGTTTCGTCCAGTGGTATTACATTAAAAAAAAACATTTTCAAACGTCGAAATTAAATTCTTGGGCTGGTATTTAATTTTCATTGTGTGAGTAACGTATGTAGTGTGCACTACATGCGAAGTGTAGCGTATTTCATTTACGGTTATTTTCGCGATTCTTCCTCGATTTATTGCAACGAATATATTTTGTCTGTGTATTCGAGTTCCTGTAGCAAAATGTTTATTCATTTGGACACAAATTACAATTTTGGCAGCTGACGTCATTTCATGTATTAGGATATTCTGCTTCAGTTCTTAATATACAGCAGTTCACATTTCACGCTCATGCGTGTTTCTAATTTTACACATAAGCAAGATGTAATATTTTATGGCAACAGGCGGGCAGCAGTATTCAGTACAAATGTTTCTCATAATATTAGTGATTGAATTTTTGTTTCCAAATAATTGAAAGGTTTAGTGTCAGAGTGAGCTGTCCTACACATATGTAAAGTTCATGTAATCTGGTAATAAGTACTGAAACCTTGAGGAAGTTTTATACTCTACCAGTAATCCACAGGCGTTTGTACAAAGCCACTTTTACGGTTGGTAAGCCTCAAAGCGCTCGAGGGAGTTTATTCCACACCTAAGCGTGGATGGGTTGTAAATATCACTGGTGTCCATAGACTGATTTTTACGCTTACTTTTTTTTAATCTGATAACATTAAAATGTGCAATATATGTTAAACTTTCAGGCTTTAAAATTTATTTAAATTGATAAAATGAGAGTAATGTAAGCTTGCCATTTGTGGTATTAATGAAAATTAGAACTGTAGAAAGCTAGAAAGTACTAAGTTAGCTATCCCATGAATTCAAAATGGAGGTAACCACAACAAACAATGTTTGGAAGAATCAGAAATGCAGACTGAAAGGCTGAAAAAAATATGTACAGTGTTTTTCAAGGAAGACAATAACGGATTTTATTATGTTTTCCATTTTGTAGTGTTTTAACACCATCACTCAATACAGATTACCATGGGAACTGGACATATTATTTAACTACATAACTTTATTAATGTTTCGGTTATTGTTCTTTGGTATCATGCATTTTAACACTAATGTTTGTTGAAAAAGGAGGAAACCATTGATTTCTTGCTTTTTTTTGTTTTTTGCAAATAATGCGGAACACATGGAAACCTATGGAGGTAAAATAATTGACTAACTCTGTAACATATCTTCGACAAAAAGTTTCTAGTTAAACATTGTTTTTCCAATTTAGTCACGTATAGGACATTTGTGTAGAAACTGACAGACGGAAGGTTCTTCTCCACGTAGTTTGTGCTGTTATCAGTGTGTCGATAACGGAAGATGTCTGAAGCCCCATTCATGCCACAAATTCAACTTGCGGATTCCATCAAAGTAATGTGGTGCATTTAATGGCTGCACTCGATTCGACGTCTCTGGTCCGAAGTTGTGTTATGCTTAACTTCTTTAATTACATGCAATATAAACATTGATAAATCAAAAGATGTCTTTGTAGCACAATATTTATTTCGTAAAAGACGCTCACAGCTTACATCGGACATGTTTACGCTCTGTTGTAAAACTACGTTTAGTTGCCACTGACGAAAATTAAAAGTATTTCAGGCCCGTGTGATCTACCACAGCATCAACTCACTCTCAAGTGATGCTTGGGGCCTCTTAAAAATGTATTTAACGACATTCGTCTCCGCAACAGTTTAATGGATGGGATGTCACAAAACAAAGTATAGAAAGCGTAGCTCCATTGTAATTTACATCAACATTAACTTGAAAGAAATATTCTGTTGCATATTAAAGTTGTTTGTAGGTGTAAATGTGGTAGTAACCGTATTTGAGTCTATTATTATTTCCAAGTAGCTGTCAGCCATTTTAGAAAAATAAAATGAGTGAAATTTTTATGAAATTTAAAACGTATGTGGAATTACATGTAAAATATTTCATCGTAGAGAAATTTTTGTGCTGATTCCAAAACTGCTGTTAGGTTTTGCAAGTCTGTAGTACTTCCGAAGTCATGGAATACTTAATATTCTGCTTTGTGGTTTAGCAATATTAATTCAGATGCCCTTCAACACCTGCCAAATAAATATCACTTCTCAAAATAATCTTTTAATTAAATCTTGAAGTTACGAAGCATCTTTCTTTCATTGTATGTGATAGATTTCTATAATTAGTCAAATGGGTTTGTTCCCCATAGAACTCATTACCCTATTATGGTATTCAGCTGCTCTAGATTCTCACTTCGTGGTAGCAAAATATGAGGTCACGTATTAGAGTGATTTCAACATTCTGAATATGTATTGTTTACTGGAATCGTGAATTATAAATTCGGAATAATAATGTGCTACTAGCTGTGCCTCGCGTGCGTTGTAATGCTTCATTTTCTTTATAATTAGCTATACATATACAAAGTCACATTAATATGTACAAAATAAATGATAATAATGACTTTTTGTGCATTACAATAAATTCGAAGAAGCTTTTTGTCCACGGCTTCACTTACATATACCTAGATTTCACACATACTTATATATTTCACATATATTTAACACGTTTCACACATATTTGTTCACATATTTCACATACCTCTACTGAATGGCACCCTGCTGTTTCATATGACTTCTGAGGACACTTCTAATTATTTCAGTAACTGATTGTCGTCTGGAGAAAAAGGACTGTCGCTGGCAGCTTTTGGATTCTGCACTGCCTTACAACACGCTGCGCTAAAGAGGACGTTAAATGTGTCTTTGATATTGAACCGTGGAGCATGATCTTCGGCCACGAAACACGTGGACAAAATTATTGGCTGCCTGCAGCTCTAATTTCGACGATGTGGTTGACGAATTAATAAGAGACAGATGGTGCTTCATACTTTTCAACTATTCCGAGTCAACTAATTGCATGTCTCACCTTCTCATCCTCACCGTCACCTCTGTCGGTAGTGCAGAAGTCTTGTTTCCACAGTGTTTTTATAGAAACAATGAGTCACGTGCATGCCGAATTTGGTTGAAATTGCTCCAGGCGGGCCTGAGTTACGCCTGTATGTCTCCCGCTTTCATACCTAGTCCTCAGGTGTACGAGTACCAGGGGTATCTTACAATCAAAGTAAAGTTTTCGAGGTAGTATCTTATACGTCTGCCAATTTTGACAGAAATTCCTTCAGAAATTACAGAGACACGTTGTTACGTCAATATCTTTCCACCCTTATCTGCTCGCAAATCGAGGCATAATACGTCATCGTGACTATCAGCAAAAAGTCTAGCTACCTCTAAAACTACGGATTTGGTAATAGTATCGGTAGATACTGAATATTTCTGCATGTCGTTTCTTCTCTCCCAGCGCCTATCCCTAATCTTAGGGGCGGTTGGGGTACATTACCCCTACAGTAATTTTACAAATAATGAGTCACGTATATGTAAAATTTGACTGAAATTGCTCCACACCTTCTCGAGCTCACCTTCGGTGTCACTTCGTTTTCGTCTCCACCCCCGCGTGTGACAGGTGATTCTACGAGGGTCAGTCAAAAAGTAATGCCTCCTATTTTTTTTTCTACGTTTAATTGTCAGGAAATTTAAATGCAATTACATAGGTTGAAAACCACAACATTGAGGATCATTTTGTCATTTTTCAATGTAATCTCCGCCCATCTCTACAGTTTTGGTCCATCTTTGAACAAGGGCATGTATCCCAGCACGGTAAAAATCACAGCTCTGCTTCCTAAGCCATTGACGCACGGATGTTTTGACAGCCTCCTCATCTTCAAAATGAATCCCACGATGAGCTTCTTTTAGTGGCCCGAACAGATGGAAGTCTGATGGTGCCAGGTCAGGGCTGTATGGGGGATGAGGCAAAACTTCCCATCCAATTTTGACAATCTCGTCAGAGGTGTGACGACTGGTGTGTGGTCTTGCACTGTCATGCAAAAGAAGAACATCTGCCATTGATTTTGTTGGGCGAACTCGCTGAAGACGTGCTTTAAGTTTGTTGAGGGTTGTGACGTATTGAACAGAATTTATTGTGCATCCCTGCTCCAAAAAATCAACCAGAATCACACCCTCTGTATCCCAGAAAACTGTTGCCATAACTTTCCCTGCCGATCGCACAGTTTTGAATTTTTTCTTCCTCGGCGAGCTTGTGTGACGCCACTCCATTGACTGCCTCTTTGATTCGGGTTCAAAAAAATGCACCCATGTTTCGTCCCCGGTCACAATTTTTTTTCAGAAACTCATCTCCCTCCAAACGGAAGCGCTGCAAGTGTTGGGAGGCTATTGTTTTCCTTGCCTCTTTATTCTGATCGGTTAACATCCTTGGAACCCACTGTGCACAAACTTTTGAGTACCCCAATTGTTTAATAATCGTGATCACACTGCCTTTACTAAGAGAAATAATGCGACACACTTCATCTGCAGTCACCCGACGGTCACCACGAATGATGTCATCAACTTGCTGAATGTTGTGTGGAGTCACTGCACTCACCGGCCTGCCGCTCCGCTTTTCGTCAGTCAACGGTGTTTGCCCTTCAGCTTCCTTACAACGACGAACCCATCGTCTAACAGTGCTGACATCCACTGTCACAACACCATACACCTTCTTCAGTCTTTCATGAATGCGTATGGGCGTTTCACCTTCTGCATTCAAGAATTCAATCACACAACGCTGTCTCAAACGAACATCGATGTCGGCCATCTTACAAACTTCTGCTGTGCAGCCACCTGTTGACACAGAAAGTTACTACTGCAGTGGATTGCAGAAGAAGGTTTGAGGAATGGCGCCAAATTCAAATTTTTCACTTAACTTAATTTCTTTAAGTAGAAAAAAAATGGGAGGCATTACTTTTTGACCGACCCTCGTAATTGCCACAGGAACATTCGTAGGAGTACGCACAAAACTCACCAAAGTTTCATCATAATAGGATGCGATGTATAGGAAGATACTGAAGATGAACAAACAAATCTTCATTTTACAACGTTTTTATGAGCTGTGTTTCTTGTCTGTGCGGTATGAATTTCGCGTTAGATTTTAAACTTACTTCCCGATGTGCGAGAGGCTTGTAATTTTAAACATAGCTCAGGACTGGATGACAGTGGAATATTAAACTGGTTTCTTCCTGCCTTGTGGCGGAGGGTGAATTGTTTACCACAGCCATTTCCCAATGATCTGGAGACATTAAACTTTCATCATACGTCAGAACTGGATGACAATGTAGAATTAAATCTGTTCCTTGTCTGCTGTGTGGCGGAGGGTACTTTGTGTACCGCTGCTACTTCTCCGTTTTACTGTTCCAGTTGGAATGGTTCATGGGAAGAACGATTGCTGGTAAACCGCCGTGTGAGCTCAGATCTCTCTAACTGTTTTTACTGTCCTTGCGCGAGATATGTTTTGTATCCCGCCTGGAAGGCGGCGCGTTGATCTGCTCCTGTAAGCTGAAGGGTACGCTGAATGAAGGAAGTGAGTAGGAGCAGGAAAAGGTAAAACACATCGGTATTGCTTGTCAAATTATAGATGTTTACTATAGGCAAAAACAAGTCGATAAACGGTTACATAATTTTGCAATGAGGTGCAAAGTGTCCCGGCCTTCTGCTCTTGATGAAATGGGGTGAATCTGCAGCGGCGCTCGTAGACCTCAACAGCGCCGGCTAGAGGGCGCTGTCGTCGGTGTCTGTCGTAGTGCGAACTTAACCTGCACTTAGGCCGTGGCATCGTTGCTATCGATACCACAATATGTGTAGGAGGAAGAAAATCTGAAAGTTTAACACATGCCTCTGGTGTAATCTTACCAGTAAGTTTCAGATCGATTTATATATATATATATATATATATATATATATATATATATATATATATATATATCACACACACACACACACACACACACACACACACGCACAAGACAAACAAGCAGAAAATAATTATTTAAATAAAAACGAATCGTTAATACAACACGTTTTTCAATCGGACTAAAATGTATAAATTTTTTTGCTTAGTCTCATACTTATTCCTAACCGCATGCAGGCAGTCCTGAAAATTTGTGGCTGTGAATTTGTAAGATTTAAAACGAAAAACGTGGGGCACATTCAATAGATAATAGTAAGGAGGTGGACTAGGAATGCGTCATTTAGCAAGTAGTGTAGTGGCAGGGACGTGAACTATACAAGCATGAATTACGGTTTTACTGTAAATCTTGAAAGCAATTTTATGGCTATTAAAAATTCACACTCACCCATTTTCAGGACTCTCTGTAAGCCGCTAGGATCTTTCTGGGGCTACGAGAAATTATTTTATACCTTTTAGTTCAATTTAAAAATTTGGTCCACTAAATATTCATTTTTATTGAAAGAATTATTTCTTCTATTGTTGTTGTTATTGTCGTCAGTCCTGAGACAGGTTTGATGCAGCTCTCCATGCTACTCTATTCTGTGCAAGCTTCTTCATCTCCCAGTACTTACTACAACCTACATCCTTCTGAATCTGTTTACTGTATTCATCTCTTGGTCTTCGTCTACTATTTTTACCCTCCACGCTGCCCTCCAATGCTAAATTTGTGATCCCTTCATGCCTCAGAACATGTCCGACCAACCGGTCCCTTCTTCTTGTCAATTTGTGCCACAAACTCCTCTTCTCACCAATTCTCTTCAATACCTCCTCATTAGTTATGTGATCTACCCATCTAATCTTCAGCATTCTTCTGTAGCACCACATTTCGAAAGCTTCTATTCTCTTCTTGTACAAACTATTTATCGTCCATGTTTCACTCCATACAACTACTTTCAGAAACGACTTCCTGACACTTAAATCTATACTCGATGTATTTCTTCTATATTAAATGAAATAAATAAGCAAGCAATCTGCAGTGTTGTGATATTGGCATAAATATATGTACTAGTGTAAGAAAAAAAATTAAATTCACTTGAGTTAAATTTTGTTTAGGGTAAAGGAGTTAATTGTTAGGTGCCGCGATCGACTTTGCTTCGATAATCAATTATGATATTACACTACTGGCCAATAAAATTGCTACACGACGAAGATGACCTGCTACAGACGCGAAGTTTTTACTACAGGAAGAAGATGCTGTGATATGAAAATGATTAGCTGTTCAGAGAATTCACAGAAGGTTGGCGCCGGTGGCGACACCTACAACGGGCTAACATAAGGAAAGTTTCCAACCGATTTCTCATACACAAACAGCAGTTGACCGCCGTTGCCTGGTGAAACGTTGTTGTGATGCCAAGTATAATGAGGAGAAATGCGTACCATCACGTTTCCGACTGTGATAAAGGTCGGACTGTACCCTATCGCGCTTGCGGTTTATCGTATCGCGACATTGCTGCTCGCGTTGGTCGGGATCCAATGACTGTTAGTAGAATATGGATTCGGTGGGTTCAGGAGGGTAATACGGAACGCCGTTCTGAATCCCAACGGCCTCGTATCACTAGCAGGCGAGATGACAGGCATCTTATCCGCCTGACTGTGACGGATCGTGCAGCCACGTCTCGGTCCCTGAGTCAACAGATGGGGACGTTTGCAAGACAACAACCATCTGCACGAACAGATCGACGACGTTTGCAGCAGCATTGACCATCAGCTTGGAAACCATGGCTGCGGTTACCCTTGACGCTGCATCACAGACAGGAGCGCCTGCGATGCTGTACTCAACGACGAACCTGGGTGCACGAATGGCAAAACGTCATATTTTCGGATGAATCCAGGTTCTGTTTACAGCATCGTGATGGTCGCATCCGTGTGTGGCGACATCGAGGTGAACGCACATTGGAAGCGTGTATTCGTCATCACCGTACTGGCGTGATAGCATAGGGTGCGATTGGTTACACGTCTCGGTCACCTTTTGTTCGCATTGACGGCACTTTGAACAGCGGATGTTACATTTCAGATGTGTTACGACCCGTGGCTCTACCCTTCATTCGATCCGTGCGAAACCCTACATTTCACCAGGATAATGCACGACCGCATGTTGCAGGTTCTGTACGGGCTTTTCTGGATACAGAAAATGTTCGACTGCTGCCCTGGCCAGCACATTCTCCAGATCTCTCACCAATTGAAAACGTCTGGTCAATGGTGGTGAAGCAACTGGCTCGTCACAATACGCCAGTCACTACTCTTGAAGAACTGTGGTATCTTGTTGAAGCTGCATGGGCAGCTGTACCTGTGCACGCCATCGAAGCTCTGTTTGACTCAATGCCCAGGCATATCAAGGCCGTTATTACGGCGAGAGGTGGTTCTTCTGGTTACTGATTTCTCAGGATCTATGCACCCAAATTGCGTGAAAATGTAATCACATGTCAGTTCTAGTGTAATATATTTGTCCAGTGAATACCCGTTTATCATCTGCATTTCTTCATGGTGTAGCGATTTTAATGGCCAGTTGTGTATATCACATGTAGTCGAATTAGCACTATAGAGACACTCCTCCCCGCGGTGTTATCAGTAGGAGGTGGGTGTCCTGACAGCTGAGGGCGGTGACAGAGAGCGCCGGCGCAGCAGCGCGTCGGTGTAAAACACGGCACGCGGCCGCGTTTCGTCCGGCCCGGCCTGGCGGGGCCGGCGGCAATTGATTATAACGGCGCGCCCTGAGCCCGCGGCTTTGGGGAGGCGCCGCCTATTTGGAAGCGTGGCTGGCGCCGGCGCCGGGCCGGCGCAATTAGCGGCGCGCTAAGCCCGCCATCGCTCCGCACCCGGCCCACCGCACTTTTTCACGCTATCCCCCCTCTTCGTCAGTGCCTCCCAGGTCTGTGCCCGCTCACGTTACCCGGGGGTTCACCGGGGAACTCGGCCTTTCGTGTTTCTGTGATTCTGTTGTTGGCACAACGAGAGCGAATCGCTGTCTAGCAACACAATTGGGGCCAGTTGTCAAATAAGGTCTAACACCACCAAAAACACAAAATGGTTCAAATGTCTGAGCGCTATGGGACTTAACATCTGTGGTTATCAGTCGCCTAAAACTTAGAACTACTTAAACCTAACCAACGTAAGGACATCACACACATCCTTGCCCGAGGCAGAATTCGAACCTGCAACTGTAGCGGTCACGCGGTTCCAGATTGAAGCGCCTAGAACCGCACGGCCACACCGGCCGGCCCAAAAACACAGGCATAAACTCGCGAGGATCCATGGTTATAATCTTGTCAGAGAAGATGACTTGTTTCTTGTCTCCGCAACTCCCCAAACAATTGCACAGACGGAAAAAAATCACAACACCAAGAAGGAGTTGTGCGACACAAACGAAAGTTGGTAGGCGTCTTTGTACTATACAGGGTGGTCCATTGATAGTGACCGGGCCAAATATCTCACTAAATAAGCATGAAACGAAAAAACTACAAAGAACTAAACTCGTCTAGCTTGATGGGGGAAACCAGATGTCGCGATGGTTGGCCCGCTAGATGGCGCTGCCATACGTCAAACCGATATCAACTGCGTTTTTCAGATAGGAACCCCCATTTTTTTAATTATATATTCGTGTAGTACGTGAGGAAATATAAATGTTTTAGTTGGACCACTTTTTTCTCTTTGTGATAGACGGCGCTATAATAGTCACAAACGTATAACTACGTGGTATCGCCGGCCAGAGTGGCCGTGCGGTTCTAGGCCCTACAGTTTGGAACCAAGCGACCGCTACGGTCGCAGGTTCGAATCCTGCCTCGGGCAGGATGTCCTTAGGTTAGTTATGTTTAATTAGTTCCAAGTTCTAGGCGACTGATGACCTCAGACGTTAAGTCACATAGTGCGCAGAGCCATTTCTTTACGTGGTATCACGTAACATTCCGCCAGTGCGGACGGTATTTGCTTCGTGATACATTACCCGTAATAAAATGGACCGTTTACCAATTGCGGAAAAGGTCGGCATCGTGTTGATGTACGGCTGCTGTAATCAAAATGCCCAACGGGCGTGTGCTATGTATGCTGCTCGGTATCCTGGACGACATCATCCAAGTGTCCGGACCGTTCGCCGGATCATTACGTTATTTAAGGAAACAGGAAGAGTTCAGCCACATGTGAAACGTCAACCACGACCTGCAACAAATGATGATGCCCAAGTAGGTGTTTTAGCTGCTGTCGCGGCTAATCCGCACGTCAGTACCAGACAAATTTCGCGACAATCGGGAATCTCAAAACGTCGGTGTTGAGAATGCTACACTAACATCGATTGCACCCGTACCATATTTCTGTGCACCAGGAATTACATGGCGACGACTATGAACGTTGTGTACAGTTCTGCCACTGGGCACAAGAGAAATTACGGGACGATGACAAATATTTTGCACACGTTCTATTTAGTGACGAAGCCTCATTTACCAACAGTGGTAACGTAAACCGGCATAATATGCACTATTGGGCAACGGAAAATCCACGATGGCTGCGACAAGTGGAACATCAGCGAGTATGGCGGGTTAATTTATGTTGCGGCATTATGGAAGGAAGGGTAATTGGCCCCCATTTCATCGATGACAATCCAAATGGTGCAATGTATGCTGAATTCCTACGTAATGTTCTACCAATGTTACTACAAGATTGAAGCGGTATTGAATAGCATATTTCATGACAGATGGATTGGTCGTCGAAGCACCATACCATGGTCCGCACGTTCCCCTGATTTCTTTCTGTGAGGAAAGTTGAAGGATATTTGCTATCGTGATCCACCGACAACGCCTGACAACATGCGTCAGTGCATTGTCAATGCATGTCCGAACATTACGGAAAGCGAACTACTCGCTGTTGAGGGGAATGTCGTTACACGTATTGCCAAATGCATTGAGGTTGACGGACATCATTTTGAGCATTTATTGCATTGATGTGGTATTTACAGGTAATCACAATGTAACAGCATGCGTTCTCAGAAATGATAAGTTCACAAAGGTACATGTATCACATTGGAACAACCGAAATAAAATGTTCAAACGTACCTACGTTCTGTATTTTAATTTTAAGAAACCTACCTGTTACCAACTGTTCGTCTAAAATTGTGCGCCATATGTTTGTGACTTTTACAGCGCCATCTATCACAAAGCGAAAAAAGTGGTCCAACTAAAACATTCATATTTCCTTACGTACTACACGAATATGTAATAAAAATGGGGATTGCTATTTTAAAAAAAACGCAGTTAATATTCGTTTGACCTATGGCAGCGCCATCTGGTTTCCCCCTTCAAGCAAGGCAAGTTTCGTTCTTCGTAGTTTTTTCGTTTGACGATTATTTCGTGAGATATTTGGCCCGGTCACGATCAATGGACCACGCTGTATATTTCAAAGACAGTCTAAACAAATTTCGCGCCACTCACATAACAGTGGCGCCAGTAGTACCATGATAAGAAATCACATTTGCTTTAATACACGCTTTAGCGGTCGTGAGCGTTAGTGACCTTTGAGATTGGACGTGGTGATTTGATGTTAGTCAAGAATACCTTTAAGGTGACAAAGACGTCACTATCAAGACTACGATAAGATGGATGTTGCTTCTGTGATACTGGAGAAGGACTTAGTTGGAATGTAGTCGCTGCACATAACTGCTGGCAATAGTGGTTACGAGAATGCGCAGTCGCAAACACACCACGCTCCGAACGGCCACGTGGCACTACCGACAGAGAACGCCATTACATTCGTTGTGTTTGAGCAGTGACACAACGAATTGTTACAAATCGGTTACTTCCAGAATAGCTCCGAGCCAAATACCCTGCAGCGTACATTCCACTGATATCAAACCATCGCAATTGTGCGAATTCAGGGCTGGTGGAGGTTTGTTGTGTTTTCTGATGAAAGCTGGTTCTGCAAGTGAGGGCCACGTGTCTATTAGGAGGAGGTAAGAGGACGGCCTGCAACCAGCCAGTTTGCGAGCTAAACACACTGGACCTACACCTGGAGTTATCACCTGGGGCGCGAGTTCGTATGACAGCAGGAGCACTCTCTTGGATATCTCGCGCACCCGGGCCGCAAAACTGTAGGTCATTTTGGTGCTTCGACCTGTTGTGCTGCCACTCATGAACAGCATTCCAGAGGATGTTTTCCTACAGGATAACGCTCGCCCACGTACCATTGATGTAACCCAACGTACTCCACAGAGTGTCGACACGTTGCCTTGGCCTACTCGCTCCAGTCCGGAACTGCGCGACTGCTACGGTCGCAGGTTCGAATCCTGCCTCGGGCATGGATGTGTGTGATGTCTTTAGGTTAGTTAGGTTGAAGTAGTTCTAAGTTCTAGGGGACTGTGCTCAGAGCCATTTGAACCATTTGAACCTTGGCCTACTCGATCTCCAGACTTGCCTCCCATCGAACACATATGGGACAACATCAGACGACAACTCCAGCGTCATCGACAAACAACATTAACCGTCCCTATATTGACCAACTGATGGCAACAGGCATGGAACTTCAGTCCACAAACTATCCGGTACCTGTTCAAATGGCTCTAAGCACTATGCGACTTAACATCTGAGGTCATCAGTCCCCTATATTTAGAACTACTTAAACCTAACTAACCTAAGGACATCACACGCATCCATGCCCGAGGTAGAATTCGAACCTGCGACCGCAGCAGCAGCGCAGTTCCGCACTGAGGCGCCTAGAACCGCTCGCCCACAGCGGCCGGCTCCGGTACCTGTACGACAAAATTCATGCACGTTAGCATAGTTGCATTCACCATCCTGGAAGTTACACCGATTATTAACGTACCAGAATTTCACATTTGCAATGGCTTATCTCTCCCTTAAATTAGCTGGTGACTTTGAAATGTTAATCATTTAAATATGTTACCCAGATAGGTGTATTCCCAAAATTTCATTACTCTACATTAGTTGCTTTTTGGTGTTGCGGTTTTTTCCCGTCAGTGTATAAATTTCCAAAATGCTCTCTTCTACTGTACGATAGCTGCCTACAGTTACAATTATTGTAATATACAGGATGATTATAATTAAAATTAAACTTTCAAACAGCTGTAGAAATAACACCACTGGTCAGAATGACGTCAGATTGCAACGGAATATTATCGGAGAAGGGGGAAGACACATGGACAAAAAAAAAAAAATTACAAACTGTCGCAATAGACGGCGCTGTAAGCATCATAATTTAATAGTGGTCGACTACAAATGACAAATGAATCATACAACAATGTCCAAGGTGTACGGTTGATGTTAAACTGTACTACTCAGTGTGCATCGGTGTATAGGTGTGATACTGTTAATTACGTAAGCTTATCCACCATGGCAAGATCATATCGCATCGGATGGGAAAAATCGGTTTGTAATTGTCCTAAGGCCAAAAACTGCATAAGAAGTATCACTCACATAGTTTTTTTAATTGTCCTGAGGCTAAAATCCGCATAAAAAGCATCAATTACATCGGGTTTTAACTGTCCTCATTATGGAGGGATGCTGACTCAGTTTTTCAGGATAGGAAATGGGAAGTTGCGGTACAGAAAATGGCCCGGGGATTGCCAGTGTGTGTGTGTGTGTGTGTGTGTGTGTGTGTGTGTGTGTGTGTGTGTAGCGAGTGAAGTGTTATGAAACAATGCGTGAATCGTGTGTGCAATGACTGATAGTGAGAGCCGGCCGAAGTGGCCGTGCGGTTAAAGGCGCTGCAGTCTGGAACCGCAAGAGCGCTACGGTCGCAGGTTCGAATCCTGCCTCGGGCATGGATGTTTGTGATGTCCTTAGGTTAGTTAGGTTTAATTAGTTCTAAGTTCTAGGGGACTAATGACCTCAGCAGTTGAGTCCCATAGTGCTCAGAGCCATTTGAACCATTTTTTGAACTGATAGTGAGTATGAGTGAACCGTGTGGCATTACATTATTTAATAAGTTATTCGTAAAAAAAGTATTGTATACCAGGAGTAAATGAGATGATTGTCTCTAACTAGAAGTCTGTGTATACAAATTAGCTTCTTTTAAATTGATGTAAACATGTAAATACTTTGAAATGTCCTATATCCTTGTAAAAAGAGATCTACGGATGAATAAATCTACTACTACTACTACTACTACTACTACTTACTACATAGTTCGAAAGACTTGCTACATGACTTAGCAACATTCTCTTTGTCATACGTTTTTTTTACAAATGTTAAATACTGCAAACATACACATTACATATGACTGAATAGTAGCATACGAGTTCATTTCATTGCAGACAAATATTTCCATATAATCAACATTAAATTAAATTTTGTACGTGTCATAACCGGGACAGCAATCAGTAGCCCAATATGTATCTTATTGCATCCTGCCGAGTTTGCACTACGTTGTTCAAGTAACATCCCTACAATGTTAATTCGCAAATTTCTTATTGAATAAATTTAAACAAGTATTTCTTTGCTCGATTCAGTTCGGTAAAATTCAAGCAGAGTGTCAGTTTCGGAAACAGTTGGGTGCAATGTGATCTTTCCTTTATAGTACTGCATTTTATCTGGATCGACACTTTCCCATTTATCTCGGAACTTTTTGAAGTGTAGAATATCAGGATTTGTTTCACTCGACTAAGTTTTACTTCGAAAATGCTATTTAACACTGATGTTATGGCAACATGTAAAAATAAGCATATTTCTGTTAAGCTATTGTTCGAGAAGCACACAGGCACCATTGACTGACCTGTATTTCAAGCCGTAGTATCAGACAAAGAAGCTGCACTTTATCTTTGAGGTTCCAGTCTATGATCGCATTGCAAACGACACTTGTTCGTATCCTAAAGAACTTCCCAACCTTGGCACACCAATAAGTGGTTCGTTTTTATCATGTGGAATAACTGACGGAAGAAGTTCTTTTGATTTCCTATCAGTAAAAAGGGCAACAGTTTGCCATTCCATTGAACAGTCACAACATCTGATATCTCTTTATCTCGTTTTGAAAATTAACTTTTCTTGTTCCGCAAGTTCTTTCCGTTTTTCCGAATCGAAGACTTACTTAAAAGGAAATTCATCAGAATTATATCCAAGCGCCTCAATGGTAATTTCAAGACGAAACACTGAATCCCTTACATTGAGCTGACATCCACCTAGCGTTACTATTAATTTCTGAGTAATGAAATTTTTCCGCACAACTGTTTTGCTGTTTCCAGGTTACATATTCTCGATCACAGCTGGGAAAGCGTTTTGTAAATGCATATCAGTTTCATTAGAATTGGAAAATGAGTTGTAACGGTTTATAAGATTATGTTGAAGGAGTTGGCACGGAAAAATATGCCTTAATAGTTCTGAGTGGCAACCTTTACTCTTTATCAGACAGTTTTTTATCCTCTCTAGCTAAATGACCATCCGACCTGGCTCTCTGTGGCGCTGTAAGAAGATTTTGTCTTCATTTGTTTTCATTGACTGAAGTGCATCGGAGAGTGCAATATTAAACAAATCATCTAACATTTTGACAAACTGCGCTGCTCATATAAGTTTTGGATGCCTTTTTGTAACTTCCTCAAACTTTGATATAGGTTCACTAGTTTCTTTACACAACTGGGCAAAGATTTGGTAGGTTCCCAAAAGTTAATACATTAGTGAATAATGAGATTTGCACTTTCACTGTTAGTTAAATTCACTTCATGGATATTATAAAATGGAACTGCCAGAACTTGTCCATTACAGGGCAGTTTTGAACTTTTTTCTGATGTTTTACGACACATGTAAAAAATATACTCTTTTCAGAAGAATTTGGTACTTCCACTGACGCGTTCACTGTCTGACAACGATACGTTTACTAACGATGTAACAAACGCATTGACTCGGGAGCATGCATTCGCTTTAATTAGCAAGTTCTGCCAACCTGACATGTTTCAATAGAAGTCGGCAGGGGCTGCCGAGGTCCTACGTTTTCTGAAATTTTATTTACATGTTCACAATTGTTTTGACATCGTAGAAATGAATGAGGAGTATATGCGTTCAGGGAAAAAAGGTCAATTTTTTTGGGACACCCTGCGAAACGTCAACAACTTCGTACTACTTGTATAAATTTGGTGCTAATTTTACTGAACTTGTCTCTTTATTTTGGTTTCAGTGTCAATGCTGTCATCAGTTTTTCCTTTAGCTTTTCTTGGAAGTGAGTACATTGTCTTTAGTGAATACACGAGATTTAGTTTCTGACGCAGAATCTAGGCTTGCTCCTTCGCTCCCATAGTCACGCTGCAGCTCAGCTTAACTCCAACCCCCTGCCGCCGCCTACAACTTCCACTCCCCTTACCCCCCCCCCCTCCCCCTCTCCCAACACCACCTATGCGCAGGGAAAGCGAGGCGGCTTCCGCTCACTGGCTCACTAGTTACCTGCCCAACCAAAGAGATAGATAATATGTAGAGAGGCCGTGGTACGTTATTCAGCGCTCCCTGCGGTGCCACGCCGTACTAGTATTGCCATGTTTCGGAAAGTCATGCTGTGGTTGTTTAGAGATTAGATTAGATTATATTAGTTTTTCGTTCCATAGATCCGTGCTGAGGAGATCCTCGTGGATGTGGAACATGCCGATGTTTTTTAAAGCTGAAATAACAATACTAACGGTATAAGTATATACATCATCTTTTTAAGCTGAAATAACAATACTAATAGTATGTGTATACACATCATTTGTTTCTATTAAAAAATTCGTCAATGGAGTAGAAGGAGTTGGCCACTAGTAAGTCTTTCAGGCACCTTTTAAACTGATCTTTATTTGTAACAAAATTTTTTATGTTTGCTGGCAATTTATTGAAGATGAGGGTTCCTGAGTAGTGGACCCCTTTTTGAACTAAAGTAAGTCCTTTTAAGTCCTTGTGCAGATCATTTTTGTTCCTGATATTTTATGTATGAACTGAGCTGTTTGTTGGAAAAAGAGATACATTATTTAGGACAAATTTCATTAAGGAGTAAATATACTGAGAGGCAGTAGTTAGTATACCCAGTTCTTTGAAGAGGTTTCTACAGGACGTCCGTGAATTTACTCCACAAATAATACGTATTACACGCTTTTGGACTCTGAAAACTTTTGTTTGACTTGAAGAGTTACCCCAAAATATTATACCATATGACATTATGGAATGAAAGTAGGCAAAGTATGCAAGCTTTTTCATTTTTATGTCGCCTATGTCTGCTAACACTTCAATTGCAAATACATATTTGTTAAGGCGTTTCTGGAGTTTTGTGGTTGAATTCTAGAGAGTCCGTGTATAGTTTTGTAAGCCACGCAGTTGCTGATTTGCTTTTAGAAATAGTGCTTGCCGTGTGCTCAAAGTGTAAATGTACGCACATATCTAGAAAAGAGACTGAAGATTGGTGTAAATGTGTTTACAAATTGTGTTCTGTAACTGTGCTGTGTTTTGTGTGCAGTGCTGTATTTGTGTACCTCTGTAATGAAGCTTGTTTCATCCAAGGTCTTCTAAGCATACGGTATTTGAGAATTTTTTGACGGTGGAGATGCTAACAATGGCCTGCATCATACTCTGTGAAATTTCCGAAACGTTAGGAGCATAAGATCATAAGCTTCTTTTGTGTTGCTGGTTGGAAGGTTTTGTCTATTACGTCTTTACGTATGATTCTGTTTTTGACAGTTGCAATAGCCATTACTCCAATAACTACTTCTTTTTTCTTTTTCTATTTTCCTTTCTTCAAACTAAATGAAGTATGCTTTCACATTAGAAGGTATGGATTACGGGAGGAAAGGTATGTAATTCTCCGTGAACTGGTAGTTATCTGTTTTAAATTATAACTTCAAATTAAAATAGCATCCCTTTATATCCAAACTATAAAGTACAAATTACTCTGTGAATCAATCTCGGTATGATTTTGTGTATATTTTTCCGAAGTTTTGGGCGAGGCTCCAAATGTATTTTAAATCATCACTTCCGATAATCGCGTAGATAAGGTATAATGAGCAAAGTGTAAATTAATCTGTTACTGAGTCTCAGAAATTGAAATGTTGAAGGGTAGACATGGTGCTAAAGTGCAACACCGGACGCTCCCCCTCTCCCACCGCCCCCACATTCCCCCACTCTCCCACCCACCCCGCCTCCTGAAATCTTTATTGTGGTGAGAGTGACCTGTAGCAAAGTCTAATATTTCCGCTCGACCGTAATATAACCACACTTTGCCTTATTTAACAAAGTAAAGCTGCAGGGTGAATTCAGAAAACGTATATTAGATAACGGGCAAGACCACAAGTGCTTTGACTGATGACCATCGATGTTAAGTCCCATATTGCTCAGAGCCAATTTTGAACCACAAGTGCTTTAACGCAATTTTGTACATGTATCATAAACAAATCACGTAACATGGCAAAATTTGGTTCTATATCTGACTATGTGTAAGCAGAGTAATCTCGTTCATGACAAAGACTAGGTAGTATATTGGCCGTTATTTTAATAAAATTAAGCTCAATCAAAAACTTCATTTCATATTCGACTCCCTGCGTGCCTTGGATAGTAATATACCTGCTACGTGGGGTGGTGATTCCCTGTTCAGTGCAACATAGTTTTTGATTTGAATGAGAATGTTCGTCGAAATGACTATTATTCTTTGAAAGTTTTTTGGAACGCTCTGCTAGTGGCCATCGCGATTATAGTATTTAAATGAAAGCTACTGACAGTGCGAAGAGACGGTGTGTATAAAGCGTTTAGTGCGCTATAATCAGAGGTAATATTGTTCATAAACGCTAACCGTTGCAATTACCTAATTTCCCTACTCACTGTCAGGTACCACGCCCCTTTCTTTTTACTTTCGAGAACTGATCAGTTTGCTTCAATCCGGTCACGGTGTTGCCTTTCTATGGTATTTTAACTCTTGTGCCCACCTCCTTATTCTACTCGCTGCAGTCCCTCGGCTCCTTCTTACCTGCGTGGCCGGGCCACTACACCTCAACTTGCCAGCCACTATTGTACAACGAAACCTTCTTTTCTTTGGCCATTGTATGTGTAATTTATGTAACTTCACAATATTATCAGTATTTCACCAAGCACCACGATTTAGATTACAGATCTGACGACAATGGCTGTGCAAGTGGGGAAATAAAGGACTGCTGTTTGTTTTAGAAGTTCCCGCCTACTTTCTGGAGGTTAGTCATTCTTTCTTCTTTCATTTTTTTCTTGCTGAAGGGTCTATCACTTGCTAAGCTTCGCTGGTTCGCCAGTTCTACCTGTGGACACACGAATCGTGTCGGATTCGTTGTTGGCAGACTGTGAATGTGTGCCTCCACCTGCCTGAAACGTTACTTTTCAGGCTGTAATCCCACTCGAACAGCTAAAAAGTATCGTGTGTTAAAAGTAGTTAGTAATTTCTAGAGTTGCTTGCTGGTTAGTTAGTGCATGAGTTTGTGTTGCACGTTGGTATTCCGACTGCTATGCGTTTGTTTATTGATTGTCACTTTTTGATTTTTAGTTCACTGTTGCCATTTGGGTTTACATATTCTCATTTCGTCATTTGGAGATAGTAAGTGGAGATGTGGACGCTAGAAAATGGACTGCCAAGTGGAGAAATCGGAACATTTCCGACATTTTCTTCTGATTTCCGCCGTAGACGGGTAACAGCAGCGGAAGCAGTCAGATACATTTGCGCCGCGTACGGGTTAATGCCATTGGACGGAGCACGGCAACTAAATGTTTATCTTTATGTTAAAAATGAAGAAATTCCTCCAGTTGTATTTAAGGTGTCGATTTTATTTTGGCAACTAGTTTCAACGTTGTAACAACGTCATCTTCAGGCCCATACACTTGTTGACGTCAAATGCGTGCGGCTGATACTAGAAGTCAGTAGTGAGATATGGACGTGCTCCGTGTGGAAGGTGGTACTCGAGAACTGGCAAATGTGATGAACTGTGATCATTGCACCATCGTGCGACATTTGTATGCGATTGGGAAAGTTCAAATATCGGGTGCATGGGTACCGCATGCTCTACGAATTGCTTCCCCAAGATGTAATCGTCACTGCTGACATTTATTTTCAGCAACTGAGACGTCTTGCAGACGCAGTCCAAGAAGAACGGCCAGGGAGACTACTTGAAATGATGCTATTACACGATGACGCACGTCCGTATTCTGCTGCACTGACAAAGGACACTATACAGGTCTTGGGTTGGGAGTTTATTCCGCACCCATCTTACTCACCTGAGCTTGCACCCTCAGATTTTCACCTTTTCTCATCTCTGTCGAACAACAGTCAATGAACTTCCTTTCCTGATGAAAATGCGCTCCGAACATGGTTCGACGAGTTCTTCGCCTCAAAAAATGGTTCAAATGGCTCTGAGCACTATGGGACTTAACTACTGTGGTCATCAGTCCCCTAGAATTTAGAACTACTTAAACCTAACTAACCTAAGGACATCACACACATCCATGCCCGAGGCAGGATTCGAACCTGCGACCGTAGCAGTCGCGCGGTTCCGGACTGCGCGCCTAGAACCGCTAGACCACCGCTTCTTCGCCTCAAAAGCACGTGATTTCTTCAGGCGGAATCGAAAAGTTACCCCAGCATTGGTAGGCTATTGTAAATAGTGAAGGGAAAAATGTTGTTGATGTTAAAATCTTTGTTGTGTATATGTTTATTAAATTGTGTAAAAACTCTACGAACTTATGTACCAACCTAATATTTTTGAGACACTTTTGTTTTAATGCTACTTTATCCTTCAAAAGTTAGCCTCTGCATAAATTCTACTTTATATGACTTTGTAGCGTAATGGTTCATTCAAGAGATGTGTAGTAACAAGGTGCAACCAGATATTCCACACACTTTCCTCACATGTAGAAGAAGAGAATTTGTTATACAACGTGTTAGATTTCATTTTCTGTTACTCTCCGTAGTACTTTAATCTTGGAAAACACGCAAGAGCAGAGCGTATGTGATATGATTCTATTGAACTCGCCGCTCTTTTCTTAAACCCGTGATCGTTTCCGCCCACTTGAACTGATTCAAATCGGTGACTTCATACGAAAACTTCTTTGTTCATCAAAGCCGAAACCGTACGCAATAAAAGTTGGTTCTGCTGTTGCGTGACAGTCACTGAATAAAATCTCTTGAAATTGTTTGTTTATTTTCATATGGATCTTTTCCTTCTTATGATTCAAGTTTTAGTATCTCGTTTATCTTTTAGGATCTATGCCTAGCTTTATTAACATATGCAATCTCTTGTTTGCAGTGGAAGAACGTGCTTTGAGGGAGCCTCCATAAAGTAATACTTCAAAGCCTGATGTGACGCTTATTTAGAAAAGCGTTTTGAAACTGGGTCAGAGTGCCTCGAATCTGATGTCTAATTTTACTCGGAAGACGATGTTTCAGTTAATAGTGTATTAATCATTTAGAACATATATAAAGGTACATCGATAACGTTCCTAATACTTTGCCCAAACAAAATAAAATTTCAATTTCGTCAGTATCTGATCAAAAGGAATCATTTGAAGTACTTCACGATAACATTCAGTACGATTTTGATTTTAACATTCTTGCATGTTTTTAGTCCTTCCACCACATTTAAAACCGGTTCAGTTAATATAGTATACACACGATTTGCATGCAGTCACAACCAGAAACTTAACCGAGCGAGGTGGTGCAGTGGTTAGCACACTGGACTCGCATTCGGGCAGACGATGGTTCAATCCCGCGTCCGGCCACCCTGATTTATGTTTTCCGTGATTTCCCTAAATCGCTTCAGGAAAATGCCAGGATGGTTCCTTTCAAACGGCACGGCCGACTTCCTTCTCTAACCTGATGAGACCGATGACCTTGCAGTTTGGTCTCCTCCCCCAAATCAATCCAAGCCAATCCAGAAACTCCCAGTGTCATCTGAACTAACGGCACATTTTTAAAACCGTTCTGCTTCAAATTTAATTTTTAAAAATACGTCAGTTGGTACTTAACATTCTTTGCTTGCGAACTGAGTGCACTTAATAAGAGTTAGCATTGGCTAACCACTGGTTTCTTGATAAGAGAGTTAACGAAACATTACTGTGAAATGTCTCAAATTTACAAATTTAAAAGACGCGGATTGTTTCAGTTTATGACTTTAAGATTTATGTTACCAATTTTTGCAATAACTGAGCGTAACAATATCAAAAATCTATAATTCAGCGCAATACATAATTAATTTCACTGTCTTCTTACAACAGCACTTGAAAAACACTTCAACAATGTGAAGGTAACCCCTTAACATTTTTGTCATCAAATGCCACGTAAATTCATGTAAACTATGTAAGGGACACAACTTAACATTGTTTACTTCCTTAAATAATTATTCATATTTTGAACTAAAGTTGCGTCCAAGATCTTTGTTTCAATCGTGATTATCCACATCATCCCAGTATTTTCTGACACGAACACGGCAGACATTACTACTACTGTCAGCAAAGTTGAAACGTTCAAATTTGTGTGAAATCTTATGGGACTTAACTGCTAAGGTCATTAGTCAGTGTGTAACACTACTTAACCTAAATTATTCTAAGGACAAACACACCCACCCATGCCCGTGAGAGGACTCGAACCTCCGCCGGGACCAGCCGCAAAGTCCATGACTGCAGCGTCTTAGACCGCTCGACTAATCAAGCGCGGAGTTAGCAAAGTTTTCAGCACTTTATATTGGTGCCATCAGCGAAAATCTGAAATTACAGAGAACTGCCATTTATCGGTTTATCGTGTAAGTGTCAACTGATACGAACAAAGAATATCATGTACTCATTGACTCTCGATTACCAATATTTACATCTGTCCTGGTGGTCTAGCGGTCCAATTGAAAGATCTGCTCTAGACGGCCTGTTAGCTCAGCGTGTTCGGTGAGAGGGATGGCTGGCTGCCCTTCGAAAATAAAAAAAGAAAAAAAAGCGAGTGAAGTATTCAACAATTATCTTGGAGAAGTGTCTTGCGACATCCGCCTGGATCAAATGACTAGAATTCTCAACAATTTCGGGCGGTCGTCAGAAACAACACGTGGTTTGGATTAAAATGTAGGTCCCCTTTCCCCAGCTGGAAAACTGAGGTACGATGAGGACACACAAGTCCACGAAATGGCGTCCAGTTCAAAGATTTGTACCAGTCCAGAAATTCTATATCATCTATATCTACATTTATACTCTCGCAAGCCACCCAACGGTGTGTGGCGGAGGGCACTTTACGTCCACTGTCATTACCTCCAGTTTCTGTTCCAGTCGCGTATGGTTCGCGGGAAGAACGTCTGCCGGAATGCCTCAGTGCGCGCTCGAATCTCTTTAATTTGACATTCGTGAGCTCCTCGGGAGGCATAAGTGGGGGGAAGCAATATATTCGATACCTCATGCAGAAACGCACCCTCTCGAAACCTGGACAGCAAGCTACACGTCGATGCAGAGCGCCTCTCTTGCAAAGTCTGCCACTTGAGTTTGCTAAACATCTCCGTCACGCTATCGCGCATACCAAATAAGTGACGAAACGCGCCGCTCTTCTTTGGATCAACTCTGTGTCCTCTGTCAACCCAACCTGGTACGGATCCCACACTGATGGGCAATACGCAAGCATAGGTCGAACAAGTGTTTTGTAAGCCACCTCCTTTGTTGATGGACTACATTTTCTAAGGACTCACCTAATGAATCTCAACCTGGCACCCGCCTCACCAACAATTAATTTTGTATGATCATTCCACTTCAAAACGTTCTGTACGCATACTCCCAGATATTTTACAGAAGTAGCTGCTACCAGTGTTTCTTCTGCTATCATATAATCATACAATAAAGGATCCTTCTTTCTATGTATTCGCAATACATTACATTTGTCTGTGGTAAGGGTCACTTGCCATTCCCTGCACGAAGTGCCTATCCGCTGCAGATCTTCCTGCATTTCGCTGCAATTTTCTAATGCTGCAACTTCTCTGTGTACTACAGCATCATCCACGAAAATCCGCATGGAACTTCCGACACTATCTACTAGGTCATTTATTATTATCTGTTTTTACAGCCGAGGCCGTCAGTTATCCATGCAATGACCATCATCTGAATGACACCACAGGCCATTTGAATAAAACAGCAGCCTCAGCTGGAGGGGGGGGGGGGGGGGGGGGGCTCTTGAGCGGCAGAAGAAGTTGAGGGGAGCAGCCTTTGCACGCTATGGACTGGTGTTGCGTGAAAGTATCATCATATCACAGGAATCTCTTCCTTCCATCTTACGTTCAGAACACCCTCTTGGCTACATCCGGTTACGTTACAATTCTCATATTCATCGGGCGTGATTTGCGTTGACATTATGCTGACGGTCATAGCTTTTGCTGACCTGCGACCGACTCTGTTCCCAAAATTACACTTAACATCAACTATTTAAGCGATACTTGCTGACAAGGGAACCTCCCCATCGCACCCCCTTCAGATTTAGTTATAAGTTGGCACAGTGGATAGGCCTTGAAAAACTGAACACAGATCAATCGAGAAAACAGGAAGAAGTTGTGTGGAACTACGAAAAAAATATGCAAAATATACAAACTCAGTAGTCCATGCGCAGGATAGGCAACGTCTAAGAGAATACAAGCTTACGAGTGCCGTGGTCCCGTGGTTAGCGTGAGCACCTGCGGAACGAGGTCTAGGGTTCAAGTCTACCTTCGAGTGAGAAGTTTAATTTTTTGTTTTCAGACGATTATCAAAGTTCAGGCACTCACACATGATCAACTTCGCTCTCCAGAATTCCAGGACATGTTCAGATTTGCTTGGACATATGCAGGATTTTACGGTCTACACACGGAAAAATTTGAAAACGTTAAAAACTTACGTTTTGACAGAGCACAGGGAAAACTGTGCGACTGTGAAACTATTGCATTCATTTGTTGCAGTTTATGTGACAAACTCTTATGTTTTCATCACTTTTTTGGGAGTGATTATCTCATCCACAAGGAAACCTAAATCGGGCAAGGTAGAAGAATCTTTTTACCCATTCACCAAGTATACAAGTTAGGTGGGTCGACAGCATATTCCTGTCGTGAGAAGCAAATGCCGTCACCAGTGTCGTATAGAATATATCAGACGTGTTTTCTTGTGGAGGAATCGGTTGACCTATGACCCTGCGACCAAATGTTTTCGGTTACCATTGGAGAGGCACGTCCTTTCGTCTACTAATCGCACGGTTTTGCGGTGTGGTCGCAAAACACAGACACTAAACTTATTACTGTGAACATAGACGTCAATGAATGAACGGACAGATCATAAGTTTGCGAAAACAAAGAAATTAAAATTTTCACTTGAGGGAAGACATGAACCAAGGACCTCTCGTTCCGCAGGCGCTCCTGAGCTAAGATTGTCCTTGATGTTGCTTATCTTGAACATGGACTTCTCAGTTTGTATATTTTGCTTTTTTTTTCATAGTTCCACACAACTTCTTCCTGTTTTCTCGATTGATCTGTGTTCAGTTTTTCAAGGCCTATCGTCTGTGCCAACTTATAACTAAATCTGAGAGGGGTGCGATGGGGACGTTCCCTTGTGAGAACAAGTAGTTGTTTACTAATGTTGTTTATGAATTTGCTTTCTGATGCAGTGGAATATGGAGTTGACAGATGTCCGTCCGATGAATGCATCTAGGGTAATGGAGGCGTTGCTCAACTTTTATGACGGGAGAGACTCCCACGACGAAGCTACCCTGCACGACAGGGATCAAAGAGATTGATCGTTGTCGTAGGGGGCGAGAAACGTTCAAGGCTGCTGCTTGCGACTGCGAGATATCCACAAGGGCGACGACACAGCTGATTGGGAAGTCAGCTGCTCTTGTAGTTGATGACGACCCTAGTGTCAGCCTGATACAAGTAGCCGAAGTAAGTAACGTTGATTCTCTGGCCTGTGCCACACGATATCCTATTCGCAACGGCAGCCTCGGTGGGGAGGAAGATTTGGACACACTGGAGATGCAGGAAATACTCCTTCACAGAGCCAAAGATCTTTACAAGTATGCTGGATAAAATATGAAGCCAATCTCCTCAAGGGTACAGTTCAGAAACGCACCATTGAAAAGACAGGAGCGGAAAACGCCATGTACTGGTGTATATCAGTAATATGGTGGCGTCTTATAGATAAAATCCATCGGCTGTGACAAAACATGCGTGACCGCTGCATAAGTCTTAGACGATCTTCGGGTTTGCCGGTCCAGTGGATAGGCACTGGTACAGGGAAACCGGAATGACTGAAGGTGCCTGAGGCTCAGGTCGATACACGGCGACAACCCTACCTGGCGAGAGACGGGAGTGGTCAGCGAAGACGTTAAAAGTAGAAGGTTGCGTCCCCATGTCTTAAATTTGTAATCAATCATTGTAAACGATCAGTGCAACTGAGTAGCGGGATTTTAGTTGTTTGTGTTTTGTATCAGATGGTATAGTTCAGTTTTTAGTTAGCAAAGTAGAGCGTTGCACACTATTCTTGTAAATGTGTGGTTCGCAGATAGACCACCCACCTCCTCGCTGTAGGGTCGGGTACCCCTCATCTGGCCTGTTTAGCTTTAGTGTGTAAAGCCTCGGAATTTATCTTTAAGAAATGTAACTAGTAACGCTGTTATAAAGTAATACAATAAACCACTAAAAATGTAGATGTAAAAATAGCTACTGTTTAGTCAATCTTTACGGCATCTCCATGTCTTCCAGGTAAGGGGAATATCAATAATGAACAATAAATCAGGTACAAAAATCATGTATCCTTACGGTTAGCAGGAAGTTGCGTGCAATTGCTCACGATTTAGGAGTCGCTTTCATCGGGAACAACTTGTTGCTGTCAGCATGTGAAACTATAATAACGCCTATAATTTTTAGTGGTGCAATATGCTACTCTCTAGATCCGTAGATTTGGTAAACTGCTAAGAGAACATAAGCAAAATTTTGAAGTGGGTGCTTTCGCTGCTGGTTTTAACAGCTGATTGCTCAGTCGACTGTTTCGATTCATTGCGGCCATGTCAGCTATACGAATGTTTTCACGCACTCTCCAGGTTTGAGCTGTTACGCTTACTATGACACAACCGACGACGAAAAGTCTCTGAAAACAGCGACAGTCATTGTTTTCATGTCGTCCCCAGGCTTGATTAAATTCATTTCAATACTTTGTTTTTTCTATTATACATGAACCACGACTAGGGCTGCTAATTTCTTAGAGAAAAGTCTTGTTTCAAGGACAGGCAAATAAAAAGCATATTATTAAAAATTTAGTATTATCAGAATTTACCTAGTTATTTACTGAAATACCAATTTTTCGAACTTCTAGCTATGAATATGGATTTTGGGTTGGTTTTAATAAGTTAATAACTGGTGCTACAATGTAAATTTATTTTTAAGTAAATGAGCAATAATTTTTTATTTAAGTTTACTAAATATTTGTCTCTCTCTTCCCGCTGATTTGAAGCCGCCTCAACGATAATTCTGTTTCGATAAATGTTAAGGTGACGTAAACAGAAAGCATATGGAATACAATGAAACCTTCTCGTCTCCTCTATATCTCTTTTCTTACGCAACCTTCCCTTCTACAATACCCTATGAAACCTTCCCTTAGGATTTCTATCTCTTGCTTAATAATAACAAATGAAATCTTCCCTTTGAAATTAATTCTCTTTCTCAATAATAATAAGTGCAATCTTCGCATACAAACTTAAATGCTGCTTATTAAAAGTGATTTACTGATTATTTCGACGAAACATAGAATGTGTCGTCGTCGTGGCCCTCAGTCGTTACCTGCAATAACCCAAAACTGTTCCTTACCTTTTTTACTGTTACTGGATCGCCATCTGACTGCTACATGGAACTTCGACATGAATATATTACTCTGTTTATAGTAACTCTATTAGCTGCTGGTCGGCTGTCATAATAAGTGGCTGTATTTATTACCAAAGCTGACGTTATTCTTTAATAGCAAAGCTGACGTTATTCTTTAATTAATTTGACTGAAGTTACGTAATTCATAGTTAAACTTTTTCTTGACAACAATAAAATTTTGCAAAGTTGTACGTTGATGGTTTTTGGGATGCAATATTGCTGGCAAAAATTCATTATATTCTGAAAACGATTCTTCAGATATTTACTGTTGGTACTGAAATGATTTTACAAACGTTCAAATGGGACTTACTTTTTACAACAATCTTACAACTAGCATTGCGCAAACATACCTTCAGTAGTCTTGAATTTCTAAAAAAAAAAAAAAATATATATATATCAACAATATCAGTTTCTCTTATGATAATAGTTAGCTGATGTCTTTGTACATCCGTTTATAATCTCTTGTAAATCATAGCTGGTGGCTGGCAGGCACACCGCTCCTCTCAACCTCTCGCTTCAGACCTGCTACCGACTCGCTTCACATCTCGCTTACTACTGACTTCCTACGAACGCTAAAGCGCGATCTCTTCCGCCAAAATTGCTTTCTGGTGCAGACAATCCCTGCTACCATTACAAAATGTATCAATGCTCGGTCTTTCCCGCACTTTTCATAAAACGTATCCATACGCGGTCTCTCCCGCCCTTTTTAAAATTATATCAATGTGCGGTATCTCCCGCTAATAATACTTTGGTGCAGACATTCCCTGCTACCACAATTATTTCCAAAATGACAAATATTAATTATTCCTACTTAATCCTATTAATAAAATACAAACATATTTCATAAATTGTGATTTGAGAATAGACAATAGAAATATACACGTCTTACAACAATGATTTTAATTGTTTGATGACTTACTTACTTGCTTTTGAAACACATGTTGTTACTATATTTGTCATCATTTATTAATTCTCTTTGAAATTATTTAATCAATATTGTTTCATAATGTGGAGCACTTTTGTAGGTACTTATATCACATTAAATTTATCTTTAGGATCACGTTTTATTCAGCCAAACGATTTCTTCCTTCCCACGTCACAGTGGATTTCGGCATTCTGACCTGGACACAAAGTTCGCTGTTAAGAGAACTCCTGTTCACAAGCATGGACGAAAAATTGGACTAAAAGCTATTTACTCGCGCTCAAAAAAAAGAAAACAGACTGCAGATAACAGACTGCAGTGAACAAAAATGATTCAACAGTGACAATACGATAGAAACTTTCCGCTCCTAACTCGAAACGCCGAATACGTAAAACTACAAACGAATGAGTCGACAGTTTTCCAGCAACCTGCTGAAACGATTGTTTTCGTTCGGTCGCTCGAAACCCAGCGTTCGTCGCATATGTGTGGAGGTAGCCCCTCTCCTCCTGGTCGAGCGCATGTCGTGTCCTCATGTAACATCAACAACCGTGTCGCGTCAGCCGCGCTGCACTCCGTCATCGTTGTCATCATCATCATCATCATCATTATGAGCAGCAGCAGGTGTGCCACACCGCCGCGACGACACATCCGTTGGCCGCTAGCCGCCGGACGCCGGCTGCCGTCTCTGGCGCACATAGCTGCGCCGGCCATCGCCGCTGGCCTATTAGCCAGACAATTCTAGAGGCAAGCAGTTAAAAAAAAAATAAAAAAAATAAATAAATAAATAATAAGCAGTGTATCTCCCTGCTGTAATAACTGAGGGAGACAGACAATGCCATGTCGGCCAAGTCGACGTCGTTACCGAGCGAGCTAATGTAATACGTTCATCTGCAATCGAATATGGCTGGGGAATCGCTTGTGGTATTCTACGCTGACATCGCCAACTTCCTTCAAGAAGCGAAGAAGGTTCCTGCTGCCCTAACAAATGATCTAACCCAGAAAGTTTTCAAACGCACCATTTTTCAATCCAATTTTTTTTTCTTTTGTTGAAATCGCTCTGAGCACTATGGGACTTAACTTCTGAGGTCATCAGTCCCCTAGAACATAGAACTACTTAAACATAAGGAACTTAAGGACATCACACACATCCATGCCCGAGACAGGATTCGAACCTGGCGACGTAGAGGTCGCGCAGTTAGAGATTGTACCGACTAGAACCACTCGGCCACCCCGGCTGGCTTTTCAATCCATGTTGCTTGGACCGATAGAGGAACTGCGAGAGGATGAATGATTACTTCAAGGGATCTCTAAAAAAACGCTGGAGTATTAAAAGCCCATGTTGAGCTTCTTGAGCTGCAAAACTCGAAGCTGTTAAAAATGCTACTGCGTCTATTCCCTCATTTGCCGCTGCAGCAGCTTCGCAATATATATATATATATCACAGACCAGTAGCTAAGATGCAGAAATCAACGAACAAGAAAGCCTTCACACTCTTGTTTTAGATCTACCGAGAACAAATATGTCATATGTAAAGAACACACTTACAATGGCAAAAAACTAGAGCGTAGGCGGGATTAGGATCAAATCATTTGGGCAATTAATAGCGTTGTCCAAGTGGAAATGGAGAATGATTATGACCGAAAAAAAAACTTCTAAAGAAAGCTAATCAGATACACAACATTAAATGTGCACCACCGAGGAAGATTGGGTCTTTTATAATTGTTTGCAATGTACTCAAGGAAGTGGAAGACAATCAAGTTCTCGAAGATACGTATGAGCTCAACCTGTCCGAGCGCATGCAAAAAAAGAAATTTCAAGAAGAGATACGACTGACGCATCGATCCGGACTCCAGGACAAAACCTATGTTTGAAAGCTTCTACAGCAAAAAGAAATGGTTTATGTCAGTTTCCGCGCACTAGGAATGAATCCGATCGTTATGAACTACGAATTATGCCACAGAAAGTGTGCTTTCATTTTTCTCCCATGTATATACATCGAAGAGCTACCTACATTCCATGTTGAAACAGGAACCGCAAATGTGCTTCACCTGGGAAAGACTGTGCAACGTATGTAATGCTATTAGGAAGTAGTACAGCTAAAACAACAGACCCATTTAAAATACCTGCAAACGTAGAGTGATCAACACCATATCAGAGCTGTGTAAATCAAGTAATCGAAGACACATTGCACACAAAACAGAGCTTCTCTGCGGGAGCAATCAGGAATAATTGGTGCCGTGCAAGAACCTGGCGTCAGTAGCTTGCACTTTTACCGCAGAGGAGAGGAGTGTCATATTTTGAGCTCATTCCAGCACCAATCAGTACAGAGTTAACTGAGTAGCAACATCTTCACTTTATGAACTCCACAACCGACTGATACTACAGAAGAGATTAGAGGCAGACCCGCGGAAGAACTTAGGAGACAGTCTTTTAAAGGTACACTGCCAGACAAAAGATGTGAAGTACTCATAAGACATGGTCGTACATGCGCACACCATCGGCGTGTATGTAAATGAATAGAGTTGGAATTCTCTGTGACAGGTGGAATGCCCACCAGAGTGCATTAGTGTTGTTCCTGTTTAGCATTGTTGTCAGGACTACTAGGGGATATGACGTGCGTGGACGTCAGATGTTGAGTGATCGTTGTGATGAACCGGAGATGCCATGTACTCGTATGAGATAGCGTTATCAGCAACTGACATAATTTGAAAAAGGCTTCAGTTTGGCTGGCTGGTCGAAACGTCCAATATCTAGATTTATGGGGCTTTTGGATGCGATGATGGCCTGATGTTGGACTGCCTGGTAATAATCGTCCTCAAGTTCCGGTCGATCATGTCTGACCACCACACGAGATAATCGCCACAGTTGCATCTAGAATGTGGTAACCCTTTACATCTGCACCTGGTGTCTGTGAACTAGAAATGTGTTCCCGAACACATTCTGTATCATTCCGCACCGTTTGTAGACTAGCAACAGCTGGACTTTCGAAGTAACGTCTCACGCTCACGGTGCCGTTAACACAGCAACACAAACAGCTACATGTGGAGTTGTGCCGTGACCGGAATGCATCAACTACTGATGAATGTCGTCGCATTATGATCGGCGATGAACCGCGGTTCTGCACTAGCCCAAATCACTATTGTCGGCGGTTACTCCTAGCTTACATGTGTGGGGATCCATGAGGTGTAACTTCAGATAAAGGCTGGTGGTAACTGAGGGAACTCTGGCGGCATAACGGTTCGTCACTGACGTCTTACGTCCTCATGTGCTACCTCTGATGCGATAGAATCATTATGCCATTTATCAACAGAACAGTTCTATCTATAAATAGCACATGTCTCTATGAAGCGTCTACTTGATGTTGAGATACTCCTAAGGGCAGCAAGATCTTCAGACTTTCCCCCAATAGAACATGAGTGGAACCAGCTCGGATGTCAACTTTTTCCCGTACCAATGTTGAGATCCGCTTGAATAAGGAGACGATAGAACTGGTTTATGACACGCTTCCCAACCAAAACAATGCTTTTATCCAGGCCAGAGTTGGTACAAGATCATGCTGTAAGTGGATCCATACTGAAAAGATCTTAATTTGCAATTACTACAAAACCATCACACACCCTCTCAACCTGTGACGTTTAATTTCGTTTCCTACTCCGTTTCTGCCTGGTTTTTCTGTTCTTTTTTTTCTTTTTTTTTCAGAGAGTGTATAATGATGCAGACTAAGATGTGTTGTACGATCAACGAAACTGAGCTATAGCATTTCTGTGCAAATGTAGTTGAACATTCAGGAAGCAGGAACATTGATGGTATCTCTCCTAATGACTTGGCCACAAGACAAGCAGACGCTTTTCATCACGTGAAGAATCGTACGCTAAGAGGTTCTTGAATACCGTTCGAAGAGAGAACCTATGAGGAGCACCTGTGTTCACTTCTCAAGCCGCCAGCGATGCTAACAAAAGAAATGTAGTAATGCGAGGCTTCCCCACATGTTAGCTGTCGAAGCCAGTGCCATTTCTTAAGAGGCTATTGCTAATTATTTAGACTGAAGCGCCAAAGAAACAGGTATAGGCAAGCGTATTCAAATACAGAGATATCTAAACAGGCAGAACACGGCGCTCCGGTCGGCCACGCGTATATAAGACAACAAATGTCTGGCGCAATTGTTAGATCGGTTACTACTGCTACAATGACAGGTAATCAAGATTCAAGTGAGTTTCAAAAATGATTCAAATGGCTCTGAGTAGGACTTAACTTCTGAGCTCATCAGTCCCCTAGAACTTAGAACTACGTAAACCTAACTACCCTAAGCACATCACGCACATCCATTCCCGAGGCAGGATTGGAACCTGCGACCGTAGCGGTCGCGCGGTTCTAGGTTGTAGCGCCTAGAACCGCTCGGCCACTTCGGCCGGCTTAGGTTAGTTTGAACGTGGTGTTATAGTCGACGCACATGCTATGGGACACAGCCTCTCCGACGTAGCGATGAAGTGGGGATTTTTCCGCACGACCATTTCAAGAGTGTACCGTGAATATCAGGGAGCCGGTTAAACATCAAATCTCCGACATCGCTGCGGCCGGAAAAATATCCTGTGAGAACGGGACCAACGACGACTGAAGGAATCAAAAAATGGTTCAAATGGCTCTGAGCACAATGGGACTTAACATCTGAGGTCATCAGTCCCCCAGAACTTAGAACTACGTAAACCTAACTAACCTAAGGACATCACACACATCCATGCCCGAGGCAGGATTCGAACCTGCGACCGTAGCAGTCGCGCGGTTCCTGACTGAAGCGCCTAGAACCGCTTGGCCACACTGGCCAGCATTGAAGGAATCGTTCAACGTGACAACCCTTTCGAAGGTTGTTGCAGATTTCAATGCTGGGCCATCAACAAGAGTCAGCGTGTGAATCGTTCAACGAAACATCATCGATATGGACCTTCGAAGCTGAAGTCCCACTCGTGTAACCTTGATGACTGCACGACACAGAGCTTTACATCACGCCTGGGCCGTCAAAACCGGTATTGGACTATTGATGACTGGAAATGTGTTGCCAGGTCGGACGAGTCTCGTTTCTGAATGTATCGAGCGAATGGACGTGTACGTATATGGAGACAACCTGATGAATCCATCGACCCTGCGTGTCACCAGGGGGCTGTTCAAGCTGGTGGAGGCTCTGTAACGGAGTGGGGCGTGTGCAGTTGGAGTGATATGGGGCCACTGGTACGTCTAGATACGACTCTGACAGGTGACACGCACGTAAGCATCCTACCGATCACTTGTATCCATCCACGTCCAGTGTGCATTCCGACGGACTTGGGCAACTCTAACAGGACAATGCAACACCCCACACGTCCAGAATTGCTACAGAGTGAATCCGGAACACTCTTCTGAGTTCTGCTGGCTACCAGACTCCCCAGACATGAACATTATTGAGCATATCGTGGATGCCTTGCAACGTGTTGTTCAGAAGAGATCTCCACCCCTTTTACTCTTGCGGATTTATGGACAGCTCTGCAGGATTCATGGAGTCGATTATCTCCAGCACTAGTTCAGACATTAGTCGAGTCCATGCCAAGTCGTTTTTGAGCACTTCTGCGGGCTCGCGGGAGTCCTTCACGATATTAGGCTTCTGTACCAGTCTCTTTGGCTCTTCGTTGTACATGTTTATTTTACGTGTCCAGGACATAGAATTATTGTAACACTGGTAGGGCATTAATAACGTACACACAGGATTTAATTTCATACAAAGAATCAGTTACACAAGAGATTTAATAAAATAAGGACAGAAAGTAATAACAGCAAAAATACAAGGGTTAATAGAACAATAAAGAGACTAAGCTGAAAGGACAGCAAGATATTATGCGGAAAGCCCAATATTCGGCTGTTTTGACTGCTGTTTTGACTGCTGTTTTGTTAACTGCAGCGATATAACTGGCAGTACATGTGTCCACCATGTTCCTGTAGACTTGCGGAAGTTGTTGATTCGCCACACTAGAAAGTTTCACCATCACTGCGGAAACCCAATTTCCTGCAGCTGATTTGGCATCATGAAAGCCTAGTTCTCATACTGTTCAGCGAAAATTGCTCTCGGTGAGGTGAAGGGATTTTTGCAGAAGATGGGGATGATAACGTAACTACCGCACCTGCAGTAACAGCAGACGCCGATGCTGCTTCGACGTTATATGCAGTCCCCATTCGCCCCTCACCCCTCCGCCTTCCTCCCACTAATTTCGGGTTAAGTGAAGTGTGGCGACCGTAGTATTACTGGTGAAATAAATATCGCAAAACAGTGACGTGCAGTGGGAATCAGAACTTTTTATTTAGTACGAAAAATATTTATAATATTTCGAAATCTGCTTAGGATGCTGCAAGATGCCCTTCGACACGTGCTAAGAGTTGGGCATCCGAAAGGGGATTCTGTTACGTATCCCACACAAAGGGTATAAGACAGGAGCGACTAATTTACCTACGTGACCTCCTTTGGAAGATGTTCGGGAGAAGAAATGAACCATTCAATACCAGGCTACTGTGCGGAGATTTCGTTAAACCATTTAGTCACGATTACTTCGATCAAACCTCTTCCCTCCGAAGTACTGTGTCACATAGAAGGGTAAACGTACCACAGATTGATGATGCGTGAATCAAATTGGCTATGAATTAAATACAAAAACCAACCTACGAGTTGTGTCTTGATATAGTCTCTTCACAAAAGCCGTCCTGTTGAACAAATAGGCTCCCACATTATCCTGAGATTGTGTTAACAATTACTGGCCTTGATGTGGCAAAGCATGCCATTTGTCATAACAAATTGGAAATTTATCGTGATGACACAGCTATTTGAGAAACATATGATCACAGTAAAAGTGAAGGATGCACAGACAAAATGGATCATAGTAAACATATATGTACATGCAGTATTCACGTCCCATGAAATAAAAAAGTGCTCTATGGTACAGTTGGCAAACTGACGAACGAAGTGAGATACTGTGAGACGCAATACGGATGTCACGCTAGCAAACCGAATAGCAGTAGCTACGGTTTACAGCTGACAAGTCCTTTAGTACCTATAATGCAGTGACTATAAGGCAACTATCATCCAAGGAGAAAATGGCAATAATAGAGGGAGACAATCAGAGGATAACATGATTGACATTGATATAAGGAAAACAGATTGCGAAGCTTAAACTGCCTACTTTACGGCATGTCCAATGGAATCGTTTCTTGTCAACGTAGACTTAGGAGCGCAGCTACTTAGGCTACGGTCTCAAGAAATTACATATTGAGCTGAAGGGAAGCACAAGAGCGAGAGCTTATCAACACGTTTTAAGCCAATAGAGTGAACTAAATGGTTCAAATGGCTCTGAGAACTATGGGACTTAACATCTGAGATCATAAGTCACCTACTTAAACCTGTCTAACCTAAGGACATCACACACATCAATGAACGCAGAATTCGAACCTGCGAACGTAGTGGTCGCGCGGTTCCAGTCTGAAGCGCCTAAACCGCTCGGCCACACCGGCTGGCCAGAGTGAACTGTGTGGCTCCATGCTTACTGGGCAACAAACATGCATTCCGAAGCACTGACTCAGGAAACCAAAAGAATACAGTGGGAGAAGTTTCTTATAAGGCAACTGAAATTTGGCGTATGGGGAAGATCGTATTAGATGTTAACTGAAAGAAAAAATACAGGACGCCAAATCAAACACTTTTCAGGCGTCTAGTTTACACACTTATTTTATTTGGCTACCAGTTTCGGCGATTTACTACGCCATCTTCAGGCTAGTAACCGACGTATACGAAGATTCCATCTCGGTTCTGGTCGAAACAGGGGCCAGCGAAAAAAATAGGTACCACTGTTACGTCCACAATTCGTAGACAGTATGGTTCAATGACGGTTGGATGGATGGAGTCAGCTGAGTATTTTCTGAGTACTACCTGATGGTAACGGGATACTGAAATAGATGGAAAGTTTAGAAGAGAGCTAGATCATGAATGTGACAATGAGATGCTAGTGCTATCATTTGCTCAGAAAGACGTTATAATCACAATTTCCAAGCTCAAAACTGCAAGGTACCAGGTTCGTGTTGCGTCTACTCTGAGGTCGTGCGGATCGTAGGTCTACTGATAAAGCCTCACCAGGCACAATTAACAAACGAGACTTTGCGAGGAGATAAGATCCCGGCGATATGGAAAGCGGCTCACACAGTAGGAGAAAGTAGGGAAAAACTTCTTAAATACACTACTGGCCGTTAAAATTGCTACACCAAGAAGAAATGCAGATGATAAACGGGTATTCATTGGACAGATATACTAGAATTGACATGTGATTACATTTTTACGCAGTTTGGGTGCACAGATCGTGAGAAATCAGTACCCAGAACATCCACCTCTGTCCGTAATAACGGCCTTGATACGCCTGGGCATTGAGTCAGAGCTTGGATGGCGTGTACAGGTACAGCTGCCCAAGCAGCTTCAACACGATACCACAGTTCATCAAGAGCAGTGACTGGCGTATTGTGATGACCAGACATTTTCAATTGGTGAGAGATCTGGAGAATGTGCTAGCCAGGGCAGCAGTCGAACGTTTTATGTATCCAGAAAGGACCGTACAGGACCTGCAACATGCGGTCGTGCATTATCCTGCTGAAATATAGGGTTTCGCAGGGATCGAATGAGGGTAGATCCACGGGTCGTAACACATTTGAAATGTAACGTCCACTCTTCAAAGTGATTTCAGTCCGAACAGAGGTGACCGAGACGTGTAACCAATGGCACCCCATAACATCACGGCGGATGATACACCAGTATGGCGATGACGAATACACGCTTCCAATGTGCGTTCGACGAGATGTCACCCAACACGGATGCTACCATCATGATGCCGTAAACAGAACCTGGATTCATCCGAAAAAATTACGTTTTGCCATTCATGCACCCAGGTTCGTCGTTGAGTACACCATCGCAGGCGCTCCTGTTTGTGATGGTGTCAAGGCCGAGCTGATAGTCCATGCTGCTGCAAACGTCGTCCAACTGTTCGTGCAGATGGTTGTTGTCTTGCAAACGTCCCCATCTGTTGACTGAGGGATCGAGACGTGGCTGTACGATCCGTTACAGCCATGCGGATAAGATGCCTGTCATATCGACTGCTAGTGATACGAAGCCGTTGGGATCCAGCACGGCGTTCCGTATTACCCTCCTGAACCCACTGATTCCATATTCTGCTAACAGTCATTGGATCTCGACCAACGCGAGCAGCAATGTCGCGATACGATAAACCGCAATCGCGATAGGCTACAATCCGACCTTTGTCAATGTCGGAAACGTGATGGTACGCATTTCTCCTCCTTACACGAGGCATCACAACAACGTTTCACCATGCAACGCCGGTCAACTGCTGTTTGTGTATGAGAAATCGGTTGGAAACTTTCCTCATGTCAGCACGTTGTAGGTGTCGCCACCGGCGACAATCTTGTGTGAATGCTTGAAAAGCCAATCATTTGCATATCGCAGCATCTTCCTCCTGTCGGGAAGTATGAAGCACATCAAGGCTTACAGTATTCAGCAGGAAAAATTATTGTTATCTGAAGTATTAAACATTAACAGGGTTTTTCAGACAAGGTGTTTTCCCTGTAACTTACAAAAAAATTAGTGAAATGAGTGATTTAGATAAGTAAACTTAAGGAACAATCCTCTCTTCGCGATGCTTTGAAAATAGTTTCTTTAAATACCGCTAGAGGGAATGGTAGGAGTGGGTTGAGCTGTAGGTGGTTCGTGCCCCTTGCTATTTTTCTTTTCCCAAACAAGCTGTCAAAATTTATTTGTTCATATATACAGTACAATTTCAAGCATGTTTTAAGGCAGTTTTATCTTCCGAAAGAATTGTACAACATGAAATAACGAGTCAGATATGTAGCAGGTGAATAGAAAAATATTTACAAAACCAAGATGCTCAAGAAATTGTATAATCCCCTCCTCCTTCCCCCCTGTGCGTCTTCCGCACCCAGTGGCAGTGGCAACTCCACCCCCCACCCCCTCGTCAGTGTGTTCAGTGCGCCGAAGATCATCACCAATGTGCTATAGTGTTCTCTTCGTCAGTGCGTCAGTGTTCTTCTTCAGCGTACTCCGTCGTTCGCGTGTGAAACTGTTTGTCTACATTTGTTCAAAATGGTTCAAATGGCTCTGAGCACTATGGGACTTAACTACTGTGGTCATCAGTCCCCTAGAACTTAGAACTACTTAAACCCAACTAACCTAAGGATATCACACACATCCATGCCCGAGGCAGGATTCGAACCTGCGACCGTAATGGTCACGCGGTTCCAGACTGTAGCGCCTATAACCGCACGGCCACTCCGGCCGGCGTGTCTGCATTTGTGTGCACTGCTGAACTTACTTGTGTAACTAGCGCCTTCCGCGAACACCTTCATGTCATTTCTTATGTATGTCTCCTGTTTTTACCATTCATGTATGTCTATTTTTCTGTTTCCATGTTTACTGTCTGTTTTTCTGTGGCCGAAGAGCAGCGTAAATAGGCCGCTACCGGCCTACCTTTTTTAAGGTTTTAAAATCACAATATAGAAAAAAATCGTATAAAAACCACTTACACTGGAAAATCTTTACATGAAACACCTGTGTTGCTTCGGAATTAAAATCAATTAAAACTAACTGCACTGTTAAGAGTTAAGTCATATAATCCAATACCTAATTATCTTCCTCATGAATTCTCAGTAACTTTTATCAGGCACTAAAATCACTATGCAAAGGGTAAACATTACTTCAAATCTTAAAAGGGAAATGCACGCTAAATAAGGAGCCGGTTGGTTACAGAAACATAAATGGAGCTGAAATGTCGTCAAGCTCAAAGTGGACAACCAAATAGAGGCAGCTGACAACTTTAACAATATACACTGCTCAACGAAAGTTTGGAATACTATCGTAAAATATAGTCTACGATACCAGAGGTCTCACTGACCAGGGCACTTTATGCATTATCGAGTCGGAGCCCATATACTGGACGGAGGTTTACTACTCGCATGCTTTGTGGCCGTTTCCCAGTCATGTAAACACACCGCTGCAGCAACGGCACACCGCGAGCAGTCCAATATCAACAACAGCTTCTTTCAGTTTGTGTTCAGCACTGCAGTAACATGCCGCATAGAGGCATACAACTCTTTGATAGGGTCAGGACAGTGGCTTTACTTTCAGCAGGTCATACACAACAAGATGTAGCCGGTCGGTTGCATGTCACTCAAAGTGTTGCCCAAGGTGTGGAGAAAGTACAGATAACCGGGAAATGTTAGTGACAGACCTCGCAGTGGTCGTCCTCGTATGACAACACCAATGCTGGATCGTTTCTCCAACTATCGGCTCGCAGGCACCCAACATCGACTGCCACAAAAATTTGAAATGGCTTCTCCCAAGGAACAGGAATTCGTGTATCAGACCAAACACTGCGGAGAAGTTTGCATCAGGGGGTCTTCATTGCAGAAACCAATGAGAAGTTTTGCACTGAATGAACGGAACCGATGCAGTCGAAGTACCTGGGGTCTTTCACATCAATATTGGACCATTTCAGAATGGAGTAACGTTATGTTTGCAGACGAGACCAGAACTGGGACGGAAGACCACACTAATTCCTATGTACATCAACCTGACTAGCCTCCGATACCTCCAAAAGCTCTACAGTTGTGAAGTCGGTTACAGCTTCAGCCTAGTCGATGACAAAGCATGACCGCACCGTTCTCTGGCAATGTCTCTGTATCTTCAAAGATGCAACGTCGAGCGAATGTTCAATAAAAATTTTCTGGGTTTGTGACCGCATTGTCAATATGTATAAAACTACCGACGTTTCGGTTCCTGTTTCAAGCGACCTCCTCATAGTGTTTTTTTGTTTACAAAGGGTGTTTTGTTTACGAAAAACACCCTGAGGGAGGTCGCTTGCAACAGGGACCGAAACGTTGGTAGTTTTATACGTATTGACAATGCGGTCACAAACCCAGAAAAATTTTATTGAATGTGACAATGGCCGCGGGAACCTACGTTTGTAATCAAGCGAATGTATTGCCCAGTACAGACCAGAGACATGAATTCAATTGAGTATGCATGGAACCCGTTGAAGGCGGTCGCCGGCCGCTGTGGTCGAGCGGTTCTAGGCGCTTCTGTCCGGTTCAAATGGTTCAAATGGCTCTAAGCACTACGGGACTTAACATCTGTGGTCGTCAGTCCCCTAGACTTAGACCTACTTAAACCTAACCTAAGAACATCACACACATCCATCCCCGAGGCAAGATTCGAACCTGCGACCGTAGCGGTCACGCGGTTCCAGGCTGTAGCGCCTAGAACCGCTCGGCCACCCCGGCCGGCATATATTAAGTCCCATAGTGCTTAGAGCTAATTGAACCATTTGAAGGCGGCCATTGCACAGCGTCCATCCAATAATCTTCAAGATTTCACTGAAGCTATCACTGAGGAGAGGTACCTTACACGTCAAGTTGAACTTGATGGTCTCACCCAGAGCATACCTCGCTGAGTGGAGAAGCTCATCCTTGTGTGGGGAAGACATATTCACCTCATCATCATAGAGACAGAAACTTTCACTGTTGTTTTCAAGGTGAACACTTCGAAGAGAGCCTGCTTTGTTTACAGCTGTTTTGTAACTAACCAAAATCGTTCGTGTATTCAGAAGGAATTATGTTTATTTTGTTAATAAGGTATTGTACAAACGTCAATGAGTGTACTGTAAGAAGTCATTGAAGTGAATTCTGTGATATTCCAAACTTTTGTTGAGGCGCGTATATAAGGAACCCAAGAGACACGGCGAGTACTGGTAATATAGTTAGCGCTGATCAGACTGAATTACACACAGTATATACACCAGCCCACACCATCTTACAACATATGCAGACATACACTCGGCAGACAACAGTCCCATCTTAAAAAACACAGAGGAAAACTCGCAGTCTCTAGGTTCTGCTCCGGAAACGACCAGCCAGATAGCCCCGAATCAAACGGCGCCCAGCCTCGCCGTATCGCTAGTTTGCGGCCAGCGCACTCTTCCCTGTTGCCACTGTCCCACCACAACAGCCACGGCGTGCAGTCAAATACAACGGCCGTTTCCTCTGTTGGTATCTGCGCGCTGCTTGTTGCTCGCTCGCCCTCCATAACAAGACTCCACTTCCGCTTCCTTTTCTCCAGAAAGTCCTCGCGATGAACGTAGCGCAACGCCGCCACTGCGTTACTCGACCATCCAATCTGCACCGGTGGCGCGGATTTTGAACGTAAGTCATTTGAGAGTGAAATGAACCGGAAGTGCAGGAACGCCTAGACAAAATGTCTGCAGGAAAAATGCCAATAAATTGAAAAAAATGGCCATTGGAAGAACTCTTTCAGCATATAGAACAGTCAAAACGACGCGCGGTGAAATTAGAAGCTAAGGCACCAGAATTAAGAATGGAAGAGAAATTCCGCTGTTAAGTGCAGCGAGGGAGGAGATGAGTGGAAAAAGTACATTTAATGCCTCAACGAGAGGAAGGAACTGTTTGATGACATACTAGGAGCGGAAACTGAAGTTGCTATGGAAAACATATGGGATGCAGTGTTAGAGTTTAACAGAGCTCTGGAAAATCTGAGATCAAACGAGGAAGAAGACATAGATAACATTTACTCGGATTTTCTAAAATCACTGAGGGAATGCCTAACCAAAAGACTATTGAAGTTTCTCTGTAGGATTTAGGAATCGGAAAACGTACCATCAACACACTTCCGAAAAATTATCACCCACAGAGTCCAGAAGATAGGGCAGATAAGTGCGAGGACTGACGCATAATCATTTTAACGTCTCATGCTACCAAATGGATGGCAAGAATAATAGAAAGAAGAATGATAAAGAAAGTTGAGGAGCTGTTTGATGGCAATAGTTTGGCCTTAGAAAAGATAAATGCACCGGAGAAGCAGTTCTGTTTTTGCGCTTCCTAATAGAAGCAAAACTAGAGAAAAACCAAGACTCTTTCATTGTATTTGTCGACACAGAAAAGCATTCGACAGTGTATAATGGTACATATTCGAATTTTTCAGAAACGTAGGTATAAGGTATAGGTACATTGTGAGTAACATACAGTCTGTACTATAACTAAGAAAAAGACCAAGAAGTGCTCGTATAAAAACGTGTATAAGACAGCTATGTACTCTTTCGTGACGGAAGTAAAGGAAAGGTTGAGAAGTGGGATTAAAATTTAGGCTGAAAGGATATCAAAGAAAAGATTCATTAATGACATTGCTCTTTTTACTGAAGGTGAGGAAGAAGGATGTTGACTTGAAAATTTGGTAGACCGATAACAAATAAGGAGGTTCCCTTCAGAATCAGCGAGGGAAGGAACATATGGAAAACGCTGACAAGAAAATGGGACAGGTTGATAAGACACATGTTAAGATATCAGGGAATAACTTCCATGGCACCAGAGGGAGCTGTTGAGGATGAAAACTGTAGGGGAAGACAGAGATTGAAATGTATGAAAAAACCGACAGGAATTCAAGGGTAAGTGCAAATCTACGATGAAAAGGTTGCCACGAGAAAGGAACTCATGACGGGCCGCATCAAACCAGCCATAAGGTAGGAAGAAAATGAAAAAGCAAGAGCTCTTACTCCATTAATCCTGTTTAGTCATAAACATGGGAACAGCCTACGTTTCATCTGAGTGGAAGGCTTCTGAGCACTTGTGACTCACATCCGTAACTACGTCCTCTTTATACTTTATTGAAATTAATGACATTTTCAAAGATTTGCGAATGCTAAAGCGCGGGAAGTATATTTTCTGCAGATATTCCTTCTTTTTAAAGTGAATCACTATCTCTTCTTCCACTGATGCAAGTGTGATATAAAATGAAGATTCTACAACTTATGTGTAGGGTGAATCCAAGAATAAAGCAGACACCCAATAATTTATTTTTAATATTACTGCCGATCAATCTAACTTCATTACCAACACGAGGCTCCAAATCAGGTGTCGCACTCCTGCGATGGATAGCTCAAGGCAGTCTCTGATTGAGGAGGAAGTCGGCCATGCTTTTTCCGAAGGAACTATAACAATTTTCGGGAACCCTTTAACCCTGAATGTGAATGAGCGGGTGGGGTCTGAAGCTTGGTCCTGTTGGCTGCGAGTCGCGTGTCTCAGACGCTGCGCTACCTCGCTCGATCAAACAGTGGATACGACAAGCTCATCGACAGGTCTGCTGTAAAGCGCCAGAAGAGAGAATACAACGAATATGGTCACAGGAACATAATGTGCAAATACGTTTCAGATACAGAAGTATATGCACTGGTTTTCAGCAACTAGTTGTGTACTTTTGATATCAAATTCTGCGCTTAGGATCTGAGCAGGAAAGGGGAGGGAGACGGGAAAGAAACTCATATTCGTTTGGCGGTGGGAGGAGCAATAGTTCTGTGATTTCGAGACAAATGGTCGTGGGTGCACTTGCTACTACTCAGTACCCATTAATGTCTTGTTTGAGACTGGTACTGAATTAATCACTCCGTCTGTGTAGGGAAGCAGGATTGGATTCTGTGTGTGATCATTCTTTTTGTAGAGAGAGGTGTGGCAGCTTCCCCGACTATCCCACAGCGGGTTCACGGGTTCACCTATTGCCTCATGGACGAATTTGAGTTCATTCCAGCACATATTGTTTGAAAAAATGAGATATTCTTCGATACTGCTGCTCATTCCATCATTTAATGAAAATTCATTAGTCTTTGTCGTTACTATGTAAGGTGTACTCTGTAAATCTTTATACAGACATTCGACTTTTTATATTAATTTAGAGGTATAAGTACTATGACCCATTATCGACCGTAGATTGTTAACGTTGGAGAATTTCATTTTGTCTGTGTACCCAACACTCGTTTGTAATTAAACTTCCTCCTTTATCCATCATTAGTCGTACAATAAGCATATGACTTATGTTGACATTACTTTTTACTTTACTCTGTTTTTCAACATATTACCAAACAATTTGCGTGTTTAGTGTAGGTATTTTAAACATCTACAATTTCTAATAATTTTTCAATTCTGTCATAATTCATTAATTTTTGCTATTCCGTTATGTTACAATCACTATCATGACGAACATTTAAATGATACTTCATTCACTCCACTTGGTAAGCTTTCGCTTTTTAACTTCTATGCTGTTATATTACGAAATGATTAATCTCACAGGATTTCACTTCCATGTGTTTCGTTTTCCCCACTTCTTCACAATGTCTTATTTCTTCGTATCCAGAGGACGTCGGTTGTTTCATATATTCTCAAAGAACCGAGCATGTGATAACGAAGATAAACTGCTTCCACATTGTGAGGAGAGAAAAGAGCAATCTATTTTTCATTTTTAAAATTTTCTTTTGAGAGTTAGATTTCAATCATCCGCACGCCAGATCTCTGAAGGTCTGAATTACTAATCTCTCATAATTAAGGCTGGAGTTAAAAAGGATTACTGGCTAACTCATTTATTTAGTTGAGCTTTGATTCACAACCAAACTAATTAAAACGGGCAATTAAGTTTGCAATGCACAGGATTTGCTTGTAGCGACATGCGGGTGGGACGATATTATCAGTTCACTTTAGACACAGCAATTTATCTTACAGCGTGCTATTGGTGACAATCATTTATATGACAATGTAGCCTGTTTTCTTGAAATTACCTTTTTGGTGATTTTCCTTTGTTATCAGTGCTCAGTCACTGTAACCATTAAATGCCAATATTGTGAGCATTATAATTTGTAGAGCTATGGTAAACTTCGATAGTGCAAGGCAAAATTTTAGTATCCCTGGCGAACGTATGAGGGACAGAGGAATACTGCACCATTGTAGATGACTGCTGAATTGCATGTACGGCGAACTTACTAAGCCGCATATGGGACTGTCCAGCACGACCCACAGCAACTCTGCACAAGTAGTTGTTCGTGCTCACGGTGCTACTTCTTACAGCTGCCGTGACTGAAACAACTCTAGCTGATGTCGTATTGTACTTGTTTCATTCCTTCAATTAATGAAGTCTTTGACATAGACTACGCAGCGGTATTAAAGGATCAGTTTTTCGAAATCCTGGAATTTGAGCCGTGGTAAAATTTGCAGTTTTGAAGAGCGCGCCGTAGCGCGTAGTGTAAAGCAGTCGCCCTCCGTTTCTGACCGTGGCGCCGCTGTGGCAATCTCAGCTTTGGTGTCTCCCTCTGGTGTGAACGGGGGAAAGGTAGCCTGTTAACGTGCATTTAAGGGGCGCGATGAGCTCGCTAGGGGAATCTGGTCAGTTGGTCAGCCAGGTCAGTGTGGGGCAGTCAGTGTCCGTCTGTCGTCCGGAGTGCTAGTATGTGTTAGGCCCCCAGTCTGCTCGAGTTTGTTCAGGCAATGGTCATTGGCGGTTAGATCGATCGGTTGGTCGGTCGCGCACTGAGACACAAGATGACTTGTCCATCTTGAGCGTCGGCGCATGTGAGGTCGCCACGTCAGTTCAATGGGCCTCGCCGTATACCGAGGGGTAGTGGCTTCGTGGCCGACACGAGAGCAACAGGAGCCAACCCACGACATCGGTCTGGCCGGTGCGAGCTGCGACGCCGGGAGACAGGGAGATCGGCGCGCCTTCATGCGTCCGTTGAAGCGGCTGGCAGCGGACGGTTCGGGAGAGCGTTTTGGGGGTGCTGCGCCAGGTCTTCTCGAGAAATCGGTTTATTAGAAGTTAAGTGATTGGTGATATGTTGTAAGATTTACTCTTGTTAAATTCTACATGTTTTCTTGGTCAGTCTCTCGTCCCCAGCTTGCTCGTCTGTCTCTCGTCCGCATTTGTTAGGCAGTTAGTGCCTGTCTGTCTGCCTGTCGGTTTGCCGTACGGGAAATACGGAAGCGTCCGATCCCGCCCGTCTGCTTTGACCCATGACGTCACAAATATGGCGGAAACAAAAACAAACACACATACTTTCCACAAGAAGCCTAGTGACACTAACGGGACAAGCGCGGGAAATGGGGTGTTTTGGGTGGGGGACAAACTAAATATAAACAAATTTAGACGCCTTGCGTAGCTACAACGTGTAAGTGAAGACAGCCATGCATGAATACCCACCCACCTCCCCAGGGGTCGTAACCACTGCAACCCATAAAAGATAAAGATGCTTCAGTAGCTGATTAATGTTTTTTGTCTTTTTTAAAAAAAATCTCACGGGGTAGAACGAACAGATCAGAAAGATAAATATAATAAACTAAAACAGAAGTTGGAGGAAACAGATAATTAAAATAAGTAATAAGTGTTTTTAAATTTAAAAAAAATCTCACGAGATAGAACGAACAGATCAGAAAAGTAAATAAAATAAGATAAAACAGAACTGGAGACAGCCACACTCAAACCAAACTCCGAGCCGTCATGACGTCACACACGACAACACCCTTACGTCACGGGTCAAAGCCGATGCGTGGGATCGGACGCTTCTGTCGACCCGCCGTACGTTAATAGCTGCATCTGTTATGTTTGTCGGATTCGGTGTTAACGAATTTATTGCTTGAAGTGTAACGGCCGAATTCCTGAAATGTGTTTTTATCTTGCCTATCATCTTGAGAGGCGGTATATGTGTAATGTAGAGCATGTGCCCAACCTTGTATATTTTATGTAAGACTGCATATCATGAGTTTTTATTTAAATGGTCATTTTAGTATATAAAGTTTCCACTCTTCCACCGTAAGAGATTTTTTTATCAAGTTGCACCTTCGGTGGCAAGTTAATTTTTTTAAATGTTAGTGTTTTGTACCATTTCCATCCCTGCTACAGGGTGCATAGTTTATGTGCTTATGTGAGTTTAGTTTAAAGTAATCTGGTGTGTTGCAGATTTGCACCAGTGTAGTCTTTCAGTCTTGTGAGCGGTTGTGACTACGGCTGTATCAGAAGGGAGCGGCAAGGTTCTCAGGCCGAAAGCTCATACTCTCAAAATTTGTCCTTTCTGCCCCTGAATAAATTGTACCTTGATATTTAGAGGGTGCTTTCTGATTATAATTTTTAAATCTGTTTCAAGAAAAAAGGGGTTTTTAGGAATAAAATTTCCATTTGTTGAAAGAAATTTAATTTGTTTTCATCAATTACACACTGGCAACTACTTCCACGCTCACATAGCGTGATTAAATGTGTTAATGTTCTTGATGAATTGGTAGTAAATAAAGTAAATTCTTAAGAGAAAGTTTTGAAAGTAAATTCGCGGTTCAGAATTCCTACAACTGTCACGCTTAAGTTTTAAATTAGGCTGAAACACGCCTAAAATCGTACTCTGTAGTGGTGCAAATGCATGGCGCCCTGCGACGTCAGTCTCGGGCTCGACAACGCTTCAAACATCAAAGTGTTGACACATGCGAAAAAAGACCACAGCTCATAAGTTCATCTGAGTTGTAAGGTGAGTTAATGACGTCACACTGGTATCAGATTTCACCACAGATCTTTCCAATGCCATAGTGGACGCGTTACACATTAGGAAGGTCGTCACAGCCTCTCTCACGCATGTTTCACCCTTTCCTTTGACGTCTGTGCGGTGGAGGTCAGAAACGCGACGCCCAGCGTGGCACTAACGTGATATTCTTGTGAGTGGCCACGGATTACGCTCCACACACGTCACCACTCAGAATTGCCACGAAAAAGACGACAGGGTTCCCCATAAAGGGCTTAAATGAGACCATCCCTTTCCATGGTGCATCGATTCCCTCACACTTTGTGGTCGGAAACGACCGTTCGCAGTGCTCTTGTAATCTTATTCGTCCGTCGCTGACATGGAAGACCGCAAACCTTCTTTTCTTCCTGTCTGGGCAAGCTGTGCAGTGACAAGAGTACATGTAAAGCTTACTGGGACAGGGTAAATGCTACAAAGAATGAATTATTCGACTGTAATACTGGCATTTTAATTTGATATTCCCCACAACTGACAAAATTTACAAAAAAATTTGAATTTCTTTGTCCACCCACACACTCCTGAGAATGGCACATTAACAATTTGCAATTACGCGCCCCTATTACCGGCAGCTACGTTGATAAATACTCGGCACCCCGCAAGGATAACTACCAGATCAAGAATATTAGGTAAACGTTGGTGAAAATCTCGCTTCTGAGCGCACAAAGAGCTCTGACAGCAAAACTCTGCACGGAACACGCGTTGGTGCAGTGCTGCGATACAGACCGTATATCTCCCTTCGAAGACGATGGCCAAAACGCTGTCTCCAAGTCCGTACCGCTCGATGGCTGAAGGCGAAGTCCACTCTCTCAGCAATTCTCCCGTCTTCATCGCGTACGAAAACACGGCGGAAAAATACTCAGTTTCGGCCAATGTCGAACGCTCTATCATCACCGAAATCCCTCCAACGGCTTTTCTGAGATCTATCCAATGATCGAGTAGGTCATAACGCCCCTAAGCAAACGAAATTCCCGTCTTCGCCACTTGTTGCCCAGCACAGGTGGCTCCGGATGCCGGGCTATCCCCAAAAGCGCCGTATTGTCCCGCATTTTCGGTGACCGCTACCTGCCGCCCACGGCGGCCCGGCGAGCTACGTCCAGCTGCAGACTTTATATTCCACAATTCTCAACTTCCGACACTTTTCACCAACGCTTTAAGTTAGTGACTTAATCATGCAGACATGCAGGGAATACTGCTCGAGAGGGCCTCATATTTATCGTAAATCAATAGAGTCATGATCTGATGCCCTTGCCAGTCCCTTTATTATTAATACTAATGTTGGTAAGCTAACGTGTAAGTGCCCATGTCTTGGCACCTTACACTGTGAGCAACAGGAAGAGGTTCTTCAAAACTTCTGACAGCCTCGGGTCTTTCAACCCGCCTGTAAGAACATTGTGGAGCTGCATCCCAATCGAATGTGATCGCAGTCGTTTGGAGCACAGCAAGACCGCTCTTTATTCTCATGCGGACAGGTTGGAACGCTTAGGGACCATTCAAAACCATTCGACAATATTTGAACATGGTCCGAAGTAGCTAAAGGTGCTTCTGCTCTTTCAGCACTCTTATTTTGTATCGTCCTCTGGCTTGATCATGGGGGATGCAACATTGGCACATACATGAAGAAAACGGCAAAGGGTCCCTTTAAGACCCCAGTTCGGCAAAACCCTCGGTCGCATCCGCCCACATTTTTTAGACTTTTAAAATGTGCATGTACAGATATAACCTGTGACTAGGTCCTATGGGCTTGGAAACCGGTAATCCCTTAGACACACTCTGGATGCCTTACTATCAGCCGCAAGATCAGCAGTGTGTCGACGAACGAGCAAAATGGTTCAAATGGCTCTGAGCACTATGCGACTTCTGAGGTCATCAGTCGCCTAGAACTTAGAACTAATTAAACCTAACTAACCTAAGGACATCACACACATCCGACGAACGAGCAAAAGAGTAGCTTGCCTGTAGGCGTCTGATGCTCTTGTCACGGGTTCTGTCTCCACAGGTATACTTTCATGGTGTTCGAGAAAGGTTGGTGGGTAGCACGGAGGGTTTTGCCGAACTGTGGAGTCTTAGAAGGACTCTTTACCGTTTTATTCACTCCCCCTTCCCGTCCCCTCCCCTGCCGACTCATGATCACGACCCACGACGACGACACGAAATAGAAGAGGTGAAAAATCATAAGAATCCATTACTGATTTGGATCATGTTCAGATTTCTTCAAATGGTGTTGAACATTCCCTTTGGTTACTGCCTGTATACAAGGATAAAAATTGCGGTCGTCCTGCGATCGGTATGGATTACGTCACATTTAAAGGGAATGCAGACTAGTAATGTCTTTAGAAAACAGTTGAAACGTCCGAGGGCGTCAGCAGTGGTGAAAGTTATCAAGAACGTCTTTCTGTTGCTCATCGCACTGCGATCTGTCGTTTTCGTCAACAACAGCGAAAGCGGTGGTTTCATTAAGGTCCTTTATGCCATGCCATAAGGCCTTTTTGGACCGATTCTAAGCCACTGTGTGCATGGAATGTTTCCTTCAGTCACTCATAAGAAAACTGCTTGATCGCAACGCATCACAGACACGTCAAAAGCACGGATTGAATTTGGGTAAGAGGGGCTGTGGTAACCTCCCCCTCCCATCGTGTGACACCCTCTTCGTGGCGTTGGGCAGAATTTTGGTGCCAATGTGACATTATTAACTCACCTTACAAGTTGAACTAACTTCTGACCTCTGGCCTTTATTCGCATGTGTTGACACCTTGCTGCTTGAAGCGTCGTCGATTCCGCGGGTGACATCACAGGTCGCCACGCTTTCGGACCATTACAGACGAAGGTCGTAGCCTTTGAGGCAAATTTCAAACTTTGGCGACGCAATGGTTGGGAGTTACGGAGTGTCGAAAAAGTGATCCATTAATTCTGCTGCACAGTGAAATTGTATGTAGCAACAGATCAGCGCACCAAAAGTCATTTTTTTGGTATTTGTACAAATCGAGGATGACAACTAATTTCTCCAATTGTCTTGCTGAAAACAGTAGGGTGTTAACTTAAGTCGTTTTGGAAGTCACTGGTATACATAAGATTAATTGTTGATCTGCACAAAGTAAATAAGAGTAAAACTGTAAGAGGGACCGAGACTCGAACTCGGGACCTTTGCCTTTCACGGGCAAGTGCTCTACCGACTGAGCCACCCAAGTACCACTCACGCCGCATCCTCACAGCCTCAATTCGGCCAGTATCTCGTCTCCCACCCTCCAAACTTCACAGAAGCTCTCCTGCGGACCTTGCAGAACTTGCACTCATAGAAGGAAGGATATAGCGCTGACACAAAGCACACACTCCGCTGCAGAGTGAAAATTCTGGAAACATCCCCCAGGCTGTGGTTAGGCCATGTTTCCGCTATATCCTTTCTTCCAGGAGTGCTAGTTCTGCAAGGTTCGCAGGAGAACGTCTGTGAAGTTTGGAAGGTGGGAGACGATATACTGACAGAATTGAAGCTGTGAAGACAGGGCGTGAGTCGTCCTTGGGTAGCTCAGCCGGTAGAGCCCTTGTCCGCGAAAGACAAAGGTCTCGAGTTCGAGTCTCGGTCCCGCCCACAGTTTTAATCTGCCAGGAAATTTCATAGCAGCGCACACTCAGAATGAAGATATCATACTGTATATCATAGGGTATTTTCTTCACTTAATTTTCTGAACTTCTATAGGCTACGAGACTTTATTACTGTGGAGGAAAATTTCCTGTTAGTACCACACACTTCTAAAACTTTCTTCTAAACTGAAACTGCATGCCGGACCGAAACTTGAACGCAGAACCATGCCTTTTGCGGACAATGCCTTTACCGACTGACCTATCTAGAAAAGTAGGAGAGCTATGCTGGCGGTAGTACGTCTGTGAACGCAGTTCGTACGACTTGCCTAGATAGCCCAGGGGGTAAGAAATTTGCGCATGAAAAGCAAAGCTTCCGCTTTGGAGTCCCGATCCGGCACACAGTTTTAATCTGCCAGAAGTTTCAAAACGACGCCCACTCAACCGCAGAGTGAAGGATTTATTCTGGGAAGAATTCCCCACACTGTGACTCAGCTGTTTATCCACAACAGCACTATCACAGGAGTGGTAGTTTGCAAGGCACGCGGGAGAGCTTATGTGAAGTCTGGAAGGCGGGAGACGATGTACTGGCAGAAGTACAGCTGCAAGGGCGGGACGTGCGTCTCGCCTGGGTAGGTGAGAGGGTAAATAATTTCCCATGAACGGCCAGCCTCCGGGTTCGAGTGCCGGCTCACCACACAGTTTTCATCTGCCACGAAACTTCAGAATAGCGCTCACTGCACTGCAGAGTGAAAAACTGAGTTTTTAAGCCGTTTAATAAAGACAGCGTTCAGCTGTTGCGGTACGAGGGCAAGCTAAAAATTTCTCGGTCTCACACAAACAGGGTTTATGTTGGATATCAACGAATTTTTTACTATGTGGGAACACTTTGTGCAATAACAGAAGTCACATGTCATCTCTTTTTTCTGCGGAATATTTTTAACCAAGCAGCTTTTTGGTGCTAAGTATCGTTTGTTCAAATGGCTAAATTAATATACTGTATCGCCAGAAAATTCTTCATTTCAATAGACCCGTCGCAAACTGGTATTCGTCCAAAGCAGTTAATAACTGCGAGGCTGTATTAAAGCGTGTCATACTTCCAATAAGATGATCCACTTCAAATATGTCCAGAATCCCCATTCACCGACGAAAACATTAAGAAGTGCAAACATAACGTTACTCGAACAGCGTATAAAGGTGTACGAGACAACAGATTCCATTAAAATGTGAAAGCCGAGTTCATCTGCCGGAAATGGTACGGCTAGTGATTCCCGTGATCAAAAGGGATTCATCTTGTTGACTACCTTGCAAACGGTATAGCGATAAAGCGAGAATAGGTGACTTATAAGCAAGAAATCCATAAAACTATACCCGGATTGTGAGATATTCTTCGTTAGAATAAAGAGGTGTATGACATGTTGTAAAAATTATATGCACTTAACTGTAATGCAAACGGGAGGCGTGGTAAACAAAGACATTGTTGTTTTGTGCAGGACAGCTACAGCATTCAAACTGAAATCGACATGAATATTCATGTTTTCTTCTTCAGTAGATCTGTCTTACGGTTAGTGGGGACCCGGCGCTTTCAGCTTTCCTTTGTCATATTCCTCTTTTGTAATTTTTTATTACCTTTGTTCATTTTTAAAGTAACTCAGCATTCGGAATCTTCTTATTACTCCTCGTCTCGTCACTATCATGTCCTTCGAAGGGCCCTGATAGCAAACATTTTGTGCGATGTGTGTTAATTTAAGATAGTGAAAGTATTTTCTTTTTCGCTACTCTCCTTTACTCCTCTACTCTTACAAGCACTTTTTAATCCGTCGTTCAGTCAGTCGATTTCACTTTCAGACCATATCTCCATAACCACATCTCAAACATATCCAACAATTTTTCCTTTCTCTCTTTACTGTCCACGATTTACTGACATATAATACTACGTTCCGGACGAGCCACTTTGTGAAACTCTTTTTCGTTCTATCAGAATACCTTCTGCTTTCAATGAACTATTCACCTTTTCAATATCCCTTTTTCCCATGGACATTCTGCATTTTATTTTTTCCACACAGCTTCCATTTTGCGTCCCCAACCTTTCTAAGTAGGTACCTAAGTGTTTTTACTTTTTCAAACCTCTATTCTTCCAATGATAGTTCGACGGAACCTTTATGTTTCTGGACTCTCATAACTTTAGTCTTACCTACCTTCATCCTCGTTCCATTTTCTTTGCCCACTTTCATAACTGTCTCCATCATACTGATGAAGAATGCTGCTAATAAGTATGAGGGGCAGTCAAACTAAAATGAGGCAGATGGAAGAAAAGGAAGTAAACAATTTCAATAGTAATTGCCATAACTCTTAATACATTACACTGTGAGACAAGACGGTCAGTGCCATCATTGCGGTTGCATACTATAGTGAACCCACCTTCAGATGTTCCACAAGGAGTATGTTACTTTATTAGAATAACACGGTTACATAATGTCTCATGTGGTAGCAGTTCTTTCCTGGGTTAAATATAGTTTTCATTACATTACAATAAGAATTAGTCCGTATCTTTTCAAAATACAATCCTGGCGCTATCTGACGCGCTTGGTACAAATAAAGGTCATGTATTTGTTAGGAACACAGCTTCTGGTACCTTCCGAAACAGGCAGTAAATCAAATAAGCATTAGTATAACTTTCGTTATTGAAACCTGTTGTGTTGGCAGAAGAGCCAACACCGTGTTACGAATGGAGGCCGAAACGCACGCGTTTTAGCTCACGCAGGCTGGCGTGAGGAGGGAAGAACTGTACTGACGTGAGGTCTGGAACATGACAAGGAATTAGAATTCAGAAAGCGGACGTAATTAGTTTGATACTTAACTTTAATCCATTAATGGTGAACGTCGCTCTTGACGGTACATGATTCACAATATTCTCTGTTCAGAATACATTCATAGTAACTGAATATGGCGCCTTTCTAGGTCGTAGCAAATGACGTAACTGAAGGCTATGCTAAACTGTCGTCTTTGCAAATGAGAGCGTATGTAGACTGTGAACCATCGCTAGCAAATTCGGCTGTAGAACTGGGGAGTGCTAGGGAGTCTCTCTAGACTAGACCTGCCGTGTGGCGGCGCTCGGTCTGCAATCACTGATAGTGGCGACATGAGGGTCCGACGTATACTAACGGACCGCGGCCGATTTAAAGGCTACCACCTAGCAAGTGTGGCGGTGACACCACCAAACCATTTATCAGTTTCAATTTATATACTGTTTTCTAAAAATAATTATTTAAGTTTAAATTTATAGGCTTAATGGTTGATAGGGAAGGTTACAAATTTTGAAAATATGGAAAACAGAAATTTCGTGTTATTTAATAAAATCAATTTTATTATTTATAGTAAAATGAATAAAATTATAAATGGAGACAAATATTTTGTTTACAGATCATTCTGAAGTTTGCCAATTGTTGCGTCTAATGTAGACTTCATTTCAGCTCATATAATGTACTTTCAAAATTGTAATTACTAATTGTCATAGCGTAAGATCAACACATGATAATGAATCGAAATACGGAAAAATTGTATTTGACAGTTGGGACACTTTATACGCTGCCAGAAATAAGGTATAAATAATTTGTGTAAGAAAATGAACTTGAGTCTGACTAAAGTCTCCATGGTATCTGATGTTCCATTACTTCAGCACAAATTCCGACCACAGTACGGTACCACGATTTTACCAAGACGTGCACCTCATCGCGCGAACTAAATCGACGGCCACGAATGTCTTTCTTCGGAATTCCAAAAATACGGAAATCTCAGCGAAATTTCAGTGGGGTGTAGTCGACACAAACTTGTCACCCTGCTGACAATCCGTGGTGCTCCAGAAGTGGTACTGAACTATCAGTGGAAGGGACTTCCTCAACTGATTGAAATTGTCCGTTGTATTCTGTTCCATTCTCGACTGGACGCGTGTCCTAACCATAAATTAATAAACAAAAACATCTTCACACGACCCACGTAGTTTCAAAATACACACATAAAATCGGTACAAATCAACACACGATATTTTTTAAAGTATACATCTATAACTAATAGAAATAGAAAGACTCTGCAGAAAATGACAGTATTAGATTCCAGACGGTTAAACTTGTTGTTGCTTGCCTGTAGCCTGGACATTCAGGTGATCTGTTGAGATGAACCACACAGCATCAGTTTTCCGGCCCCTCTGTCCCCGCTGTGGCCTCGAACAAGGACAGGGTATGCAACACAGAAACACACGTTATAATAAATTTCTTACCAATAGCATACATGGAAATGATACAAAATCCTAACTAGTTCCCTAATTTTGCAAGCAGTCGTGTCAGGTGGTCGTCACTCTAAAATGAACTGCCACGTCTTAAAGAAAAAAATTAACTTAGCTAATTTGACCTTTGTCTTTGACACAGATAGACAGGTACTGCGTTTAAACTCTCTTTTGATTATTTCCTACATGCATAGATTTTAAAATTTTCACCTGTCTAATAAAAAAGAAATCTGTGGAAAAATTTGGCTATAGATAAAATAAGTATTCTTCGTGGCTGCTGTAAGGAGAGAACGGGTTAGGTACAGGATGAGTTGGCGGTCGGAGGTTTCTGTTTCTCCGGTTCTCAGAAAACGCCAGGCAAAGTCGGAGAAAACTGTTACAACTCGCGATGAAGATCCTGTCTCTCGTGGCATCTGCAATATAGTCGCTGTAAGATTTTCTGGAAACACTTTCAGAATCAGAAGTTTGAACACCAATGGCAGTATATCTTCAGACTAACAAACTGGTCGCTTAGGGAACGTCTTGAACACACAAGCTGACGTCGAAATATTGCACGTCGTTCGGACCGTGACAGTAGCAGATCCGCCCAGTATTGTTAAATTAGCGATGAAATAACTGTGCACTGTATTGCTAAACACACTAATAGTTTTTGTGAAGGTTCGGAGATCCAGTACCGAATAAAAGTTTGTAAACAATATTTACCTTCTTTTTCAGAAATTAAAATTTTTATTCTTGATAATTGCGATTACAAGTTGTATCTCCCTTGCACTTCAAAATTACTTCTCTATACAAACTTATCTGACCTCAGAAAACCATAATGTCCAAGCGGCATTCTTTATCTCCAACAACTGCAAAAAAAGCTAGATGCTTTTTTTCACAGCAAAGAGCGTTGTCGTCATAGCGCAAGCGTTGTCGTCTCAATTACGGTAGTGCATAATTGCTGATACTCCCAGCCGAAATATTACAATCATATTACATTACGTAGGGACATTGCAATGTGTTTGGGCTTGTAGCGTGATTATAATCGCACTATGGGAATGGAAACAGCAATGGCAAGCGTTTCTGAAGACAAGTTTATCAGCAACGAATATAAATGTAAGTGTAAGGAAGCCGTTTCTGAAAGTATTTGTATGGATTGTAGCCATGTACGGAAGTGAAACATGGACGGTAAATAGTTTAGACAAAAAGAGAATAGAAGCTTTCGAAATGTGGTGCTACAGAAGAATGCTGAAGGTTAGATGGATAGATCACGTAACTAATGAGGAGATATTGATTAGAATTGGAAAGCAGAGGAATTTGTGGCACAACTTGAGTAAAAGGGACCGGTTGGTAGAACATGTTCTGAGGCATCAAGGGATCACCAATTTAGTATTGGAGGGTAGCGTGGAAGGTAAAAATCGTTGAGGGAGATCAAGAGATGAATACACTGAGCAGGTTCAAAAGGATGTATGTTGCTGTAGGTACTGGGAGATGAAGAAGCTTGCACACAACGGGAATTAACAGTGCTGAGAGCGAAGAATGATAGTTGGAACTAGACGTATGGAACTAAGTATTATGGAAATCGTTATGGGATTGACTATCCAGAGACCCGTGTGTCAACCGTATACCAAATTTCAGGCATTATCTCTCACCAACAGCAAAAGAGTGGCCGATGACATTCGAGTATCAGTGCTAACGGACAAAAAACACTGCGTGAAGTAGTGGCAGAAATCCGTGTGATACGTACCAACACAAGCATCAAACTGAGGAATGATAATCTGCAGTCTCTACAGACCATGATGCTGTCGCTGTGGAATTTTTATACTTGCTGCCAGACATTTCTCCTTTTTATACGAGGCGTAACGCTATCGTCTCACATACGACTACATTCAAATGCGACTTGTGAACATCAAACCAATTACGGAATCTTTCGTTCTCAGATGACATTATTCCTGACTATTTTATGCGTTTGCACTGAAATACTGATCGTTTGCATGCTCAGGCACGAAGTACAAATGATGCCAGTTTGACTTTTGCTGCAGGCCGCCTTCTTATCTCAGTTTTAATGGCCACTAGTGTATTTCCATTTCACTGTGACTCTGCATTTGTATAATTAATTCATGCACTATGTTAATTACAAAATTTTTCAACTGAAGTTTCCCTTCCCTCCACATCTGGTAGTATGGTAAGACCCCGACACTCTCTCTACTTCGAATCAGGAGAACAAAATATGACTGTTTGTGCATCAAGGTATTAATCGATCTTTTTGAGATGATTAATACGCGAGATTGACGGGAAAAAAGGAACAGTCTAGTAGAAGCGTCCGTAGACAAGTGACGAGATGAAGACTAGAAGTCTGTGATCGCTTACGTAAGAGCGGCACTCTCTGATACATGCGGTGACATAACGACAGTTAAGTACGTGCTGTTATTGACGTGCCGGACCGAAGCTTGGAATTAACGATGCTCAGTGTCCATCTTGACGTTCTGACAGTTTTAGCTGTCGGATTTCTGCTGATAGCACTGGTGACTGACGCGTTCTAAAGCAACAGACCAGACGAAGTACAAATCCAATGATATAATGCAGATTTACTGCAACGGAGGAAGAGGCGTGGTCAATGCAAAAATGATCCATCCACAGACGTAGAGGCAATTCTATTTAAAGCATGATATATGTCCGTTTCATCAGTTTATATCAGGATTCGGGGAAGTTATTTTCACTTGAAATCTGTACGTAAGTAAAACTTAGTCACGAATGTCATACATCATTCCGCTTTTTTGCCTCCAAATTGTAACTGTTATAATATGAGAAATTTAATTGGCTAAAATGCTGCACTCTCGTGTTACACTGATATTCATATGGATTTCATCAAATTAGCGCCAAATACAGAACTTCATATACAGATATCAACAAAAATTTTAGATTACCCAGTACGTCGTGCAGGTGTGTTGCTTTGCGACTGTTCCTGTGCCGATTGTGTTATCACCAATGACGTTTAGCGCAACCTATGTGTTGGACGCAGTACTTGAATGGATTGCACATTTCAGATGAAAGAAAAGGACCACTAGAGACTAGTTAGAAACGTGTATTGGGCATTAGAATGAATGTCCATCATGCCATGGACTTTTGCGATGAATTATCGTGTCACCATAGCGTTATATGCAAAAGGCTTGTAAATCAGGGAAGTTGTTCGATGTACGCACCGGAGTCAAAATGATGTAATGCAGACATTGAATAATAAGTGCTTAGGACTTAGGTCGCAAAGGCCGTCCACGATAGACTAGTGCAGAAAGAATCATCGGTATGCACAACGTATGGGTCAAAGGAATCGTTGACTCTGTGCTCCGGAACGAAATTCGACGTTGTAAGAAATTACAGGATATCATGTATCGCATCAGACTGTCAGGAGATAATTGCATGATGCGAACCTCCATACCCAACGACCATGACGAACACCACCCCATATTCCAGAATACACGGACTCCTTTAGATATGGGCGAGAAATCAAGCAGAATGGACGCCTGAAGATGGGTGCCGGGTGTTGTATCCGGACAAAACTCGCATCTGTTTGTGCTTTAACCGCAGACAGCATCGAACGCCTTCAACTCTGTGTCCTACATGTAGAACAAATTGGTAGTGGAGTGATATTCCGGGGTGGCATTACGTGGGGCCACCGTACACTCCTCGTAGTTGTCCACGACAATGTCATTATACTCCATGGTACAAGGACGAGGTTCTGCCACCAGTAGTGGGACACATCGACAACATTTTGTTGACAATTTCATCTTTATACGTAATAACTCGCGTGCTCATCGTGCTGTTCTCCTGCACACGTTCCTTCAGCATGCAAGGGTCATCAAAACGAGCGGCCTTTTCCCCAGACATGGGTCCAAGCGGATATGTGAGATCGATTGAGACAAGCGCGTACTCTGCACGACTTACGCAGAATCGCCTTTTAAGAGTGGTACAATTTGAACCAGGACTGGCTTATTGACCTAATCTGTGGTGTTCCAAGACGGACTCAAGACTGTATCCGAGCAAGTTGACAGTCCTCCACGTATTGACTTTGCTTAACCGTGCTGTGAAAAACCGTCTGTGGAAAACAGACGATTCTGTCGTCGCACGAATATTTAGTTTTTGATTTGGCGGAGGTTCGAGTCCTCCCTCTGGCATGGGTGTGTGTGTGTGTTTGTTCTTAGGTTAATTCAGGTTCAATAGTGTGTATGCTTAGGGACTGAAGACCTTAGCAGTTAAGTCCCATAAAATTTCACACACATTTGAACATTTTTTTGATTTTGTGACATGGACACATCACAAATGAGTATATACGCATACCTCGGAACGAATTTTTGTTTCCTGTGCTATGAATTTCGAAATAACGTAGTGATGCAAAACTCTTGATAATGTGTGTACATACAAAAAATAACGTTAGGGTTTAACGTTCTGGCGTTGCTGATATAATTAGACGAGGAACACACGTTCGGATTGGACTTGGGTTTGGGAAGGACATAGGCTGTATCATTTTCCGGAAGAACTATCTTGTCATTAACTTAAGGCGAGTTAAGAAAACCATGGAAAATGTGAATTTGCTTCGGCGGATGGATATTTGAAATCATTTCCTCTAGAATCCGCTTCCGCTACCATAAAGGCTGCGCCAGCTTGTTAAACACGGAAACGTTCAGGCAGTTAAACCGTTCCTTCCGCCTCGTCTTCGGGATTCCCGTCGCGTGAAGTTCAAATGTTCAAATGTTTGTGAAATCTTATGGGACTTAACTGCTAAGGTCATCAGTCCCTAAGCCTACACACTACTTAATCTAAATTATCCTAAGGACAAACACACACTCCCATGCCGAGGAAGGACTCGAACCTCCGCCGGGATCAACCGCACAGTCCATGACTGCAGCGCCTGAGACCGCTCGGCTAATCCAGCGGGTCTCGCGCGAAGTACCGCCACCAGCTGCGTCCACAATCCACGGATCCTCAGCGATGGGCGACGCGCGACTCATTGTTCCTCAGACCTACTTAGACAGGTTAACTGACGGACCCGTATTTATCTTCGGCACTGCTTGTTAAATCAGTAGAAATAAGGGTAACGAACGTCGTGTTGACGCTCGAAACAGAGCTAAAAGTGTCACCACTCCAGCATCACTAATCAGTGAGCTGTAGCAGTCCGAATAATTTCAAAAGACGTTCAGATCAGACCACTGGATTGCAAAACGAGCACAGCAAACAGTCACGAAACCGTCTCCAGATAGTTTCTTGCAACTCCCATTGCAATTCCCACGGAGGGAGACACACACACGACAACAACACACTTCAAGTTTCCACTGGAATAAACGGAATTTATTGTTTTCCACTAGCAATTTATCTGCGCCTTTACTCGCAAACGATTACGTCACATATGTATTGCACACTTTGCCATACGACTCCAGAGAACATGTTAAATTTATCCGTAGCGTTAACCTGTGTGGAATGATCTTTGGTTCCAAATCACATTGACTCGTTGAGGTGTTCATTATTGCGACCTGGTTGAAGTGCGGAGCAGCACAAGTAAGAAACAAATTGTAATTTCGTACATTTTAAGTACTCCAAGTCAACTGAATACAAAAAAGATATACCAACAGATTGTTTTAGAATATCGCTACATAATAACTCTTTCTCATTCTCATACCCATCCCTAGGGTGGTAGGAGAATGTTAATTCCGCATTATGCTCTTATGTCACTCCTTTTCACTCCTACCTTTTACCATAGGGGTGGTATGAGGAATGGGGGTCTTACTGTCACTGTAATTTTTTCCAGGATTCAAGTAATATGAGTGTCCGGTTTCGTAGTAATAGCTCAAGTCATTGCAGAAATAGGCTGGTATGTCCCTGTGTTTCTACCCCACAGTTTCCACCTCTTCCCAACATACGTATTCACAACAACACACACATACACAATAGGAGAGGTGTCACGGCAGCTGCCTAAGTGGTGGCAGGTGGAAGATATGGATTCCTTCAAATAATCAGGAAAGCTTTCCCCCTCTAGTGTACCTTCCCTTTTAGTTGACTCCCCCCTCTTCCATTTGCTTCATCACACCCTGCCCCTCGTCCACCAGCCTCGACAGAGTCTGTACCTCTCTTCCTCCTCCTCGCACCCTGTACCTACTTACTCGCAATGTCCCTCTTAAAGCAGCTTCTCCATACTTCCTCTCACTCGCATCTGCATCTGCACACCCTCTCTCTCTTCCAATTCTCATCCTCTACTACCTGCCTCTTTACACCTTCTTCCTTTCCAACCTATCCACTACACCTCTCTCTCTTCCACTTGCTTCCTACACTTTCCACCCTCCCCCATCACTCTGTTCATATTCTCCTCCCCCTTCCCACTTTCTATCTCCTCCTTGCCAACCTCACTCTGCCCTTCTCCTCCTGATCACTCACCCTATCTTCTCCTGCCACTATTCTCCCTATCCACCTATGCTCCCCCTCACTCTTCCTCCCTCCCTCTCTGTCCTTCTTCTTCTCCTACTTCCTCTGTCTATCTCCTCTTCGCCCTCTTTTTGTCGATCACCTTCTTCCCCCTGCCAATCTCTAACACACCATTATATTTTTTCATCTACTCTTCCCCATCTATTTCTTCATCTCTCTGTCTTCTCTTTCTGCCATTCTCCCTATGCCTCCTCCTCACGACGTATCTGTTAATTCCTCCCCCACCTCTTTCAGTCAATCTCACTCTCCTCCCTCTCTGTCTTCCTCTCTCTAGACATCTCCTCCACGGTTGGTCTCCTCCTCCCCTCTCTATTTGTCCATCTTCTGCTCTCCACTCACCCTGCCCATCTCCTCCCCCCACTTCCCTCTATCTGTATTCCACTACCCATTCTCAGTCTCAATCAGCAGCTCCTTCCCCACTTCTGTATGTTTATACCTCCCCAACTTTCTGTCCATCTCCTCTTCTCTACCCTCTCTCTGTCCATCTACTCCTCCACAGACCTCTGTTTGTCCATCTTCTCCCAGCCCCCCCCCCCCCCCCCCAGCTCTTGTTCTCTGTTGATCGTCTCCTCACAACTTTCTTTCCTTTTTCATCTACTCATACCAGTTCTCTCTATCCATCACGTTCCCCCTCTCTCCCTGTTCATCTCCTCTATTCCCCTCTCTTCCCATCTCCTCCTCCCCTTTCTTTGTCCATCTCATCCTCCCTCTTCTCACTTTCCATCTCCTCCTACCCCTCTCACTGCTTAGCTGTGTGCACATGGCCCTGTCTTCGCATTTATGGATGACAATGCCCTGTGTCCATCCACACATATGCCCCTGAAACTGTTTCTGATGCTACCCACACATTCACAGTAGCCAAGATGTCAGGCGTTTCCAATCCAGTTTTGATGTTGCTGAGCCACAGCCATACAATAATTTTTAAATGCACACACCGTCATTTGACTGTGTATTGTTGTTTATTTAATTACATCCAGGTTTCAGCCTTTTATGCATTTTTCAGGTGACAGAGTTTATGTTATTAACACATATTGCTTGGTGTCCAGTTCACCTTTAATGCCTTTGGGGGATAAGTAGTTCTTATCCCAACAGCACGTTTTTTCCAGACAGTAAATTCAATTGACTGAAATCGATCCAGTGGCTTAGGAGGAGATTAGAAAACCGACAAATGAGCAAAGCAGTTACGATGCCCGCACGCATGTCAGAGTATTTCAAACTATTCTAAAGCTTTCTACTCAGGAAAAATAACTTTAGCAATTCCTAAGCACAACCCAGTACAGGTTAAATACTTCCAGTTGTCTCTTAAAACACCGGTTCCGCCCTACTGGGCCCAATACGTTTAGTTTTTTCTTACGTTTCAAAGCTGTACCGCTACTGTAGCGTAGGATTTGGGTGGTGTACAATTCGTGATGGAGGTTGTGCATCTGTGGACTTATTCTGACAAACGATATTTACTAAATCAAAAATATCTTCCTCGACAATTAACGAAATAGCAATTTGAAAAACATAATTGAAATGTTTAGCCTACTTACAGATCGTGAAGCGCAAGCATAAGGACAACACAATAAATGAAATAATTTTTTTCAGTACAGTGCTAAAACTATTTGAAATTAACACAGACCCGGTAACACTAAGACTAGGGACAGCAACAAAAACTTAAACAATTCAGAATATTCGTCCTCTCACTCAAAAAGATGCTAAAGCAAACAGTGATAACAGCTTCCAAGGAGAACCACTTAATACAACAATGAAAAAGATAACTATCCCACAGATTTTATTAGTGTTTGCTACTTTTACAATGGAAAACCAAATATTAGACCTACTAAACACTCCCTCCACGAGCTACGCATTATTAGCAGCAGCAACAACCTAAAATACTATCTACGTCACACTGTGCATTCTCTCTCTCTTCTGTGTGAAGTATGACTGAAACTCTGCTTGTACCCTTCACTCTGAACTGTACACTGCTTGAATAAACTCAATCAATCAATATTTCACAGCCGGTCACAGAATCACTAATAGTGATCTTTATGTAATATGGAAGCCCCTGCCTGAATATCTTCTGGAATCGCCGTCCACTCACCCAGAAAATACACCAAGTGTCCTCCTGTCCTGTTGTGTCTACACTCTGCGTCCGCACTGACCGTCAGTGGAGTCCCAGTCCCGGATCCTTGGCACACCAACTCTGCAGTAGGCTTCGTACTCATTGGCTGTCCTCAGTCTGACCACGTTGACTCACTCACCATACTCTCACCGCGCCTACTGCGGAACTTCGGCCAGCGACATTGCTCCAGACTAGTCAGACCTACGCCCCAACTCAATACCAGTGCCACGGCTCGATCTGTCAGCCGGTTGCACCGCGGCTACTGGTGGAGGCTTTCCCAGATGGCAGTTAGTGGTTAGAGTGTATAAAATAAATAAAATAAATAAATAAAAAATATATATTGTTATTTTAAATATGTTAATTATTCTATCTGTATGATGGTGATGGTGATTGCAATTGTGTTCGCTTATCTGGAACGTGGACGTTTGATTATTCGTTATCAGACGCTTGACAATGGCTTTTTCGTAAAGGCAATGTTACTCGTAGTTGACCGTGAAATAAAACTGAATAATCGGACTTCGTAATTAAATCGTTTCCAAAGACTGCTGCCGTAGGTGCGGACTCATAATCTAAATCTCAATATTACAATAATTTGCCAGCCATGCCAATACGTCGTACAGAGGTGATTGTCTACTAAACATAAAAAAGTTACACAGTTAGTTAAATCAGATATATTCAATGAATAAGCCTACAGTTCATAATCCTACTTACTTTTATAAATATAATTCTTTACAGAATCGAGTGCCTAGTGTGGTTGCAACTCGCAGTATTCTTCTATAACATGAAATATGGCGGTGTGCCAGACAATAAAATAAAAATACGTGCTTCTCGCACCACTTCTACCAGAGCTCTCTCTTTCTTAATCAAACATAAGAGTAACGTAATTGTGCTTTTGTTTTATCAGCGACACAGCGCTGCAGTTGTGTGCCATAGGCTTTATTTATTTGTCACTGATTATTTATTTAATTAATATTTCGCGTTTCCGAGGAAACTCACGCTCGGCATGCAAATGTGCCTTTATATTGCCCCCTGAACTGCGAGGCGAAAGGACACACCTGCAGGCGAGCAATTCACCTAAAGGCACAAGAAAATCTAAGTTATCTACAACTATTTACACGACTTACATTACACATTATACACATTATATACAAAATTTGAATGACGCGGGTGCGCCGTAAAAGTTCTAATGTTGGCAGATAGAGTGTGCGCATTGAAAGAAGAGTTCTTCTGTCTTCAACTGCGTCACTGGAACCGCTGAAATGAAAATTTCTATACTACTTATTATCTGTGTTGTAACAACAGAGTTTTTCGAGTTGCTTAGCAATATTTTGATGGGTATGACTTTGACATTATTCAGCATGAAATATTCTAAGATCTCGGTGTGCGTATAGCCCAATAATTTTGTTAGTTCTAGGATGTTGTAACAGATACGCACCAGGATGCGGTATGTTAACAATTATATAAGGTCCTTCATATAGCAGACGCCACTTAGCGTTGCGTCGTTTGAGTGCTACAGATTTATGATGAGTACGAAGTAGTACAAGCATTCCTACCTCGAATTTTTTTTTTCTTTTTATTATGTTTCTGTGATGTTTGTTTCGTATTTGTGCGTGATGTATCAATGTAGTCAATACTTCTTTTATTTTCTCTTCAGGTGTGATTTCCTTGTCTGACAACTTAGGTAATGGTTCTATCCACTGATCGTTCTGTTTGCAATTGAACATGATCTCGTTAGGTGTGTAATTCGTATCGTAAATATTCAAGTTATTGTGTACGTCTTCGAAAAGACTTAGGTAGGACACCCAATTAGTATGTTTTGATGAAATATAGGTCCTCATGAAACGATTTAATTCTCGGAAAAGTCTCTCAGTCGCGTTACATTGTGGACTAAACCTCGAAATAAATATACTTTTAATGTTATTGTCCTTCAAGAAATTTCTCCATTTGTACCCTGTACAGTGTTTGTCATGCTTTAGAGTTCTCCTGTCCAAATCAATAATAATTACACTGCCTTTATCATTTAAAATACATTTACCTTTGGAGAAGTCTATAATGCAGTCCTTCTCGCTCATAATATCTATTCCTAATATGCAATTTGTCACAAGGTTTTGTACAACCAGGAATGGCCATTGTACGGTTCCATTACCTATTTTAACGTTTACAAAAACTTGCTTCGTAACCCTACATGACTTATTACCTAGTGCAGTAGTTATTTTACAGTTTTGGGCAGGAAACTCAGGCACAGGTTCCAATTCACACATCTTTTTATAGAAATTAAAAGACAAAACGCTCACAGCTGCACCTGTATCTAGGATAATAGTAGTTGGAATCCCACCTACTACACCAGTAGTAGATGCTAAAACAATTTCATTTGTGTTTAAACGACATTGTGTACTGTCTTGTAAAAGTTCATCTGATATATTGTTATTGTGGTTGTATCTTATAAATAAAACAGGTAGTTTTTGTTTAGAACTACTCGGCATATCATTATTCTGTTGTTCAAGTGTGGTGTCAAATAACTGATTAACATTGAAGTCGCCCCCCAAGAATTCTTCAGCCACGACCTGGGGCAAAGTAGTGACTGTTTCTAGTTTGTTGGATTATCATTTGTACTAGGTACTGACACAGATTGAGGTTGTGCATCAGGTGTCATTTCTATTATATTCACATTCGGATATTGCCTATTATGATCTCCAAACTTTTGCGGTTGTTGTTGCTGTTGCGCATTATAACTTACCTGTCGGTCGTAAGGTATGCTCCAATTTTGACCTGGTGGCTGCTGTGGTAAAGCAGAGTTTGAATGAAAGTACTGATCGTTACGAGTCCAACCTTGATGCTGTCTCGGCTCGTAGTTACTATTATTTCTATTTCTGTTTGTGTTTTTGTTATTACCTTTGTATCCGTTGTTACCGTTGTAGTTATTACCGCGGTGCCTCTTGTATGGATTGCCGCATGAAATGTTATTACTGTTGTAACTATTGTTTGTATTGGAATACGCGTGTTGATTTTGATTTCTGTACTGAGACGGCATGTGAGTTTGCTGTTTTTGTTGTACCGCGTATCCAACTGTGGGCGCGCCAGAATTGTGTTGGCAAGCCTGCATGTTTTGCATACCACTAGTGTAAACATTGTGGCTGCTGTTTTGCCGCGCGAAGCGCTGATCTTCAAGTAACATGTCAACCGAATCTAAAGCTGTTAAAAAATAATCTGAATCGTCATCCGGGATATGTAGGAGTTTTTCTTTAATGTTGAAAGGCAATTTGGCCTTCAACGCACGGAGTATATCACGCGTTGCGACTGGTTCGTCTAAAAAATGTCCCATGTTCAAGTATTTTTCAAAATATCTGCGTAAGTTACCATTTTTACTGTTAAAAGTTTCAGGTTCTAAAATTTGTCTTCTGAGTCGCTCCTGGACGGATTGCGACCAGAATTTGTTCAGAAAAGCACGCTCAAACTCACTGTACGTGGTACATACGTCAGCTTGACTGTATGCCCAGACAGCTGCATCGCCTTGGATGTAACCGACAATATATGAAAGCTTTTTCCGGTCACTCCAAGTGCGTGGAAATGCGTTACTAAAAGATTTAAGAAAAATCACCGGGTGAATGGTTCGTTTTTCTGGGATAAAAATCTGAAATTGCCTGTGTTTCATTAAGCTTTCATCTTCCTTCGCATTTTGATATGGATTTATTCCACTGTAATTACTGGTATGTTCAGCTGGCGAGTAATTACGATAATGTTGCTGTGGTTTACCATGATAATAGCTTGTGTTTGTGTTTCCACATCGTGGTATGTGTTGTAGTCGTGGTGTGTTTTGTTCTTGTGTATTTGTCGTGTGCGGAATGTGTGTATCATACTCGAATGTATATTGGTTTCTGAACTGTACATTTTGACTGATATTTTCGTTACATTCAGACTGTAGTTGATCGGTGAATTGTCTCATGGGTGCAGTGACGGATTGTACTGCGTCACTGATCAGCTGTTTGTTATTAGTAATGTATTGCGCTACGGAGTCGTGCACAATTGTTGGTAAATTTTCACGTAAGCATCTATCAAAATGTTTGTCTTTGTTCTCAACCCAATCATGAAATTCTTTATTAATATTTTGAAAATGAGCTGTGGCATCTGATTGTAAGATGTCAGTCAGGTGTTGTTCAACATTGTCAAATTTATTCTGTACGTCAGTAATTCGTTTTTCAAGATTGTCATGTACTGAAGGATATGTTTGAATTTGTTCAGTAAGAACTTCACACGTGACATTAAGGTTTTTTACTTGTGTCTGTAAAAGTGCTACGTCAGTTGTAGTCTTTTCTTGTCTCGTATTGAGCTGGGAAAATTTAGTACTGAGTTCGGTCATCTGTTTGGTCAGTGTGGCGTCTATAAGTTCCACACGCTTACATAAAGTGTCATTACCTATCTTGATTGCTATGAGATCAGATTTGATTTCGTCATTTTGTGTTTTTAACTGTTCCTTTAAGGTTGCCATGTTTTCGGCGTTTTGTTTCATTAGCATTTGTAACATGTCGGCAATGTTTACCGTTTGCAAGGTCTCTGCCCCCGCCGCGTCATTAGACGTGACGTCATGCATTAACATGGGCTCTGATTGAGATTTTGAAATTTTTGTAGTGGACGGCCTATTGTCAAAATTTTCGTCAACACTTGCGTCAATGTTTGATGAATCGTCACTACCGGTTGCTGTCCTAAAGTCATTTTCTAACACTTGTCTCACGTCCGTGTCGGATTGCGTCTGAATAGTACGTCCTTGCTGTTCCATTTTTGCGTATTGTTTTCTAGTTATTACCATGCCACACGTGATATATGTTTCAAGAAAATTTTTGACACTGATTTTAAAATAAAATGTAGTTGAGCATGAATCGCTCGTAGCAACAATGGCTGTCTGTTAATTTAAAAATATAAACTGAATTTGAGATTATTGGTAATGGCTGCTGGCCATGTTACATGATATCGTACAGAAGTCGGCCATATTGTACACTCGTGTATTGGTATTGTTGCATACGTTATTGTTTAGGGAAAAGTACTGAGAATGAAATTTATCACTGAAACTGTTATGCAGAAAAGAAACACTACAGAATTTACTGAAAAGCTAATACACTGAATTATACGTCTGGTCAAGCCTACCAATGCAAAGATGCTGCGTCTTACCTTATTTTGCTGGAAGTTTCATTGCATCTTCCCGCAAAATTTCAGAATTGGAAAATATCTTCAGATTTTGTTATCTCTCATACATTGACGTCCAGGTCCAGAAAGTTGATTTTTTACATGAAACAAAGAGAACAATGTAACAAATGACAAAATAACAAGTCCGACACGCAGTCGCCAATATAAAATAAATAAAAAATATATATTGTTATTTTAAATATGTTAATTATTCTATCTGTATGATGGTGATTGTGATTGCAATTGTGTTCGCTTATCTGGAACGTGGACGTTTGATTATTCGTTATCAGACGCTTGACAATGGCTTTTTCGTAAAGGCAATGTTACTCGTAGTTGACCGTGAAATAAAACTGAATAATCGGACTTCGTAATTAAATCGTTTCCAAAGACTGCTGCGGTAGGTGCGGACTCATAATCTAAATCTCAATATTACAATAATTTGCCAGCCATGCCAATACGTCGTACAGAGGTGATTGTCTACTAAACATGAAAAAGTTACGCAGTTAGTTAAATCAGATATATTCAATGAATAAGCCTACAGTTCATAATCCTACTTACTTTTATAAATATAATTCTTTACAGAATCGAGTGCCTAGTGTGGTTGCAACTCGCAGTATTCTTCTATAACATGAAATATGGCGGTGTGCCAGACAATAAAATAAAAATACGTGCTTCTCGCACCACTTCTACCAGAGCTCTCTCTTTCTTAATCAAACATAAGAGTAACGTAATTGTGCTTTTGTTTTATCAGCGACACAGCGCTGCAGTTGTGTGCCATAGGCTTTATTTATTTGTCACTGATTATTTATTTAATTAATATTTCGCGTTTCCGAGGAAACTCACGCTTGGCATGCAAATGTGCCTTTATAAGTGCTGACACCTAAGTTTTCAGATAATCTGCGTAACCAGTTATGCTGGCTTCTGATGCGATATATATAGGGGTGGTGTCAACCTCTTCTGCATCAACTACAGCCTGAAGATGACACACTGAAGTGCCGAATCGGGTTGCAACAAAACAAATAAATTGATAAGGACTGCCGTAGTCGTTTTATTTTCTCTCAATAAATCGGGGTGGTCGGAAAGAGTCTCGAACCGATTCCCTCTCGAATACAAGGCCAGTATCTTACCACTTCGTTGAATGATGCGGTTGCTCCCTCTCTAACTTCGACGGGTCACAGTAGGTAAATCTGCTTTAAACGTAGTGTGTTTGAAGCTACGTGGTGCTTCAAGTGAAGTCTCTCTATTGGCATGCGCGTTTGCATATACTGACAGTCAAAACATTATGAACAACTTATTAATGGCCAAGATATTAACGTGAGTTCTCTGTTGCGCTCCTCAAACCTCTGTAGATCGATTCTGACCTACTGGCATGTGGAGTGCCGAGTACCTAGAATGAAAAGAAGCAGATGGTCTGCAATACTATCCATGTAGTCAATAGCTGTCGTGATACCTTCGAATATTACCACAGGCCTGATGGACCTCCAGCTGAATGTTCCCCACAACACAAAACTGCCTCCACCGACCCCCTTTCCTAATGCTGTGTACGTATCGAGATCCCCTTTGCCTGGTCTGCGGCGTACCTGGACACGAGTGTCGACCTGTTGTAAGGAGAAATATGATTCGACCGACCAGGTGACACTATTGAACCAGGGTCCACTGTAGCGCCACTGCAAACGTAACTGGTGATGTATTGGGATCAACATTGGAACATGTAGGGGTTGTCTCCCGCGAGCCTCATCTTCAGCAATGTGCTCTGATCGGTGGGCCCTGAAACACATGTTCCTGCACCTGTGCTGCAAGCTGCCGTCAGGTGTGGTACAGATGGCTGCCTAATCCTGCTTCCAGATTCAGTGATGAGGCGTGGATGTCCAAAACCTTGAGGTGTACTCGTGGTTTCACCGTCCTTCGGCCACTTTCCATACACGCACACGACAGCAGCACGCCCAACATCAGACGAGCTTCGCCGTATACGAGATGCTCATTCCCAGGCACCGGGACATAACAATCTACACTTTACCAAATACGTTTATGCCAGTGAATCGTACTAAAATATTTTCTTTACCGCGACACATGACCGCGACACCAACAGGCGGCACTCAATCTCGTGGTGGGCAGTGGTCGTAAGGTTTTGGTTCGACAGCGTGTAGTTAACACACTTCTGCGTTGGATATTGGTCTACAGGTTGATTGTATTGTATGTAACTCGTATATAAAATAAAATTTGATACATTTCTATTCGTTTTATAAATTCAAGCTATGGTTTATTATTGCAGTATAAGATTTACTTATGTTCCAAATGGCTTCGCTTTCTATATTGGCATGGTAGGAGCTACAAACGAGTGGTAAGATGCCGGGCTAACGTGAATTCAGACATCGTTTAAAACAAATTTATGAACAAACAATTTTTACTCAACTGTTATTAGAAAACATTGTCCGACCACTTTATTTTTTTAAAAGGGTGCCGATTACAAAGCTTACTCTTAATAATATTTATAAAATGCATATTTGAAACATCACTTGCTTTTATTTTAAACCCAATCATCTACCGGTTTAGGTCTTGAACCACCTTCACGGATGAGGGTTAAAATGGTTTAACCACCACACTGCGTTAGTCAAAAATGGAATATGGTGTCTTAAACCATCTTAACCCACATCCGTGAAGATCTTCCAAAGCCGAAACCGGTACATATTTGGGTTTAAAATAAAAACAGCTTATAGTTCAAATATACATTTCATATGTTACTTAATGGCTGTTGACGGACACCTTCCAAAATTGTATAATAGTATTAATACTGATCCAACATCAAGGGTAAAATACTGGTCATGCAGTAGTGCCAAATTTGAACCCAAAACAATTATAACATCAATTAAAAGTTTCAGCTGAAGCTCGATAACTATTTGTGATAAAAATTTAAAATGCCTAAGGCTGTCTTAAAATTCATGTAGTAACATTTAAACAAATTTTTAATAACAAAATGGCAGCAATTGAATCCTAAAAACATTCGCACCACGAGTCTCTCTTGGCAAAGAGATTCTACACAACCCGCGGTTCCACCAGAGACGCACAAAGTCGAAAAAATTCCAAACTTTTAGGAAGGGTTCGACACAAGGCCTCTTCAACAGATTTTTTTCTGGAATAATGCATTATTTTTTGATACGACACTGACAGACAAGAAACAGTTCATCCCATAATTTTTTAAAGGAATGAAACGTTACATACATTTACTCAACTGTCCTTAGAAAATCTACATTTATTTTCATGTAGCCCAAGGTTAAGGTTGGACTTCCAGGTCAATTACGGTTAAGAGGTATATATGTTGAAATGCAAAAGCGACCTTTTACGTACGACCAGATGAGAAGCAACACACATTTTAGAAGGACAGACAAGCAACTGGAAGTAGCCTTTTATTCACATAAATGTGTATGGTGTGAACGGTTTTGAATGTAGGGGCCGTCTCAAAACTTTTGCATCAAACTGAATCAGTAGATAGTAGGCCCACAAGCGATTATACTGAGATAGGGAAACAATGGGCTGAAGTGCGTCTTTACTGTGTTAAGGACATACATAGCGTACACCGCATAACAGCAATGTGACTCACAGTAATCGTTCAAAGTAACGACCGCCAGTCTCAATGCATGCAGGGTAACGACACATGAAGTTCTGTCGCAGTCTCGCATAGATCCCTGATGTCTGTTGCACCAGGAGACAGGCAACTTGGACGCTAGCAAGCAGATTATGATTCATTTCTACAGGGTTTTCATACGCCAGCGTCTTGACGGAAGCTCACAGGAAAAAGTCCATGAGTGTGAGATGTGGCGATCGTCCCGCCATGAGGCAGGACCTCTTCCTCCAAAATAACGATGAGGGTACACGTAGTTCATGTGCTCGCTCACATTAGCGTCGAACTGGGCAGGTGCACCGTCGTGTTTAAAACATAACCTTTAGCGGACAACAAGGGGTACTGTCTCCAAGAACTGTGGCAGCCCGTCTTTCAGTCAAGCGAGGATGCAGCAAGTAAGGTTCTGTTAAGTGATTTAGGCGATATTGGACTATGCCCGACTATGCGTTGAGAGAGAAGCGTTGTTGGTGGCCACCGATGTGGGTGCCGTGGGGGGTTGTACCCACTCCAGACATGGCTTTTGTGGCTGTTGAAAACGCTACCACAGGTGAATGAGGCCTCATTGGTGAACAGAAAAGACTGTCTGAACAGTGGGCTCAAAATCCGTTGGTCCCAGTGCTTGCAAACGTTCTTTATGAAAGGGATGTAATACCTGTTCCACCAGCACCCTCCACAGTGGTTCCTTTGAAGTGTCGATTTCGGGGGGGGGGGGGGGGGGGGGCGGGGGGGGGGAGTTGACGGATGCTTATTGTTGGGTCATCAGCCATGCGATCCAACACCCTCCCCTCAAAGTCTGGTGTTCGGACAGTCGTTGGCGGGAATGTTGGCCGGCTGTCTGTGGCGTGAGCGACCCTGTCTCCCGTAATTTTGTATCCACGGAAATAAACTTCTGCAAATTAGGATGGAAAGCGTTCTCTCGATATTTGTGATGTTGCACGGGCGTTGGTTGCACCCTGCCCCATGTCTGCCATCTCTCGTGATGAGTAACGTTCCATTCCTGACTACGTGTTTGCACTGTACACAGTAACACACCTCATATGGGCACACCAAAAGCTATCTTATGCAATGGACATCTAACACCAGGGATAGTGGTTCGCGTGCAGCATAGGTTAATCGCCGGTGCAACGCATGCAGTCGTCACATGACACACGTGCTGTGAGCTGTGTGCAGTATATCTGTCTGGTGGTCAGGGGTGTACGCTGTTTATCACCCAGTGCCTGTTACAGTGTTTGTGAGAGTGCGGTATATGCTATCCCAGCCATTGGTTTTCTGTCCCGCTGTAATAAATTACTGGTCATTCAAATTGCCACACCAAGAAGAAATGGTTCAAATGGTTTTGAGCACTATGGGACTTAACTTCTGAGGTCATCAGTCCCCTAGAACTTAGAACTACTTAAACCTAACTAACCTAAGGACATCACACACATTCATGCCCGAGGCAGGATTCGAACCTGCGACCGTAGCAGTCGCGCGGTTCCAGACTGTAGCGCCTAGAACCGCTCGACCACCGCGGCCGGCACCAAGAAGACATGCAGATGATGAACGGGTATTCATTGGACAAATATATTATACTAGAACTGACATGTGATTACATTTTAACTCAATTTGGGTGCATAGATCCTGAGAAATCAGTACCCAGAACAACCACCTCTGGCCGTAATAAAGGCCTTGACACCCCTGGGTATTGAGTCAAACAGAGCGTGGATGGCGTGCAAAGGTACAGCTGCCCATGCAGCTTCAACACGATGCCACAGTTCATCAAGAGTAGTGACTGGCGTATTGTGACAAGCCAGTTGCTCGGCCACCATTGACCAGACGTTTTCAATTGGAGAGAGATCTGGACAATCTGGTGGCCAGGGCAGCAATCGAACATTTTCTGTTTCCAGAAAGGCCCGTACAGGACCTGCAACATGCGGTAGTGCATTATCCTGCTGAAATGTAGGGTTTCGGAAGGATTGAATTAAGAGCAGAGCCAGGGGTCTTAACACATTTGAAATGTAACGTCCACTGTTCAAAGTGCCGTCATTGGTTACACCCTATACCATCACTCGGGGTGCTGCGCCAGTACAGCGATGACGAATACAAAAAAAATGGTTCAAATGGCTCTGAGCACTATGGAACTCAACTGCTGTGGTCATCAGTCCCCTAGACCTTTGAACTACTTAAACCTAACTAACCTAAGGACATCACACACACCCATGCCCGAGGCAGGATTCGAACCTGCGACCTTAGCAGCAGCGCGGCGCCGGACTGGAGCTCCTAGAACCGCACGATGACGAATACACGCTTCCAATGTGCGTTCACCGCGATGTCGCCAAACACAGATGTGACCATCATGATGCTGTAAACAGAACCTGGATTCATAAAAAAAATGACTGTTTGCCATTTGTGCACCCAGGTTCGTCGTTGAGTACACCATCACAGGCGCTCCCGTCTGTGATGCAGCGTCAAGGGTAAGCGCAGTCATGGTCTCCGAGCTGATAGTCCATGCTGCTGCAAACGTCGTCGAATTGTTCGTGCAGATGATTGTTGTCTTGCAAACGTCCCCATCTGTTGATTCAAGGATATAGACGTGGCTGCACGATCCGTTACAGCCATGCGGATACGATGCCTGTCATCTCGACTGCTAGTGCCGTTGGGATCCAGCACGGCGTTCCGTATTACCCTCCTGAACCCACCGATTCCATATTCTGCTAACAGTCATTGGATTTCGAACAACGCGAGCAGCTATGTCGGGATACGATAAACCGCAATCACGATAGTCTACAATCCGACCTTTATCAAACTCGGAAACGTGATGGTACGCATTTCTCCTCCTTACACGAGGCATCACGACAACGTTTTAGCAGGCAACGCCGGTCAACTGCTGTTTGTGTATGAGAAATCGGTTGAAAACTTTCCTCATGTCAGCATGTTGTAGGTGTCACCACCAGCGCCAACCTTGTGTGAATGATCTGAAAAGCTAATCATTTGCATATCACAGCATCTTCTTCCTGTCGGCTAAATTTCGCGTCTGTAGCACGTCATCTTCGTGGTGTAGCAATTTTAATGGCCAGTAGTGTATAAAAGGCGAAAAGCATATGGAACGTAAATTAATGCTATGGCTGCAGCAGGAGATACAGGACTTGGAATTTATAAGACAAATGTCCATATTATACTGGCTGAGCAAAGTGGCCACATGAACTAACTACTTGTTTGTACACGAGATTTGCTTTCGTTGAGTACCTACACTTACGACGTGGTGAAACGAACTGGACTTGAGAGCTGTGGTAGGAGGGGTCGGCGCTCAAACGCCGCTTTGAGGCGGCGAGGGCGCCGCTGCCCGCAGCCGGAGGTGGCGGCCGTGGTGGGGTTGGTAGGTCCCCGCCGCCTGGTGGGGGAGGGCCTTTTTCTTGCTTCCAGGGCGGCGTGATGAATGTCCGAACGTTTTGTCCTCATGCGGCGGAAATCCCGGGGGCTGCCCCCGGCCCGCCAGCTGTCCGCGCGTAATTTGTAGCGGCTAAGAGCGGGGCGGGGCCCGCCGGCCGCCCACGCCGTCCGTATACACCGCGCTGCGCCGCCCCAGGAGCGGCCGTTCCGCCGCCAGCGCAGGCCGGGCGGTGCAGTGCTGAGAGCTGGCGGGCGAGGGCTTACGGAGTGAGCATTCAGAAGCGCGGAACACGCGTGTCCAATCCGACATACGAAGTGCGACAATTAAGTAATGAGACTGATTTTCTTTGCAAGATGTGGCAACCCTGCAGGCTTGTGTAGGCACAATATCTTTGACCTCGGTCTATAAGCTGCTCCTAGTCCAAGCGGCACATCGATGCAACTGCTCAGTCATGAGTTGTGCTGCAATAAGTTAACACATGTTTATGTCTCTCTTCACGGAAATGGAATCGCATAATATTGCGCAACGGCATGCCATTTCTTTTTGCGTTAAATTGGGTGAAAACGCGACGACAACTTACGGTAAGCTTCAGAAGGCTTTTGGAGAGGAGGTTATGTCAAGAGCTCAAGTTTTTCGTTGGCATAAAATGTTTAGTGAAGACAGAACGAATGTTGAAGGTGAAGACTGCAGTGGACGACCATCAACCTCACGGATGGATGTCAACTTGGCCAGGCTGCGTGAACTCCTACCATCTGATCGAAAATTATCCGCGAAAATGATTGCAGAAGAACTGTACATCAATCCAGAAACGGTACGTCTTATCATAACTGAAGATCTTGGTATGAGAAATATTTGTGGAAAAATGGTCCCCAAAAATCTCACACCACAACAGCGAAAAACACAGAAAAACGTGGCAGCCGATCTGATAGAGCAAACGGAAATCAATCCAGAATCGTTGAACAGTGTTATCACCGGTCATGAAAGTGTTTTTTTTTTTTTTTTATTCAGTACGATCCAGAGACAAAACGCCAAAGTTCGCAATGGTGCTCAGAGGGTCACCGAGACCAAAAAAAGCTTGCATGTCAAAGTCAAAAGTGATAAGCATGCTTGTGTGCTTCTTTGATTCCAAGGGAATTGTTCATAAAGAGTGGGTGCCTTCTGGACAAGCAGTTAACCAATATTTCTACAAATAAATTTTATGAAGACTTCGTAAAAGAGTTTATCGTGTCCGTGCCAACATTACTGATAATTAGACTCTGCATCACGATAATGCGCCATCCCATACTGCTCTGTCAGTGCAGCAATTTTTAACCTCAGAACAAATTTCACTACTACCACAGCCACAGTCGCTCCGTGCGACTTTTTTCTATTTGCAAGAGTCAAAACGGTGGCCAAGGGACACCATTTTCACACAACACAATATGTCCAAAACTCTGTGACGGGGGTCTTGGAGGATATTACAGAATATGAGTTCCAGAAATGTTACCATCAATGGCAGAAGCGCTGGAAAAAGTGTGTGCAATCAGAAGGGAACTACTTTGAAGGAGGCAACACTAGACTTGACTAACGCGGTAAGCAACATTTTTTTTTCACATCAATCTCATTACTCTATTGTCGCACCTGTCATGTGACTAAGGTGCAGCGATCTGCAGATTTTGAAGGACGTTACATCGGTAATGCGAATTTTGTACAGGTGTTTGACAGCCATACTAACAATTTGCGTTCGATATTTGGAAAGAGCTTCACTTAAAGATGTGAAGCTTTCTTACGGTGTGTATCACAGCCCTATGTCACTACTTTTCCATAGTTGTAGGAAAATAAGAGAAAGCCGCTGCTAATTTTAGGTTTTGTCCTACATTTGATCATACAGCAGTGTCTGTTTTAATGCCTAGCTTGAAAAGGACTCACTTCGTCAGGGCTCTTTTTACTCATTTTCTGATTTCGAAAAAATTGTGCAATGAATGTTCTCATATGTATGGTGCCTAAAATAATTTAAAGTACAGGGTGATTAAAAAAGAACGAACGTATTTAAATTGTTAATTAAGACAAACTATGAAATACAAACAGATTGCACATATCATTGGATAATGGATGGTTCAAAGTTGTCTTTTCACACATAGTGTGCACACATAAAGCATTGACTGCATACCGACCAGCGCAGCGCCGAGAAACAATCAAGAAGGCGCTGACCAGCGCGCCAATTGAAAGAGCGGGCAGCCGACTCCTCCAGGAAGACAGAGTTCAGCGCCACCTCTCAACGATGATTTTAACCAGCCGCCCGTCGCAGCTGGTCTCCCCCGCTCCGGTCGCAGACTTTGAGAGCATTAGTCACTGTATACTTGGCGTGCGTTCTGCGATTAGTAATAGTGAAAAGTAACTGCGTGTGAGAGGCACAGCACGTACAGTAAACGTAACAAGATGTTGAATTAGGTTTCTTTTGTTTTTAGAAGTAAAGTGTTGCAATAATTTCGAAGTGTTATGTGCAGATCATTTTGGATTCCTGCCACCGGCCATCACAACTTCTCTCCTTCCTTGTTTATGTCGGTGCTGACTCCCACAGCAGCCGACACAACACATATGTTACACTACAGACTCAACTTGATAACCGTGCATTGTTCGAGAAACATCGAAACGGTAAACCATTTCATTCCACACGCGAATCAACATGTCCCCGTTTGATATGATCAACTTTAGTAGTCCTCTCTTCATCAGCTGCATGTAATAACCACACCTAAGCCAACCAGCTACCAAGAGGGATAAATTCCAACAATCAGGAATATATAAACTTGAATGTCAAAGTTGGGATGCAGTATACATAGGCATGACATGCAGGAATTTTAAAACACGATACAAAGAACATATCAGGTGTTGGAGTACGAAACAAACCATTTCACATTTGCAGAACATTTAAAATGCCATAACCACCATCCTACAAACATGGAACAAGAAATAGAAATAATGAGAATAAGCAACCATGACAAATATACAAACGCAAGAAAACATCCACATTCAGAAAGCCATCGCAGAAAACAAACATGTGATAAATGAACACACACACAGCAACACAGGCTTAATAAAGGAAATGGTAAGATAAAACAAAAAAAAGAAAAGAAAAGAAAGAAATAACGAATCGTTCCTCTCACACAACCAGAAAAAAAAGCCCTTCCCCCTTCGCCTTCTGGACACACACACACACACACACACACAAACACAGCCCAAAAAAAACACACAGCAAAACACACACACACACACACACACACACACACACACAAATGCATGCACGAACAGATCACAGATACTTCAATAACTACACTCGATAGTCTGGCAATAACATTTGATCTTTGGAAAAAACATCTGACAGTCAGCAACAGAAACCAAAACATTCCATCGAAACAAGCGTTCAGTTCATAGTGCTGTGAGATGTGGGAAAAAGACCGCAAATTGGCATTTATAAGAAGAAGAACAACACCAGAAATGCAACAGGAGCGTAATATGTAGGAAATCGTCCACGGAACCTATAAGTACAGTTCAAAAGATTACTACTTAATAGGAAATACCAACTACCAGAACTGTTTATAATCTATAGGTACAGTGACGAAAAAGTGAATTAAATAGCAAACAGATGTACATATTCCAGGCCACTGATGATGCCTTGCAGCGAATAAAGGCGAAACGCGTATGGCACTAAAATTGTGTTTTATTCAGTTGCTGCCAGACGGTCCATAAGCAAAAATTATCAATATACCGAAATAAGGTCCCCGTTTTTTGAATCACAGCTTCAAGAGTTCGATTTCTCAGCGCTAGGAGCAGCCATAGGTGGGAAAAAGACTCTGCTTCTTATGCGCTTCCCCAGAAAAAAAATCGCAAGAAACGAGGTCTGGTGACCTAATCTTGTCAACCTCTTCCAGTGCAATGTTGTGGGTTGGAGTGTTTAGATAAAGCTGCACCTCAATGTGAAAGTGATGCGGGGTGCCCTTGTCAATAAAAATGAAATCCTTGACGCAAAAAAGACAGGTCTGTAAACTCTGTGCACAGAAACGGAACGAAACGCATTCAGTTTCCGAGAGTTTTTCATGTTCGAAGATGACGCCAGGATTTTGTGGCATCCAAATTCTTACACTGTGGCCGGCTACTTCACTGGATAAATGAAACGTTGATTCGTCCGAAAAGATGAGGCTTTCAGAAAAACTGTCTGCATATCCTGGAGAACTGAAAGCAAAATCTGTTGTGGTCGCCGGGAGGCAGTAGCTGCAGTAACTGCAACTTGTAATGAATCAGGCTCGTTTCAGAACACGTTATGCCGCTGTTTCATGAAGTTAAAGTTCCTAGCCTGTCAGTCTTGTGGACTTCCGAGGACTCCGTGTGAACTCGTCTCGAACACGCTCGACCTTTCCATCAGACGTTCGCGCCCGACCAGTACTCTTCCCTTTGCGCATGCAACCAAGGTGCAGGATACTGGTATGCCAATCATAAATCTGCTTGTGCAGAAGCGGATTATTGCTGAATCAAAAGCGGAATACATGTTGTACTCCGACAATCGATTTACTTCACGCAGATTCCAACACACAAAATGCTGCTGCAAACAAAGAATAGCACAGCTGTATCAATACTTTGAGCCTTCCGCTATCCAGTGTAAGGAGTGTGTCAGAACTCTCCATTACATTGAAAACAATATAGCCAACTTAACGCTATTATTTGCATCTATAGTAACAATCTGAGGGCGATACATGAGAGCGCGATTCTAAGCATTGTTCTGAGAAGAGGTCTGTCTGCGATAGTGGAAGTAGTAGTGTTGGTCGAGGGCTCGGAGACAGAAGACCTGTTACGCCGCCCTCACGTCGGTAATGACAGCTCTTACCACACTCAAGACCTGATTTCATCTATATAGCCAGAAGAGGTTTAGATGGCTTATCTACACTTGAAGATGGAATTCAAGGTAAAATTCGCAAGCGTAGCGCAAAAGCAATTACAGGTTTAGGCTCGAGATTGCTAGTACGAGTTCTCAATAATCCCATCTTTTGATTGTCAGTTAAAGAAGCCTCCTTATCCTCCAAATAATAATAATTATTCTCCAGAGCTGATTGATACATAAATGCTGTGGTTATTAAATGTAAATGTAAATTTGAAATTGAAATAATTTGTTAATCTGGCTTTCAGCCATTATTGATACCTTGTCATTGTCATTGTATATTATTGGTCATGATGATTCTTAAATTTTAAATAGACTTAGTTTAAAAAATCACTTTTCACAAGTTATTTAGTAGTTAACAGGACCCAAGCAAACTCATTTTTATTAAATTCATTCTTAGTGACAATAAGCTTTAGCCACTGCTGCTACATACTGCTGCGTATTCTTATATACCACATGGAAAAAGGCAGTCATCTAAAGAGGTGAGTGCAAAACGTAGGGCCGAAACAGAGACACAGACACACCACAACATGTCATGTACTCTGACCCAGGAAATTCCGTTGCACAAGCCAGATTCTGTATCACTTGTAAATTCTTATTCAAATACGCAATCAGATAGATTATCCAAATGTTAGTTTTATGTTTTTCAGGTAATGATCTCTTGAGGGCTTAAATGATAGTGAAACTGACACTCATACAACACGCACACAGTGTTATGCAGTTTACATTCCGATTACTGATAGCTTATCGAGTCCATTTTCACAGACGAAGATAGACAACATTTGTTGTAGTACGTCATATTGGTAGCAAATAAGTTGCACCAGTAACATGTTTTTATATCTTTTATAGTTCGTCTGTAATAAACAACTGAAATCTAGCCTACACTCTGATACAAATTAATTTGATGTTTTCATTTCGTGTGCGAAGATAAATAAATTTTGTGCTTGTATAACACGCCAATACGCGTTGTCCTTCGGAGAAACACAGTTTTCTTACATTCACTCTGCTACATTGGAGTGGTTGCTACTGACAGCAATAGATAACACTAATCTTGCCGGAAATCGGAGCAGATTCTGGCTCAACGGTACAGTAGATAAAATGAATGTGTGAGGGCCTCGTCTTACTTAAAATTTCTTGAAGTTTGATCGCGCTCAGAGTCGGACAAGATCTCAATAAATACAATAAAATTTTCCTAGAATACTACTCCGATAAGAAGTGAAAACCCAAAAGCGAAACACTGACTGGATTTATTATCCACAAAACAACATGTGGTAGCGTATTGTCATCCATAAATGCGAAGACAGTGCCATGTGCACCCCTGAAAAGACGTACATGGGGAAGGCGTATAGTGTCACCATGACACTGACCGGGAGTCAACCGTGATCCAAGATTTGGAACTGAATACGCCGGTCCAACATTGTGCCCCTCCAGACCATAACGCCACGACCAGAAAACGATTGTGTTCGATAATGTTCCTGGGTGCCTTGCGTCTTTTCAGGGGTTTTTTACGAATGATAGTGAGAGATCGCATAGAACAGTGCAGGTGGAACGAGAGGACCATCCAGCAGTTGTCAACCGCGCTGTACAAGGAATGGAACGCCCCACCACAAGAACTCCATACCACCCTTGCGGCCATCATGCGAGCACGTTTCAGAACGTGCACTGCCTTCCGTGCTGATCACACGCCCTATTAAGAACCGTGTACCGCCTTTTTTAATGTTCAAGAGGATCAAGAATCGCGGTGACTTCTCCGAATAAAAGTGTCATTTCATCTGTATCATACCGTGGCAGCTTGTAAGTAGGCTGTTTAGGTTTTTATATTGGTAACGCCAAGTAGCGCTCTGTATGAAAATCACTGGCTGTGCTGTGTGCAGTCTGTGTCTGGTTTGCATTGTTGAAAAATTCTCTATTGTAGTGTTGGGCAGTTGGCTGTTAACAGCGCGTAGCGTTGCGCAGTTGGAGGTGAGCCGCAGTGGAGGATGTGGGGAGAGAAATGGCGGAGTTTTGAGAGCGGATGATCCGGACGTGTGTCCATCAGAGACAGTAAATTTGTAAGACTGGATGTCATGAAGTGATTTATATATAAAATGAGTTTTGAACACTATTAAGGTAAATACATTGTTTGTTCTCTATCAAAATCTTTCATTTGCTAACTATGCCTATCAGTAGTTGGTGACTTCAGTAGTTAGAATCTTTTATTTAGCTGGCAGTAGTGGCGCTCGCTGTATTGCAGTAGTTCGAGTAACGAAGATTTTTGTGAGGTAAGTGATTTGTGAAAGGTATAGGTTAGTGGTAGTCAGGGCCATTCTTTGTAGGGATTTTTGAAAGTCAGATTGCGTTGCGCTAAAAATATTGTGTGTCAGTTTAAGCACAGTCATGTATAATTTTTCTAAGGGGACGCTCCAAGCTCTTTCAACATACTGTCCAAATTTCATCGAGCTATGCCATTTGACCGTAATTATAAAATATTTACGGTTGTGTACATGTGCTGGCCGGTGTGGTCGAGCTGTTCTAGGCGCTTCAGTCTGGAATCCTTAGGTTAGTTAGGTTGTTCTAAGTTCTAGGGGACTGATGAACTCAGATGTTAAGTCCTATAGTGCTCAGAGCCATTTGAACCATTTTTTTGCGTACATGCAGAAAGATAGTGCCTTAACGCGGAAGAGTGTGTCACACATTAGAACGGCTGATAATAACTGAGTTGTCGTCTCTGATTAGGCAATTGTTCCCTTTTATGTAAGTGCGTCACTTTGAGGACCTTACACGTAGTACATAGTTTTTCATCTCTGTAGATGATATGACATGTGAGTAATTTAATCTTTTCATATCGAGAGGATGGTTAATTACTGATACCGATAGTATTTGTAATACATCTGTGTCTCATGCATTAAGAAAAAAAAGTGAAGCTTGCTCTAAATGTGTTTACATTCAGTAGACTGAGTTGCAGCACACACTACTGAATCTATCTAACACATGTCTGACAAAGGTGTGGCCACAAAGTCACATAAATTAGGACTACAGCATTGACCCTGTATTACACTGTGCAACAGTATTTTGAACACGCAAAGTGGCTCCTATTGGTATGGTTACTGTAGTCAGACCTGTATGGTACTCAGATGTGGAAAGTAATTTTTCCTTCTTTGACGTATTTTAATTTCCATCCGTAGCAGCTAAAATTATTCTCCAGTGTTGTTGCTAATAAATAAAAGTGTCAAACAGAGCAATTTAGTGTTATATTAAAGTTTCAGGCTTTTCTCGACATGTGAACAACCAGCGTAATACATAAGTCACGTGACTTTTTAGATATGAAGTAGCCGACGTGTGCAGTACATGATGCTCACCCCATAGATATTTTTGATTTTGCCCAGCGGCATAAATTTTCGATATAGATTCCGCACAATCTGCTCGTAAACAACACTGTTGCTTGCGGAGTATCTGAACACGCATGGGAATGGACTGAAGTAAACAAATCGAAGTTCAATACGTCAACATCCGTTTGTAAAACCCTGTATGGTAAGGGAGAACAACTGCATTCTCTGATCGAGTTGGGAGAGGTTCACGCTGGTCAACTGATGCTAGAGGAAGAAGTTGTCTCCATTCATTTATTCATTAACTGAGTATCTGTATCGACAAACTTGATCTTTCTATTGACGAGCTCTATTAAAGACACCAAGAGTACAGTATGATTGTCAGCTGCTGTAAGTTTTCAGGGAAGAGATTTATTTTCACTTGGTAAAGAAAGAATAAGATATTGTGTACGTATGTCTAATACCGAACGATATTATGAGATTAAGAACGCTAAGAGCAATTTAAGGAAACCAGATTGCAAACATGACAAATAATTATGTTGTTTCTAAACATAATAATAAGGTGTATTCAAAAAGAAACGAGGCGGATGATATGAGATGAAAAGCAGCTGATGGGATCCTAATTCCATTGCCTATGGAAGAAGGTGTAGTTCCTATGAGAGCGCTAAGTTCCGAAACTGGTTTTAGAGAGTCAGGGGAGCACATTCACGTGACAACACAGTGAGCTCCATCCACTGCACTCAGTCGTGCTGAAAACACAGAAATCGAGACTCAGAAGAAGAGCGACAAGGTGTTGTACATTTCGTCACAGAGCGTCTGAAAATTAATCATAATTTGAGATATATATGAATACAATTCAGTATTCTGTCGCAGCAGAATAAAAACTATACAATAAACCAGGAAGTCACCATTGGCGACAGAACCTCGGAACCGTTAACATACACTTGAATATAACGATGCTGTTTGTCACCTACCGTATTTAAAACTAAAGTTCAAGCAAAAACCTGAGAATCAGGTGTTGAAACTTAAGTAGCGGAATAGGAGACAATTATCCACAGATCTTCACCAGGAGATGATGCGCAAAAAACTCGTCGAAACCTCCGAATATTTTAACACCGGAGAATCCCGAGAGATTTGCTTCAGTAGTATACGCCAGTAAAGTCTATACCACAACTCGATATAAAACGAGTCCATAATTAAAATTCCAGATTCAGAACACTAGTTCGCCAACCAAAATTTAATTTGTGGCACTGTTGGTTAGGTAAGCCCATCTACCACGGCAAGGGCATACCAAATTGGATGGGGCAAATCGGTTTTTTATTGTCCTGAGGCCAGAAACGGCATAAAAGGACATTGGTTAATTGTCCTGGGGCCAAAATCCGCATAAAACGCAAAATCACATCGCTGTCTAACTACCGTGAGACTGGCACAAGAGAAGTTCAGTATGCTGTCTGGCGTTTTCTGCAAATTAAAATCGAGAAACAGCATGTTCGACAACAGTTCGGAACGTCCCGTGGATCACGTTCAGAATGCATTGCGCAACGCATGCCTTAAGTTCCGCTACTTTCGTAACTGGAGCACTGAAGACAACCTCATTCAGATAAACCCTTAGCCAGAAGTCACACCGTTGAAGATCATGTGATCTAGATGGCCGGGCTGATAGTTCTAGCATTTCCGAAATGGCTCTGTGTTAGCCGTGTCACTGGCTGTGCAATGTGCTGTGAAGCGCCATCTCGTATAATAATGCTCCTGCCCACACATCCAGGTTGTTGCAGGATTGGAATCACGTTGGTGCTCAAAAGAGTCTCATAGCATTTATCAGTGACGATATGGGTATCAAGCACCACGGGACCCGTCTCCTGAAAAAAATACGGTCCTACCATAAAATATGCTGTCAACCCGCACAACACAGACACATTTCCAGAATAAAGCGGTACCGGTTGATGTGCGTGCGGTTTGAGCGTTGACATGTCCTTTGAGATGGAAGTGAGAGTCGTCTTTCCACAGAAATGTTCCAGGACTATTTATTGTCCACTTCAATGCGAGAAGAAATTTCAGAGCGAACGGTTGTGTTGCCGGCAGGTCAGCAGGAAGCAACTCCTGAACAATCGTGATTTTTTGTGGATAGTAATGCAGGATATTTCGTAGGATTTTATACACCTTGGTTTCAGGTATGTTCTACGATCGGGAAATTCTCGGAGCAAACTGTATGTCCGCACACAACTGCTCGACCCCTCCTGCAATGCTGTGACCACATCCTTCGACAGACGTCCGATCAACTGCTTTCCACCCTCCGACACATTTCATCTAGACCCTTTGCAGGCATCGGATCAGTGCTTTTCTCGTAGCGTTGAATGTCCGGAACTTCTGCAGGACTACTGACGCATAGTCACCGTTCTTGTAAAAAAGCTGTACTACTACGTTTGCTTCCATCCACGTTCGTTACGAAACGGAATATTCTAAGATAGGTCGCAATAGTGTTTGAAAAGCAGTCTCCTTTCTAAACATATTGAATTTCCGTAGTATCCTACCAACGAACCGCCTGATTTACCCACGACTGAGTCTACACTGTGCGTGATCATTCCATTTCATATCCCCATAAACTATTTCACACGGATGTTTGTGTGAACTGATCGAATTTAACTGTGACTCATTGATATTTTAGTCATAGCAAACATCATTTTTCAGGTTTCTAATGTGCTTACTTAACATTTAAAACAAGCTTCCAGTATCTGCATCACTCCTAAATCTTATTAAGATCTGGTTGAATATGTGTGCTACTTTTCATAATAGATAAGTGCATCACATGTGAAAAACCATTACCACACAAAATGAACAGCAAAGATCCCAACACAGTTGCCTGGAGCTCACCTGATACTACCTCTACATCGTTTTCAACCCTTCATCCAAGGTAACGTGCTGAGTCCTCCATACCAAGAAATCCTGAGTCCGGTCAAAAATTTCACTTGACAACCCATGTGATTGCACTTTCGGTAGTAAGTGTATATGTGGTACTGAGTCCAATCCTTTTCACGAGTCGTGAAGTACCGCATCTATATAAAAGCCTTAGTCTATGGGTTTCAGGGCTTCTTGTTACAAAAGGACTAGTTGGATTTCGCGGGTCCGATGTTTCGTTAATCCGTGGTGTAGGGCATTCGCTTCGAACATTGTCGTAATGTTACTTTTCCAATGACCCGTTTCTGGATATACAGTATACGTTTACTCAATGTGGTGAAATGTTTGAGTATATAATTTTATAGGTAATTGTCTTCTTTTTGGATGTCTTAGCCGGCCGAGGTGGCCGAACGGTTCTAGGCGCTCAGTCCGGAACCGCGCAGCTGCTACGGTCGCAGGTTCGAATCCTGCCTCGGGCATGGATGTGTGTGATGTCCTTGGGTTCTAAGTCTAGGGGACTGATGAGCTCAGATGTTAAGTCCCATAGTACTCAGAGCCATTTGAACCATTTGAATGTCTTAGGACGCGCATGCAGTACATGTATTGTTTGCTTATGCGCCTGCAGCCCTGTCAGTGAAGCTGTTTGCCCGGAGACTAGTTAGCTCACCTTGGCTCTGCGGAGATGCGCGAGTGTTTTACGTGTGGATCGCGAGAAGAGGAGATATGGAGATGTAGCGAAGTGCCGTGGCAGTGCTTGTACAGGAAGGACGCAGGAAATGGTGCTCTTCGGAAATGCTTTTTTGATCTGAAGGAAGATATTATTATTACGAAACGAATATTATCATTAAGCACTGAACGATATAGATTTGCTAAGATACAAACTATTTTGAGCATAATGGGACTTAAGGTAACGAATGGGCACATTTTACTTTATTGTGGCAGAATTTAGGTAGGCATTCTTCATGCAACACATACATTCAAATAAGGAATTTCTTCCTACTTTTATAAATTTCTGTCACAGTCAGTGTTAATGGATTTCAAAAGACGAAAAGTATTTAATCATTATTACAGGATATTTACGTAAGAGTACATTTTCGTTTTAAGTTCCCTTCTTGTATTTCTTCAGTGTTGATTTTACGTGGTTCTAATCTGAAATTAAATATTTTCCTATTGCATGCTAAGACTTCAATGGTGAAATCTTTTAAATTGTGTAGTGTCAAGAAATTTTTTGAGATAATTTTCTTAATGCAATTTCTCCAGGAGAATTTTTGCCTAAAGTGTAGCTCAAATTATCCTACGTCATTATTCAGCTCCCATTACTTGATGAACATTCTTTTTTATGGAAGATAAATTTTATGAGAACCAAGTTTGCATCGCATGTATTTAAGAGATCGCATTGCTCTACTGCGATTCTCTGTAGTTCCTACTAGAGCAGTTGCGTAGCGCTTTCCATTGCGACAGAGGTCAGCCAAATACAATAGTTACGAGTTCACAGGATCAGTTAGCAGTATTGAGTTTAAATATTCTAATTAAAATTCAGACTTTTTACTCACAAAGTTGGTTCAGACAGGGTACACTTCAGTCACATTCTCGCAGTAAGATTTGCTTCTGATTCTCGCAGACAGATTGAGTTCTTAACTGTGAAAATCATTTGACTTATACACATGTTTCTTTTCTAATTACACTACTGGACATTAAAATTGCTACACCAAGAAGAAATGCAGATGATAATCGGGTATTCATTGAACAAATATATTATACTAGAACTGACATGTGATTACATTTTCACACAATTTGGTTGCATAGATCCTGAGAAATCAGTAGCCACAACAACCGCCTCTGGTCGTATTAACGGCCTTGATATGCCTGGGCATTGAGTCACAGAGCTTGGATGGCGTGTACAGGTACAGCTGCACATGTTGCTTCAACACGATACCACAGTTCATCAAGAGTAGTGACTGACGTATTGTGATGAGCCAGTTGCTCGGCCACCATTGACCAGACGTTTTCAATTGGTGAGAGATCTGGAGAATGTGCTGGCCAGAGCAGCAGTAGAACATTTTCTGTATCCAAAGAGGCCCGTACAGAACCTGCAACATGCGGTCGTGCGTTATCCTCCTGAAATGTAGGGTTTTGCAGGGGTCGAATGAAGGGTAAAGCCACGGGTCGTAACACATCTGAAATGTTCAAAGTGCCGTCAATGCGAGCAAGAGGTGACCGAGACGTGTAACCAATGGCACCCCATACCATCACGCCTGGTGATACGCCAGTATGGCGATGACGAATACACGCTGTTCACCGCGCCAAACACGGATGCGACCATCATGATACTGTAAACAGAACATGGATTCATCCGAAAAAATGACGTTTTGCCATTCGTACACTCAGGTTCGTCGTTGAGTACATCATGGCAGGCGCTCCTGTCTGTGATGCAGCGTCAAGGGTAACCGCAGCCGCGGTCTCCGAGCTGATAGTCCATGCTGCTGCAAACGTCATCCAACTGTTCGTGCAGATGGTTGTTGTCTTGCAAACGTCCCCATATGTTGACACAGGGATCGAGACGGGACTGTACGATCCGTTACAGCCATGTGGATAAGATGCCTGTCATCTCGACTGCTAGTGATATGAGGCCGTTGGGATCCAGCACGGCGTTCCGTATTACCCTCCTGAACCCACCGATTCCATATTCTGCTAACAGTCATTGGATCTCGACCAACGCGAGCAGCAATTTCGCGATACGATAAACCGCAATCGCGATAGGCTACAGTCCGACCTTTATCAAAGTCGGAAACGTGATGGTTCCCATTTCTCTTCCTTACACGAGGCATCACAACAACGTTTCACCAGGCAACGCCGGTCAACTGCTGTTTCTGTAATAGAAATCGGTTAGAAAGTTTCTTCATGTCGGCACGTTGTAGGTGTCGCCACCGGCGCCAACGTTGTGTGAATGCTTTGAAAAGCTAATCATTTGCATATCACAGCATCCTTATCCTGTCGGTTAAATTTCGCGTCTGCAGCACGCCATCTCCGTGGTGTAGCAGTTTTAATGGGCAGTAGTGTATTTGGTATCCAACATCTTACATTCGTAAAGAGACTATACATTCATAAAGAGGCAATGCAGAGGTAAAGCAGGCACGTAAACATTCACGTTATCTTCTTTATCCTTTTTATTCATTAAGATAACTTTCATTGGCTAGCTTTTGGACACCGCAGGCGGGTAGAAGCAACACCGACTCAAAGGAAGGTCTCGGCGCTTGTTCGTGACGTCACGTCAGCTAGGCACAGCGAACGCCGGGTCTGTTGCAGGCATACTCATAATGGTGGTGTCTCCCTCCCTGACACAGGGAAACGTGAAACTATTGGCGGTAGTTGACCAACACACATTGTTCTGAGAGATTCCTGCAATCAATTAATTGTGCAATTCATTACACTTCTTAACAATTAGCGTACTCCTGAACTTAAGTTTCCACCTGTTTTAAGGATTGACATACAAAAACAACTTCATGGTTTAGCAGCAACGGAATTCGTGCTTGTTTTCCTTTTTTGTAAATCTGAGGAAGTTACGTTTGTACTGGGTTGCTTTTACAAGAAACTGTGAACATATTGGTGCTCTTCTTTAGGTATCTTGGTTGACTATGGGGTGAGGAGCACTGAATGTTAATGAAATATCTTGCGATTGTACACGTTGGGGGGGGGGGGGGGGGACAGAAGAAGAGGCAAAAGAGAGATACTTGTTTTATCAAATAAAATTTTTTTATCTTATAAAGTTTCTCCTTTCAGTTGCAAGAGGAGAATATTTATCTTTTCTAATGTGCATGTTTAAAAAAGTTTAAGCTCAGCAGTATTTTCGATGTATGAAGCTATTTTGTTTCCTGTTTAGAATTCCTTGATTGTAATCAGTGTAATCTAATGACTTGCAACAGTTTGACATTTAAACATGTATAGTAGTTCACATTTCTAGTGACGATGTCAAACGAAAATAAATAAATAAATAAAAGAAACGAGTTCATTGCAAGGGGGTTGGGGAAAGTTTCGATAACAAAATGGATCAAGTAAATATAGTTACTTGAACGTAAAATTTCCGAAGCTTGCAATGGGGCAAAGCGTCTTCTCATATTGATCTACGTTTGTTTCGACAGGATTCAGTAATACAGAACTATGATCTTCATTTGTAGCTTTACGATAGTAAGAAAATTTTTCATCTAAATAAAACTGCAGAACCCAAATTAATACCAAACATTTTGTCCAAAAATAAGAGATTTATAGTGATAAGCGCGCCCGGGCGTTCCTGCCTGCAACAGACCTGGCGTTCGCCGCGCCTAGCTGACGTGACGTCACCAACAAGCGCCGAGGCCTTCCTTTGAGTCGGTGTTGGTAGAAGTCGGCTGTACTTTCCGCGGGGTTTCGCACGTAGACGGTGTCAGCCACGTCCCAGCTGGCACAGTCTGCCCACCTGCCCCGTGCAGCAGAGCCTGTCCAGGTGAGGTGGCTCACTGCAGACGCGACCAGCTGCCCTTTGACTGCTAAGCCACCAGCGACCAGCGCCGTCCCGGTAAGCCCGAATAATGGATATTGATGGGCGCTGGTTCTGCCGGCCAGCGCACAAAAAACGAAAAACAGAAAAAAATGGAAACGCGCCTCGGCTATGCGCGTATTGTCATTAATCTGGGTCCGCGTGACAGTTTTAAAAATGAGCGCGGAGTAATCAAACACGGACGCGCGGTGACGCGGCTAATGCGCCGGATTCGCACCGAGTTCCAGTGACGTGGAGCGCGCTCCTTGCTTCTCGTAACGCCCACAAGAGTTGCCGTTCTGCGGTTGCTAGTCGCCAGTCGCCGCTCAACGTGCCACCGCGCTCTTTCTTTGTTGTAGTTCACCAACAGCGCACGAGCTGGCTTCTTTTATGTCCAGTCTGGATTATCTTTGTCACGTGTATTTCACGCTGACGGGCTTACGATGTTTTTGTGACAGGATTAACTGCGTAATTTGTCAAAAATTGTGCTCTGTTCGTAACACTGAGTTAAAAGCTTAAGCCTTTATGACGTGGAGCAATATACATTATTTTTCCCTCCTACCAACTTTAACTCTTTCCCACCTATCACACTCCACATCCGGGCTCCTCTCTCCTTTTCCTTCCCACCACTATTGCTTTCTTCTCTTACCTCTACACTTCCCACACACCATTATCCTTCTCACCCTTTGTATTATGTCTCCCTGCTCCTCGTCAAATATTACGTCCAGCCTCGTTGTCAAATGTGGGCTGTCTAAGAGTCCTTCGTACTCGGTTCGCTAGACAATCAAATCAAACAAGTCATATTAATGAGTTTGTTACAAAAAGGAAAGAGACAAAACTTTGTCAATTACACAGATGTGTCGCAAGCAAAGGGCGACATACAAAATAAGGAAATTTCTTCAGTATAAACAAGTCCAAATCTGAGCTACATTGAGTGTACAAGCGAAGTAACGAGCGTTGGCGCTTCTATCCAAGTCGCTAGTCGTGAAGCTACTACTCAACTGGGGCGTCGGCAGTAGGTCGCGGCGCGCGCTTATGCTCTCTTCACGTAGGGGCCGCTGCTGTCACGTTGTCGTCCTGAAGAGGGGTCGGTCAATGTGCGATTGGCTGACGTATTTTCACAACCATTTCTTCTCCGTCGTTGCCGACTGGCGCGCCAGCACTTAACTTTACGCCGCAACACTGTCCTTCCCACCGTCAGTATTCCCACACCCACTTCACTTAATACCCATCATCTCGATAGCTACCCCACTTAACGGACTCTTATCTCTTACCCACACCCGCCAAGCTCTATGGAACATATTCTCTCCTCCCACTATACTTTTCACCCAGTGCGGGTCCTTCAGATGTTAAGTGAAAGTGCAGGGCTCCAGCGCTTTCTTCATAGGAGAATGTCACTTTATCGCAACTGTATAAATTTTTCGTTCTTTTAGCTGTCCGTCATCAATATTTTTAATTTAAAACGTAAACAGCCCTCGTATTTTTATTTTCTATCAACTTTGTTATAGCTTTATACATGCTGATGGCTGAAGAGCAGAGTATTGTACCGCTGTAATGAAAAAAATATATACATTATTATTACCGCACCTCTGTCAGTACTCTCAGCTTTCCCTACATCTTCGTGCACCTTTATCATCTGCCAGTGGAATATCTCTCGATTTTCCCTCCCTGACCACAAACTCATGACCGACATCTACCCTTCCTTCCAGCCATAACGTAACATACCTGATACGTGTTACAAACCGGACACGATAGGAAGGACCAGGCCCCTTTACCTTTTTCTTTTATCACTCGTTTATTACATCAGAGAAATACACATTTTAAGACAAAATTTAACTACATGAAATATTGCTCCCAGTAAAGGTTAACATAAGCAGTGACAAAAGTTAGTTCTCTTAAGGGTTTCTGCTGGCAACAAATTTTAAGGAGGCAATGTAAGGTTTATATCAGTTCAGCTCAAACATGTAGCAAGTGACTGAATCACGACACAGGCACTTTAACAATTTCGGCAACAAATAAATAGCGTGAATTTGTACTCACAGTAACCAACTAATCAACAGCCTTGCCATTGAACAAGTAGTAGGCTATTTAGAACGAATTAGCAACACCCAGCAACTAGGGGAGTTAATACCAACCATCTTTAAATCTCTTGCTCCCCATTAAATAAACATACTTACAGCAATTAAATGAATAACAAATCAAACATACTACGCTCCACTCAAACTCTTCAGTGGAAGCCAAGCCAAAATGAAGATTCCATTAACTGACTAGAACTAAAGTCGCACTAAAGCTCATCTCTGTGTTCCTAGACACACAAGGGGCAAACTTATACAAGACAAGATTTTGAAGGGAGCACATCAGTAAAACCGGTAGTGGAGCTAAGTCGTGCCACTGAAAATTAAGGTACTAGACTGGGACACAAGGTGGTATACAAGGAGGTTGCCTTAGTGCTATACTGCACTCCAAAATATTAATTCAAATGGCCAGTTCAAAATTAAGTACACATAAACCAGCATAAATCGCTCGAAGGGATGACAACACTTAATTGAAAAGACGAATGCCGGAGGCGGCATTAACATCAAACACCTTCTCCGAGTTTTAACCAGGAGTGACTTCCCACTATACAAGTAAACATATAATCAAGCACAAGGAAGGAACCCCAAAGAGAAAATTCAGATAAAACCCCCAAAATGTTGTAAAGGACAGGGAACCCCAACTATTTAAATTTAAAAGAATTAGCCCTCTCCAAAGGCAGTGTAAACGCTAAGGGCACACCTAAGAAGCCACCAAAATTGGTTGCAAAAAGTCTTATACATTTGCTCCTTTTATTTAAAGGAAACACAAGGCTGCTTAACTTCTGCTGGACGTCCGGTACGGCTCGTGTAGGATACACCAGACAGCAACCCAAGCTAGGCGGTCGCAAGGCACGGCGAGCAAAATCAGGAGAGCGGACAGGCAGGCAGCCAACACATATCCTCCGTCCAGAACCGGCAGACCGTGTACAACCAACTCCACATATACGTGGTTGCTTCCCACCTCCTACCTCGCGGCGTCTCAGCAGGTAGCCCGAGCACAGGTCAACTGCCCCTCGCCCTGCGAATAGGGAAAACAACAAGGCAAGCAAAGATACGAAACATCGAAGGATCGATAATGGACATCCAAGAGACTGGCGCGCCAGTAACGAGTGCCACGGCTCAATACCCATCTTATCCCAAATGGAGACCCCAATAAAACCTTTCTTTGCCCAGCTGGCGTTCCTTTCTTTTCGTGACACCCGCATCAACTATCTGTTCCTTCCTATGAAGGGATCCATTATCCTTTGCTATCCAACATCCCCCCCCCCCCCCCAATGCATCCCATACCCATATCCCCACTGCCTTTCACAGGCAAGTGCTCGTCATACTTGGCTGAGTCGGTAGAACACTTGCCCGTGAAAGGCAAAGGCCCCGAGTGCGAGTCTCGGACCGGCACAGGGTTTTAATATGCCACGAAGTTGCATATCAAGGCACACTCCGCTGTAGATTGCAAATTTCGTTGTGGAAACATTTACTTAACACATTTTTTATTTTGCTCCTGGACAGATTTTACAGGGGAGTGTGAAGACAAAAAGGAAACCCTATATAACTTCAAGGCTAAAATATGACACGTTTTTTGCTCGCTGTGTGTTTGACGACAATTGGCTCAAATGGCTCTGAGGCCTATGGGACTTAACTTCTGAGGTCATCAGTCCCCTAGAACCTAACTAACCTAAGGACATCACACACATCCATGCAGGATTCGAACCTGCGACCGCAGCGGTCGCGCGGTTCCTGACTGTAGAGCCTAGAACCGCTCAGCTACTCCGGCCGGCGACGACAGTTGGTATTGGGTATTTGCAGTAATGAATACAGATCCTGCGCTCCCAAATACTGGATACGAAGTTTAGGGGCTCCGGAAAGGCTCAAAATCTTGAAAAGTTCAGTTTTTACTTTTTTGCGTTTTCTGAATCTGCAGACTATTACCTTTTAATAGATATATAATTTATTCAATTCCGAAGACTACAACTATTTTTAATTTTTTTTTGAAATGTGTTCAACATGGGCGTGACCCACTATGGCGCTGTTAAACTGCTGTCAAATGGTGTTATTATTAACGTCCGTGTTCATCAGGTACATTTTAGTGATGTAAGGTATGTGTTGTGGCTAACCTGTGATGGTTCAATATATACCGCTGGTGTGATTGTCGATTGTTTCATGTTTATTTACTCTGTCGTTATCTCGAAAATATTCGTAATTAATTCTGTTTCTTGAGTCTCTGTTTTGTTGAAGTATAATAATGAGTAAAAGTAAAGTTATTAGAAATCCTCTGAAGGCTTTTAAGAAAATGAGAAATGTTGGAAAGCCAAAGGTATGTGTTATTACTGTAAACAATAAAGACGATAACCAAGTGAGTGAACCTAACCTCTCAAGTACACCTGCTCATAGCAGTCAAAGTGGGAAAGAAAATACTTCACAGAAGAAGCTTGGTTCAATGAGTGAAAACTATGAATGTTTTATGGGCGAATCGGATGTGAATGAAATATTTGATATGTCGGTTCTCAAAGGAATTTTTTCAAACTGTGTAAGATGTATTCATTGTAGTGAAGTTGGTCTCGAACTCTCCATAATAAAGCACGTAGGACTTGCTAGTGAAATACAACTGAAATGTGATAAGTGTTCATACATGACCACCTTTTGGAACAGTGTTGCAGTAACTGCAACTGAAGAAAATGGTAGCAAAATCTACGAACACAACAACGAGCGATGCTTGCTTTAGACAAGGAACGCCTTCGGGCTGCAGACAGGGCTATAAAGAGTCTAGAAATACAAGCAAGAGTAAACAGGAGGAGGAACAAGAGGAAGCTGGAGGAGGAGTTTGCAGAGGATGAAGATAATCCATCCTATGGACCTGGAATGCACTAAAAAGTTAATCCAATCTTTGTCGCTCGATTCCCAAAACTTTTATTTTCTCATACTAATTACATGTTTTCTAAGGATCTTCCAAACATATTTGTTTCAAACTTTCAGTAAATGTTACACAGTACCTTCTGCATAATTTAACACAGCCTTTTTCCAAAAAACTGTATATTTTTGAATATATAAATAAAAAATTGCAAAAAAATGTTGTGAATTTTCATTACAATTGAAAAAAAATCATCTTTAATAACTGAACTAAAATTTTGTAAAATCCCTGTGTTAAGTTGTAGCCCATATTCCAATAAATAACCTGTAAAAAGTTCAACTTCCTACCTCAAATACTTTGTGAGGAAAGATGTAATTTATAAGCGTTATTTTAACATTGCAAGTATAGGGCGATCCGGAGCCCCTTAATGGTGTGGAGACAGCATTAACGTTGAGCAGGGTTTACCGCGGCAGTAGACTCGCTTCCTGTGTGGCTGCTGGCCCGGCCGACTAACAAGAGGAGGCAGCGCCGCGACTCAGAGCAGTGGCCGCTTTGTGCTTGGCGAGGCCTGCCGTCAGGGCGCCGCTTCCTGCTTTGTATGCTGCGCAGCGCAGACTTGGGACCACTCCCAGAATCTCCAAATTCTTCTGCCACTCTCATCAGCTCCAGCAGCAATACCTGCGTCTTATCTCGTGATTACTGCCTACACATTTACGGCGAAATCAAATAGCACACATTTTCCCCAAGGCTGGTGCCACGTACGATAAAATCAAGATAGTGCGCCCCATTCCCACTAGTGATGAAATATACGGCTAGTGAAGTACACGTGTCGAAGAATGAGTATTCTACTACCTTCTTTGTGTTACCACAGGTATCAAGTTACTGCTTCCATTTGTAGCGGAGCAGAATGAAATGCAAGGATCAAGATAAGACAAAGACACTAAAATTCTGATAGTTCCACTAAGCAGGCGTCTTCGTACTATGACACTGTCGCAGCACGGAGGTAGGACATCTGTTTTAAGCCTGTTACTTTTTAAGATAAGCTTTCATGGAATCACAGTCAAACAGCCTATGGTTCTTGTCATATTTAAATAATGTTTTGCGTAGTTTATAGGGATGTCAGCTATTTTTTATTGTAAACACTACTGTACATGCAATAGCGTCAGCTACCCTCCAATGTGTGCTTGTTCAGGTAAGGACACCCTGTGATATGCGCACCCCTTCCGTTCCCTCCTATGCCTGTCGCAGCGGACGCACAAAGTCACTGACGTGCAGTGTGTCCGGAGTTGTGTGGGCAGGTGTGCACATCTCTCCACTAATTTACTGAAGTAGCTACACATTACGCAACAAATTTAATACTCTTTTTAACATGGTTTATTTTCACTGATTTAAAGAGAAAATGTTTGATTGCTCACTTAACCCACTTTTTTCTGAAGTAGCCTATACTCTTCCTTTCAACGAAATCGATTCACTGGATTAGTCGTGAAAACATAACAGACAGAGTTATTTTCACATTTAACAAAATTAGCACAGAAATATGGGTCAAACACGTTGAGTATTACACAAGCGTTGAATGGTATTTATGTCGAACATATGAGTCATTAAAGTATTTTCATGCAGATGATAAACTTCAAAGATCAAAGAGTAATTCCCTAATTCCCTCTAATTCGCGTTATATTCTTCAATACAATATCTTGTACTACATGCTTGCTAAAGCACCCTGTGTTCTTCCACAGCGGTCAAGTTGCCTCCAAGCCAAATTTCATTTATAATATTAGCACGCATATTCTGTCAGAGAAATCAGCGATTCGAGTTTTACAGTGTTGCTTAGTCATGGACATGCCTATCAGGTTCACATGCTGAATCATCTACCATTCACATTAGTCAAAATTCAGTTCTTTATCTCTTTTAACTAAAGAATTCTTATTATAAACATATCAGAAGAGAAATTGACCATTCTTGTACTAATTATGTAATATGCTTTGCTTGTGCTTCCTAACACCATATCATCAAACTTAAAACTGTGTAGACGTCACGAACCACTACTCTGGAGCCTGGTTCGTTGTACTGCCAATGGGACACGAAGTGTTTAGTGTCTCATTAGGATGTCAATTATTTATCTACATTTAATTACAAAATGATGTTCTGATTACACTTCCTGAAGCCATGCTACCAAACTTAAAACTGACCTGATGGCGCGAAATGTTTGTCTGGACGGTAATTCGTTATACCGCCATGATTCACGAAATGATTAGCTTCTGCTTAGTACATTAATTATTTATCTAAATTCAAGTACAAAATGATGTTTTGATTTATCATGATAGTACAGTACTTAGGGGGTCTGTTTTGATTGTATCATCATAGTACAGTACTTAGAGGGTCTCCCATGCCATTTAGTACTATATCAGAAAATTAATTTTATTTTTAATAGATGAAAATACTCGATATTGGTGCGCAGACAAGAGGATAATCCCCTTCAGCTTTCACAGTAGCAGTCAATCAGATGATAAGTAGTTTATGCTGGCACAATTTCACATGAGCACTGAATGAGCCTACGGCATCCTTCGTGGCTGCCTCATTTCACCTTGTGACGTCATACATCTGCCATTGTAGCATCGCTCGATTCAGGTTGCTCTGTAGGAACGAGGTAACGGCTCCGAAACCAGAAATGATAGTTATTGAGCACTGGGAAAAGTGTCGGTTGATAACACCATATAGTATCGTCTGTGCTGTCTCTTGAAGTGATTGATCTACAGACTGTTTTACGTCAATTTTTTGAGATCTCCGCAACTAAAGCATCCAGAATCCCCTATAATCTCTTCAGTATTTTCTAGGCCATGTACACTGTTAAAATTTCGCTACCTTTCTATATCTTCACATATTCGAGGGCTATTCGCAAAATCAGATCCGATTGGTCGCTAAATGGAAATCCGATGAAGCTTTGCGTAAAGGTGTTGGACAGTGCCTACAGTATGCCTGTCGATCGCGTCACGTTTCTTTTTTCAGTTCTCAGCGAACAGTGAGCACTGCCAAATACGAATGCTTGTGAGAGATTTCGCCTAATTTAATGCAGCCCACACAATGTAACTGTCTTTAATTGCCTTCTTCATGAAAGTTCTCGGCCGCACACTGCAAGGGCAATGAGGTTGCTCCTGCAGCGTTCTCGAGGGGAAGTGTTTGATCACCCACCATACAGCCCGGGCTTTGCTCCCTCTGATTTTTACCTCAGCTCACACGAACCGCTGATTATGAAGATAACATTTCGACACGAACAACGAGCTGGAGATCAGCATAGAGGATTGACAGGAAAAAAATAGGCGGCTGCTTTCTGTGACTGGTGTATTGGAAAGCTGGTACAACACTATGACAAATGTCTCAGTTGGAGCGGCGACTGTGTAGAGAAATAGCTGCAAGGTGTAGCTTACTGTTGCAAATAAAATATTTGCACTGTGGGTCCAATTTCGCGACCGATCGGACCTTAGTTTCCGAACAGTCTTGGGGTATATCCTCCGGAAGCCACTGTATGGTGCTTGGCTGAAGGTATGTCATACCAGTACTATCGGTTTTACTTCCTACAAGCTGAGGAACCTGCCGTTGCCTAGGTATTTTATTTTTTCAAATCTTCTAATAGTCTCTCTTCATCCTCACTCTGCCCTTCTCTCTGTCCATATCTCCTTGTCCCCTCTCTCGGTCTCTCTCCTCCTCCCCCACCCCCCTACTGACCTCCTCGCACCCCTTTCACTATCCATCCCCTCTCTCTGCATCCAATTCTCCTCCCCCTCACTATCCACCCCTTGTCCCTGTCCATCACTTCCACCCCATCTCTGTCCATCATTCCCTCTCACTGTCCACCTTCTCAAACCCTACTCTCTGTCCACCTCCTGCGTTCTGTCTGTCCATCTTTTCCTCCCCCTTCTCTATGTAAATCTGCTCCCCCCCTCCTCTCACTCTGTCGGCCTGCTTCTTCCCCATCTGTACTTCTTCCCATCTAATTCCATCTCCTCCTCCATTTCTCTTCGTCAGTCTCCTCCTCCGCCTCTCTCTGTCCATCTACTTCTCCATCTCTCTCTGTCCATCCACTCTTTCCCATCTCTCTGTCCATCTACTCCTTCACCTCTCTGTCCATCTAGTCCTCTTCCACTACCTGTTCATCTACTCCTCCCTCCCCCCCCCCCCTATCTGTCCATCTCATCTTCCTCTCCCTGTTCATTTCCTCCTCTTTCCTACCTCTGTCCTCTTCCTGTCCCATCTCTCTCCTCCTCCTCCTCCTCCTGCTCCTCTGTGCTTATCTCCTCTTACCCCCTCGTTGCCCATCCATCGCCTCATGCTCCTTTCCCTCTCTGTGTAATCACACTCACCCCAATAGGAGGCTGGTGGTTCTTGCCCTTGAAGGCGCAACGGTACCGACGGACAGCTTGTCATCCCCAGCCCGTAGGCACCGCCAGATGCCGATTCGGAGGGCCATGTGGTCAGCATACAGCTTTCCCAGCCGTTGTTAGCTCCCGTGACTGGTGTCGCTACTTCTCAATCAGTTAGCTTCTCAGTGGGTCTCACAAAGGCTGAGTGCACCCCGCTTGCCAACAGCACTCTGCAGACCCAGACGGTGACCCATCAAAGTGAGCGAAGCGTGACAACGAAAACATCGTTGATCTGACGGCAGCCGGTGTTATCCCTGATGCAAGGCCGTTGGTCCTTCTTTCCAGAATATGTGTACCATATTTCACACATATTTCATACAATTCACGTGTATCTGTACACACATTTCACCTGAATGCCTATCGCATTTCGTCTTGTAGTTTCATTTTCGCGCAGCTCAAAATTTGTGACATAGTATCTCCTAAGCTATGTGCTGTACAATGGCATAATTTTGTAGGTACATCCAGTGGTGTATGTGGCTACTGTCAGCGAATTATGTTGTGAATAGAGTTAGTAAGAAATGAGTAATAAATTGTCTTACGCTTGTCAACGTTTATGACGTCATATCTCCTGAACTATATGCGGTACAGTGACACATCTTTCTAGGTACATTTATCAGCAGACGTATGTGGATACCGTCTGTGAAAACGGTTGTAAAGAGAGTTAGTAGCAACGAAGTAATAAATTTAAACATCTAGTGTGAAGTGGCTTTTCACGCATTATGTCTATGATGTCACATCTCCTAAACCAAGAGTAGTACAATGATGTACTTTTTCTCGAACATTCAACGGTATATGTGAATATGTCTGCAAGATGTCGCGAATACAGTTAGTAGTAAAGAAGCAATAAATTAAACCTAATGCGTCATGTGGCAGAATTACTTCATGAAGAGCGAAAACGTCGTAAGATACAAAGTTCTTTCCTTTCATCATTTTGTGAGGGTCGTCTGCAAGAAAAAGTTTCAGAAAGGTTTGAAATTATATATACAGTCTGTATAAGACTCCAAGTGCTCTCATTTTCAAGTACTGGATAACGAAACTATGGATATTCTCGCGTCATGAGCTACACTGCTTTCTTTCCCCCAACCCTTTGTCAGGTGGGTGGTTTTTACCACTACAATGTTTCTTTCCAGGTAGTAAATGATACGTGTACCAAGTCCGGCTGAGTCGGTGCAGTAGATGAGGAGGAGACTGGAACATACATACATACGTAAATCCATTTCTATAACTTGTATGAATTCCATTCGTCTATGGAGCGAAGGAAATATGACTACGTTCTTTTGTAATTGTCATATAATCCTCAAAGTCCCTCAGTGAGATATACGATAGTGGCAGCATAATGGTAGCACATTCTCCTTCGAAGACTGGTTACCTAAATTTACCCACCAGAGCTTCGCGGGAAATTTGTCGTTTTTCTTGCAAAGACATCCCACGTACATTCTCCAAGCTTCTTTGTTACACTTTCGTACGGGCTATACCGACCTATTACTGTCCTAGCAGCGCGTCAGTAAAGTCTTTCCATGTTCCTTGTCACGCGTAATTTATAAGGAGTCCAAACACTGGAACAATGCTTTAAAATTGGCTGCGCTGTTCTATAAGATTACCTGTATACATGCGCTGAATTCCCCCAGAATACTTCCAACAAATCTGTTTTCCATTCGCCTTCGCTAAAGCTGGATTTACGTTATCATCCCACTTCATACCGCTTCTTAGCGTTACCGCCTCCCCCCAAATTATTATGCGGTATGAGGTGCTGACAATGTCAACATTAACTTCACAATCAGACATTATCGACTTTTGCGCTTTGTTATAAGAAGAAGAAACTGGAGTAGATATAGAAGAGATGTGAGATGCATTATTAGAATCAGAACTTAAAAGAGCTTCGGAAGACTTAAGAGCGAATAACGTAGAAGGGATCGATCGCATCCCACTAGAATTTCTAAAATCACTGGGAGAAATGACAAGAAAACGACTATTCACACTGGCATGTAGAGCGAATGAGACTGGCGATATACCATCTGACTTTCGGAAAAATATCATCCACACAGCTCTCATGATCGCAAGAGCCGCCAAGTCCAAGTATTATCGCGCAGTCAGCTTAACATCTCGTGAATTCAAGTTCCTCGCTAGAATAATATACATAAGGATGGAAAAGAAAACTGAAGATGGGTTGTATGAAGATCAGTTTGGCTTCAGAAAAGGAAAGTCACAATAGAGGCAATTCTGATTTTGCAATTGATAATGGAACCAAGACTGAAGAAAAAGTAGTTAGAATGTGATCCCCCTATTGCGCTTGGAAAACACTAAATGCCGAAGGATATTATTCATTGTGTACAGTTGAGGAACACACCAGAGGCGATGATTGTATCAGCATGCCAATGCACCCTGCTACAAAGCAGCACCTGCGACGCAATTGGCTGCTGCCATCAACATTCCTGAAAAGGACTCGCCTGCTCAGAATCCCTACATGAACCCAATGCAATATCACCGATATGAGTCAAAAAGTCGACTTTGCTCCAGACTCCAGCGTCTCTGGTTTCTGCTCTTGATGAAGAATGGGCTGCCATTCGTCCAGAGACATTCAGACATCTTACTGAAAGTATCACCAGCTGAGTTGAAGCCGTCATAAAGGCCAAGGGCGGACAAGCCCTGTTTTAATGTCCGCTCTTGTGTGCCTAGATACTTCTGATCATATAGCGTACGTCACTGGTTGTACTTAGGCATGGCTACCTGTTTCGCTGAGGCACGACGAGCACTATTCCTCATATTCCCAGACCGGAAAAATTTGAATAGCGAAATGCGCACTTCAAAATCTAAGCTGAAAGGCTTCTTCATGGCGAGGTATTTTTATTGCGTATAGGAGTTGTTTCCAGAAGTTTATTGTGGTGTCACCGCCAGACACCACACTTGCCAGGTGGTAGCCTTTAAATCGGCCGCGGTCCATTAGTATACGCCGAACCCGCGTGTCGCCACTGTCAGTGGTTGCAGACCGAGCACCGCCACACGGCAGGTCTAGAGAGACGTCCTAGCACTCGTCCCAGTTCTACAGCCGACGTTCATAGCAATGGTTCACTGACAAATTACGCTCTCATTTGCCGAGACGATAGTTAGCATAGCCTTCAGCTACGTCATTTGCTACGACCTAGCAAGGCGCCGTATTCAATTGATACACTCCTGGAAATTGAAATAAGAACACCGTGAATTCATTGTCCCAGGAAGGGGAAACTTTATTGACACATTCCTGGGGTCAGATGCATCACATGATCACACTGACAGAACCACAGGCACATAGACACAGGCAACAGAGCATGCCCAATGTCGGCACTAGTACAGTGTATATCCACCTTTCGCAGCAATGCAGGCTGCTATTCTCCCATGGAGACGATCGTAGTGATGCTGGATGTAGTCCTGTGGAACGGCTTGCCATGCCATTTCCACCTGGCGCCTCAGTTGGACCAGCGTTCGTGCTGGACGTGCAGACCGCGTGAGACGACGCTTCATCCGGTCCCAAACATGCTCAATGGGGGACAGATCCGGAGATCTTGCTGGCCAGGGTAGTTGACTTACACCTTCTAGAGCACGTTGGGTGGCGCGGGATACATGCGGACGTGCATTGTCCTGTTGGAACAGCAAGTTCCATTGCCGGTCTAGGAATGGTAGAACGATGGGTTCGATGACGGTTTGGATGTACCGTGCACTATTCAGTGTCCCCTCGACGATCACCAGTGGTGTACGGCCAGTGTAGGAGATCGCTCCCCACACCATGATGCCAGATGTTGGCCCTGTGTGCCTCGGTCGTATGCAGTCCTGATTGTGGCGCTCACCTGCACGGCGCCAAACACGCATACGACCATCATTGGCACCAAGGCAGAAGCGACTCTCATCGCTGAAGACGACACGTCTCCATTCGTCCCTCCATTCACGCCTGTCGCGACACCACTGGAGGCGGGGCTGCACGATGTTCGGGCGTGAGCGGAAGACTGCCTAACGGTGTGCGGGACCGTAGCCCAGCTTCATGGAGACGGTTGCGAATGGTCCTCTCCGATACCCCAGGAGCAACAGTGTCCCTAATTTGCTGGGAAGTGGCGGTGCGGTCCCCTACGGCACTGCGTAGGATCCTACGGTCTTGGCGTGCATCCGTGCGTCGCTGCGGTCCGGTCCCAGGTCGACGGGCACGTGCACCTTCCGCCGACTACTGGCGACAACATCGATGTACTGTGGAGACCTCACGCCCCACGTGTTGAGCAATTCGGCGGTACGTCCACCTGGCCTCCCGCATGCCCACTATACGCCCTCGCTCAAAGTCCGTCAACTGCACATACGGTTCACGTCCACGCTGTCGCGGCATGCTACCAGTGTTAAAGACTGCGATGGAGCTCCGTATGCCACGGCAAACTGGCTGACACTGACGGCGGCGGTGCACAAATGCTGCGCAGCTAGCGCCATTCGACGGCCAACACCGCGGTTCCTGTTGTGTCTGCTGTGCCGTGCGTGTGATCATTGCTTGTACAGCCCTCTCGCAGTGTCAGGAGCAAGTGTGGTGGGTCTGACACACCGGTGTCAATGTGTTCTTTTTTCCATTTCCAGGAGTGTATTTATCTTGTGAAGCATGTACAGTCAAGAGAGATGTTCTACAATTATGGATTAAAGTTAAGTATTACAGCAACTGCGTCCGTTTTTCTAAGTTCTCATTTCCTTGTAATGTTCCAGACCTCACGCCAGCCTGGGTGAGCTTAAACGCGTGCCTTTCGGCTTCCTCCAAACCCCGTGAAATGGCTCCTGCCAATTCACAACAATTATGATTTTCACTGTTCTATGTAATGTGTGTTGTATGTAATGGCCCGTTCCCTGACGAAATGTTTTCCGCTCAGATGCACAAACGGAAGCTGACAAAATAAATAAATCAATGGAGGTCGTCGTTGTACAGGCTGTCCATAAATTATCTTTTCAACCTAATACCTTAACACCTTTAAAACTGTACTGGATATCAACAGATGGTTTTCAACATTTGATAAGATAATTCGTAAGGTTTTGTATCCAAATTGGTACACACGAATATCTGTACCCTTCGTAGGACGGAAAATGCCTAAGCGGAATTCCATTTATCTTTACGTACGGTTCAAATCTCCTCTGTGACATGTTCAAATGCATTGAGAAGTTTCAGGTGTACCAACAGTGGCACACCATACTCTTATAACATGTCCAGCTGAACACCACCGTTGACGGTCGGCTTGATGAAAAAGAATGGACCAGTTATGAAAGTGTGCATTGGTCCGCTCCAGATATTGACCTTGAGGCTTTCCATTTCCCCTGTAACAAGAGGATACTGTGAACCCACATAAGAACGTTATGACGATTCAGTTTGCCGGGTACGTCGGAGAAAGAAATCTTTTCTGGAAAGTCATTGTTTGCATCAATCATCCGTAGCATATCCACTGCAAACTGTTAGCGCTGATGTTTGTCCGTAAGCTTTAATGCCTGAAACGTCCGCCCCCGGTAGATGAATGGTCATCGTGACGGACTGTCAATCCTCCGGGCCCGGTTCGATTCCCGGCTGTGCCGGGAAATTTTCTCCGGCCAGGGACTGGGTGTTGTGCTGTCCTCATCATCATCCTATCATCCTCATCTACTGCAGGTCGCCGAAGTGACGTCAGATTGAAAGACCGGCACCCGGTGAACGATCTGCCCGACGGGGGGCCCTAGCCATATGATTAAATAAAATAAATGCTAGAAACAGCTGCACCTTGTAGGGATATAGCCGTAACCTCTTATACAAGAGATTGTGCACTGTCGCTCTTCTCATTTCCAATTCTCTAGCCGCCGTACGCACCGATTTTGTCAGAGTCCTTGCAAACGCCTGCGGTACCTCGTCCACGTTGGCGTCTGAAACAGATAGGCGACCGGGCCCCTTTTTTGGGATAATACTACTTGTTTCCATAAATCACGTACGCCAAAGCCGAACGGGTGGCCGGATCGGTGGTTACCTTCTATACCGTGTTCGAAAAGTTTCGTTGCACTTCGTATCTGACATCGTCTCTATAAACCAGACCACACACTAAACTTCGTCCTGTGGTGTCCACATTTTATCAGTTTTTTAAGTTCAGTTTTGCGTCTCCGGGAAGGTAAAAGCAGATTTTATGAGTTATCTTATCACATGTTAAAAACCACCAGTTAATATGTAGTATAATTTAAAAGTTATTAAAGTCTGAAGTTGTGAAGATAATTAATGGACACCCTGTACTTGGTGAACACCTGTACCTGGAATTGCGCCGTGTGCGAACTCAGTCTGACTCCTCCCCCCTCCCCCTCCCAGCTGGCGCCTGTTGCCTCCCGCAGGACGGCGGCAGCGCCTTGCGAAAGCAGGCAGCCCTTTTGCGTGTCGCGGGCGATTTCCTGCATCCTGTTAGCATCCTTCGCTGTCTTCATTCTACTGCCCTGCTTTATCTTCATCCCGTTATTCGCGAGGGCACCGTACATCAAGCTGGGTCCCGTGGTGACGGCTTCAAATCCCGGCATTTGTCCAGGTGTCCACAGCGCTAGCAGGGTCTCTGTCTTCAGAATATCCGGTTGTTACTTTTCTTCTTTCGTAACTGCACGAATTGCTCGTTTCATCAGTCGGGGGGCTTCGTAAGGCGTAATTTTTTCGTACTGTATGGCTCCCAGTTTATCAAAACTAGTCATACAGATTCCCAATGAGGTCAAGTGTCTAGACGCTCCCCAAGACCCTTTGTGTGTGATGTTAACATATACAGGCTATTCCGATTTTCCTATTATACATCTTTAGAGGTTGCAGAGGATATGGCCCTACATCTGCGATAGGCTCATTTCCGCGTGGAGGGCTCCCACATATGAGACATCAACTTGTTGTCAGTTGTGTAGCCAAATTTTGCTTGTCTTATAGAATAAAGTATGAAGGGTGTTAAAGCTCAGACACTCGTGTTAGCATTCGCACCATGACTTGGCGCTTGCGTAAGATGTGCGCCAGTGACCGCAAAGATTCGCACTTGCAGTAAGGTTCTTGTGAGAGCATTGCGCTGTGCGCACTAGGTGATGAACGAGGTCTGCGCCAATCTGTTAGGCTCACTCCGGTCTTTGGGTTTCTTTTAAAAAGAAAAAGATAGGGTGGAGAAGACGCTTCCGGACGTGGGTGGTAGTAAGGGGAGACTAGAGAGGCGAACCTTAACAACGACCATAACTACATCCAAGATTTGTAATACATGGAGTAATAACATACCTATGTTTACATCATTACACAATCTTCTTCTTCAGGACAGTAAGTGTTGCTATACAATGATGTGCATGTTGGTTTCGTGAGCTATACAAGATGCCGGTATTTCAGTTTTAAAATAACTGCTATATACGCACACGTTATTGGGCCGATTACAAGTGTTCACATTCATCACCATTTTACAACTGACAGATTCCAGCATAAACATTCTTAAATATACACTGGTAGATTTTGTGGAGCTGGAGAAAAGTTCAGTCCCTTACTGAGAACCAAGATGGTGGCATCATCAATTTCCTTGTCTGAGAAGTTGGTAACAGTGCGATGTGCGTCGGTGGACCCGGAAATTCCTTTTCCCCGGTTAAGGCGCACAAATTTATCACCCTGTTTTGCTGTAGTCTTATTCAATCCCGAATGGAAATTGTCTTACTCTTTCTATCGTTTAAAGGCCAAGCGAATGGCTTAATAAGCCATTGCACTTTTATGAGCTAGAAAAATATTTATTAGAACGTCACTACGACATCAACCATTTGTTTTCGTATGGGAGACGATGAATGATGGCTTAACTGAACACAGCCATTAGGAAAAGAAACAAAGTGTAAGTAAAGTGGTGATGAAATCTTTTACTATTGACATCACAAATTGTTTTCTTTAGTGGCCGAACTTTTCTAGGCGCTTCAGTCTGGAACCGCGCGACCGCTACGGTCGCAGGTTCGAATCCTGCCTAGGGCGTGGATGTGCGTGATTTCCTTAGGTTAGTTAGGTTTAAGTAGTTCTAAGTTCTAGGGGACTGATGACCTCAGATGTTAAGTCCCATAGTGCTCAGAGCCATTTGAACGATTTTGTTTTCTTTAAGTATCTTAATGCAATGGGAGAATCATTTGGTAACGAATGTGGCAGAAAAAAATTAATCCTCTGGATAAATCAGCTTCAAGTTCATGAATGAAACGTTTCCCATAAGTGAAGCCAGTCATTTATGGGCCAGACATGACTGAATGTTTCGGTAATTGAAACATTTCATCATAAGTACTCAAAGAAATTGCAATACATTGCACGGCTGAAGAAGAATTTCATTCTCTTTGTCAGACCATTTTCCCTTTTCGCTGCTAATGAACCACTTTACTTTCGAATTGAGGTGATAGATGTACAGTGGAGCACCCATTCCAAGGACCTGTTTGTCCGATACAGGAATTTAAACAACTTTTATAAAGCATTAGCCTTGCAGCAATATCCTCGGCTGCACAGACAAGCTGCTAAAGTTATTTCAATATCTGGCTCAAAAAACCTATATAGAATATGTACAACAATATAACTGAACGTTATTTCTGCTCTTGTGAAATTGACTAAGTCTCGCCAACGTTCAGGTTTCACAGATGATAATACCCGTAAATCCTCATGTTTGACTGTATCGCGAACAAGATTATTTTCTTTCCAAAATTATTATATATTCTAAAACAGAAAAGTTTTTAAGTTTGTAAACATCACAACATAATAAAAATGCCTTCACTTAATACTTTTTGTATTTCTACACACCGTATTAGCACTGTAGAGAGTATTTATTTAATCCGGTAACAAAAGTAATTGCTTTGGCGGCAAAAAAAAAAAAAAAAAAAAAAAATTGAAAATGGACACACGTGATAAACGCCCGCTTATTGATGTATGTTGCAATATTCATCTTCAAGTAGCTGCACAGTGTTGCAAACACGTCTCCCTCGTTTCCTTCATGTGTAGCCTTTAGTTCACAGATTTCTCCATCACACTGTTCGGAATAGCGTAGTGGTGGGGCATGCCGGCCAACAGCCTTGCCTCAGTGATAACACCGGTTCCCGTCAGATCACCGAAGTTAGGCGCTGTCGGGCTGGGCTAGCACCTGGATGGGTGACTATCCGGTCTGCCGAGCGCTGTTGGCAAGCGGGGTGCGCTCAGCTCTTGTGAGGCAAACTGAGGAGCTACTTGGTTGAGAAGTAGCGGCTCCGGTCTCCTAAACTGACATACGGCCGGGAGAGCGGTGTGCTGACCACATCTCCCTCCATATCCGCATCCAGTGACGCCTGTGGCCTGAGGATGACGCGGCGGCCGGTCGGTACCGTTGGAGTTTCCAAGGCATGTTCGGACGGAGTTTCCTCGGGGCAAGCCGGAGTCTCAGCTGCACTGGCAGAGAGAGAGTACATTCAGGGAGAGCAAATGTTTTACCAGGCTTGCTCTGTACCCTTGTATGAGTCAGTTTTCCGTTGTAGTTTTTGCGCAGTCGCCTTCTGAAACGCTGGAGATACTTATGAATAATGTTCCGGCGTAACGTCAAACGCCGGCACCGCTGTCAAGAACGTTAGAGCAGAGAGGGCTGTGAGACGACGTCAGGCAATAGGACGCTGGCGAGCCCCTCTCTAGGACGACACCGAGATAGCAGCTGCCTCTAGGCGGAGAGAATATAAGCGCCGCGCCGCCTGCCAGCGGCCCAGTTGACGCACGCGGTTCACGCGACGCACTCCGCTGCTCGACTCGCTGCGGCTCACTTCGTTACCGTCGCTCGCGCACGCCAACGCCACTAGCCCAACGCCATGGCTGGACGGAAAGGGAAGCAGATTGCAGCCGCCCTGGAAATTCCCATCCGTGCGATGGGGGACAACAGCGGCCGCCAACGGCAGCCAAAGCGCAAGCGCACTCAGCAGAACAGCAAGATTCTGCAGTGCTACAAGTGCCAGCAGCTGGGCCATACTCCGCGTGACTGCAAGAACGCCGTCGCGTGCTTGAAGTGCGCGGCGGCTCACGACACGCGCAGTTGCACGAAGCCTCGTGGGGCGGCCAGCAGCTGCGCGAACTGCGGCGGGCCACACGCCGCCAACTCGCTTAGCTGCAGCTAGCTCAGGGAGTCACGCCGTCAGCCCGCCGCACCACGCGCTGCGGCGGTGTCAAGCGCCACGACGACCGCCCTGCCCCCACGCTCCGGCGAGGGGTGCGAGCCGCGCCGACACGAAGCCGCCACTGTATTCAAACATTATGAATCACCTCGAAGGGAACGATCTATTGATACGTAATCAGCATGGTTTAAGAAAACATCGTTCTTGTGCAAAGCAGCTAGCTCTTTATTCGCACGAAGTAATGGCCGCTATCGACAGGGGATCTCAAGGTGATTCCGTACTTCCAGATTTCCGGAAAGCTTTTGACACCGTTCCTCACAAGCGACTTCTAATCAAGCTGTGGGCCCATGGGGTACCGTCTCAGTTGTGCGACTGGATTCGTGATTTCCTGTCAGGAAGGTCGCAGTTCGTAGTAATAGACGGCAAATCATCGAGTAAAACTGAAGTGATATCAGGTGTTCCCCAGGGAAGCGTCCTGGGACCTCTGCTGTTCCTTATCTATATAAATGACCTGGGTGACAATCTGAGCAGTTCTCTTACGTTGTTCGCAGATGATGCTGTAATTTAGCGTCTAATAAGGTCATCCGAAGACCAGTATCAGTTGCAGAGCGATTTAGAAAAGATTGCTGCATGGTGTGGCAAGTGGCAGTTGACGCTAAATAAGGAAAAGTGTGAGGTGATCCACATGAGTTCCGAAAGAAATCCGTTGGAATTCGATTACTCGATAAATAGTACAATTCTCAAGGCTGTCAATTCAACTAAGTACCTGGGTGTTAAAATTACGAACAACTTCAGTTGGAAAGACCACATAGATAATATTGTGGGGAAGGCGAGCCACAGGTTGCGTTTCATTGGCAGGACACTTAGAAGATGCAACAAGTCCACTAAAGAGACAGCTTACACTACACTCGTTCGTCCTCTGTTAGAATAATGATGAATTTATAGACGCAGTTGACGATTTTGTATGCTTAGAAGAATTAAAAACAAGTGGACAGACACTAAAAGAAATACACTGAACTCAAAAAAGTAACCTTCTAACATCCTGTCGGACTTCCTTTTGTGCGGCGTAGTGAAGCAACTCGATGTGAAATGGACTGAACAAATCGATGGAAGTGCTCTGCAGGAATACTGAGTCATGCGAGTACTGCCTCTGTGGCCGTCCACAATTGTGAATTGTTGCCTGTGCACGATTTTGTGCACCAACTAACCTCTCGATTGTGTTCCATAAATTCGATGGGATTCATGTTGGGCAATCTGTGTGCCCAAATCATTTGCCAAAATGTCCAGAATGTTCTTCAAACCAATGACGAACACCTGTGACCCAGTGACATGGCGCGCTGTGATCCATAAAAATCCTATCGTTGTTTGTGAACATGAAGTCCATGAATGACTGCAAGTGATCAGTGATCGGTTCTATTGGACCAGACGCCCAATTCCATTCCATGTAAACACAGCCCATATATTATAGAGCCACAACGAGCTTGCACAGTGCCTACCAAAAGCACTTACCATCTGAAATTGAGACTCATCTCACCAGGCTATAGTTTTCCAGTCGTCTAGGGCCCAATCGATAAGTTTATGAGCCTAGGAGAGACACTGGAAGCGATATCGTGCTGTTGCCAAAAGCACCAGTGGTCTAGGGGATGCCGACACGGTAGCTCATCATGTTTGGTCAGAGGGTTCGCCTGCCCTCAGTAAAAAAATCTTGAACGGGTGTCATGTGGCAACCAGCCTGAACAAATTCAACGAACAATAACGTACAAAATGAGATTAAAAAAGGGAGTAGCGTCTTTGATTAGTAATCAAAATATCCTCGGTCCCGGGTTCGAAACACGCCACCGCTTAAATTGTGGTTAATAATCAGCATTGACGACCATCGACTTCTGGCATAAGAAGTAATCCTCATTCTGCCAACGGCCTTCTCAAAGAGGGCGGAGAAGCAGGCAGAGGTTCAGGGCACTCTCTTGTCCTATGGGTGGGAGCTGCCCCCAAAAGGCGGAAGAATCAGCAATGATCAGCGGCATAAAGATACAGAAGGCAATGGCAACCACTGCATTAAAGACACGTAACGTGTATCCACAGGACATGTGGCCTGTAATTGAACAAGTGTCATGATCTCTCCATTGGCAAAAGGTTCCGGTATAGTCTCCCAGTCGGACCTCCAGGAGGCGACTACCAAAGTGGAGGTGACCATGAGAAAAATATTTAATAAGCAACGAAAGGATAACATTCTACGAGGCGGGGCGTGGAACGTCAAGCTTCAACGTCGTAGGGAAGCTAGCGACTCTGGAAAGGGAAATGCAAAGGTTCAGTCTAGATATAGTAGAAGGGGTCAGTAAAGTGGAAAGAACACCGGGATTTCTGGTCGGATGAGTACGGGATAATACCAACAGCAGCATAAAATGGTATAACGGGAGTAGGATTCGTTATGAAGGTAGGGCAGAGAGTGTGTTACTATGAATTATTCAGTGGTAGAGTTATTATTATCAGAATCGACAGCGAATCAACAACGACAACGATAGTTCAGGTATACATGCTGATGTCGCAAGCTGAAGATGAAGAGATAGAGAAAGATATGAGGATACTGAAAGCGTAATACAGTTCGTAAAGGTAGATGAAAATCTGATAGTCATGGGGGACTGAAATGAAGGTGTAGGGGAAGGAGCAGAAGAAAAGGTTACGGAAGAATATGAGTGAAGTGTTGGCAGAAGAGCCAACACCGTGTTGCTAGAGGAGGCCGAAATGCACGCTGTTAAGCTCACGCAGATTGGCATGAGGTCTGGAACAAGGTAAAGTAATTATCCTATAAAGAAAAGAACGTAGTTCTTGGAATATTTAACTTTAATCCACAGTTGGAGAACATCTCTCTTGACTGTACATGCTTCAAGATAAATATCAAATGCTATGGCGCCTTGCTAGGTCGTAGCAAATGACGTAGCTGAAGGCTATGCTAACTATCGTCTCGGCAAATGAGAGCGTAATTTGTCAGTGTAGCGTCGCTAGCAAAGTCGGCTGTACAACTGGGACGAGTGCTAGGACGTGTCTCTAGACCTGCCGTGTGGCGGCGCTCGGTCTGCAATCACTGACAGTGGTGACACGCGATACCGACGTATACTAACGGACCGCGGCCGATTTAAAGGCTAACACCTAGCAAGTGTGGTGTCTGGCGGTGACACCAATATGAGCTTGGGACAAGAAATGTGAGAGGAGAAAGACTAATGAGCTCTGTAACCAATTTCAGCTAGTAATAGCGAATACTCCGTTCAAGAATTACAAGAGAAGGAGATATATTTGGAAGAGGCCGGGCGATACAGGAAGATTTCAGTTAAATTACATCACCGTCAGGAAGAAATTCCGAACTCAGGTACTGGATTGTAAGGCGTACCCAGGAGCAGTTATAGACTTAGATCACAATGTAGTAATGATGAAGAGTAGGTTGAAGTTTAAGAGATTAATACAGGAAGAATTAATACACAAAGAAGTAGGATATGGAAGTACTAAGGAATAAAGAGATACGCTTGAAGTTCTCTCTGGCTGTAGATATAGCAATAAGAAGTAGCTCAATAGCCTATATAGTTGAAGAGGAACGGACATCTCTAAAAAGGGCAATCACAGAAGTTGTCAGGAAAATTATAGGTACAAAGAAGCTAACAGCGAAGAAACCATGGGTAACAGAAGAAATACTTCAGTTTATTGATGAAAGAAGGAAATACAAAAATGTCCGGGGAAATTCAGGAATAGAGAAACACAAGTCGCTGAGGAATGAAATAAATAGGAAGTGCAGGGAAGTTAAGACGCAATGGCTGCACGAAAAATGTGAAGAAATCTAAAAAACATAGTTGTCGGAAGGAATGACTCAGCATATAGCATATAGGAAAGTAAAAACAACCTTCGGTGAAATTAAAAGCAGGGGTGGTAACATTAAGAGAGCAACGGGAACTCCACTGGTAAATGCATAGGAGAGAGCGGATAGGTGGGAAGGCCTCTATGAGGGGGAAGATTTGTCTGATGTGATACAAGAAGAAATAAGAGTCGATTTAGAAGAGATAGGGGATTCTCTATTAGAATTTAAGAGAGTTTTGGGGGACTTGGACAACTTAAGATCAAATAAGGCAGAGCGGATAGATAACATTCCATTAGAAATTCTAAAATCATTGGGGAAAGTAGCAACAATACGACAATTCAAGTTGATGTGTCGAATGTAAGGGACTGGTGACATACTATTTGACTTTCGGAAAACATCATCCACAGAATTTCGAAGACTGCAAGAGCTGACAAGTGCGAGAATTATCGCATAATCAGCTTAACAGCTGAGGCATTCAAGATGTTGACAAGAATAATATACAGAAGAATTGAAACGAAACTTGAGTGTAAGATGACAATCAGTTTGGCTTTAGGAAACGTAAAGGTACCAGAGAGACAATTCTGACATTGCGATTGATAACAGAAGCAAAGGTAAAGAAAAATCAAGACACGTTCATAGGGTCTATCGACCTGGAAAAAGCGTTCGTCATTGTAAAATGGTGCAAGATGTTCCAAATTCTGAGAAAAATTGGGGTAAGCTATAGCCAGAGATGGGTAATATACAACATGTACAAGAGCCAATAGAGATAATAGGAGTGGACGACCAAGGACGAAGCGCTTGGATTAAAAAGAGTTTTTGCCCTACAGTTCAAGCTGTACATCAAAGAAGCAATGATGGATATAAAAGAAACTTTCAGGAGTGAAAGGATATAAATGATACAATTCGCTGATGACATTGCTGTCCTCAGTGAAGGTGAAGAGCAGACATTGGTTCCTTTCATCAATTTTTTGTCAAAACATTCTGTACATCACCTTGAACTTTGTCAGTATAGATTCCTTATACCTCACATAAGAAAATGACGTTATTTTCGAGTTTTGACCCGAAATGGATCCTGTGCATTGAAATTTGACCTCCATTTTTGTGGGAATTAAAATAGTAATGAAGCAGACCCTTTCATAAGAAGGAATTATTTTGCGTGGTGACCACCTAGTATGCCGAAGCTTACCGAAGTTGGTGGGTCGCAGGTTCCGACCTGTCCTCGGAATACTGCTGCTTACTCACTGCTAAATCTTTTATGTATTTTGGGAACATTAAAGGTCATATTACAATTTCTTGTGACGTGCTCGAAATTAGTTTCGTTTCTGTAGACCATTCTCAGTCCCTTATTTCAACTGCTATCTGTTAGAAATTTCGAACCAGTCGCATACTTGTGGATGTACACCGTATATGGTATCCTTCTATGAGTCGATAATTTGATACACTGTCTGAAGGATCCTGACACCAATACGCAATACAGAACTGACCACTACATGTCACGAGAGTGGGAGCTGCAATTATAAAACGAAGTAGGAATTATCGTCAATAGAAAAACATTAACAGTAGAATGGATCGGTCAGGCAAACTCAGTGACTTCGAATGTGTCACCTGAGTAACAAATCTATCAAGGAGATTTAAATCCCTCTAAAGTTGCTCTAGTAGAGCCTAGGTTATGTGACTGTGAAGTGGAAATGTGAAGGACTAACCAAAGCTAGTCCACGACCAGGCAGAGCCTGTATACTGACGGATAGGTACCACCGATCATTGCAGATGTGGTTGTAAAAAAGCACATAAAACCACATGAAATCAGCGGAAGCAATCACTCGCGAGTTCCAGTATCGTACCAGAAGACGAGCTAGCGCAGTGATCGTGGTTAGGGAGTTAAAAAGATTGGGGTACAGGCCGAGCCGCTCCTCGTAAGTCAAACATTTATCTACACAATCGCGTAGGACTCTTGAGGAGGTGTAAAGGGCGATGCCATTGGAAAGTGAATGACTGGAAGCAGGTGATTTGGGCCGATGATTCACGCTATATGCGGCAAAAATCCGATGGAAGGATTTAGGTTTGGCGAATACTTGGAGAACATTACCTGCTATCAAATGTAGAGCCAACAGTGAAGCACAGAGGAAGTAGGATTATGGAATGAGGGTATGAGTCTGTTCTTCATGGTTAGTATGTAGCCCCTTATTTCGCTGATTAAAACGATAAATTTTACATCATTACGTACTGTATACGGTAGATAAACAGTTTGGATACGATGGTCATTGGTTTTAGCATGACAATGACCCTGTCACAAACCAACATCTATGAGGCGATGGTTTGTGAACAATGACACTCCTACTATAGAAAAACTAATGAACAGTAGCAGAAGAAATCTTGACTGGTAAAAGTAACAACGAATTATTGATCAGAAGGTATTAAGATCTACAAATATAAGTTCCTCCTGTGTTGGTAAATTTTGGATACATGGAATAATGTCTACAGAAAATTGTTCTATTTGAAGTGCCCTCTTTTAACGTGAAAGTTTTGATCCATGAATTTTTTATTAAACTCTGCTTCACTTTAAGGATAATTTTACAATGGGAAGGCGTACTTTGGACAAAGTGTTGATGTATGGCCATAAATAGAAATTTAAATAAACTTTAATAATCAAATTTCCTGTCAGCAAGTTCATGATCTGACTTAAGAAACACGCAAGTTCCCCATCTTATTGACAAGGGCATGTTCAATGAGCGTACGTGTCTCAGTCTAGTGTCTCAATATTTTTCACCGAAAACCTGCAATTATGTTATACTAGAATAAACATTAAATGGAGCCCGAGATTTTGCTGGCTGATACGAGGCTCTCATCGCAACAGGTCATTCAGAGAGGCTAGGCCTAATTATACTGCTGAACAATTGAGTGCTAACTGTGAAAGCATTCGTATGGATACACATGTTTTCTGAAGGCAAATCATAGTAGTATACCCTCTACAACTGCTGAGATGAAAAGAACACAAAGGTAAGGCGTATTACGTAGAATCGTCATGTTGGAAGAAAATGTATATAAAATAGATTAGATTCAAATTATATCTACTCAAGTCGTAATTCGTAATACAAAGAGGAATAAATTTATTCACATATGAACCATGTGCCTTACTATTTCACCACATCACAACGAATTTATCCATAAATTGTTCAAGAATCTTGCGAAAATGTCAAGAGTAGTGATATGAATGAGGAGCTGATTTATTTAGTTGGCTTACAACTCGAATGTGCTATTGAGAAACCGATTACTGTCCCTAGTGAATCGACATTGAGTACAAAGCGTGTTTAATCCTGCCACTCCAAGCGGCTCGTTACAACCCTGAAATCGTTGCACTGAATTAATACGCTAAGCTGTGCTGTGCTGGGCTTTACGTCACCGTCACTCACAGCTCGTAACAAGAGTATGCACAAAGTAATCCAGTGGCAAGTCTGCAAATCAGTCTCCTCCACTAAGAACGTGTCAGCACAGAGCAACACATACAGAGCTACACATTCAGCGCCGAACAGGAACTGAACCGTGCGTGGCTCGTATTCCCGCCATCATGTATTTTACACCCTGTTTTTAACGTACTTCCACCTCACTACGTTAATTTAAATTACTACTGTCACTGAGTTGCTGCTTTGCCTGACCGTGGGCGACGTTAGCAGCGCGTATCGATATATCCTCTCTCGTAGGATCTTTGCTTTGACTGTTATTACTTCGCGGTCGTTGTCTATCGTAAGCGAATTCCGGTCGGGAGTTCGGGTAGCGAGTTCGGGTCAGCCAGTCAGCTGGAACGCCTCTGGAGCGCAGTCCGTACCTGCCAGTAGTCGGAGTTGTAATGCGGCACTAGTGCAGTCTGGTTGGAGCTGTGAGCTATGCGTCGACGTGGCTCGCCCGACCATTGCCGCCACGCATCACTTGAGCCGGGCCACGGTCTTGGTGGATCGTCGGTTGGCCTTCCTACCGGACGACGCGTTTTGGCTCGCCGATCGTTCATGAATCGGCTGTGTGTGAATGCATCGACTCTCCATTTGTCATCGTGTGTGCTTAGTTACTGTTGGGTATCATTCAGTTCTATGTACCAGTGTTGTCAGGTTGTGTGTGTAGTTGGCGTTATTTCCACTGACGACTATTTTAGATGTTGTCGGCATTCTGAGGGCAGTCGGACGGCTGCTGCGGACCAGAGAAGTCATCTCCGCATGGTGCAGTCTTCTGGGTCCGCTGGCAGTTCCTGCGCAGTGTTGGAGCGTGTGTGGAGCTGTCTGATCGCTACGACCTTCGTGGTTCACCGACCGAGGACGTCAAAGCTGAGTAGGTTTCAAGTACCCAAGCCACATTAATCCATGTTGTGTGGTTCGTTTCGGTGGTTCGCTGTTGGGGAGGTTTTCCTGTGAGCAACACCGAGTGTATGTATTGCTGAAATTTAGCTGCCATCCGGTGGAACCAACTATATCGATTGACTATAATTCAAGTGCACCAGGGGAGTTTTCTGCCTTGTGGCCGTTAGTGTTCCGATTACCTACCCTGGCCACTAACACAATTTAGGGCAGCGTCCTTTCCTCATCTGTTGTCGCTGTCCAACATGGTGCGTAATTTTGACAGATAATACATATTTCATTGTGGATAATCACGTTCGTAACCTTTTGCGTTTGAGTTCTCATGTACTAATTGGTGGCAAGCAAGTCGTTGTGTCGGTCGGTCCGTGGCTGTCCCCTGGTTGGGTTCCGACGGATCAAGTTGGTTCAAATGGCTCTGTGCACTATGGGCACATCTGTGGTCATCAGTCCCCTAGAACTTAGAACTACTTAAACCTAACTAATCTAAGGACATCACAAACATCCATGCCCGAGGCAGGATTCGAACCTGCGACTGTAGCAGTCGCGCGGTTCCGGACTGAGCGCCTAGAACCGCTAGACCACCGCGGCCGGCCGACGGATCAAGTGTAGTTGGGCTCACCACCTAAGCCAACGAGGGCAGACCGACCTCTTTGGACGCTTCTGAGTGCCATTTTCTTTATTGTCGTTGTCACCGGTGTTTAATTCTGTTATTAATCTATCATAGTCAATGATTTAAAAATTCTTGTTGTTAGTGGACTTTATGTATTTTGAGTTTTGAAAAATCAGTTGTGGACCTTAAGCCGCTTAAAACCTTATTCTTGAAATTTAAGCAAAAACAATGTGGCCTTCTACCTTAAAAGATTATGGTAATGTGTTTTAAAGTTATTGTGGTCCTCAGTCGCTTGTGATGCACCTTGCATATGTTTGTTTTATCTACTTTTGCATTGAGGCTTTCCAGCCTAGCTGTGATACCAAATATATTTTAATTATTTTATTTGCTATTTTATATCTGACGCTACCATTATTCGCACTGAAACAGGTAGACCACGATTCGTTGCTGCTTAGGGAAGACTACTGTCAGTGGAACAAGGTAACTGATACACAACTTCTCAACAATCTTATGCATCACTATAATCAAACCAATCCGCCGGCTTACGAGTGCTGAGGAAAAAGACTTTCGCGTCGACATATGTCTAGTGCCCAGTGTCTTCCGCCATCGGTACAGTCTCCAGTCCATCTCGCACATCAGTGCCATCTTCAATACTTCAGTGTTTAACGTCATGTTATAGCAACTGCAGCTTTGAAAGAGTAATTAACGTTTGTTAGCCAACGATTAAAAAACTGTTGCTGTTTTAGTGACGAACTCTCACCCAGTGAAACTATTACATTAATCCAGTTTAAGAAGAAAGTAATCTCCAACAATTTCATCGCTACCAAATGTCTATACATAAAAGGCAACACAATGAGTGAATGACTCATTATGGAGCAGCCTAAACCACTAAGGATACAAACTGGAAATACGTGGGTGAAATAATGGGTACTAAGCTCTTTTTGAAAACATATCATTATTAAAGAACTGTTTAAGTATTTTTAAGGCTACATCTATGAACATTGGTATTTGACTTCTCGTTTACAAATGAAAAATAAATAAATACGTGTTTCAGTGTTTTTGGAAGTCGAAACCCTAAGTGGTTGAAATAGGGGGTGAGATTTTTTATGAAATAATTTTATTATGAAAGCATTTTTGAAGCTAAATCTATGAAAATTTAAATTTGGCTTCGCAGCTAGCAATAAGAAAATACATCATTCACTGTTTTTAGAAATTTGGGCCCTATGGAGTGAAACGGGAGGTAAAGGTTTTTGTTCAAATATTTCATTGTACAAGCATTTTGAAGCTAAATATATGAAAATTTCTACTTGGCTTTTCTGTTAGAAATAGAACATACGCATGTCACTGATTTTGGAAATTCAACTCCTAAGGTTGCTGACACAAGGGGTGAAAAGTTTTATAAAAATATTTCATTGCGAAAAGCATTTTTAAAGCCAAATCTTTGAAAACTGGTTTTTGGCTTCTCGGCTAGAGATGAAAAAATGCGTGTCTCATTGCTTTTGGAAATTAAACCCCAAAGATGATGAAATACGTTCAACATGATTCACTGATTCATCATTGCCCAGTTCAAACCCCTAAGAATAGAAACTAAGTTTTGAGCAGATGTGGATCTTATACTGCTGACATCGTTTAAGAATGGATTGTCCGAAATCCCACTACTAAGTGTGTGAAATAGGGGATGCAAAGCTTTTTGAAATTATGTCGCTATTACGGGAATTTTGAAGCTAGAACTACGAAGACTAGTCTTTAGTTTCTTAGACAGAAAATAAAAAAAAAGTGTTTCAGCATTTTTTGAAATTCAACCACTAAGGGGGTAAAATGGTGGGTGAAAGTTGTTTTGAAAATAAATAATTACTAAAAACTACTAAAGGATTTTCAAGACTACATCTATGACAATTGGTATGACTTCTCCATCACGAATTAAAAAAAAAAAAAAAAAAAAAACACACACACACACACACACACACACGTTTCAGTGTTTCTGGAAAAACAGCCCCTAAGGGAGTGCAATAAGGAATGAAAATTTTTAAGAAAATATTTATTTACATTAAAAAATCTTAAACCTAAATTTACGAAAATTGGTATTTCACTTCTCAGTTAGATAATAAAGAAATATCTGTTAGAGGATGAAAGTTGCTATGGAAATATCTCCACAGAAACGCAAAAAGCATGATTGACATAAACTTTGGACTCCAGCTACCAGAACCACTTTTTCGTGAGAAGTACATTCGGAAAAAACCATGCTTATATGGTCTTAATTAGCGTGAAAAGATTAGAAGGTGCTGCAGTTTGTGAATAACATAAAATTTCGTCCACTGCTTCGCTCGCGTAAACTGTATGTACTTCAGAATACGAATTTGCAATAACAACAACGATCAGAAAGAGGGTGAAGAGGAGATGGGCAGATATGGAGATGGACAGAGAGAGTGAGAGGGAGGAGATGGACAGAGATAGGGAGACGGAGAGAGTTAAGGGGGAGGAGAAGAATAACAGGGGAGCATGAGGTAATGGACAAAGAGTGGGTGAACATCCCATTATCATGAGTGTATGTATAGAGAAGCAATAGAAATACACAAACATCATAACAATTTTAATAGAAAAGAGGAAGTTTTAAAGTTGGACAAAATATGGACGTCGACGTTGCGCCAGCAGAATAGCAGTCGATTACTCTTAATCGAGAATGATGACGCCTTCCAATGATAGGCATACCGTCGGCATCACGTGACGAATGGTGGTGCCCTCTATGCCCTCTATAAATGCGAGAGTACCTGGAGCCTCAGTGGCAGTAGCCGGACGACCTCAAAAGATGTCTCCCGCAGATGGAGACGAAACGTTAGGTGGAAATTTTATACATCGACCACGGCCTCTCAGCCCGGAAGTTTCAACTGAAGACAACACTTGCCGTGAAAGCCTACATTGTATGATTAATGACACCTCTCATTTGTTCTAGATGGTGATTGGAGTCTATATGCAAATATCTGTCGTTATGTGTTACTTTCCAAAAAACTTTATATTCCAAACTTCCATTGGACCGTCTCATAACTAAAACATTCAAGAAAATTATTCTATTATCATTTTCCACTTCCACGGTGAACTGGATTTTTGGATTAATTTTATTTAGATGATCAAAGAATTTGTCCAAACCCTTTCTACCATGGGGCCATCAATGTATCTAATGTGTCATCTACAAACCGATACCAGTGAGATGGTTTCTTATTTGGCTTGTCCAGAGCCGAGTGTCCAAATTTCTCCATATAGGAATTAGCGATCGTAGGATCTAACGGGTTACCCATTGCTACACCACCAAGTTGCTCATAAAATTCATCGCTCCACTGGAAATTACTCGAAGTAAGGCAATGTCTGAAAAGAGCAGTCAAATCTCCTGGAAAAACATCCGTTATGAAAATCATAACTTCGTTAACTGGAATCATAGTGAATCTGAACACTGTGTCAAAATTACTAGAAAATCTCTAGGAGCCAGAATTGGTCCTTCAAGATTCTCAATAAAATGACGCGATTCTTTTATATATGAGTCAGTTTTCCCAACGTATAGCTGTAAACGAGCTGCTAGATATCGCGCTATTTCGTACGTGGCACTAACTATGAGGCTCAAAGGAAAATCTATTTTATCAATTTTGGGTACACCACACGGTCTAGGACACATAGCTTCACTTTTCAACAAAGCTCTTTTATCCTCTTTTTGAATAGAGGCAGATAACTTGTAGGGTCCTTCGAAAGTTTTTTGTACTGTCCTGAGGTTAAATCGTTCCAAATTTTCCTTCGAGACTCCTCTGTAGTCATAACAGTAGCATTCCCTTTGCTACAGTAAATATGTCGGTCTAAGACGTCCGACCAGTCAGTCTGCAAGACTCAGCGTAGGAGCACCTCTGAAGATGTCCACAGTAGTCCTGGACGAAACGTCAGGGGTAGACGAGCCTCTTGGACCACGACCTCACATCCGGAAAGGGTTACAACCAAGTTTTTTTACCTCCCACCTGTCAAAGTAGTTGCAGTGGATACTGATGCAGTTTGGAATTCCTGTGTGATGTTCTGGGTAGACGTCTGCCTATTGCACATTACGACTCTCTTCAACTGTCGGCAGTCAACAGAGGAGGTCAGCCAGTACGATTTTGTGCTGTACGTGTCCCTTCACGTTGCCACTTCACTATCACATCGGAAACAGTGGACCTAGGGATGTTAAGGAGTGTGGAAATCTCGCGTACAGACGTGTGACACAAGTGACACACAATCACGTCATCACGTTTGAGTTCCACGGAGGGCCCCATTCTGCTCTCTCACGATGTCTAATGACTACTGAGGTCGCTGATATGGAGAACCTGGCAGTAGGTGGCAGCACAATGCACCTAATATGAAAAGCGTATGTTTCTGTGAGTGTCCGGATACTTTTGATCACATAATCTGCAGTTTTCATGGACTGTTTCGAACAAATTTTCTTATAGGAACTGCGACTGGACTGGAAAATTCAGTACTGGTTCCGATATGTAGATGACGTGCTGTGTTTATGGACCGACGCCACCAGACAATATACGTTTCTACATCATTTAAACTCGCAATGTAAGAAAATTCAGATTACAATGGGTCTGTGGGGCACTTAGTTTCTGAGGCCTTAATACAGATATCAGCACAGAGAGAGACTTTTTAGCCCTTACATAAAAAGCAATCTACAGATACAGCAATCGCTGCAAGCTCCCAGCATTCACAAAATCACAAATACACCCATTCGATGATGCATCACCTCGTATCTGTTTCAGCACCTGAACCAGCCCTTCAAACGGACCTACAGACCATCAAACATATTGCTTCCAGCAATGGCTACAGCTCTGTCCTGATCGATACTATACTACAAAGAAATAAAATGCGCAAAATTATGTCAGATCCGTATGCTGGCATACAGATATCAATTGGTAGTTACAAAGACTAGTGCAAAATCTCATATATTTCAAAGTTTCAGACAACTTTGCAAAAAACAGTCTCGCAACTACAGGCCTGTATTTTATATTACCAACAGCGTACAAAATTTTTTTTTCAGTAGTGAAGACAAATTTCAACCCTAGCCACAGAATGGCGTGTATAAAACTACTTGCAGGCAGTGTGTAAAAGTATATATCGGCCAGTCAGGTAGAATTACGTGAACTTGAGAGAACCTGGAGATGATGAAGACAGATTCTGCTTTTGCTGATCATCTTTTAACAGAAAACTATTCATATAGTTTAGAAAGTTAAGTTTTGCATTCATTTTACATAAACAGGGAAATTACCTCACTGGAAATACTGGAAATCAACAAACACATAACACAGAATGCCAGATTGTTATTAAACGATCAGACTGTTTACTTTTTCCTCGTTGTGAAATTAAGTTTTCGTGACGAATACTGGATTCAAACAGTAAATTCACCTTATTTTTCATCAGTTGTTAAATATGTCTTCCAATAAATATTTTGTTCCCCCTCTTTTTAGTTAGCATATAGATTTCTATGTGACAAAAATGTAATATTTTCCGATGTAGACATTCTATGTCATTTTTGTATCTTCTTTACAAATAATATCTGTGCAGGTCACACTTCATGTTTATCTAATAAATTATTCAAAAACAGTCTTCATCGTATTTATTATTATTATACCGCCAAGCAGTTTCCACCAGACGTAAGGGTCATGTTCTGGCGTTTACACCATTGGTCGACTGCTGGTGGTGTCACTCCTGTCTACATAAACATATAGTTTCCTGCCGTTATGTAGACAGGATTGATACCACCAGCAGTCGACCAATGGTGTAAACGCCCGGAGATGACCCCTACGTCTGGTGGAAACTGGTTGGCGGTATAATAATAATAAATGCGATTAAGATTGTTTTTGAATAATTGTTTAATCATACTAATCGCTGCTTCATCTCCACAACCATGTCGTCCAAAAATCATGTTTATCTGTTTCAGCATTCAGTTGTTCCCTGAAGATGACCTAAGAAGCCAAAAGCCAGTTCGTGACCTCACAAATAAAATTTTGCAGGAATTTGGGGAGTGTTTTGAATTTATAATATTAAAGTAATTAAATTTTTTTGGTGACTTGATGGGAGGCTGACTCTCTTCTCCTACATAACTTCAAATTAGGGAGCAGTTTTTATATTAAATAGTGCAAACGTTTACATGTACATCTATATCTACATCGTACTCCGCATGGCACCTAATGGAGTGTGGCACAGGATACTTCTGGTACCACTGACTGATCCCCCCACTAACTGATGCCCCCTACCCTGTTTCACTATCGAATGGAGTGAGAAAAATGATTGTCGATAAGTCCCTGTACTAGCTGTAATTTCTCTTAGTGGTTGTTACGTGAGATGTATGTGGGAGGAACTAATATGTTGTCAGACTTTTCCAGAAATTTGAGTAGTAAGTCTTTCCATGATTTACAACTCCTCTCTTGTAACGTCTGCCACTGAAATTTGTTGAACATCTCTGTAGCTCTCCGCGCCGATTGAACGATCTCGGGACGAAACGGGCCGTCCTTCTTTGGATCTGCTCCATCTCTTCTATCATTCCTACCTGGTAAGGATCCCATGCTGGTGAATAAGTCTCAAGAATCGGTCGAACAAGAGCCTTATAAGCCACGTCGTGGATGGGCTCTATTTCCTTAAGATTCTTGCTATGAATCTGGCATTTGCTTTTCCTAATATTTACTTCGGTGGTCGTTTCACTTAAGGCAGGTACTGTATCCAGAAGTTTCTCATCAATAGTGTAGTTGTATAGTAGTGACTTTCCTTCCCTATATACGCTCAGTGTGTTACATTTATTCATATTTACGTTGAGGGTCAACTGCCACAACCCGCACACCTCATCGATGCTCTGTAGGTCATTCCGCAAATCGATACTGTCTTTTGGCGTTGCGAGCGACAACCGCATCATCTGCGGACAGTCTTAAAAAGCAACAGACGCTTTCTACTTACATAGTAACCGGTAACGGTCTTATCAGAGACTACTCCGGAAAAACACAATTTAAATGCAGGGCTGTGATTCGTTGGCCTAGGTTTTCGCCGGACACTTGTTTATTTTAAGCGCGCAACGCTGCCCTGACTCGCATGCTATCAATGGTTGGACCCGGCTCCCACCCTGCCCCTGTAAGTGCAATCCTTTCTTGGAAATTTATTTGCAATCCCAAATTTTCCTTGGAAATTCCTTTAATGCTTTTTACGATAATAAGAATTATGTTACTCCGGTTTGCTGGCGGATTGCCATTCTGTAATCTTTTCTCTGTGCCAGAAGCTGCCTGGTAACGACGTTAACATAAATGGCTCCTGGGTCGTCTCACGAGCGCCAAAAATGCTATTTTTCCTAAATGCATCCTTGTCTGGTGCTCCCGTTTCTCTAACTTTCATTTCTGGGCAAGCCCTGCGTATATAATAAATTTGGACAAAATCAGTGGTGACGACTGGCGCGGCCCCCTTGCCAGATAGAGTAGGGACGAGAATGGGTGATGACTTATTGTTATAATTTTGTATTAAACCTAACATTACCAACATGCTGGGGGGGTGGGGGGCGGAGTCTTCGTAGGCCCACTGAAAATATTTATATGTTTTATCCACGTCCTTTGATATATGCTTCGTAGACCCACCGACTCAATAATATTTACACGTTTTATCCACGTCCTTTGGTATATGAAATTGAAATCAAAGATAATTGTTCATTCCTTCATTTACAACTGTGTGGTTAGGATTTTATTCTCCATGGGCTTTAGAAGCTCCCGCCTCCTCCTTGTCGGTAATACAAGGAAAGATTTGAGGAGATTGAGACTTCGGTTTTAAATATTCAAAACGAAACGAACCTTTGCAGTGTTTCCTTCCAACATGTTTTTATGAAGTCGTCCGTTCTTATTTTCATTGTTTCTGCAGCTGTTGAACAAATAGCATGAACAGACATCGTTTACGTGATAGTTCTACTGAAAGAGTGCTTGAAGATAAAAATGAAGTGCATGATGATGTGGAAGAAATTGGAACTGATTAGCCGTTTGAGGATGAAGATGAGGTTCAGCCGAACCCACCAGATTCTAATGATACCAACTGTGATAAATTCATTGGCAAAAGTAAACTCGAGTATGTTACGAAGCCATCTCGAGAATATCAGCGCTCTGCACAAAATATAGTGCGGGAAAGACCGGGGCTAAGACAACAATGAAAAACTGACTCCCCTAAAGAGGCTATAGATCTATTTTTTACACCTCATGTTGCGAATCTAATAAAACTACACTCAGATGAAGAGGCTTCTCGGCTAGGTATTCAGCACATCAATGAAGACAAGTTATTTTGTTATATAGGACTTTTGCTAATCATAGCCTCAAATCATGACAGTAAGATACCTGTCCGAGATTTATGGTCTATGCTTCAGGGCCGACAAGTGTACTGCGGATCAGCGAGTCGGACCCCATTTTTCAAATTGTCTCAAATTCTGAAGTCACAAGAGAATTCGTCGCCAGACTGACAACTTTGTTCCAATGAGGGAAATTTTAGAAAGCTAGAATTCTTCATTTCCATTGTTTTAATTCCTGGTCTACATACCACAGTGGATGAGGTATTGTCTTAGTTGGTGGTAGCTGCCCATTCAAAGTATCTGTAAAAGAAAAACTTTGAAAATGTGCCATTCTAAATAGAATACGGTCTGATTCTGGGACTAGATATGTTATCAGTATGGACGTCTACACAGGGAAGTCTGGAAATGCACAGCATCTAAATGGACCAGTGGATATTGTAAAGAGACTAAAAAAAACCACCGAGAAACCAGCCGCAGTGTTGGCATGGTTCGGTACTATATTTCAGTAGAGCTTACTGAGACTATATGGAGTGATTTTCACCGCACACTCTTTGGCAGCCTGCGGTCGATCAGATGACATATACCTGAACAGCTGAAGACCGCAACAGGCCGCAGAGTACGCTCATCCAATTTTGCATTTACTGACCCTCTCACACAGAGGGTTCAAAAATGGCTCTGAGCACTATGGGACTCAACTTCTGAGGTCATCAGTCCCCTAGAACTTAGAACTACTGAAACCTAACTAACCTTGGGACATCACACACATCCAATCCCGAGGCAGGATTCGAATCTGCGACCGTAGCGGTCTCGTGGCTCCAGACTGTAGCGCCTAGAACCGCACGGCCACTCCGGCCGGCACACACAGAGGGCACCAGATACTCTCGTATCAACTCTAATCCGCGAGAAAGCAAAACTACTGCTGTTGTTGCTTTCGACTTATCACTCAGAAGGGGGTGATTAGTGAAGACTCAAAAAAGACTAAAATAAATCTGGTTTATAATTGTGCAGTAGGTAGTCGTGAACACCATAGGCCAGATGACATTACAGCAGGAAGAGAGGATCAAGAATATGGGTTATGTCCCTCACACTCACTGATGTAGAAGGAATAAATGCATATTCAGTCTTCTTCTCAACTTTCCAAATTGGAAAAAGAATTTGCTAAATCACAGAAATATTTTTCTCACTAACTTAGGTCTTGAACTATTAAGACCTCATGTAGATAAACTGGTCAGAAATTTGTACGGGCTCCGGAAGCCAGTAATAATGCCAATGCAAAGCGTCACACAACGGAAGCTTGGCTGCACCATGGAACCTTCACCATCAATAGCTGAGCCAGGAACACGTGGGCGGTACCATGTATGCTGCCAATAAGCTGCATCTAAAGAGATCAAGTGAAATAAGTTGGGAAAATTAACTATTACCTGCTCTCAGTGCCGCAAACACGTCTTTAGAAACGCAGCAAGAAGACAGTGTTACGTGAAAAATGTGTTTCAGAATGAGATATTAAATTCAGTTTGCTTCATGTAGTGGACTGAAATTATGTAGTTGACTTTTACAAGAGAACGCAGTTGTGAACTTTACCGGAAAAAGTTATATTTTTTGATTTGTTTATTTTCTTCCTATTACAATTTAATTCTTTATGATCCAGTATACAAAACCAATATCTAAGCAGTTCTAAGTTTTCTCAGTGGTATCGGAAGTAAACAAACTTGCGTTATGACAATACCAGTTTCTATCTGGGCATTTGAGATCCCCCTCCCCAATTACCCCCGACCCCCCCCCCCTCCCCTTGGTATCACATGTAGCAAACTTACCTTGGTGATGTTAGGGTTAAAGTCGTCGTGATACAGTTGTTGTTTGCTGCCAGACAACCAGCCTTTATGTTTAACAGAGCTATCTCCTAGACTGGATTTCTAGATTCTCCCCTGTCGTTCCATGGTAAAATTTAACACATTCCACTTTCGTTTTAGAACTTTAATTAATTAATTAAGAGTAATTAAATATGCTTCCTTTACCTCCAATAGTCGATCACACTCTTCTTTAAAATACACATTACGCAGTTAAGATAGATTCAGTCGACCTGTTTCAAAATCAGTGATGTTATTGGCTTCTCACTATCCATACTCTTCAGCATTCCACTCCTTTTCCATTTCAAGTCAGTAAAACTTATTATAAATATTTATGAAGACATAAATTTAAAGCACGTAATATATATTTTGTGGAGGTGGTGTTGAAGAGCTTTAATGAATGTTGAGAACTGCGTCCTGTAATACACAGCTGTAACGGTATATTTTATTAGAGACGATAGATTTATGTCTACGACCAGAACATTATAGGGTCTAAAAACCATCTCAGCTATCCATTTGCATAATTGGAATAATGGTTGTCGGATGGTCTTTGATACTTCTGTTAGTTCAAATACGCAAATGCGTAGCTGAGACGGTTTCTGAACCCGATCGTGGTCTGATGCTAGACCGAAATCGATCTCTCTAATAAAATATACCGTTACAGCTGTCTGCTGTATAATGCAGTTCTTAATATAGGTAATGTTTCTCAAACGTACTTTCAGAAATATTAACAACTACAGGAGTAGTTTTTATCCACACAAACATTCTAGTTGTATTATTTATCACTACACAGTACAAAATCATGCGACGTATGATACAAACTTTAAATAACGTTAAACATATATGCGAACTGTATTCTAGCCAGAACACAAAGGCCTAAAAACATCAACAGCAACATTACTAATTTTACAATGCATGTATCTTAATAATCATCTCAAGAGATTTTGGTAGCCTCAGGTTTCTTCTTGCAGTAGACGGCCGTCGACCCGGTGAAGATTTAATCTGGTGACTTGCTATGCATGCAACACAAAACCTACATTTTGTACTTTTATATTAAAATGGCTCTGAGCACTATAGAACTTAACTTCTGAGGTCATCAATTCCCTAGAACTTAGAACTACTTAAACCTAACTAACACACACATCCATGCCCGGGGCAGGATTCGAACCTGCGACCGTAGTGGTCGCGCGCTTCCACACTGTAGCACCTACAACTGCTCGGCCATTCCGACCGGCTTTATATTAAAGAACTGTATTTTATTTACTTTTTTTTCATGAATAATACATAAAATGAATCTCATAGATACTGTATAAAAATTGTTATAATTCATACATAACGGTCGGTCGCTGTGGCTGAGCAGTTCTAGGCGCTTCAGTCCGGAACCGCGCTGCTGCTATGGTCGCAGGTTTAAGTAGTTCTAAGTCTAGGGAACTGATGACCTCAGATGTTAAGTCCCATGGTGCTTAGAGCCATTTGAACCATACATAATGTGGGAATTTAAGGAGATAGGACCTGGATAAATTGAAAGAACGAGAGGTTGTAGAGACTTTCAGGGAGAGTATAGGGGAACGATTGACAGGAATGGGGGAAAGAAACACAGTAGAAGAAGAATGGGTAGCTTTGAGAGATGAAACAGTGAAAGCAGCAGAGGATCGAGTTGGTAAAAAGACGAGGGCTAATAGAAATCCTTGGGTAACAGAAAAGATATTGAATTTAATTGATGAAAGGAGAAAATATAAAAATGCAGTAAACGAAACAGGCAAAAAGGAATACAAACGTCTCAAAAATGAGATCGACAGGAAGTGCTAAATGGCAAAGCACGGATGGCTACAGGACAAATGTAAAGATCTAGAGGCGTGTTTCACTAGGGGTAAGATAGATACTGCCTACAGGAAAATTAAATAGACCTTTGGAGAAAAGAGAACCACTTGCATGAATATTAAGAGCTCAGATAGAAACCCAGGTCGAAGCAAAGGAGGGAAAGCAGAAAGGTGGAAGGAGTATATAGAGGACAATATTATGGAAATGGAAGAGGAGGTAGATGAAGATGAATTGGGAGATACGATACTGCGTGAAGAGTTTGACAGAGCACTGAAAGACCTAAGTCGAAACAAGGCTCCGGGAGTAGACAACATTCCATTAAAACTACTGATAGCTTTGGGAGAGCCAGCCCTTACAAAACTCTACCATCTGGTGAGCAAGATGTATGAGACACGCGAAATACTTCAAGGAGAATATAATAATTCCAATCCCAAAGAAAGCAGGTGTTGATAGATTTGAAAATTACCGAACTATCAGTTTAATAAGACACGGCTGCAAAATACTAACACAAATTCTTTGCAGACGAATGGAAAAACTGGTAGAAGCCGACCTCGGGGAAGATCAGTTTGGATTCCTTAGAAATGTTGGAACACGTGACGCAATACTGACCTTACGACTTGTCTTAGAAAATTGATTAAGGAAAGGCAAACCTACGTTTGTAGCATTTATAGACTTAGAGAAAGCTTTTGACAATGTTGACTGGAATACTCTCTTTAAAATTCTGAAGGTGGCAGACGTAAAATAGAGGGAGCGAAATGCTATTTACAATTTGTACAGAAGCCATATGGCAGTTATAAGAGTCGAAGGGCATGAAAGGGAAGCAATGGTTGCGAAGGGAATGAGACAGGGTTGTAGCCTCTCCCCGATGTTATTCAGTCTGTATATTGAGCAAGCAGTGAAGGAAACAAAAGAAAAATTCGGAGTAAGAATTAAAATCCATGGAGAAGAAATAAAGACTTAGAGGTTCGCCGATGACATTGTAATACTGTCAGGGACAGCAAAGGACCTGGAAGAGCAGCGGAACGGAACGGACAGTGTCTTGAAAGAAGGATTTAAGATGAACATCAACAAAAGCAAAACGAGGATAATGGAATTTAGTCGAATTAAATCTGGTGATGCTGAGGGAATTAGATTAGGAAATGAGACACTTAAAGTAGTAAATGAGTTTTGCTATTTGGGGAGCAAAATAACTCATGATGGTCGAAGTAGAGAGGATATAAAATGTAGACTGGCAATGGCAAGGAAAGCGTTTCTGAAGATGAGAAATTCGTTAACATAGAGTATAGATTTAAGTATCAGGAAGTCGTTTCTGAAAGTATTTGTAAGGAGTGTGGCCGTGTATGGAAGTGAAACGTGGCCGATAAGTAGTTTGAACAAGAAGAGAATAGAAGCTTTCGATATGTGGTGCTACAGATGCTACAGATGAATGCTGAAGATTAGATGGGTAGATCACGTAAGTAATGAGGAGGTATTGAATAGAATTGGTGAGCAGAGGAGTTTGTGGCACGACTAGAAGAAGGGGTCGCTTGGTAGGACATATTCTGAATCATCAAGGGATCGGCAATTTAGTACTGGAGGGCAGCGTGGAGGGTAAAAATCATTGAGGGAGACCAAGTGATGAATACACTAAACAAATTCAGAAGGATGTAGGTTGCAGTAGGTAACTGAAGAAGCTTGCACAGGATAGAGTAGCATGGAGAGCTGCATCAAACCAGTCTCAGGACTGAAGACCACAACAAGAACAACCTGTCGTGGCCCGTATACGATGGTAATACTTATATGTGCATGGCTCTGTTGTACTGTTAAGTATTATGAGCGGAAAATAAATAAATAATGCAACACTTAATAATGGGCACTTAATAAATAATGCTTAATAAATAATAAATAACTTAATAAATAATGCTTAATAAATAATGCACTTAATAAATAATGCAACAGCTTTTTCTTGGCCATTTCAAGTTTAAAATAAATGTGGAATGTATTGTGGAACATCGTGAAATATTCCCGCTGGGCCCTTATAGTTTCATGAAGTTCTGATACGTGGCAGCACTATACGTAGCCTTCAAAATAACGTCCATAACGGACTTGCGTTCCAAGTAGAGAGCTATCGCTGAGTTCCTTTTATCGGTAAACGAAAGCATCGTAGTTATTCATAAACGTCTACTGATACATGGCAATGAACTACAGCACGGTGACTTGTTGGGCGAGGCGTCTGTCAACATCACAACTCTCATTCGAGGTGATCGACGGATCACAGTCAAACACCTGGCTGCACAACTGGACGTCCCTGTTGGTAGTGATGATACATTCGTCTACCAGTTGGGGTTCTCAAAGGTGTGAGGCCGATGGGTTCCTTGCCACCTAATAGGAGACCATATAGAGCAAGGACGAACCATTTGTGCGGAACTGCTTGCGTGTTACCAGGATGATCATGCCATTTTTTGCCCAGTAGGTGATGAAACATGTGTTCATCACTTCGATCTGGAATGAAAACACGAACCCATAGAGTGATGTGCACCAGGCCTTCCCCAAGGAGAATGTTCAAAGCCGCTCCCTCAGCCGACAACGGTCTTAGGATTCTGAAGGGATTATTCTGCTTCATGTCCTCCTTCATGGTGAAACGTTCAACTCTGAAGTGTTTTGTGCTACTGGCAAGAAACTAAATGAACGTACTGAAGGTGTTCAAAATTGCAAACGAATATCTATCACCATGACAAAGCAGGGCCACACACAGATCTGCGCGCCCTGCAGGAGCTCACGAAACATTGGACAGTTCTCCTTCATCCAACCTACAGCCTTGATCTCGCACCTTCTGACTTCCATCACTTTGGCCCAACGAAGGATGCAGCCCGCGGGAAACAATTACGTGGATCGTGAGGAAGTTATTGATGCATCAAGAGAGGTTCAACTCAGGCCCTCCCAGTAAGGTGGGGTAAGGCCGTCACATCGAAAGATGTGAAGGAGTGATTCAAAATGGAATGATCAGTAAAGCAGATGCCAGACTGAGATTCATTAGAAGAATCCTAAGGAAATGCAATCCGAAAACAAAGGAAGCAGGTTACAGTACGCGTGTTCGCCCACTGCTTGAATACTGCTCAGCAGTGTGGGATCCGTACCAGATAGGGTTGATAGAAGAGATAGAGAAGATCCAACGGAGAGCAGCGCGCTTCGTTACAGGATCATTTAGTAATCACGAAAGCGTTACGGAGATGATAGATAAACTCCAGTGGAAGACTCTGCAGGACAGACGCTCAGTAGCTCGGTACGGGCTTTTGTTAAAGTTTCGAGAACATACCTTCACCGAAGAGTCAAGCAGTATATTGCTTCCTCCTACGTATATCTCGCGAAGAGACCATGAGGATAAAATCAGAGAGATTTGAGCCCACACAGAAGCATACCGACAATTCTTCTTTCCACGAACAATACGAGACTGGAATAGAAGGGAGAACCGATAGAGGTACTCAGGGTACCCTCCGTCACACACCGTCAGGTGGCTTGCGGAGTATGGATGTAGATGTAGATGTAGATGTATATTATGTTCAAAATCAGAGTTTAGTAGCCAAAAGAGTGGGGAGTAAAATGGTGTATTGGCATGCGGAATAATATCGACTTACTTTCAGAAAATGAATGCGCTGCATTACTTACCAGACGCCAGTCGTGCGTGCACGATTCGAGCTACAATTATTAGCACTAAAAAAAAAATTTAAACAAAACGGATACGCAACATTTCACAAGACTTGGCCCCACGAAAGTATGAACCAAATTAACATTGAAGCAATTCTGAGCCGTGCTTCGACTCGTGTTTTTTGCCGTTGACAAATGGTTCAAATGGCTCTGAGCACTAAGGGACTTAACTTCTAACGTCATCAGTCCGCTAGAACTTAGAACTACTTAAACCTAACTAACCTAAGGACATCACACACATCCATGCCCGAGGCAGGATTTGAACCTGCGACCGTAGCGGTCGTGCGGTTCCAGACTGTAGCGCCTAGAACCGCTCGGCCACCTTGGCCGGGTGTGCCGTTGACAGGTTGGCGTCATGTATTCTGAATGTGACCACTCGTTTTCTTAGTCCGTTCACTGGCGCCGCTATGTTTGCTCGCTTTGTCTGTCCGTGAGTGGCAGCAGCGGCGTTTATCGATAACAAGTACTGGTACTATCTTTGGAGCGATTTCTAGTATTTCCGGGTCGTCGTGTGTCGGGAGTTCAGTGGGGACGGAGCAGCAGTGAGGTCCGGCACAGCCAGTACGCGCCGAGGGAGCTGGCGGGATATGCACTGCCCGATGGAAGGATGTAGTCGCGATAGTGCACAACCACGTCGAGGTCCAGATTCGGCGAGTTTAAGTTGAATGGCTCGTTATATTCGAGTAGTGCAACTTTCACTTGTGTGTGTGTCCGTCCGTCGAAGTGGCCTTATGGCATCAAGCTGTCAGTTGGCGGTTTTATACTCCGACATTTCCCATGCCTGAGTTGATTGGCTACGACCGATGGTTAGTAATTCTATCGGTCGTCTCAATGGACGACGTGTACCTGGTCTTTCGACCGTTTCTTGTGTTCTTAGCGTTCATGTCTACGTGGCAATTCGTCTTTCTGCTGTATAGTGACTGTTTTAGCACTGTTTGAGTTGGTTATGGAATTGTCTTTTGCGGTTCCATGTGCATCTAGTCAGATTTTGAAAACGCATTTTGGTCTTAACCCTGTCTGCGTACTAGGATTTGGTGGAGCCAACTTGCGTAATTAAATGCTTTTTTGACGATGTTAACTGTTATTCTATCGTGGTATTGGTTATCGCATCTTAGGTGGATTTTGCGAGTGTGCTAGTCGGCGTTTAAGCTGTGAGTTGTCATCCTGTTAAGGGAGCATAACTCTTGGCTGCCTGTCTCACCGTTCACGCAGCTGTAGGAACTTTTCTCAGGTCTGTCCTTGGAGCACTGTCTGTAGATCACTCCCTTCTTAATTTGGTCTGCTTGTGTCAATTGTTTAAAAATAATATTTTGTTTGAATTATTCCTCTTCTTGTGGCCTTCTGCCGACAAATAATTTGAATATTTCTTAATAAGACCTTCAGCCGTTAGTGTAGCTTGTGTTATAGTCAATTTTTTTTAAAAAAAAGATTGTTTAAAAAATTATTTTGCTATTTTTAACGTGTAATTGTCTTCCTCATTTGCGTTTTAGACCTGCAGCCGTTAATTGTTCTGAAGTATTGCTTGTGGCCTTCAGCCGACAAATAATTTCGAATTCTCTTTTTATAAGGCCTTCAGCCGACAAGTGTAGCTTGTGTTGAGCCAATTTTTTTTTAAAATGATTGTTTTAAAAAAATTATTTTCATAAATAATGTGTTTACTGTGCAACCAACGGTAACTGATTAGGCCGTGTCCACACCTTTTCCTGCTTTCCCTAAGTAACTGCAACAACAATTCATGTTCCTGCCTTAAGCTGTTCAGTAATACTAGTCTGATTCCTCCCCTCCCCATCCCCATGCGCACGTTTGACAAGTACCAAATGTGTTGCACTGGGGTATTATGAGACACATTCGGAAAAAGATTTGTTAAACGACAAAAATTAGTGATGGTGGTGACAAGTAGCCCAATGTAATAAACCTTTTGTTAACGTCAATATTTGTCTTTACCGTCGACGTTAAAGTTCACCATATACATCTGTTTAGATGTTGACAGATCATTTTTAATGTACGTTTATCTCTATTTTGTAAATATTGGCTATCATTGAACGTCCCTGGTTCATATTACCCTCAGTCAGATTAAATTTAGTAGCCCAGCCACCTACAGCAAGCAGTTGCACTGCTTCAGCAATATGTGTGAGAAATAAGAAATATGGCGGCATCTAGCTGAAGTCTACAGCTCGAATGTGCTCTCTCCCAGGTGGAAAGCGAAGCCACTGGAACGGCCGAGCGCAGGAGGAGAAAAGCCTGGCAGCGGATCGCGCACTCTCGCCCCGGGCGTTCGCTTAATAAAATCGCATTCGCTGCCAGGCCGGCACACTTAGCGGGCCTGCGGTCCGGACTCGCGCGCTAATTCTTCATTAGCCGCGGCGCCGCCAATAACAAACCGACGCCACGGCAGAGCGCGCGGGGTAACCCAGTTAGCGGCTATTAGCCGGCTGGCCACTCCTGCAGCCGGTGCAAAGCCCCGCGCGTTCGTTTGCAACGCTCTCGCCTTCGCTATATTTGCAAAAAGCACAGACGGTGCGGAAACAGAGATATACTCTTCTGTGGTGCAATGTCCAGTTCCTATTGCTGTGTGGATTAACGCAGTGATTTCTTTAGAACAACGTAGAGAGTTTAATATTGCGTGAACACGAAGCTGCGTAGAGGAGGAGCATGATCCCAGATTAGAGGAAGGAGAAGAAGATTGGGAAGCTATGTAATGATACAGAATTCGGTCAGCAACAATGTGGATTTTTTTTCCTCCTCGGTACTTTGAAAAGTATGTTACACAGAATCGTCATAAATTCGACATTGCACTGCCCGTGTTGCTAACAAGGGAACCTCCCCATCGCACCCCCCTCAGATTTAGTTATAAGTTGGCACAGTGGATAGACCTTGAAAAACTGAACACAGATCAATCGAGAAAACAGGAAGAAGTTGTGTGGAACTATGAAAAAATTAGTAAAATATACAAACTGAGTAGTCCATGCGTAGATAGGCAACATCAAGGACTCTGGGACTCTAGGTGCGCCGTGGTCCCGTGGTTAGCGAGAGCAACTACGGAACGAGAGGTCCTAGGTTCAAGTCTTCCTTCGAGTGAAAAGTTTAATTTTTTATTTTCAGTTTATGTGACAAACTCTTATGTTTTCATCACTATTTTGGGAGTGATTATCACATCTACAAGAAAACGTAAATCGGACAAGGTAGAGGAATCTTTTTACCCATTCGCTAAGTGTACAAGTTAGGGTGGGTCGACAACATATTCCTGTCATGTGACGCACATGCCGTCACCAGTGTCGTATAGAATATATCATACGTGTTTTCCCGTGGAGGAATCGGTTGACCTATGACCTTGCGATCAAATGTTTTCGGTTCCCACTGGAGAGGCACGTCTTTTCGTCTACTAATCGCACGGTTTTGCGGTGCGGTCGCAAAACACAGACACTAAACTTATTGCAGTGAACAGAAACGTCAATGAACGAACGGACAGATCATAACTTTGCGAAAATAAAGAAAGTAAAATTTTCAGTCGAGGGAAGACTTGAACCAAGGACCTCTCGTACTGCAGCTACTCACGCTAACCACGGGACCACGGCGCTACTGAGCTCGTATTCTCCTTGATGTTGCATATCTTGCGTATGGACTACTCAGAGACACTGCAATATTGTATTTATCCGCTACGAATTTCAATTAAAATGTCCTCCCCTGTATAGAAATAGCATACTGTATGTATGAGAACAGATTGTGATCCAGAAACGACAACATATAGAAGTTTGGATCTAGCCGTGAGTCGTGCACGGATGGCCAAAGCGGCGAAGGCGACAGCTCGTCTAAAGCGGGAAATACAGGTTCGAGGCCCGGTCTGGTACAAAGTCTGACTGACGTCATTCCCTTATACAGCTAATGGTCGTTCATATTCGCAACTGTTTATAAATCAGTAATGCAAAAGCAACCTTTAATTGTGAAAAAGAAAAATAACCTGCAGAAATATTTGATACGGCAATGAATGCAGTGTATCGTTAGTTTCATGTTCAATGTGGCTACTTTCTGGAACAATGCCGAACTTGTTCAATTGCTGCTTCAGTGACTCCTGGCCGACCCTGACCGGGCGTCCTGTGTGATACACAACCAGTTTCGGTGAGAAGATTGTACCAATTAATAGCAGTTTGTCTTTGAGGTGGCGGCTTGTGATATTTAGTCCTGAATTGTCACTGAACTGTAGTAGCAGATTTGGATTCATGAAACCGTAAACAACACTGCGCACTCTCTGCACCATAGAACGAGTCCATGTTGACTGTTCGACTAACTCATACGCGCATGACACCTACAGTTCATAACCAATAGATTGTGGTCAGAGTCCACATCTGCCCCTGGAAATGTCTTACAATTTAAAACCTGGTTCCTAAATCTCTGTCTTACCATTATATAATCTATCTGACACCTTCCAGTATCTCGAGGCTTCTTCCATGTATACAACCTTCTTTTAGGATTCTGTTAGCGACAGGTATTAAGCTTAAACTCCTCAGAGACTGACACCTGCTTCGCGCGCTGAACAGGGAACTGTAACTGCCATCGCTTCTCCCTGCACAAATTACTCATCAGTCGTTGCTCTGATACGACTCATTTTACCCATGTTCACAAAAAACAGAACACCTTGAACGACTAGGGATAGGAAATTCATATTTGCAGGACATGTACATTAGTATGTTATACAGAAATGATTAGCAATTGAACCATGTCGCCCCGCAGGCTGGAGGTCAACATCGATATCGCGGCGCAACACCACTTACCGGTAAAATGTGCCCGTAGCTATCGATGTCGCTGTAAACCGAAGGTAATGGATCAGTGTGACTTGAGTAGACGTGCAGGACGCCTCGCCGACGCATGCGCGAACCGTACCGTTAATTGTGTGACTTTGTAAGAGTGCGCTTTATTGGCATGTGAGAGTGTGATGCAGCCATCCGAGAAATAGCTGCTAGTTTCGGCAGTGCAACGGGTGGGTGCAGAATGGTTCGCAGAAGGCCGTAGAACACGACGAGGTGGGGTCAAGTCGCACCATCCAGATCAACCCCCACTAGCGCCCCCCCCCCCCCCCGGGGGTAGATTGACTCGTTATTCAAATGGCATTGCAGGACAGATTTCCGACTTCTCGTCTCTGGCGCAACAGTGGAATAGTGTAATACATCATACTCTACCAGGGATAACAGCTAGTTGCCGCTTGTTACGGCATGGCTTACGTGCGCATCGTCCACCTCTCCCTCTACCTTCGACGAAGTGCAGAAACATACTAGACGACAGTAGTGTATGGAACGACGTCACTGGGGACAGGAAAGGCATCAGACAGTGTTTTCGGACGAATCCAGGTTCTGTTTGTTTGAAAATGACGGCTGCATTTTAGTTCGCTGCAGACAGGGGCAGTGACTGCAATCGCACAAGACATACCGTGCCAACTCAAGGCCTTGGGGTGCGAGATGCTATTGGGTACAACCACAAATCACAGCTGGTGGCCTCCTGTGGGTCCGGGGGTAAGAATAGGCCTGCGGTATTCCTGCCTGTCGTAGGAGGCGACTAAAAGGAGTCACAAAAGTTTCGGCCTCATGTGATGGTCCCCTGTCGGGTTTGACCTCCAATCTCAAAATTCTTCCGAAGAGCGAGCCGATTGGGGAAGAGCGCCTTACTTGGTGCATTGTGTCCATCTTGCGGTCAGACCTTTCGCCAGGTTATTCGTCGTTGCATTGCAGTCCTGCCCGCTCTCCATCTCTTGGGCATGGATAAGCTCCTGCGTGCACTTTCCGCCATGCGATGTGCAGTGCCATTTTCTGCGCTGACGGCGCCCGTGGACTACATGTCACCTAAAATCCAGCACGGTAGCCAGTCCGTTGTGGTGAGGCCGCCTTGTAACCTGTTGGTTGTAGCCCCCTGACAACACAGGGATTGCTCTACTGATGCCTACGCCGTTACTCCCCATGTATGCCAAGGAGTAGATGCCCATCTCCCTGGGGCATCAGGACACCCAGCAATGGCCATCCTGCCAGGTGGCCCTTGCTGTGGCTGTGTGGCGCCCATGGGGAGGGCCCTTGGTCGGAGTAGGTGGCATCAGACTGGATGACACGCAATGAAGCGTGGCACATCATCTCTTGCTGGTGGCTAGCCACCAGCAGTCTCTAAGCGTTCGAGGGCTCACTTTAAAGCTAATGTGTATGACTCCAAATCGTTCCCCTCCCTGGCCACACCATGGGAGGGGAATGGCTATGAATGACAGTGAAACGTATTCCCCCCAGATATCTCGTCTGTACCAGAGCTGATGGGGAATCCTTTGTAATCGTGAAGCCTCAGTTCTTTGTAGAGCATTTAGAGGACAAGTTCGGGGAGATGGAGCGCTTGTCCAAAATGCGGTCTGGTTCAGTCTTGATGAAAACAATATTCTCTGCCCAGTCACGAGCCTTGCTCTCTTGTAAGAAGCTGGGGGATGTGTCAGTTACTATCACGCCTCATGAAAGCTTAAATATGGTCCAGGGCATTATTTTCCACAGAGATCAGAGATCAGAGATGATGAGTTGCGCAGCAACTTAGAGCGACGAGGTGTCCGTTTCGTCCAGCGCGTCCACCAGGGTCCGAAAGATCACCAAGTCTCCACTGGTGCCTTCATCTTGGCTTTCGAGGGTGACACATTACCTGAGAAGGTCAAGGTGATGGTCTACCGTTGTGATGTCAAGCCATATATCCCTCCCTCCAATGCGGTGCTTCAAGTGTTGGAAGTTTAGCCATATGTCTGCCCACTGTGCTTCCAGCCTCATATGTCGCAATTGTGGTCGACCATCCCATCCTGATACTCCATGTGCCCCATCTCCCATTTGTGTCATCTGTAGAGAGCACCATCCCCCTTGCTCGCCAGACTGTAAGATCCTACAGAAAGAACGGAAAATAATGGAATACAAGACTCTGGATCGACTGACCTACACTGAGGCTAAGCGGAAATTTGAACGACTTCATCCAGTACGTATGATGTACTCTTATGCCGCCGCTGTCACTCCTGCTACAGTACCCATAGCTGCATCACATACCGTCATCTCTCGGAGCCAGAGGACCACACCTGCCCCCTTGTTGGGGGGGGGGGGCACTTCACTCCCTGTCGCTCCCGCTCCATCTACTTCAGGAGCAACACCTCCTTCCCCCCCCCCCCCCAACCATCGGGGACATCAGTTCCCCCTTCCCAGCCAGAGAAGCGTAAGACTTCTTCAGCTCCTCTCGCCAGGAAGGGGTCCCTTGGGGACCTCCCTTCCCAAGTTCAGACCAGCTGAACAGCGGATACTCGCAAGTGGATGAAACAACCACCAGTCGCTGGTCGTAGGGCCTCACGGTCGTCGTCCATCCCTGAGACTGACCCAGGGAGGTCCTCCCAGACAGAACCACCGAAGGCACAGCGCGAGAAAAAGGTTCCCAAGAATCCCGACATTGCGGTGGCACCCATCCCACCGCTTCCTACAAGCTCAGCGTCTGAGGATGAGGTCGAGATTCTGGCGTCTGCTGAAGACCTGGATCTCGCCGGTCCTTCAGACGCAATGGATGTCACTCGTGTGGGTACTGAATCGGTGGTAGCAAGTGAGCCAGTGGCGTAAACTGCCTCCCCAGTCCCCTCACGCCTTTCTCAGCCACGGACAATACCATCCTCCAGTGGAACTGCAGCCGTTTCTTCCACCATCTAGCTGAGCTCCGACAACTTCTCGGCCTTCACCCTTTCCTCTGTATTGCTCTACAAGAAACTTGGCTTCCAGCAATGGGAACCCCCGCCCTCTGTGGCTGTAGGGGTTATTATAGGAACCGGGCAGCTTATGAAAGGGTATCTGATGGCGTCTGCATCTATGTCCTTCACTCCCTTCACAGCGAGTCTGTCCCTCTACAAACACCCTTAGAGGCTGTCGCTGTTCGGGTGTGGTCGCCACAGGCTGTTACTGTCTCCAGTCTTTATCTTCCACCGGATGGTGTGGTGATGTCCCGCAGCATGTCCTGGCGGCGCTGATAGCCCAGTTGCCGCCACCTTTCCCGTCACTGGGCGACTTCAACGCCCATAACCCTCTGTGGGGTGGGTCAGTGGCAACAGGTCGAGGCGCCACTGTTGAGAATGTATTGACACAGCTCGACCTTTCCATTTTAAATGATGGTGCCTTCACACATTTCAGTGTGGCGCATGGCACGTACTCCACCATCGACCTTTCGATCTGCAGCCCTAGCCTCTTACCATCTGTCCAATGGAGTGTGCATGACGACCTGTGTGGTAGTGACCACTTTCTGATCTTTCTGTTACTGCCACAGCGTCACTCTTCTGGGTGCCCTTGCAAATGGGCTCTGAATAAGGCTGACTGGGACTTGTTCTCCTCGACTGCCGCCATTGCGCCTCATTCCAATGAAGCCATTGATGCGGTGGTTCACTCGGTCACCACCGCATCGTTACTGCCGCAAAATCCGCCATTCCCCGTTCTTCCGGGTCCCCTCGGCGGAGGACTTTGCCTTGGTGGTCGCCTGCAATCGCCGAGGCGATTAAAGATCGCCGGCGTGCGCTCCAGCGTCACAAGCGGCATCCCTCATTAGAAAACTTCATCGCCTTTAAACGGCTCCGTGCGCGGGCCCGCTGCATCATTCGCCAACACGAGCGAGAGTGCTGGTAACGGTATTTTTCCACCATCGCAGGTTTGGGCCAAGATTAGGCACCTCTATGGCTATCGGACCCCTGTCAGCGTCCCTGCCCCCTCATTGAATGGAACGGTTTGTACGGACTCCGACATCATTGCAAACCGCTTAGCAGACCATTTGGCTCTTAGTTCCGCTTCTGTGAATTACCAACTGGCCTTCCGCTCCATTAAAGAGCGGTTTGAACGTCGGAGCCTTTCATTTCACACCCGCCATTCTGAATCCTACAATGTCCCATTCGCTGAGTGCCCTAGCCGCTTGCCCTGATACAGCTCCCGGGCCAGATCACATCCGCTGTCAGATGCTGAAACACCTCTCAGTGGACTGCCAGCGACGCCTCCTCGACCTTCACAACCGTACCTGGATCGAGGGTGAGTTTCCGTCGCAATGGCGGGAAGGCATTGTTATCCCCGTTTTGAAACCTGGCAAGAACCCATTGGAGGTGGACAGTTACCGCCCCATTAGCCACACCAAAGTTCTTTGCAAGTTGCTTGAACGCATGGTCAGGCGGCGGTTGAGTTGGGCACTCGAGTCTCGGGGGCTTCTGGCTCCATCGCAGGGTGGGTTCCGTAAAGGCCGCTCTGCCGCCGACAATCCGGTGAGCCTGGAGTCACCCATCCGTACGGCCTTTGCCCGCAGTCAGCACCTCGTCGACATGCGGAAGGCTTACGATACGACATGGCGCCATCACATCCTCTCTACGCTTCATGGTTGGGGTCTTCGGGGTCCACCGCCGATTTTCCTACGAAATTTTCTGTCGCATCGTACCTTCCGCGTGCAAGTCGCGGCCTCCCATAGCTCCTCCCGAGTTCAGGAGAACGGGGTACCACAGGGATCAGTCCTAAGTGTCTGTTTATAACCGCAATTAACGGGCTCGCTGTGGCGGTGGGAACGTCTGTCTCAGCTTCCTTGTATGCTGACGACTTCTGCCTTTACTATAGCTCCATTGGCATTGCAGCTGCTGAACGTCAGCTGCAGGGCGCTATGCGCAAGGTGCAGACTTGGGCTGTAGCGCATGGCTTCCAGTTTTCAGCTGCCAAGACCTGCGTTATGCATTTCTGCCGGCGACGAACAGTTCACCCTGAGCCGTGGCTTTATCATGCCGGCGAACTTCTTGCTGTGGTGGAGACACATCGGTTTTTGGGTGTGGTTTTTGATGCTTGGTTGACTTGGCTCCCACATATTCGGAAGGTTAAACAGATGTGTTGGTGACATCTTAATGCTCTGCAATGCTTGAGCCACACCAGCTGGGGCGCCGCCCGATCTACCCTCTTACGGCTCTACCAGGCGTTAATCCAGTCCCGTCTGAATTATGGGAGCCTGGCTTATGGTTCAGCATCCCCATCTGTGTTGCGGGTGCTGGACCCGATCCTTCACAGTCGGATCCGACTTGCCACTGGTGCTTTCCGGACCAGCCCTGTGGACAGCATACTTGTGGAGGCAGGTGTCCCTCCACTGCAGATATGGCGCCAATGTATACTGGCCGCTTATGCTACGCATGTTTGTAGCTTGCCCGGGCATCCTAATTATCGTCTCCTGTTCCCGCAGCCGGTCGTCCATCTCCAAGAGCGTCGGCCCCCGCCGGGTTGTACGATCGCGATCCGCGTCGGAGAGCTTCTCTCCGGGCTTGAGGTTTTCCCTCATGCACCTCCTTTCCAGGCCCCTCTGCGTACACCCCCTTGGTGTGTGCTCCGACCGTGCCTTCGGGTCGAATTGGCAGAGGGCCCGAAGGACTCAGTCCCTCCAGAGGCCTTCCGCCGACGCTTTCTTTCCATCCTTGCCACGTATCAGGGCTCCGGCGTTGTTTACACTGACGGTTCGATGGTTGCTGGTCGTGTCGGTTATGCTCTCACTCGAAAAACACTCATTGCCGGCTGGCTGCAGCGTTTTCACTGCTGAGCTGGTCGCCAACTTTCCTGCCCTAGAGTATATCCGCTCCTGCTCAGGTGAGTCGTTTGTTATCTGTAGCGACTCCCTGAGCAGTTTACGAGCTATCGACCAGTGCTTCCCTCGCTCCCGTCTGGTGATGGCTGTCCAGGAGTCCCTCCATACTCTTGCCGGTTGCGGCCGCTGTGTGGTCTTTGTTTGGACCCCTGGTCATGTCGGCATCCTGGGCAATGAACATGTTGACCGCCTGGCCAAACAGGCCACCAGTGAACCAACTCTGGACATTGGCCTCACGGAGACTGATTTGTGAGCTGTCTTACGCCGCAAAGTTTTCGAACTTTGGAACACTGAATGGCGCACCCTGCCTTCACCAAACAAAGGGGCCATCAAGGAGGCTACCGATGTGTGGCGCTCCTCCTTGCGGGTCTCTCGCAAGGAGTCTGTTGTCCTCTGCCGGCTGCGCATTGGGCACTCTCGACTGACGCACGGCCACATATTGCGCCGGGAGGACCCACCTCTATGTCGCTGCGGATCCGTTTTGACGGTGGTCCACATTTTGTTGGAGTGTCACCTTTTAGCTGTGCTCAGCAGACGTTCGCGCTGCCTGACATGCTCCGTGGCCTTTTAACAAATGACACTGCCATGGCAGGCTTAGTTTTGCGTTTTATTCGGGCAGGGGGTTTGCATCACTTAATCTGAGTGTTTGTTATGTTTTTTGTGTTTTGAGTCTGGCCTTTGGCCTTCGATTTTAGACTGAGTTTTAGTGTGTTTCTCGGTGGTTGGCTTTTGCTTTCTTGTCTCTATGGTCGGCCAACCACTGTCACACCCTGTGTGATTTTAATTCGTTTTGTCTGATCTCTGAGTCTTTCTTGTCCTGTGTCGTCTGTCGTCTTTTCCATTGTTCCTTTTTATTCTGTGTGGGTGTTTGAAATTTTGGAACAAGGGACTGATGGCCGTAGCAGCCTGGTCCCTTTAATCCCCCAAAACAACCAACCAACCACAGCTGGTGCGTGTCCAGGCCACAGTGACCAGCGTGAGATACGTGAATGGCATCCTCTACATATTTCACTGTGAAATCTTTGCTTCACTGGTCGGTCATGGATAAATCCCTGGTCGGTCATGGATAAATCCTTCCAAGTTGATTGATTTGCATTTATATATGTCATTTATATATGAAATAAATATCTTTTACTGTATCTGGGTGCCACAAAAACCATTATGGATTCATACAAATAATAATCATAATATCATGAAAGCAATTACAGCGGCTGACAGACCTGAGAATGAGGCAGTTTCCTTAGGAAGGAGAAAAATTGCAACCTAGGACCAATGGCATATTGAACAAAAAAAATTTATTCAATACTTAACCTAAACATATAAATAATCGAGATTTAATCAACAGAATAAAATTCTCATAACTGATCATTCGTCAACAAATAGGCTGTCTGTGCTTTTGTGTTAAGGAACTGAGGTCAGTCATCAGCATCAGTATGTAGTGTGACCCCACGGCACGAATATCCTCTTATATTGATTCGGCTGTGGATGCAAATTTCCTCGGAATGTCATTTTCAACGATTTCTTGTCGGAAACACGAGCTGAGTCACTTCATGAAAACAGCACGCTGGGGGCTGGTATACGTCTTACAATCGCATCCCAGATGTGCTCTGTTGGCGATGAACTACAGGTCTGGACAAGCCTGTCCAGGGTCCGTACATCCCCCAACTGCAGTGCATGCTCTTAGCCTGCTGGAATATGGCCTCTGTTATCGGGATCATGAAGGACAGGCGTATTGTCGCGTTTATGCCACATCATTGCCCGCGTTTATTACATTTTTGTTGCTACGTTTTAATGCACAGTATAGGAAGATTTTGCTAAGGAAGGGTAGCAAGTAGGCATGACCACATGGCAAAGTCACCTAATGGCGCGCCAGGATGACTCAAAGCGTGAGAACGGCCAAGCAGACTGGAGCAGAGAGAGATAATGGGAATTCACCTATCACGCCAGGTAGCGAATCTATTATTTATTATTCCTATTTACTGTTTAAATATTAACATACAGCACCAACCGTGCTGATGACGTTACTTGCATGAGAAGTTGATAATGATAATATCAGTCCGCCAGAAAATGATATTTACAAGTTTTACTTTCATTTCTTATAGTCTCAAAGTACGAACCAATGAAAAATGCGCTTTGAGAGGGCAAGCCGTAAACTGCTGAGATAGTTCACGGCTACTCTGTGATTTGTTTCCACGGAGGAAAAACATGAATCCGTGTATGAAACCTGATCTCATGTAAAAACGGAACAGCTCGTTGAGAAATTGCCTCGGATGACGTACTTGAACGATATTGTGTAAGATGAAGGTAGTCTACGATCAGTTTTCTAGGTGGCAACAGGCTAACTAGTGTGTGAAGTGCAGCTCCGCATAAACACGGAATTAATTGTTAAAGTTGCCTCGGAAAACATATTTGCTCGATCTAATGTTTATTCTATGATTCTGTGAAGCATTTTTTGAGACTTTTTCGGTGCTCGGGAACTAATGATTACCAACAGAGAATCTTGTTACGAATATTAACGACAGACTGTCTCTAGAAACCCTTTTACTAATTTTGCTATTAATGAAGTGAAATAAAATTAGTTCGCATCCTAAATTTTACGATTTTTACTATGCTTAGCATTTAGACATACCTATTTGTCACATTACTATGCACTGCTAATGGCACAAGCGTTGGAGCTCGCGACCGACGGAGGAAAAACCAAGCGAGTCAGCGGCTACGGGACCTCTTCACAAAACTTGAGCTTAGCAAGTTGCCTCGAGCTGTACTATGGAAAGTGATCGCAGACATTTCTTGCTGAAGCACATCGTGTTTCTTAATCCCGGCACATCTATAAGGTGAGAAGTTCCGTTTACTGTAACTCACTGTGTAACTTAAAGGGGTCGAATCCGTGTTTACTATGGGACTACATTTTATCAAATGGCTCTGAGCACTATGGGACTTAACATCTGAGATCATCAGTCCCCTAGACTTAGAACTAATTAAACCTAACTAACCTAAGGACATCACATACATCCATGCCCGAGGCAGGATTCGAACCTGCGACCGTAGCAGTCGCGCGGTCGCGGACTGAAGCGCCTACAATACATTTTATCACCGACTATAATATTTGTTACTCATTGTATCCATATGTCGGGAAAAATGAAACGGCCGTTAATTTTAATAGGATGTATTAATGCCTTAATGTTCGTTACACTTGGCATTCCTAATTGTGGAAAACGGCCGGTAGGCGATGTGTAATCGACGTGGCTGGAACTTTACTGGGATTTAAACTTGCGGATTTGAAACCATTAGTCAATTTTTAAAGGTAGTGATAAACTGAACTGGGAGAAATTTAAAACAGTGCCTATTTGGGGACAACATTGTGAATGGTGAGTGTAAATATTCCCGTGTGGCTACTGAAAGGCATGATATTATTTGTCACGGACGACGGATGTTAGGGGAGAACATTGCTTTTGAACTGTGGATGTAAAACGGATTTTATGAACTACGAAAGAGTATTTATTGCCACGATCTTAATCTGATGGCGGCGCGTATAATGCGAGCGGAGCTGGGCAAGTGAGGTCGACGTCACCAGCGGACGGCGGGAGCGACTTAAAATGCTGCGGCGCCGGCAGAGGCGCAGTACCGGCAAAATCTGATCGTCGGGGGCGTATGCAAGTTGGTGGCTTCGGCGGCGCGTGGGACGCGCGGGTGGTACTTGACGTGCGGAGGTCAGCGCGGTCCCGGCGACTGGCGGTGGTCTGGCAGTTCGACGCGCGCGGCTGATTTCGTGGCATCGTGGAAGCGGCGCCTGACTTAGCTGTAATTAATGTAAGCTACAATTACAAAATTATTAAAGATCGAAACTTGTGTTGTAATTTCAGAGGATTTCATTTTGCGTTTTAGGATTAAGTAAATCGCATGTTTTGTGAATTATTTATGACGCGTGATGGATCCAGTTATGACAATATGGGTGATGAGATCATCACTCAAGTAGATAACGAATTGATTAATAATGACAATAAAAATTCACTATCACTGGGTAAAATCTCATAATGTAGCATATAACGAACCTGTTGAGGTCAATGGGGAACGAGATATTAATGACAGTGTAAATCACATGGATAATAGAGTCGATGATGATAATGTTGAAGCAAAGGGGAAGAAAGATGTTAATGGTAATGTAAATCATGTTGAATCGACAGGATGTCAAGTAGTGACGATTAAATTATTCAAAAAATGGTTCAAATGGCTCTGAGCACTATGGGACTCAACTGCTGAGGTCATTAGTCCCCTAGAACTTAGAACTAGTTAAACCTAACTATCCTAAGGACATCACAAACATCCATGCCCGAGGCAGGATTCGAACCTGCGACCGTAGCGGTCTTGCGGTTCCAGACTGCAGCGCCTTTAACCGCACGGCCACTTCGGCCGGCATTAAATTATTATGGGGGCTCCTACTGAAAGAGATTTTAGAAAGCTGTTGATTGAAATGAGACAGATAACAAAAAATTTCCATAAGATAAAAAATGACATGTCAAAAGAATTTCGTAGGAATCTGTAACCAACCAGTAGACTAACTAGGTCGAGCAAATAAAACTGATGAGCGAATTTATCAGTTGATCAAAACCTTGTGACGAATTAAGAAAAAAAATTAAAACAGAAATTGCCGAAATGAACACTGAATTGATGGACTAAAAAACGAGGTTAACTTTTAGGAACTGAAAATGGCGAATTTAGTGCTGAGAAGAAAACATTAGGAGAGGTTATTTGTAATGAAAATAAAGTACAAGAATATGATGAAGAAATGGAATAGAGTGAGGATGAAGGTTATGAAGCCCGCCCGACTAGCCGCGCTATCTAGTACGCTGCTTCCCGAGCGGGAAGGAGTGCCGCTCCCGGGCACGAATCCGCCCGGCGGATTAGTGTCCGGTGTGCCGGCCAACCTGTGGATGGTTTTTAAGGCGGTTTTTCATCTGCCTCGACGAATGTGGGCTGGTTCCCCTTATTCTGCCTCAGTTACACTATATTGGCGATTGCTGCGCAAACACTATCTCCACATACGCGTACGCCATAACTACTCTACCACGCGAACATTTGCGGTTACACTCGTCTGGCATGAGATGTCCCCCCCCCCCCCCCCCGGCGGTGGGGGAGGTCTCCACTGGGGGCCGAACCGCGCAATAACCCTGGGTGTGAGTTGGCGGTGGGGTGGGGTGGACTGCTGTGGCCTGTTGTGGGGTTGTGAACCACTGAGGGCTACGACGGGACGAAGTCTCTCCGTCGTTTCTAGGTCCCCGGTTTCAATACACACAATACACAATATACAATGTTATGAATTAGTGTCAGAGATAGGTGTCGTAAATGAAAATGTGAGAAAGGAGTTGTTTAAAGGAGAAACAGGAGTTGAATATGTGGAAAATGTGGTTGAAAAGGTAAACAGAGTAATACTAGTGATGAAATAATAGAAAATGAATGTAATTGTTGTCCAGAGGGAAGTAGTAACGGCATAATGACAAATGCAGGTAAAATGGATGAGAAGTATATAAATATATCGATTTGTGAGAAAGAACAATGTAAAATGTAAAACAACAATGTAAAAATAATGACAAATGCAGGTAACATGGATAAGAAGTATATAAATATATCGATTAGTGAGAAAGAACAATGTAAAATCTACAATATAAAGTGTAATTTTATTTGGTTGAAGAATGATGTTAGTTATGTAGTTTATGATCAGATTTGTCAAGTAACAAGTTAAGATGAAAATAAATTGTTGCAAAAACTATTGAGAAAGCATCAGAAAATATTTTCTGTAATTTGTTTTATTTGGGAAGATTATGCTTACTGGTTTGAGGTGCAAGAACGTAGCCCTCTCAGACGACGGCTTCTGGTCATGTCATAGCAGCGTGAGAAGCTGTAGATGATGTAGTTGTTTGGAATGTTAGAAGTGTACCTATTAATTTAGTGTTTATTGTGAGGCCATTTCTATGTTCTGTAATGTAGTGTGACACTGAATACGGATTGTGTATGTCTGTATATTACACGTTTAAAGTAAGAGATAGAATTCATAGAATGAGTGCACAGAGCATGAACTGTTAAAATTAGCTGTGCGTGTAACAGCAGTTCTTAAGACGTGGCTAATGTGTGGGGTGACGAATTGCCAGCCACCAAATGTTGCGACATGATCGCTGGCAACGCTTGAGAGAACAGTAAGCGAATGACGCATTGCTGTCGGGTGCGCTGCGGCTCGTAAGAGTACAGACTCGGTGCCTAGTTGCCTAAGAGATGACGTTGACTATTTTATAAGTAGTATCCAAGTTATTGTATTTAGAGTCGTAATTTTGTAATTTTGGTTTGTCAGGATGATTATAATATTGTACATACCTAAAGTTTGTGTTATTTAAGGGGACATGCTCCTCAAAATGACCTAAAATTTGAAAAAAAAGTTCCTGGTCTATAGAAAGGAGCATTTCATGTTGATTTCATAAATGTATAGTTTATGGGCATTATCATTTTCCGTTCGTTCTGAAATTGAGGTTGAACGTATGTTGCACAGGGGCCATGACCATCTGTTAGTTTGAAGTGTGTCAGAATACGTGATGCACTATTTTGTTCTTCCGTTTTTTCCGACTTTAGCTATGGATCGTTAACATAGGTGCATTCCAGAAGTCGCTGACTCCCGGAACCAAAGTACAGGCATGTCTAGAAGGCTCTGGATCGAATGTAAACAAAGATCTCAGAATATATGATTTTGGAATTTCATACATGTGTGGTTTAGTAGTTATTGTGTATTGTTTTGTTTCTGTGTGTGTGTTTGCTGTGCTACAAACGCCAAGAGTAAAGAAATTTAGCCCCAAACGAAAGTTTCGGGGCAACCAGTTCCAAACACAACCGAATAATACACATCAGTTGCTTCAAAAGTCGTTCACGGAAACTGTTTCTGCAGGCAGTGCTTCTAGACGTAAACTATCACTTTCTGAATGTAATGAGAACAAGCCTAATACTATTGTGAGCTGCAATAACGACGGAAATGTTATTGTGAACCTAAATATGCTGTCAAGACTTTTGAAGAGTGCTGTGAAATGTAAGTACTGCAATTGTGAAGATAGTATTGACGTTTCTGAGGGCATTTCAGCAAGGAAGGGTCTTTAAAGTTGGTTAGTGATTGCCTGTAACTCGTGTAAGATGCACAGTGATACTATGACATCGCCAGTAACTGATAGTTGACATTATGGTGTAAATATTCAGGGGCCAAGACTTTTTGTGCAGTGATGGATTTGCCTCCACCTCCACTGAGGTTTGACAGATACAATAAATTAATACATAATGCTTTGTGTGGTGTAAGTGAACAATCAATGAAAAGAGCAGCAGAAAAAGCAGTAGCCTTGTCTGAGAATAAAGACATCGCAGAAACATTTGATGGATATTGGCAGAAGAGAGGTCATACTTCTCTGAATGGGGTTGTAACTGCCACATTTATTGAAACTGGTAAAATAATAGATTATGAATGTCTAACAAAGCACTGCCAGGGTTGTTCAAGTAAATTTATTGGCACCCATGTTTGTGTAAAGAACTTTGATGGCCCAAGTGGAAACATGGAAACGAAAGGTGTTCTAAACATTTTTAGAAGATCAGAAGTCAGTCGTGGTGTGAGGTATGTAGGCTACCTTGGGGACGGAGACTGTAAAGAACACACTACTGTTGTTAATGACACACCATATGGGGACACTCTGATAGAAAAGCTTGAATGTGTTGGGCATGTACAAAAAACAATGGGAGCTCGGCTGAGAAAATTATGTAAAGACTTCAGTGGAAAAAAACTGTCAGACGGAAAAAACATAGGTGGTCCAGGTCGTATTACAAAAAGTGAAACTGATTCTTTGACTCAATATTATGGACTATCAATAAGGAGAAACGTAGGAGATTTGGAGAACATGAGACGAGCTGTGTTGGGCAATATGGTTTCACATGTCAACAGATGAAACCCCACAGCACGATTTGTGTCCAAAAGGGGAAGATTCGTGGTGCAGGTACTAGTTGAGCAGTGCTACAGGCATACAATATACCCGCAAGCATTCCTTACTACTAGCTGTAATGGAGGCAGTTAGGCCTATATATAGGGATCTGGCAAATAAAAATCTACTTAGGAAATGTATGCATGATCTCTCTCAGAATGAAAATGAAAGCTTCAGCAGTTGTATATGGGAGACAATACTCGAAACTGTATTTGTTGGGCTGATAGTGCTGAAGATTGGTGTAATGGATGGAATAATAACATTCAATGATGGTGCAATTTCAAGGAACAATGTTATGAAGAAATTGAACATCCAGACAGCTCTAACTGCTATTGATAAGCGGCGGGTAACCGAAGCAGAGCCAGCTGCAAAAGCTGCTACCAAGGAGTCAAAGACAAAAAAATGGTTCAAATGGCTCTGAGCACTATGGGACTTAACATCTTAGGTCATCAGTCCCCTAGAACTTAGAACTACTTAAACCTAACTAACCTAAGGACATCACACACATCCATGCCCGAGGCAGGATTCGAACCTGCGACCGTAGCAGTCCCGCGGTTCCGGGCTGTAGCGCCTAGAACCGCAAGACCAGTCAAAGACAAAGAAAGGAATGAAGAGAGAGAGTGTGGAGGACAACTGGAGTAAGCAGCTGGAATGTTCTAAGTGAGCATAGTGGAAAGTTAATAAATCTGTAATTCTTCTTTTGCGATTTACCTAAAACTTGAATTATCATCATTTAGGTGCACTTTTCTCCTGCTAAAATTGGTACAGATATTTAGAATGACCTCCTCTACCTCCTTTGCCTACTATTTCCTGAAAAATTTATAACATGATGATGATGTCGGTGATATTTAAGCTACATTTTTTAAACATTTTTGTTGTAGTAAAATAAATTGCTTGTCTTTTTCATAGATCAGATCAGGGAAGGAAATTGGAGGCGTAAAATACTTATTTGAATGTTGTCTGTACTCTGACGCTTTTACCAATCTGTGCAGTCAGTGGTACCGCAGTGAAATAGTGTTCCGTTTTTTATATTATTATAAATATTGTTATCAGTACCAAAATATAATAAATATATCACTGATTTTTAGGGAATGCTTTGACTAATGACCCAAATTGTGTGTAAGAATTTTGAGCTATTTATAGATCAATAGCACTATGAGGGTGAAGGTAATGCTAAAAATGCAGCTAGTTGGGGAGTGTCCCCTTAAAGTATGGTGCATGTTTCAAAAAGTACAAGGGGAATAGATAGAGGGCGCCAACACCAGAGCGACCCCAGCAACCGGCAGATCGGGAAGAATGATGTTGTAAGTGTTAATAAACTCAATCAATTTTTATGGAAGTGTATATTTTTTTTTCAAAACCAGATAATATTATAAAACATTTGTATTGGTGGATATGTGGCGTTTATGACACATCGCTACCCATGTTTATTAAATTTTTGTTGCCATGTTTTAATGCACAGTATAAGATGATTTCTTTACGGAAGGCTAGCGAATAGTTAGGATCAAAAGGCATACTCATCGAATGGCGCGACGGATAGTACGCAGCGTGAGAACGGTCGGACGACCAAGAGACGTCTCGTGCTGGAGAGACAGTGGGGTCTTATCTACCACGCGGGGTGCCAAGTAGCGAATCATTTATTATTAATATTTATAGTTTGAATATTAACATATAGCTCCAACCGTGTGGATGACGTTACTTTCACTGAGAACTTGCTAATAATAATTTCAGTATCACTCAATTCATTAGGAAATATTAATTACAAATTTTAGTTACTAGCTGTGCTTATAGATGGGAAGGATGGACCAATCAAAAATGCACTATGAGAGGGTAGGCGCCAAACAACTAAGATAGCTCAAGACTAGTCTAATATCGGTTTCCGAGAAGGTAATAAATGAATCCATGTATGAGTCTGATCTCAGTTTGTTGAGAAATTGCCTCGAATGACGTTCTCGTGCGATGTTGTGTTAAATTAAGGCAACCTGCGATCGCTTTTGTAGGTGGCAACCTGCGAACTCATGTGTGAAGTGCCACTCCGTATAAAGACGGAATTCATTGTTAAAGTTGCCTCCAAAACATATTTGCGTGATCTCATGTTGAGTCTAAGATCGTCTGAAGCATTTTTGTGTCTCTAGCGGAGCTCGGGAACTAGTGACCAATGATCGGAAATCTTATTATGAATATTAACGACAGACTGGCTGTAGAAATCAAATGTTTCAAATGGGTCTGAGCACTATGGGACTTAACATCTGAGGTCATCAGTCCCCTAGAACTTAGAACTACTTAAACCTAACTAACCTAAGGACATCACACACATCCATGCCCGAGGCAGGATTCGAACCTGCGACCGTAGCAGTCACGCGGTTCCGGACTGAAACGCCTAGAAGCGCTCGGCCACCGAGGCCGGCGAGTTGCGATCCCCGCTGAAAATTTCCAGTAATGTTACACACAACAGCCATGATGTACTTCCATCATCTGTGGGCATTGTCTCTGTAAATAGTGGAGATCAGTTTGTTGAAACACTAAATTATTGTCAGCTTATCCTTCAGACTTGGAAATTGGCAGTGTTCGTTCAAGGTGTTGGTCGTGTAGCGCTTTCCATCAGTAAATAGCTTGTAAAAAAATATATTGTCTGGACAACTGATGAGCCATTTCCGTTTTTGTACTGTGCTCGGAGACACTATTGTATTGTAATTGTTTGCTGGTGCTGGAGATAAGAGTCGAATAACAAGGCGATCTCCCACACATGAGTCATCAGTCACTTCGCTGGTTAATGAACGGCCAGGCGAACGTCTTCCGATGATGGGCAGTCAGGCGGAAAAAGTCTTTGTCCTCGGCTGCCCGAAGCATCGATAAGCGAGCATCCATCAATTCCACTGCGCTGTCTCACCATCTTTTCGCCGACGGCCCTCCTTCCAGAGGCTACCACCAGTGGTCTGTGCAGCTATGTTCTTTGAGCTCTCTTGGACGTAAACTCAGATCTGTGGACTCTTGTCGACAATAATAAGGACCACATTGTGACGCATCGAGATTTATTTCGGTCTTCAGGTGCTATTTTTTGTGCGGAGTAATAGGCCGAAAAATGAAGACCAAAAGGTCAAATATGGGAAATAACTCCTGTATTTGCAAATTTTTGTGCAGTGGTGCAAGAGAGTGCCATGTACAACTTACTAAATCTCTTGACCAAGGACAGGGGGAGGGGGGGTGGTGACGTGAAGGGAGGGTTTGAAGACCTACTTTCGTTGCACGTTTTTCTTGAATAACTCGTGGCCTCTAGCGAAAACATATTCTAGTAGCATATTAATCTACATTAAATTTTCACGGCTCTTCTTATTACTAAGTTTAGTCGTCCAGATCGCACAAAAATTACTAGTTTCATATACAAATTATCCGAAGATGGCGAATTAATTTCGTCGAAACTAGTAATCATTGTGTATTTTTGTGCGGTCTGGGCGAATAAACTTGTATTCCGAGGTCGCGTCTAATATAACTGACGATGTCAAGTAATAATCATGCATTAATTTTGCTATAAAATGTGTCGTCATATTTTTTCTCTAGGAGCAATAATTTGCTCTCAGAAGAGCTTGGGGTTGAAAATCTGCACACAGGTCATGCTCTGTAACTTAGATGGTTTTTGCAAGCCAGTTTTTGGCAATTTGTCGACTTGATGGACCACAAGTATCTCTATCAAGCTGTTCATCTCGTCTTCCTCTACACTGTTAAGGTACGTGGCAAACAACCATCATTTACACCCTGTAAATTGAAGAATAAGATGAGGAGAGTATCTCCCTGTCTTCTACCGTTTGTAATCAATCTTAATTTTGCCTTTTGGTTCTTGTACATATTATATATTACATGTCTTTCCGTATAGCTTACACCTATTTTCCTAGGAATTTCGAACATATTGCACCATTTTACATTTCGAACGCTTTGTATAGGTCGAAAAATGCTATGAACACATTTTGATATTTCTAAAGTCTTGCCTCCATCATCAAGCGCTACGCCGGAACTGCCTCTCAGGTGCCTTTAACTTAAAGTGAAACTGATCATCATGCCACAGATTCTCAATTTTCTTTTCTGTTCTTTCGTGTATTATTCTTGTCAACAATTTGTGTGCGTGAGATTTTAAGTTTCCTGTGCAATAGTATTCGTATTTCTGTGCCCTTTCATCTTTGGGAGTGTGTGGATGATAATTTTTCCGATATGTCGATGTATGGACGTAGTTAATACAGTCACAGCAATGCGTTGGCTGTCAAATACGCATTACAGTACGTTAATGTTTATTTGCTACGCACAGTTTCAGCAATGTTATGTGTCTTTGACACCTGTATTTTATTTATTTATTTATTTGCTTATTTAGCCGGACCAGATTAGGGCCATAACGCCCTCTCTTACATCTGACCGGGAACAACACATACAGACATATTACGAAAACATTCATGAAAATGATAACAATGTTAGAGATCATAATAAGCATAGTAATATAATAATAATGATAATGATAATAGTTGACAATAATGAAAGTGAAGATAAATGGCAATAATAAAAGTAATAATAAAACAAAGTGCATTAAAAATAATATAGACTGGTTTAGAACAACTTAAATCAAGTTTAGTATTGCTAGAAAAAGAAAGGATGAAGAACAAGAAAATTGGAATGACAGTAATAGTGACTGTTAGGAGAAGACTTGTTTTAAGTAAATAACTCTGTAAGCGGGGAGAAGAGAAAAGTTGCAGGGGGAGGGGAGATTGAAGAGTATGGGCTGCAGACCAGTATGTGGCAGAGATAGCTATTGCGAGAGAAGGTGAGCCATTAGCTGCTTTTCAAAACCTGAAAGTGATTTAATTTCTCTTATATTTCGAGGAAGATTGTTCCAAAGTCGGGTTCCGGATACATAAAATGATTTACAAAACATGACGGTGTTATGTGGTGGTACTGATAGGATCTTCCTTAGTTGAGAACGAGTATTTCTGCTGTGTTTTTCAGATAGTAATGTAATGGCTGAAGATAAGAGGGAGTCTGATGATAGAGAAGACGATGGAGTAAACATAAAGTGTGGTAGTTCCCATGTTTATCAGCACCTAGCCACGATAATTGTTCATAGGCTGGAGTGATATTATCGTAATAACGAACGTCACAAATATATCTTACGCAAGCATTCATCGCCAGTACAAGCCTGCGAGAGTTTTCGTACGAAAGTCCTTGAAGAATAGTATCGCCATAGTCGAGAATAGGGAGTGTTAAAGATTCTATGAGCTTCTTCTTAAGCTCGAGTGGAAATGCTTTTTTATATTCCTCTAGACAATGAAGGGATGCAGAAACTTTCTTGCAGACTGCAGTAGTGTGTTCAGTCCAGTCTAAGTGGTGGTCCAGGATTATCCCCAAGTTCTTTGAAGAAGGAGAAAAGGTTATTTCCGTGCCATTTAAAATTAAGCATGGAAGAGATTATCTGTGCTGTGTTGTAATAAGTCTTTTGTGGGCGACTACGATTGCTTGCGTTTTGGAAGGGTTTAGCTTCAGACCTAAGTTCTGCGACCATTCTGATAAAGCAAGTTGCTGTGTTGGCAGAAGAGCCAACACCGTGTTGCTAGAGGAGGCCGAAATGCACGCATTTAATTACACGCAGACCGGCGTGAGGTCTGGAACAGGTCAGAGAAATAAGACTAGCAAAACAGGAGGTAACTGGTAGAATACTTAACTTTAATCCATAATTGGTGTACATCGCTCTTGACGGTACATTAATAAGAAGCTCAATATAAACTGGTAATGGCGCCTTGCTAGGTCGTAGCAAATGACGTAGGTGAAGGCTATGCTAACTATCGTCTCGGAAAATGAGAGCGTATTTGTCAGTGTAGCATCGCTAGCAAAGTCGGCTGTACAACTGGGGAGAGTGCTAGGAAGTCTCTCTAGACCTGCCGTGTGGTGGCGCTCGGTCTGCAATCACTGACAGTGGCGACACGCGGGTCCGACGTATACTAGCGGACCGCGGCCGATTTAAAGGCTACCACCTAGCAAGTGTGGTGTCTGGCGGTGACACCACACAAGTGTGGCTGTGTGCAGGTTTGCTGGATTTGCACTGAGATATAACAGAAGGTCGTCATCGTATAGGTGGTACCTGCAGTGGGAGAGAATAGTTGACTTTATTAACATATTATGAGAAAAGTAATGGGACACCTGATGCAACATCCTTCCACTGCGACCTTTGAGTACCAACCATTACACACTGCTGGCGGGATGTATGGTATGACTGGAACCGCAGTGCATCGTTTGATGAAAAATTTGGACGTGTCATTTTAGCAAGGATAATGTCAAAGTCAAAAGTGTCGAAAGCTTTGCTGAAGTCCAGGAAGAACATAATAGTCCATGACATGACATGTTTTAATTCGTCAGTAACTTTTATAAGACCAGTCGTTGTGCTGCGACTTTGCCGGAAACCACACTGGTATTGATCTAAGAGGTTATTCAGTGTTAAATAATTGGTAACCTGTTCGTGGACTATGTATTCTAACGCCTTGGACAGTGCTGGTATAATGCAAATGGGCCTGTAATCAGAAGGTTGTTTTTCAGATTCCTTCTTTGGTAATTGTTTTATGAGCCCCTTCTTCCACTCTGTAGGAAAAATACTGGACGTCAGAGAGCGGTTAAAGATGTCAGTTATTTTGGACAGTAATGGGTCGACAAGAAAATTGATCATTTGTACCGTTACATTATCATGTCCTGCGGCTGAAGAATGAATTGGCGCTATGGATTTCCTGGCCGTGTTAGGGCTTATCTGCTGCAGAAAAAAATGTTTCGGTTGTACCACACACTGAAACGTTAAGGCCCAGGGCATCAATGGTTCGAGCCCTTATGTCTTGGTCGAGTGGAGATGTCGTGGCAAACCATTCATTTAGATCCTGAGCTGTAACGAGAAGTTCATCAGCAGATTTAGGTTTGCCTATACCTAGGCCTCGAAGATTTTTCCACAAGACAGCAGGCCTGTGGATGTTCTCAGTTAGTGAGTGGGTATATCTGAGTTTAACATTTCTCATGGATTGGCTGACTCGATTGCGTAATTGCTTGTAGGTGGAATAGTTATCAGGGGTCGAGTGACGTTTGTAGGTCCCGTGTGCTGCGTCTCTGACATTCATATGGTGTTTGAGGCGATCAGTGAGCCATGGAGCAGGTTGTCTACTTACTCTCACTGTTTTTAAGGAAACATGATTATCACATAATTTATTAACGCTCTTAGTGAAATAAGACACATCGTTATCTATGTCTGAACTAGTCCTTTAATACGACGACTGGTTCATACGACCAGGTAATTGCTATTTCAGGGATGACATGTAATTTAGACAGATCGGACATTTCTGTGATTTAAAATTGCAATTCAGAATGTCTATAAAGGCTAAATCATGATAAATACAAATATAGAGTAAAATGACGGAAATTTATTTTAAAAAAGTGTTGGAAGTTCACGCCTCACCAGAGAACGTAGAGATTGGATGTTTTCTCGCTCTGTAAAGCAGGGTAAGTCGCGATCTGTGGGAGGTCTTACCACGGAGTACAGTGCTGATGCACGATTTAAGTGTTTCGGAGAACACATTTCAGTGCATATACTTGAACATATTTCCGTGTTCACCTAACAACATCGTCGTCAGTTACAGTGGGCATGTATCTTGACGACTGCATCGTGGTTTCTTGCAAACGTATCACCTGGTGGGATGAACGATGTTTCTCGGTACAGGATGTCGACGGTCGGGCCAGGATACGACGTCGTCCAGGAGAACGGCTGCTTGAAACATACACCGCGTCACGCACGCATACCAATGGGAGCGCTATGGTGCTGAGGGGGGGGGGGGGGATTCAGTTGGTCTACCGTGACACCTATGGTGGTAATCTAAAACATCATGACAGCTGTGGACTACGTGAACATTATTGCGGACGACCTGCATCCATTCATGAATGATATTGTGCGGTGTCGTTTGTGCTGTTTTGCACACCTCTGTGATGCTGAAGTCCGATCACTGGTGACCTACAGAGAAAGGAAGCACCCAATATGATTATGCAAGTTAATTAAAGGAAAGAATAACGTCACTGAATGGAAATTAATAGGTGATGACTCCGTCAAACAAAACATTATGGGTACCAAGTCACACACATAGACATATTAAAGAATGGAGGGATCGTATAACCTATAACAGCAACAAGTGGTCGCTATACCAATCACTTCAAAACACGTAATTGACTGCCTGATAGGTTCTCGGGACTTACGCCGGATAATATTGTAGAAGCCGCACAATATTTCAGCGAGACAACTGCCCGCCATCTTCAGGTGCTACTGTCGCGTCACTGAGAAACGCGCCAATTTATATGCTGGCTTTCTAGAACAGCGCAGGCGCCAGCGGGGCATAACGTCATCGAAGCCCAATCGTAGACAGCGTCGAATACCAGAGTCCTCTGCTGGAGAAACGGGTCGCGGTCTGCGGAAGCGCGCCGCGGCGCGGGAAATGCGGCCGGGAGCGACGGACCCCGTTCGCGCGCGCGAGGTGCTGGCGCGCGATTTAAGCATCTGCGCTAAGACTTCCCATCTGCGTTGACTCGGTGCGGTTGCTAATCTGTGACTGACGGTTCCTTAGTGCCGCCAAGGCTGGTTCCCAGGCTTTGCTCAGGTGAAACCCCGTGTCTCTGTTTATTAGCTCACTGCTTATACGTATAAGGTTACGCACAACATTTTTAGCCAATGGCTACAGCCATAAGTCGATAAACACAGCCTTGTCGCCGATCACAAGCAAGAAAGATAAGCAGGAAGTAGACAAACTGCAGCCAACAGTACGCTTACCGTATGTGAAAAACGTCACTGACCGAATAGGCAAACACCTTCGCCGGGTTGGAGTGCAGCCTGTCTTCTACAGTGGTCGTAGGATCCAGGACGTGCTAGGCTCCACCAAGGACAAGGTGGATGCATTACACACTGCAGGCGTTTACAAGGTGGAATGCGAATGTGGAGAGGGATACATCGGCGAGACCGGCAGGCCAACAGCAACGGGCATTCGGGAGCACGAGCGTTACATTCGTCTAGGGCAACACAACAAATCCGCAGTGGCAGAACACCAGCAAGACTGCGGAAAAGAAATAAAATGCACCGAAGCCTGTGTGTTGGCGAAGCAGCCGGTTATGACGAAACGTAAAATCAGAGAGGCCATCGAAATACTCAAACACCCTAACAACATGAACAGGGAGGATGGACTCAGGCTTGCCCCATCTTGACTGCCAGCAATCAGAGCCCAGCCGGCCGAAGTGGCCGTGCGGTTAAAGGCGCTGCAGTCTGGAACCGCAACACCGCTACGGTCGCAGGTTCGAAACCTGCCTCGGGCATGGATGTTTGTGATGTCCTTAGGTTAGTTAGGTTTAACTAGTTCTAAGTTCTAGGGGACTAATGACCTCAGCAGTTGAGTCCTATAGTGCTCAGAGCCATTTGAATCAGAGCCCAACAGACCGCACTGTCAACAGGAGGCACGAGCACTACCGGCGAGTAACTGCCGCCGCGCGGCCGACGTCCAGCAGTTGGTAAACAGCAGCAAACTTCTCATTCGACTATGGCCACCAGTCATAGCACATAACACAAGAGCCAATGGACAACAGAGGTCACGTTCTCCCTCCACCGCAATAACCTATTAAAAATAAAGTTCCCTCTCCTTCTTCCTTGAGTGACCAATAAACCAACTACCTTTTTAAAATTATAACGTAATGGCATGCGCAGTGAACACTAACAACAAAATATAAAGGACACTGCATAGCTAGAACGCACCATTAGACCCAGAAGAAGGCCGCTGCAATCGTGGCCGAAACGTTGGCTTTCCTATAGCAGCAGTAGTTTTTACATTATGACGCGGCACCAAACCCAGAAAACTTTTATGTCGACTGACTCTGGCCGCGGAAGCCTACGCAATTACACTCTACAACTGTTTGCTGATAACCCTGTAGTGTACGGGACAATGTCATATTTTAGTAACCGAACGAGAATACAGGTTGACTTGGACAGAATTTCTATGTAGTGGCGAACGGTAACATTATGTAAATGAGGAAATGTTTAAATTAGTGCAAATGAAGAGGAAAAATAAACCCGTAGTCGAATACAGCAGTAGCTGCGAACTGCTTGAAATAGTCACCTAGATTAAATACTATTTCGTAACGTTGGAAAACGACGCGAAATGGAAGGAGCACGTAAGGTCAGTTGTAGAGTAGGCGAATTGCCGACTTTGGTTCGCTGGGAGAGTCCCAAGAAAGAATAGCTCATCTCCAAAGGCGAACGTGTACATAACAGTTGTGCGACCCATTCTTGGATACTGCTTGAGTGGAATCGCCGCCATGTCGGATTGAGAAAAGAAATCGAAGAAATTCAGGTAGATGCTGCTAGATTTGTTACCGGTAGTTTCGATCAACATGCGATTACTTCGAAAATGCTATATGAATTCAAATACGAAGCACTCTTGAGAAGAAGACTTTCTGTTTCCGAAACACTACTGAGAAACTTGCGAGAATCGACATTTGCGACATACTTCAGAATGAAGCTACTGCCACCAACATACATTTCGGTTAAATAGCACTATTACAACACAGGATGATACCGTGATGATGTTGCAAGCTTTCACGGATGATGAAGAAGGTTAATGTATCGATTTGAGATATGGAGCTTGGTCCGGAAACGAGCAGATTTAAAGTTATAAGTGAAATCGTTCTGATACCTCTGATAGTGGTATAAATGTGCCGGTACAGTTGTTGCTAAGATTCTAGAGCAAGCAACTTTCATTGTTGTAGTATGGACCAAAATAAGAAGAAAAGAAGTCTAGTAGTCTGCTTACCTAAGAGCTATGAGCACTTGTTCATCTTCGCTAGTGTGAAACTCATATTCTCTAATGAAGAAGTGCCCGTAGCTCTTACGGTATGCATTTTAGAGCCTATATTTACTGCACATTTTCCCCTTGTAATTGCTCATACTACCTCTTCCACCAATATGAAAATCAAAGAGCTTGTAGTAGAAGAGATGTATTTCACTGTGTCGAAGTTGAACAATTGCTCATAGCTCTTAAGGTATGCTTTTCTGATTGCACGTTTACTAGACATAGTTTCTTATTTTAGTCCATATTGTTTTTTTTTTTTTTTTCTCGTCTGACTGGCTTGATGCGGCCCGCCACCTATTCCTCTCCTGTGGCAACCTTGTGGCGGAACCGGTTAACCGGTTTATACTATTTTATGACTTCAGTTCCTTATAAATGACATTTCAGGTAGATCAAAAATAAATAAAACAAGTTACCTATTGTCAGTTTAAGAATTCGTTTGATCTCAAAAATGATTACCCCGGCTAATATTTGTCACAATGCTAAAGATGAAATGGGAGATACGATATTGCGTGAAGAGTTTGACAGAGCACTGAAAGACCTGAGTCGAAACAAGGCCCCGGGAGTAGACAACATTCCATTAGAACTACTGATGACCTTGAGAGAGCCGGTCCTGACAAAACTCTACCATCTGGTGAGCATGATGTGTGAGACAGGCGAAATACACTCAGACTTCAAGAGGAATATAATAATTACAACCCCAAAGAAAGCAGGTGTTGACAGATGTGAAAATTACCGAACTGTCAGTTTAATAAGTCACAGCTGCAAAATACTAACGCGAATTCTTTAGAGACGAATGGAGAAACTGGTAGAAGCCGACCTCGGGGAAGATCAGTTTGGATTCCGTTGAAATATTGGAACACGTGAGGCAATACTGACCCTACGACTCATCTTAGAAGTAAGATTAAGGAAAGGCAAACCTACGTTTCTAGCATTTGTAGACTTAGAGAAAGCTTTTGGCAATGTTGACTGGAATACTCTCTTTCAAATTCTAAAGGTGGCAGGGGTAAAATACAGGGAGCGAAATGCTATTTACAATTTGTACAGAAGCCATATGGCAGTTATAAGAGTCGAGGGGCATGAAAGGGAAGCAGTGGTTGGGAAGGGAGTGAGACAGGGTTGTAGCCTCTCCCCGATGTTATTCAATCTGTATATTGAGCAAGCAGTGAAGGAAACAAAAGAAAAATTCGGAGTAAGAATTAAAATCCATGGAGAAGAAATATAGATTTAGAGGTTCGCCGATGACATTGTAATTCTGTCAGGGACAGCAAAGGACCTGGAAGAGCAGCGGAACGGAATGGACAGTGTCTTGAAAGAAGGATATAAGATGAACATCAACAAAAGCAAAACGATGATAATAGAATGTAGTCGAATTAAGTTGGGTGATGCTGAGAGAATTAGATTAGGAAATGAGACACTTAAAGTAGTAAAGGAGTTGTGCTATGTGGGGAGCAAAATAACTGATGATGGTCGAAGTATAGAGGATATAAAATGTAGACTGGCAATGGCAAGGAAAGCGTTTCTGAAGAAGAGAAATTTGTTAACATCGAGTATAGATGTACTGTACTAAGCATATTCAGAAGGATGTGGTTTGCAGTAAGTACTGGGAGATGAAAAGCTTGCACAGGATAGGGTAGCATGGAGAGCTGCATCAAACCAGTCTCAGGACTGAAGACCAGAACAACAACAACTGCTAAAGAAATTTCCACTTGACGTTGTGTAGAAATGTCTGTCAAGTCGTGTGGGGATGGGTGCTGGTGGGTAGTGTTTAACGTCCCATCGACAACGAGGTCATTAGAGACGGAGCGCAAGCTCGGGTTAGGGAAGGAGTGGGAAGGAAAGCGGCCGTGCCCTTGCAAAGGAACCATCCCGGCATTTGCCTGAAACGATTCAGGGAAATCACGGAAAACCTAAATCAGGATGGCCGGAGACGGGATTGAACCGTCGTCCTCCCGAATGCGAGTCCAGTGTGCTAACCACTGCTCCACCTCGCTCGGTGTCAAGTCGTGTGAGTGGCACTAAATTGCATATCGTTTATCAGATTTTACACAACTGTTACTTAAGATGGACGCATTTTTCTCTAGCAAAAGGAACATTTAGTCACGAAATACTATCCACACACAACACTGACGTATGTCTCCTATTAAAATAGTTCATGTAAATCGTCCGAAATAATTAGCTGTGCTGTGAGCACTATTTTTAAAGATTCAATCTGAGTTGAATTCTGTCTTTTAAAGTAGATTCCGGACCACCGGTGCACATTTATATCGAATATTTATGTTTGTTAAAAGTCTCGATTCGAAACTGCCGCGGAGATATTTTTGCTAAGATGGCGGCAGACAGACGATAGTCAATTTGTCTGTTGTTATTCTCGATTCCTTTTATATCAAGTTAATATATTCAGATAAAAGTCATTAAGCCTTTTTTCTCTATTCTTTAGCTTTTAAAACTATTTTCAATGAAAAATGGTTCATATATTTTATACCAGCTATTAATAAACTACGCTGTAAGTTACTAGCGCTAATGGCTGCACTCCTAATTGCGGAGCTGAAAATTAACACTAAAAAACATTAGTTAGATTGGATTACAATTTAAATAAATACAAATCCACGTCTAGACAATAGCGACTCTCTTTTTCAAATAATAGTTAACAATATGTAGTTACAAGTTTTCTCTTTACAGACCTCACACGTCTCACGTTCGAACAGTTCATCGTTTAGCACAGGAAGAACAACTGAACCACAATTATCACAGATAAGAAAAAAAAGATTGTAATTGTCGTTGTCTATGAATGTAGTTCTCTGATAATAGTTTTAATTCACACAGAAATAAAATTATTACAGAATTAATGAAATAATTATCATTTTGAGACGATACAGGTTTTTTATACGTAGTATCGATAATATGTGTTGAAGTTTGTACACTTAGTTCATTTTAACATATTGTGGCTAGAAAATAGTGTCGTGGATATTACAACCTCTTCATCTTAGAGTACCTCTTGCAACCTACATCCTCAATTAAAGGCTGGATGAATTCCAATCTCTGCCTTTCTCTACAATTTTTGCCCACTGCAGTCCATACCATCATCTCTGCAAGTTTTCTAATCTACAATCTCAGCGACAACAGTACCGTACATAGACCCCCCGGACAGAGGTATCAGAACGATTTTCGCTTATAACTTTCGACTCAGTCGCTACCGGACCAGAGTCTCTTGCCTCAGGCTGATACATTTACCCTTCTCCATTATCCGTATGCGTTTGTAATATTATCACGGGCTCACGCTGTGTGACAGAAATCAGGGGTCGTACAGACCCCGACATTTTCGAGTGGAACAGAAAAGGGAATGACTAGAAAAATTGTAAGGTACCCTCTGTCACGGACTGGATGGTGGCTTGCAGAGTGTGTATGTAGATCCAAATGCAGGAGTCTGGCAAGATGTTCTACCTAAGGAGACGGCATCGGAACTTTCCAACTTTCAGTGAAGCGGTGGCCGTCGATCACAAGATTCAGAGGTCACTACTGGAATCAGTGACGTCATGCGGATACCTCTGTGTACCGCTTAGACCGTCTGACAGGTCGCATGCGAATGTTGACAAGAAGAACGCCGCCGCCCGCAGCCCGCAGCGCGCCTGACGTATTTCGCTGTGACGCCGCGGATAATCCTCGTTTAATTAATGCGTGGGGCAGGGACAGGTACTGCGCGGTGCGGTGCCACGCACCCTCCGCGTCTTTGAGGGGTGCCGCCGGCCAAACCGAAGCGCGGTCCCAGTCGCAACGCTAATTATAATAGTAATTAATTCCGCCAGGCCCGCAGATATTCTCAAAGGGTCGCCTGGGGAGCCGCGCGCAGCGGCGCCGGCGCCGCAGTCGAGATATTGGCTTAACGGCGCGGTGCCCACTTCTGCCGTTGCCGGCTGCCCCGAGCAGGCTTCGCTTTGCGCAAACTTGGCTGTCTCACCGCCGCCGCGCACTGCAGCACGGAAAGATACTCAAAATGCCTCAGACCGTACTCGGGGGTCGATCACAAGCGACTCCCGACGGCCGTGCTAACAACACGTGAGCCTTCACACCGAAGACCCGTTGTGCGAAATCTGGCAGGAAGCAAGACCAAGGCGCGGAAGTATTGAAACACGCCGACAGGTTTCGTAACTCGATCCAGTTTTCTGCACGAGATAAAGGCGAAACTGAAGTACATAATCGGAGAAGTAACTAAAAAGGGGCGATCTAAAAGTTTCAGTTTGGGGAAGTTGCTGCAGAGTGTATGCAATGTAGCGCGTGTCTGATGCGGGTTTATAAGCACTGACGTGTAGGCAAGGGATTAATGCGACATTTGTGCCTTTCCGACGTGCGTGCAATCAACGCGGAAAAGTTATGGCGTCGTTATTACCAAAATGAGTCGAAACAGTACCAGTCCAAACAGGACCAATATGCTGTTATTCTTTTCTTGGCTGTTAAAGAACAAAAGCCGGTAGACATCCGTCCAAGAATGAAGAATGTGTATCGAGCAGTATGTCTGTCGATAACCACCGTTGAGAAATGGTGCGCCGAGTTCTGCGCTGCTGCTGCATGATAACACACATCCCCACACCGCAAATGTCGTAACACAGATGTTACGGCAACTGAAGTGAGAGACAGTATTGCTACCGTCATTAAGTTCTGATCTGTCCCGATGCGATTATCACATCTTTGAACCAATAAAAAAGGCCTTGAAGGGTTGACAAGCCGTTACGGACTTTTTCAAGCAGCAGGGACGCAGTGTATTTTACCCTGATTGTGCCAGTGGTTGATTACCTCAGTGCCCACATGCATACATGTTGGGAGGAACATTCCAGCATACTTCAGAACATCATAGGTACCCCAATATCGCATTTAGCCGCCGACACTGGGTAAAGGACTCTCAATGTCTCCGCTGTACAGGAATATACATAACGGATGTATGAGTGAAGGTTGCAGACACATGGTTGCCGACATATGGAAATCAGGTCTGGTCTTGAATCGTGCTCATATGGCCCAGTGATAAGGCGACCACTAGCGATAAGCGGGAAATCCGGGTTCCAGTCCCGTCCGTCACAAATTTTCGTTGTCGTCATTCCATTATACAGCTGATAGCTGTCTGTATTCGTAAATCCGTATACATTTAATGTATTTCATATACTTTTGTAACTGGACCTTGATATATTGGTAACTGGCGCCTAGGACAGTGTTGTTGTCTGAGCTGCGCCCACACATCTATCTGGGTCGGACCTGGAGATCTTACTGGCCATAGGAGTATTTAACATCGCGCAGCTTCTTCGTAGAAACACGTACCATGTGTGGCCCAGCATTGTCCTTATACATTTAATGTATTTCATATACTTTTGTAACTGGACCTTGATATATTGGTAACTGGCGCCTAGGACAGTGTTGTTGTCTGAGCTGCGCCCACACATCTATCTGGGTCGGACCTGGAGATCTTACTGGCCATAGGAGTATTTAACATCGCGCAGCTTCTTCGTTGAAACACGTACCATGTGTGGCCGAGCATTGTCCTGCTGATAGCTAGTACCACGACCTACCGCATGAGAGTAACCCATGAAGGTGCAGGATGTCTGTGACGCACCATTGTGCCATCAGGATTCCCTCCATCACCTGCAGCCATGATCTGAATTCATAGCCCGTGACTCCTCACCATGACGCCAGGAATTACACCGGTATGTCTCTCCGAAACGTTGAACGAATGGTACCTCTTCCAAGGTTGCTGCCATACTAGGGAGTCGATGGTCGTCTGGGTTACTGGAGAATATTATTCATCACTGTAAACAATGCATTGCCATTCATCAGCAATCCATGATTCCCAGTCACGGTACCACTCCAAACACCGCCTTCTGTGTTTTGGGGTTAACAGCAGCCTACGCACGGGACTCTAATTCTCCTGTCTGTCTCTGTAATTCTCCAACTAGTGGGGCGAGATGACACAGGATGTGGCAGGCACAGATGTGAAGTGATTACGATGTGCTTGGTGCCTTTTATGAGGTTCCTCCCTTGTGATGGTCAGACGTGGTCAACCAGAAGCTTGTCGATGTGCATACCTGTTGTCACTTTCCAGTACAGTCCATTATCGGGCCACTGTCGCAGTCGAGTGCCCCACAAATCTGAATTTTGCACTATTCGACCGGCTGGAGAAATGCAGGCACACAATGGGGCCTCTTTCAGGCTCTGTCCAATGCTTACAGCACTGTCTTATACAAGTACGCAGCAGCTCCGTGTCCTCTGCAGTGACCATTTAGCATCTGATGCGAGGCCCACGAGAAAGATAGGCCGTGTCTCCTCTCCAGAGCACGTGTCACTGTAGGTCTTACGAGTACCAGCAACCGTCTCCGGCGGGAAGTGAGTAACTATTTCAGACGAGTTTAACGATTGTTCACTGAGCGTTTGAATGCATGCAAGTTCTCGATAGCATACAACGGAGTCAAGACCTTTTGTACCTTATGAATCTTTTCAGTTAAATATTGATTTCCCGTGGGCCCTCCAAGGAGTCGGGCTTTCACGAAGTGTTGCGGACAAGCCCTTATTTTTCGTGGCCCCCGATCTGATCCTGTTGACGTCAATTTTATAGATTACCCGACCATGCCCAGTAACACCACAAAACAGGAACAACACTAAAGTAAGTCTGCTGAATTTCGTGGATGTTGTCACTGAGAGTACACATCCTAAAGAAGATTCCAGCTGAGGGGTCGAAACGTTGATCGAGTAGAAGAAACTGAAGAGGAAAATGACGAAACCTAATATTGTAGATAATGTAGTGTCAACATTAAAGCAGCCTGATGATGATGATTGGTTTGTGGGGGGCTCAACTCCGTGGTCATCAGAGCACGTACAAAGTCCCAGTTTTTACACAATCTAATTTTTCCGCAGTCCCATCGAGCCACTGTCAGGAGTGATGTTGATGATGATGATGATGATGAAATGGTGAGGACAACACAAACACTCAGTCCCCGGACAGAGAAAATCCCCCACCAAGCTGGGAATCGAACCTGGGAGCCCGTGATCCAGAGGCAGCAACGCTAGCCACTAGACCACGAGTTGTAGACCCTAAACCAGTCTGATGGCCGTTCTACCTGTCACAGAGAATTGCAACTCTAATCATTTACATTCCCACCAATGGTATGTGCTTGTACGAAGTTATTTTGACATCCAACCATGTCTTCTGGAAGCTTCACGTTTTTCTTTTGTCAGGCAGTGCATATATTGTAAACGGTAGCGGCTCATTCATGCCTCCTTGGCGCAATGCTGAAACTACATTTATATCTGTCGACTTAGTTTCGTTAAGAACGACATGCTGTGTTTTATCTGCAGGAAGTCCTGAATCTAATCACGGTTCTTGTCCGATTTTAGTTGAGCTCATATTTTATTCGTTAAGGGTCAGTGATGACGTGCTCAATTATATACTAGTCAAGGAAGACGACACTGATTTGGGCGCCATAGTCAACTGTAATCATGTGCATTGAAAGCGAGAACGGACACTTCTGAAGAATACAAATAAGTGCCGACGCCTATGTCATCCCGTAAAATCAGCTGCGGTAAAGCAAGCTTTATGACATGGACGCCACACTGAATTTGGCAGAATCCCTCTTGTTGAGGTGAACTGTGTAGTTTGGGTTAATGTACACACACGATAAATTAAAAATCTCGTAAAATACCGCCAAAAAAGGCAGTCCCTTGCATCTCACAATGGGAGTTTCCGACTGGTACATGGGCTTTGCAAGATTGGAAAAAAAATCATGTATGGGACCACGAACTAGTATCCAAACGTGCAGGCGTCTCCTAAGAAAGGTTTGTTAACAGCACGTTCCCATTCGTTTGGATTTACGAGGGTTGGAACTTTAATAGTGGCAACTATTTATTTACAAATCGTTGCCAGCAATGTGGAAGTGTCATTGTTTCTGTCTCTATGCTGTTCATTTTTGGAACACAACCTATGACCAGCTTAGATACAGAAGTGATGACACTTTCTGCAGGACCTGACCATCAATTTGCAGGACAATGCTCAAGCACGTACAGTGCAAGCTGTTACTGACTTCTCTGACTGGTGGGGCTGCTCAGTGCTATACCGCCTACTGCACTCCCCTGACTTAAGCCATCGTGAGTTCATCTTGGTTTCTAAACTGAAGGAAACACTTCATGACTTTCACTTTAGAACTGCTACAAATTCGTCGGGAAACAGACCTAGCCGCTCGAAGTGTCAACACAACTGGTACTGCTAAGATTATCATACGACTTCCACATCACTGGCAACGGATTATACACAATGCTGGTGACTACTTTGAAGGTCAGTAAAACTTTGGAAGGCGTATCTATTTTGTACGAGCTGTAAATAAATAGTTGCCACTATTAAAGTACCAACCTCTATAAAAGTTGTTGTTTTAACATGTGTTGTTTTGTAGATATACCACATCCGGAGGAAAAAAGAGGTGTGATTTAGTTCTGGGCTAGTCTGGCCAGGTGTTTCTCCTTTGCGTTATGTCATTGGTATTGATGCAACGAGAGACAAGCGATCGGCGTAGCTAAGCGGCAAAGCACTCTGCCTTCCATGAGGAACGTAACACAAGCTGTAAAAGAAGCTGATATGAGCACAGTTCTCAGTATTTTACTTCGATATAAAAAAAGCACATATACATATTGAGACCAATCCAAGTGGCTCAGTCACTTATAAAACAGACAAAATGGATGTATCACGCCACGGGAAAGTCGTCTCATCTACCCTTACAAACATCACACCTCTTCCCTTGATACCTCTGCGACAGAGGTGAGAACGGCGACGCCCAGCATTGAAACCACGAGGTTGTCTTATGGGTAGGCGAGAAGAACATTTCAGACAATATATGACGGTAGTATCTGTTACCGAAAGAAGAGTTACCGTGGATGACCATGCAACTTTGCTAGAAATGAAATAATTAAATGGATACCCTAGCTGCAAACAGGCGTTGATGTACTTCATTGGGGACATGTTGAAAATGTGTGCCCCGACCGGGACTCGAACCCGGGATCTCCTGCTTACATGGCAGATGCTCTATCCATCTGAGCCACCGCGGGCACAGAGGATAGTGCGTCTGCGGGGACTTATCCCTTGCACGCTCCCCGTGAGATCCACATTCCCAACATGTCCACACCACTACATTCGTAGTGCGCCTAATAGATGTTTGCCCATCATACTCATTACTCGTGGCAGATTAATCTACCAAGTCCCGCACGAGTTCGGGCGTAGCGTGTGCGTTCGCACAAGAAGGTAAATGGCCGAGAAGCTATATTTTTAGCTGCGTATGACGGTAGTATCTGTTCCCGAAAGAACAGTTACCGTGGATGACCATGCAGCTTTGCTAGAAATGAAATGATAATTAAATGGACACCCTAGCTGCAAACAGGCGTTGATGTACTTCATTGGGGACACGTTGAAAATGTGTGCCCCGACCGGGACTCGAACCCGAGATCTCCTGCTTACATGGCAGACGCTCTATCCATCAGAGCCACCGCGGGCACAGAGGATAGTGCGTCTGGAGGGACTTGGTAGATTAATCTGCCACGAGTAATGTGTATGATGGGCAAACATCTATTAGGCGCACTACGAATGTAGTGGTGTGGACATGTTGGGAATGTGGATCTCACGGGGAGCGTGCAAGGGATAAGTCCCTGCAGACGCACTGTCCTCTGTGCCCGCGGTGGCTCAGATGGATAGAGCGTCTGCCATGTAAGCAGGAGATCCCGGGTTCGAGTCCCGGTCGGGGCACACATTTTCAACACGTCCCCAATGAAGTACATCAACGCCTGGTTGCAACTAGGGTGTCCATTTAATTATCATTACATTTAAGACATATCACAAGGGTGTATCTGAATGGTTGCCTACCCGCAGACGTCTAGGACACGGTGAATGGAGTCCCTGTACAGGTGTATTTTTAAAGTCTCCAAACACAGTGTGCGGGTGGCATCGATGGTGTTGCCAAACTGGGGAGTCATGGAGAGAACTTAATCGTTTTATTCACGTGCATGTCAACAGCGCAGACCACGTGCTCAATGCGAAGGAGGTTCATATCAGTGTCAAATGGCTTTTAACGGACCTCAGTAGTTCCACTATGTACATCAGAGGAATAATTGTATTAAACTTCGAAGAAGTGGGGTCACGTTCAGTGAGGCTGCTGCTCCATGATGTGGTTAGAGGGTTCAATCGTCCGGGTGGGTCAGCGCTGTCGAAGGTGTCAATGTCAACATTCTGTAGCACATCACATATGAACAATGTCGTTTTAGAGCGGGAAATATGACTGAAAGTAAACGGCCCATAGGAAATGGTGGTTCCATTCACTCCCACTATAACATTTCCTGAGGCCTCTTAGTGTCCGTTATGGGTAACGGTATATTCCAAACGTTTTTATCGGATATCCGTAAGTAAAAAACGTAGTTTCAGTTCAACGCTGGGTGTCACGGTTCTGACATCCGTCGCAGAGGCATCAAGAGAAGTGAGATGTGGGTAAGGGGAGGTATGATGAACTACCTATGATGCTACACATCCACAGTGGCGTTAGGCAGAACAGTGGTGAAAAACAGTGTAAATATGACATAATTAACCCACGTTACATGCCACATGAATTTCGGAGCGCTGGACTGTAGCTTTTTCTTGTTTTTTGTTTTTTAGATGTCGACACATTGCTGTTTGAAGCGTGGCTGAGCTAGAAGGTAGTTGCAAGGCGGCAAATTTTCTCACCAGTACAGAGGAAGTTCGTAGGCTCCTTCGAGCCAACGTTCGAACTTCAACGTCGCAGTGATCGAAATGGTCAGGTTCTTCAATGGAAAATGGAAATGAGCGTTTGGCGTCATTGGCCGGGAGGCCCCTTGCGGGGCAGGTCCGGCCGTCTTGGTGCAGGTCTTATTACCTTCGACGCCACATTGGGCGACCTGCGTGCCGGACGGGGATGAAATGATGAAGACAGCACAACACCCAGTCCTTGAACGGAGAAAATCCCCAATCCAGCCGGGAATCGACCCGGGCCCTTAGGACGGCAATCTGTCATGCCGACTACTCAGCTATTGGGGCGGACAGGTTCTTCAATAAAAATGACATATTAATTTTGTTGCGCAGTATACAGGGTGTTACAAGAAGATACTGACGAACTTCGAGGGACTGTACAGGATGTCTTGAGGAAGAAATGGAGGACACGGACCAGTGTCTGGGATCGTCATCCAACAACGCTACAAAGATTCGAAGTTATAGGTGCCTGCGTCTGCCTGTAGGCCACCACTTCGCCAGGAAAAGTGAGTTTGCTCTCTGACGTCGCATAGGTGGAACGTCTCGCAATGTGTTCTGTTATTCAATGATCGCTACTGAACGCCACATTCTTCAATGGAGAAGATGGAGCCGACTGGTGCATATACAGGCCTTCTCTCCTATAAATGCAATGCTCTGTTGCCTTCACGGATGACGCTTTTCGATACTGGTTTCCAAAATAAGTTTATTTCTCTCTTGTATACTGAAAAAAATGGAGATTTTAGAGGTTTCCAGGAGAGAAGTAAATTGCGAATGGAAACCGGAGACAACAGAGCATCACGTTCATAGGGTCCAAGGCGTGTAATGGAGGTATAGCTTAATGAAGGGATCTGCCACTTCTCAGTTAGTTACCAACCTTGCGAAGAGTGTTGCAGTTTTTATTGGCTGATATTTATATAAATATATCATGTGACGTCTTAATTACTATGAGGCGACTGTTCGAAGAAAATATTATTGGAGATCAGCATTTTGCGATCTAATTTTTACTTTCGGAATGTGTACAACAATCAGAAAAATTCTTTCAGATAAGCAAACAATACGGCAGTAATTGCATGAATCGTGCGATGTTTTAAGCATTGGTGGAAAAGTGAAAAAAAGTGCGCAGAAGTGTAACTCACAAGCTCCCGCCGGCCTTGCATGATCGTACTGATTCACTTACCCGAGAAGAGCGACGACGTACAGTTGATAAATTTGCTCAGAAACGTCGAGTAATTGATGGCAAAACTCATGCCATCATTCAAAGGAAACTGAACCTTTTTTAAGAATTGTGCAACAGAGCTTACCGTTCATCACTGAAAATAGATATTCTTCATTTGCACCGAACTCCGAACTCGTTTCAGTAGTGAAGGTATTGAATTTTGGACAGGATTTTAAAATGAGCTTAAACTTGGGTACGACATTTTGAGGCGAACTCCATGTGGCACAACATGCGTTGGAAACATCCTGAGATGTTAGTCTATAATAATTCCACATGACCATGTGCTGGTAAGTCAATGTTAACAATATTCTGGGTTGTCCACGGTCCGGTTTTGTATAGCTGTATAGAGGAGTAACACAGAATCAACAACCTGTACTATCCAGATATGAATGAAGAGATTCAAGCCCACGCTGTATAGGAAATCTCCGGGATAGTAGAGCAAAGACGTGCATCTTCTCCAAGACAACAGAGTGGGCTGGAAGCTGTCACCTCATCCTCGTTAGAGCCCTGACCTGCACACTTCGGATTTTTATCTGCTATGTCCGATAAAATCTATGTGGTATCAAGTAAAATGGAAACCATCAGTGCAGAAGGAAGTGCTAAACTAGGTTCGAAATAAAGGTAAAGAGTTCTTCGTTGAGAGGGTAAGCGAACTTGTAAGGAAATACGTCAAGCGTACTGAATTTAGTGGGTATTACATCAAAGAATGTAAAAGAAATTGTTCTGATTTATTAAACTACTTTCTCGGTATAGTTATTTGTCTATTTCATTATTGAATCGTCCTTATATGTTCGCTTTCTGGCATGTAATCGAGTCTCTGTCAATAAATTCTCTTACTATATCGTCCGTCGAGGATTGCAAAATATACAAACGAGGGTTGGAACTTTAACAGTGGCGACTATTTATTTACAGCTCGTACAAAATAGATACGTGTTTCAAAGTTTTACTAACCTTCAAAGTAGTCACCAGCATTGGGTGTAACCCGTTGCCAGCGATGTGGAAGTCGTAGGATACTCTTAGCAGTGTAAGTTGTGTTGACAGTTCGAGGGGAGTGGTGTATTGCCCGACGAAATTGTACCAGTTCTGAAGCGAATGCCGTGAAGTGTTTCCTTCAGTTTGGAAATCGAGTTGAACTTACGAGGGCTGAAGTTACGGGAGTGAAATAGGTGGTATAGCACTTAGCAGCCCCATCAGTCAAACAAATCAGTAACAGCTTACACTGTAAGTGTCCTTGACCACTGTCCTGCAAAATGATGGTCAGGTCCTGCAGAAAGTGTCATCACTTCTGTCTCTATGCTGTTCATTTTTGAAACACAACCTACGACCAGCTTTGAGACAGAACTGATGACACTTTCTGGAGGACCTGACCTTCATTTTGCACGACAATGCTCAAGCACCTACAGTGCAAGTTGTTACTGATTTGTTTGACTGATGAGGCTACTAAGAGCTATACCACCTACTGCACTCCACTGACTTAGGCACTCGTAAGTTCAACTCGATTTCTAAACTTTAGGGAACACTTCACGGCATTCACTTCAGAACTGCTACAAATTCGTCGGGCAATACCCCGCGTCGCTCGAACTGTCAACACAGCTGGCACTGCTAAGAGTAACCTACGACCTCCCCATCGCTGGCAACGGGTTATACACAATGCTGGTGACTACTTTGAAGGTTAGTAAAACTTTGAAACACGCATCTATTTTGTACGAGCTGTAAATAAATAGTTGCCACTATTAAAGTTCCAAACCTCGTATATACTGCAGGATGCTGAAACATCTTAGGTATGTTCATTAATCGGTGGGCTCGCGGAGTATACTGGAAAAAAAGTAACAGTTCCTGTTTTTGATATCAGGTGAAAATATGGCGCTCTAAGCAGTCAGAATGTGAAACTTTTTCTGTTCTGATGTCAGTATGCTGTTTTTTGCTTGGCGACACGTGAAGTGGCTGTTGGTGTAAAGGGTTAACAAGGTTGAAGTTTCACATACGAAATGCAATGGCTATTGAGGAGAAAGACTGAGCACCGCAATTTAAGTGGTTTTGTCATACCGGCAGCATAGGAGCGCTGCACTACGGGAATATCGCCTACAGAAATAGCTGCAAAGAGGCGCCATGTCAATAAATGGGCTAAAGAATAGGATCAAGAATATTGAAGAAAGAGGTGAATTATGTGGTGCAGCAGGGGGCGGGAGGCGGCATATCCCCATGACAGTTGTTGCTGAAGAAGTTGTAGCTATAGCCGATCGTACAGTACATGCCTCAGAGTTTGCAGACAGTTCTCGGGCAGTGTCACTGAAATTTAATTTCCTTTGGTCAACAGTTAAAAAGATTTTTGGGTTCATTTTACAATGGTATCCCTAAAAGATTCCGAATGTTTCCCAAATGAAGCCCCAAGATAAACTACAACGCCGTGTCCTTGGCCTTCGTTTTTTGGCACGCATGGAAACGGATGTCAGCCGTTCTTTGAACGGACGATTACATTTTACTAGGCACTAGGAACTAGGCCCTGTCACATATGGGATTCTACTCTGTCACATGTTGTTCAGGAACAACCACTGTGCTCGGCTTATGTGACTATGTGGCGTGGTTTCATAAGCTGCTTTATTCTCGGTCTGTTTTCTTCGAGGAGTTGACACCTCGCGGGCCTGTTAGGCGAACAGTGACATCTGTAGCTTGTAAGGATCTCCTAACGGAACAAGTGATTCCACTTTTGCAAGAATGCAACTGTGTCCACACCACCATTTTCATGCAAGTTGGGGCGATACCATACGTCGCTTGCCATGTGAAAGATTTGATTCGGGAAACCTTTGGTATCAAACCCATCACGTCTAGTCAATTTCTAATTGTGTGATCTTGCAGCTCCCTCAACCTAAAGACACGAACGATTGTTTGTAAGTCTCTGTGTGAGCTGTAATGGCTTTCATTTTATCATCATAGTCTTCTCGCCAGGTATCCTTAGGAGGATGGGATACATCGGTTGACTTTTCTAGGACCGAACACTTTCGGAATTTCAGCAGTAAACCACTTCCTGACGCGCAACGGTTCTGTTCTGGCTTCTAAAATTGGAGTTGCCTTAGCATTTCCGTGACCGTTTCGCACTTACGGAATGAATCTGCAACGAAAAGCCGGCCAGAGTGGCCGAGCGGTTCTAGACGCTACAGTCTGGAACCGTGAGACCGCTACGGCCGCAGGTTCGAATCCTGCCTCGGGCATGGATGTTTGTGATGTCCTTAGGCTAGTTTGGTTTAAGTAGTTCTAAGTTCTAGGGGACTGATGACCTCAGAAGTTAAGTCCCATAGTGCTCAGAGCCATTTGAACCATTTTTCTTTTTTTTGCAACGAAAAGTCCTGCTCCTCTTCGGATCTTCTATATTTCGTCTACTAGTCTTACCTGGTACGCATCCGACACTGATAAGAAATATTCAAGTATTGATAGAACGAGGGTTTTGTAAATTATCTTTTCGTGAATGGACTACACTTCCTGAGAACTCTTCAAATAAACCTTAGTCTAGCATCCACCTTGCCACTCCTTACTTCTGTGTGGTCGTTTCACTTTAAAGCATTCCGTACACATACCCCTCCAGATTCTTAATAGATTTGACTGCTGCCAGTATTTCTACTATAAACGTTTAGTCCTGCAACAATGGGTCTTTCTGCCTATTTGTGTAAAATACGATGCATTTAATTTTGTTGAGGATCAATACCAATCTATTCATCAAGCATCGGTCATCTACAAATCTTTTTGGATTTCACTATAATTTTCTAGCGTAGCGACTTCACCATATATAAGAACATCATTAGCGAAAAGTCTCCTGAAAATTCCGACTACATTTATTGGGTGGTTTAATGTGTTGCAATAAATTATAATCTTATAACATTTTCTTGGGTATTCCAGAAGTTCCAATTACGTCAGACGATTTCTCTCCGTTAAGAATTACATGCCGCGTTCTTTTTGCAAGGAGCTCTTCAGTCCAATAGCAAAGTTGACCTTACATTCCAAACAGTCGTATTTATTCATGTGTAGCAGTGCGTGACCGTACTGAACTTCTTGGAGGTAAGGAAGTAACATCATACCTTGGGCGCCGGTATTCACTGATATCTGCATCTCATGGACGAACAGAGCGAATTGAGATTCTTACGATAGTTGTTTCTGGAATCTACTTCTGTTCTCACAGAGAAAAATTTCACTCTCCAGAAACGTCATAATATGCGAACATAAAACATGTTCCAAAATTCTACAACAGACTGATGTCTGCGATAGCAGTCAGTTTCTTTGTGTGTCTGTGCGACAACCCTTCTTGAAAACAGAAATGACATGCGTTGCTTTTCAGTCACTGGCAATGCATCAGTCCTCCATCGATCTACGCGTACGTTAAATTGCTGCTAGAAGAGGGGCAAGTTCTTTCCCGTCCTCTTCATAGGATCGTATAGGTATCCCATCGGGTCCAATCGCCTTTCCTCTGTTGAGCGATTTCAGTTGATTTTTTCTTTCCCGCCAACAATTCTTTCGATATCGCTTTTTTGACGTTTTTCGACGATTTAACGTTGGAACCGCTGTACGATCTCCCTCAGTGAAAAAGTTTTGGAGAAAAAGAAATCAACGTTCCGACCCTCTGCCATCCTTCATTTTGATGCCACTGTGGTCACGGAATGTCTGCACAGATGCCTTTGATCCGTTTACTGATTTAGCACAAGGCTAAAACTTCTTAGGATTTTCTGTAAGGCCGGTAGACGAAACTTTAGCTTCGAATTCGCTGAGCGCTTCATGCGTGGTTGTCCTTATGCTAATTTTTCCTTCGTTCACATTTTGTTCGTCTATGAGATTCTGACTACGCTTAAGTCTGCAGTGAAGGTCTCTTTTCTTTCGGACCAACTTTATAATTCGTCCGAAGAACCAAGGTGATCTCTCCCATCTCTCACAACTTAACTCTGCACGTCCCTGCGTAAGGCGTATTGTACAATACTCAAGGAATTTGTCCATTTATACTCCATATTTGCTGTCCTGTAGATGGATGTTTCACGTAAACCACTTTTATGAAATCTGGCACATGCTAAGCAGAAACATCTTCCTTACGTTCCTTACGTTCTTAGTTACACTTGTATTGAGTGATATAAAGGCGTTATTATGATAAGTTCCCTGCTGAACGTTTATAAAATGACTTTTATCTTAATAATATGAATATTCATATACGTGTTTGGAGAGAGAGAGAGAGAGAGAGATTGATTTTTGATTGAGATTTTTACTTTAAGTCGTAACTGGTACCTGAATTTTGGTTGCTGCCTCCTAGAATGATCAGCTTCTGCACCAGTTGGTGACGTATTACAATTTGTAGGAAGTTATTGTTCTTTAAGGTTTAAAACACGACTCTTTTAGTTACTTGGTCGTATTGCGGATAGCTTTGAGCCCACGTTTTCGTAGCTTTTCATACTTAAAGGATCACTGTTGTAAGCAAATAAGATCAAACAGCAATCTGCTTTTCGTGAGAAAAGGAGATTGTTTGGCACACAAACTTCCTTCAAACTACAGCCGGCCGAAGTGGCCGTGCGGCTCTAGGCGCTGCAGTCTGGAACCGCGAGACCACTACGGTCGCAGGTTCGAATCCTGCCTCGGCCATGGATGTGTGTGATGTCCTTAGGTTAGTTAGGTTTAAGTAGTTCTAAGTTCTAGGGGACTATAGTTCAATTCTTTGATCTAGGCGGCTCGCGCATGCCCGCCTAGACGCGGGAGATTGCTGCGTTGCCAGTTGCACACGACGCACGCGCCAATAGAAGCAGCGCCATAGTATAGCATAGTTCGCAAGCTTACGTTTAGGGGGGAGCGCGCAGTTCGTGAAGTAAAGCCACCACGGCCGCATTAACCCTTTCGCTGCTACAAAGACGCGCTCCCTGCATTCCGCGCTGTGAGCGATTTTGTCACTGCACTGCTCGCCTGTGCAGACACATTGTGTTCCGACTGCTTTGACACTCTTTATCATTCGATTCCACAAAAACTATTTGGCTTAAAAAGTAGATTTTTACCTATCTTCTTGACTGATACCTTCCCCCATAAATGACTTAATTTTGTTTCGATGTTCAACGCAGTTATTATGCAGCATTAAATATAGTAAACCATTGCACGAAATTTTGAAGAGTTTGCAGAGGTAAAAGTCCATAGAGTATACTTTCCGGATGGTCGATTTTAGTTGCCACAATGTTGAGAATGAAATGTGGACAAGATACCTATATATTTCATTTAATTTAAGCACCACATAAGTGTCGTATGTAATATTGAGAAATATTCCACCTTTCGCGACTGTAACAAAAGTTTTACTTACACTGGGCATGTTTGGCTTTATTTTAAAGCACTTCAATCAATCAAAAGGAAGTAGACAAAATACATTAAACAAAACTGTGGACTTACAAAAACATTAGGACTTGAATATACCGTCTGTCAGTGAAGTGCTCAGAGCTATGTCAAATATAATTTTGTGTGTGGCACATACAAACAGCATTTATTTGCTATAACACTGATGAGCCAACACAAACGTTGAATACTGTGCTACCGCAGCACAAAACTACGAAAGGTGACTTGGCAATGGAGGACACAAAATACATGATGCTTCAAAAGAGAGAAACGCGTCTGGTCTAAATAAGTCGCTTATTACAGTTGCAGAAGAGGAATATATTTCAATACCATTGGTAAAACTGCGACTGTGGAACAAAAACAAGAAATAGAACATGAATACCATTGTGTATGTGCCATACTTTTCACCGATGGAAGTGCTTTAAAATAAAGCCAAACGCGCTGTGTGTAAATAAAACTTTTATTACAGTCGCGAAAGACGGAATATTTCTCAATATTACATACGACACCTATGTGGTACTTAAATTAAATGAGATATTGTTATACAGTAAATATTATTTGAAATTTAGGTATCTTGTCCACATCTCATTCTCAACATTGTGGCAACTAAAATCGACCATACGGAAAGTATACGCTATGGACTTTTACCTCTGCAAACTCTTCAAAATTTCGTGCAATGGTTTACTACATTTAATGCTGCACATCAAAACAAAATTAAGTCATTTATGGGGGGAAGGTATCAGTCAAGAAGACGTGTAAAAATCAAATTTTTTGGCCAAATAGTTTTTGGAAATCGAATGATAAGTGTGTCAAAGCAGTGGGAACACCATGTGTCTGCACAGGCGAGCAGTGCAGTGATGACAAAATCGCGCACAGCGCGGAATGCGGGGAGCACGTGTCTGCAGCAGCGAAAAAGTTAATGAAGAGGCAAAGCACTATAAATTTCATTCAAACGAATAAAATTCGTGAAGTAAGCCACTCCAATATTGTTTTTAAATAAAGAAAATATTAAACACCACACAAGGTTTGTACTCATAACCTTTCACTTGGCAGCCCAACACCTTAACCGTTCCGCTATCTCACCTCGTCAGACAGTGTAACTCCATAAGGACTCTAACAACTCACGCAACTACTTATAAACACTGTTGGTATGACTATGAATTACTCACGCTTCGTCGAAGTACGATAGGAAATAAACAATTACTGCTGTTGTTTATTGCGAAAAAGCAGTTCGTGAGATTGAAACAAACACCTTTCCTTGCTATCGCCTGAATTAGGAGTCTTATTGCTTGTTTGTTTTAATTAATAGAATATGAAGCAATTGGTATAAAGAATGCTTTTTCCAAACTTTCTATAAAAGAAAGTCTGCTATCAAGACATTGCTTTTGTTCTATTACTTTATTTATGACTGAACGTTTCTAAAACTGAAGACACTCGTCCGTGCTCTGCACTGCAGTCGAGATGTGGCAACGTCGTTCTCTGTTCATTGGCTGACTGTGTTTTGTGACGTCAGATGCGCAGAACGAACCTAAACTCGGCCGCCAAGATATATGACGCGCACTTTAATGACCTCAGAAGTTGAGTCCCATAGTGCTCAGAGCCAGCCTTCAAACTACACGTCCTGCTACATTAAAATTGGTTATTAAGTAATTATGAGAGGTTGTTACTTATTGAATGAAAACTATAGAGATTGCGTTTCTTTTCCTATATTTTAGTGATCTTTGTACCCTTACAATTCTGTGATTGATAGACGCCGACGACAATGAAGTTCACCTCCTTTTCCAAAAACAAGATATTACTATCCTTCACTTCCAGAAAATTTGTATACATTAATGTTTGGCATCTCTTACACATACTTTACTCGGTTTTATCACTAAAATATCAATTTTCATGAACTGTAACAATACGTTCTGAGCGACGGCCTAGCAACACGCCCTCTTTCCACAAGATACAGGTTAACAGTCCTCTTTTTTTAAAATAAATAAATTGTCTTCTTTTTTAGAGTCCATACTCAAAGATTCACAACTACTATCGTTTCGGGGATTGCGCGCTAAAGAGTTTCTTGCTGTCTATCTACGCTTCACTTCACTTCAAGTATTTTTTGAATCACATTTACATTTACGGTATTTACATACATTACTGAGATTCTCAGAATAAAATCAGGCATAAATTAGCTTTAAAAAAGCTGTAAGGCACACATAACGTTATACGTTAACTTAGTGCAGTAGTCTGTTCTGGGATTAACTGTTTAAGGATTAGGCGTTCGCATGAGTGTACATGTTTTTGTAGACGTTGCTACATGAAATAGACCAGAACGAAGCTGCAGATAGCTTTTTATTTTCATAACTGTCTTCGTAAGTTCTGATGTAGATCATGCATAGCTAAAAGAATTAAACAAATAGTGGGTCGTAAAATAAAATGGTATCACATAGTTCATCTCCCCTCCTGGAAACAATATCACGACGACAAAATTACTTTTAAATGTAAATAATACTGAACGCGTTTAGTAAACAAGCCGCTGGAGAGAAAAGCCTACACTTCTGCGGACACACTACCGTCGTAGTTACCTGTGGCTTTGCGGCATAGTTTAAAAGTCGAACTCCCCGTGAAAAATCCCCTTTTTCATGGCGTGGGAGCTGGCCACGTGAGATTGAACTGGTCGCACCTGACGCAGGACGTAAATAGTGCATTACGTGACGGTGGACTGAGTGGCAGTGACGTCACAGATGGTAACACAGCCGCGTCGACGACACGACAGTCAGGTACCGTTGAAAAATGGTCGAAAGTTTGGGTGAAGTGTCTGGAAACCTGACAAGATTTTCTTAATAACTATTTATATTTGGTATCGTTTAACTTAATGGGACTTGCTAATAGTATACAAAGGAAAAACATACGTGATTGACATTCCTGCATGCGTAAGTTAAATTTCTCACTACACAAATGGTTATACCCTATATTTCCTAGCATACAATCTGTGTGGGACTGGGTGACTAAGTCTAGAAACTATAATGGAATTTCATGACTCTGGGCAATTTTGAAGTATATTATAGGTAAACTGGTTTAAATGTAACATCTATAAAAATATTAATCTTTTATTAGATCTAAGGATGTAGTGATTATACCCTGAGTGTGACTCTTCTACGCTCTGTTTGATTATTCACTTAAGCAATACATTTTCATCGCAATATGTCAAAAATATCTGCCTCCAGTCACGAATCGTGGATTTATTGAAAATGCACAGTAAGTTACGAGCCTTTCAGGAACATCTCTAGGTGCCTACACCACACACATCAATGTATGCATGTAGTTTTCACTAGCACTGACGTTTATAAATAGGATGGCTATAGGACGTCACAGTTGTAACTAAAATTACTGTTGTTTTGAGCGTTTCATTTTAACAATATATACTGTCTGGTTCTTCTCGTGATTACATTAAGTGAAACACGAAAAATCATAATTTCCACTTCATTTCCATTCAAATTACATACATTTTTACTCACTGTAGCACTGTAAAAATATTTACGTTCAGAAGCAAAGCTCTGAACATGCTTTATATTTTGATGAGGCGCATAATGACGCAAGCTGTTATCAGCGTGCGTAGAGAAAATGTAAAAAAGTCATTGTGATACGTCTCACGGGCAGACCCAAATTTCCATGTCGACAACCACGCGTCTACAACCTGCACTCGTACGTCCATTATGCATGTTCCCGTACAAGTGAGACATTATACTTGAATGTCACTTGCCCGGTGTTGACGGATATCGCAGTGCCTGTGTTATTGTGAATTACGATACTAAGTACCATTGGACTTGCATGCATGCATCGTAGTTCAGACTAACACAGGTACTACAATATCGAATTTATCCGCTATCACCGCGCAAGCGACTTTCAAGTAAAATGTCTCACATGTACGGAAGCATACATAATGGATGTACGAGTACAGGCTGTAAAAGGGGGGTTGACGATATATGGAAGTTTGGGTCTGCCCGCGAGTTGTGAACGGATAGCCAAATGACGAGGCGACCGCTCGAGGTAAGTGGGAAATCCGGGTTCGGTTCCCGGTCCGACACAAATTTTCACTGTCGTCATACCATTCTACAGCTGATGGCTGTACGTATTCACAATTGCAAATACATTTAATGCATTTCACAACGACTGTAGCCGCCGCAGTGCATCGTAGTTTAGAATAACACAGGCACTGCATTATCGTATTGAGTTATGATTTCATTATGTATAACTACCATAATAACTAGTAAAAGTCCTTCACGGAAGTCTATACAGTTATCCAGGTGATAATAGTATTGTCCTGTAACCAAACAACGCAAATCATATGCACTTCTGTCGCAAAGAAGCATTCCTATATTAAAATTTATCTTGTGCCGATATAGATATTTCTCTCCATTACTACGCACGTAACACATTCACATCGAAAATGACCAGTTTAAGGAAGCATATTCTTAATTTATAATTTGAGTGTCACAGCAATCACTGCTGATAATCTACTTTGAACAAACTTTCTGCTACTCAGCGAAGATTCTTTAGGAAATAACATTGCTCCAGGCTTTGTGACTTTACCTCTCAAACGTGATTATCTGAGACGCTAAAACTATCTTCGTTCCCCTTGCTAAAGTGAGAGCCCAAGTAGTCATTAAACGCATCTGAACGCCGGCGGCGGAACCAGCACGTGTTGTGCAGTCAGGGGTTTCAATTTCTGTATCAGACAGCTTTGTGTTCGGACTACTGACAAGCAGCAGAAGGTAGGCTACCTGCCTCTGGCAGTACTAATTAGCCATACTACGGACAGAGCTCTCCGTCAAAGTAAATAGCGAGAGAGATGTAGAACAGCTCTGAAATACTTTTTCGAGGTTCAATAATTCTTATAATATGCAGAATACTGCGTGCGGAAGTCCAACTTTATTAGCTACGCCTTAAAGTATATCCTGTCACTTAACTGTGTGGTATCGAATTACTGATAAAATTATCTAAGGATAAAATAGCGTGTACGTCGATGTGATTGAACATAATTATGAATCACTTTGTGCTGCAGAATAGAGAGCATCAAGAGTGTTTGATATCTATTTGAGAACGAGCCATACTGTACAAGTTGTTGTACTCACTTACGGACTAGCCAGTGTTTCTTCTTTTTCATTTTCAACTCTCTTTAATGTATTTTGGTGACGTTCATCATATCTATCCTCTGTCATCCGCTAATTTTTTCTTCTAACGTTACTTTTCCCCACAATGTGGCCTGTATTCCCTAGGTTCTGTAGACCACTTATTACTTGTCTACCACCAGCACTGTTTTGTCATCTGATACTTTTGCAGCGAGACCGTAAAGCGCTTTGGCGGAATAGCCGCAATTCTCCCGCAAGTTCTCTACTGAAAGTGGCAAGCTGCCTAATGGATCCCGGCAATGACCGTGACCCAAGCATTAGATGTAATTTCCCACTGGCAGAGGGAATTTAAGCTCATTCTTTCTGCTTCATCAAAATTAACGTGATTAACGCTACACTTAGAATTATGACAGGAGAGGAGCTGACTGCAGTACTCAGACAACAGTCCACTCTGACTTGAATAAAACAGATAAATTGTGATATTTAAAACACACACAATCAACCAGAGTCATTTGTTTAACTGCTCTGAAATCGATAGCAATGTGTGCCTACTTTACAGAACTTGAATACAAAAATAAATGGATAATGGAACCACAGCTAAATAAAAGCCATAAATAAGACGGAGAGCGATAGAGAGACATCGACATGTAATGAAACAGCGGCGGTAGAGCCTTTAGCTCTGCCTGGGCGGAAATAAGGATGATCTAACAGCTCGGTGACGGTTATAAATTCGTGATACCGTTGTTGGATTAGACAATAGTTTATTGCGACTAAGCTAGTTATAATACGATACAAATAATTGTTCGTTGAAATACACACAGCAAAAAAAGTTTTGCATCACCTCGGTTCCGAGAGTTCCGGAACCTGTACAGAAAACTAGAATAGTGATCAACATAAACATCATTTCAGCTCTTTTTATCGCTAAAGAAAACTATGCACTGCTTGTTGTACCACCATACAGCGAGACCTTCAGATGCGGTGGTCCAGACGGCTGTACACACCGGTACGTCTAATACCAAGAAGCACGTCCTCTTGCATTGATGCATGCCTGTATTCGTCGTGGCATACTAGCCACATGTTCATCAAGGCATTGTTGATCGAGATTGTCCCACTCCTCAAAGGCGATTCGGCGTAGACCCCTCAGAGTGGTTAGTGGATTACGTCGTCCATAAACGGCCCTTTTCAACCTATTCCAGGCATGTTCGATAGGTTTCATGTCTGAAGAACATGCTGGCCACTTTAGTCGAGCGATGTCGTTATCCTCAAGGAATTCATTCACAAGATGTGCATGATGGGGCGCGAATTGTCCATGAAGACGACTTCCTCGCCAATATGTTGCCGATATGGTTGCACTATCGGTCGGAGGATGGCATTCCCGCATCGTACATCCGTTAATCCGCCTTCCATGATCACCAGCGGCGTACTTCGGCCCTACATAGTGCCACTTCAAAAAAGCAGGGAACCAACACCTTGATGCACTCGCTGAACAGTGTGTTCAAGGCTTCCAGCCTGACCGGGTTGCCTCTAAACACGCCTCCGACGATTGTCTGGTTGAAGGCATATGCGACACTCACGGGTGAAGAGAACGTGATGCCAATCCGGAGTGGTCCATTCAGCATGTTGTTGGGTCCATCTGTACCGCGCTGCATGGCGTCGTGGTTGCAAATAATGGACCTCGCCATGGACGTCGTGAGTGAAGTTGTGCATCATGCAGCCTATTGCACACAGTTTGAGTCGTAACACGGCGTCCTGTGGCTGCTCGAAAAGCATTATTCAACATGGGGGCTTTTCTGTCAGGGTTTCTCCGAGCTATAATCCGTAGGTATCGGCCGTCCACTGCAGTAGTAGCCCTTGGGTGGCCTGAGTGAGGTATGTCTTCGACAGCTTCTTTCTTTCTGTATCTCCTCCATGTCCGAACAACATCGCTTTTGTTCACTTCGAGACGCCTGGACACTTCCTTGTTGAGAACCCTTCCTGGCACAAAAAAGCAACAATGCGGATTCGATCGAACAGTGGTATTGACCGTCTAGGCGTAGTTGAACTACAGACAAATCGAGCCGTGTGCCTCCTTCCTGGTGGAATGACTGGAACTGATCGGTTGTCGGACCCGCTTCGTCTAATAGGCGCTGTTCATTCATGGTTGTTTACTTCTTTGGGCGGGTTTAGTGACATCTCTGAACAGTCAAACGGACTGTGTCTGTGATACAATATCGACAGTCAACGGCTATCTTCACGAATTCTGGGAACCAGGGTGTTGCAAAACTTTTTTTAATGTATGTAATAGCCTCACCTAAGCTTCAGTACTCAGATGGATCTTTCGCAGCAATTTCTAAGAGAACTAGGTGAGATAATCATGCTCTGGCTACCTATTTAGTGCCAGTTTCATTTTGTATGTATCAGTGGTTCGGCGATACTTTGTAACTTATTAGCGCTGTTATTTATTTAGGCATCCAAATTGAGGAAATATGTCTCTTACCTAACGAAGATCAGTACGTTACCGTCATTTCTCGGTCAGATATAAAATTAATATTAAGTTTTTAGTACTTCATGAATTGCCCCTCCTAAATAATTGAACGTAGACCTTGATTTTACACTCGATATTACCACCCTCTGTGGGTTAGACATCACACGCTATCTACCTGTATAGCTGAGTACATTGCGTCTGATTGCCAACTGAAAAATCTCACTTCAGTTTCCAGTTCTGTCACGAATTGTTCCTTGTTGGGAGGACTGGATGCAGATTTTGATTTCCTCGTGAGGCACAACTGAGGAATTGCTTGAAGGAGAAGTAGCGGCTCCGAACTGGTAAAATAGACGTCAATATCTGGGAGAGCGCTGTACCGATTACCTACTTCTCCATACTAACACCTAACCATGTCTCACGGTTGGCAGTCTGATCAAGTTAATCAGTCTGACAGTACAGTTCTTTCGTACTTTTTTATGTTTTCCTGTAGCACCAGATTTCAAGCATTTGATTCTCCTTTGACTCCTGTTTTCCTAAACACCAAGTTAATCTTAGCAAAGCTTTTTCAGCACTCTGGTTTTGACGTGACCCTTATTTTGGCTTCTTGTGCATTCTCAGTTGTGACTTTTCTAGTATATCGTCAGTGGTTAACCGAGGTTTCCAGATACAGTTCCCCATCATCAGTTCGTTCTCTCACACATCCTGTGCAGTATCTCAGAGCTTTCCCATATTGTTTTTAAATACCGGCACACACTGGTTCGCTAATGAATGTGAGTCCGGCGGTGCTCAAGCTGGCGATAGGCGGTTCAAATCCTGATGCTGGAGGACCCTTTCATAACCGTATTTAGCCGTCGAAGGAAGGAGGGGCGGCGGCGTACAGTTCCTGAAACGCAGACTTTGTACAAATGTACTGAATTAAAGTCTATTTTCTGTTAGCAGTATCTCACGGAGTGCGGGCACGTGACCGTAATGATAGGGATCTTTTCGTCAGGTAGGAACGTTAATCTCAGTGTACCTCTTGGTACTACTCGGGAAGCATAGGCAATGTCTTCTCTCTCATCACCATCAGCAGCATAAGCATTTCATCAGACTCGACTCACGTTTATCACGGCCGGCCGAAGTGGCCGTGCGGTTAAAGGCGCTACAGTCCGGAACCGCACGACCGCTACGGTCGCAGGTTCGAATCCTGCCTCGGGCATGGATGTGTGTGATGTCCTTAGGTTAGTTAGGTTTAAGTAGTTCTAAGTTCTAGGGGACTTATGACCACAGCAGTTGAGTCCCATAGTGCTCAGAGCCATTTGAACCATTTGAACGTTTATCACGGTCGGCACTTAACACACTTCGCGAAGGATAGGTGCCATTTTGGTCGAAGAAGAAAAACTTTTTCAGGTAGAAGCCTCCATCACGAAAACTTCCAACTCGCCTTACACAGAATACCCGTAGGCATTTCCCAACTTTTCCGTGTGATTCAACACCAAGTAGGTTCAAAATGGTTCAAATGGCTCTGAGCACTATGGGACTTAACAGTTATGGTCATCAGTCCCCTAGAACTTAGAAATACTTAAACCTAACTAACCTAAGGACATCACACAACACCCAGTCATCACGAGGCAGAGAAAATCCCTGACCCCGCCGGGAATCGAACGCGGGAACCCGGGCGCACCAAGTAGGTGATTTTCCTTGTCGTTCGAATTTTGATTTCGAGTGAGCGGTATCGGTGTCAGCCAGCAGCTTTGTGAAAGACAGTAAGAATGTGGAAAAATTAATTTCGCTATAGCATCATCACCATCCTCGCACCAGAAGACATTGTAACCCACATACACAGTTGAGTGTCTACTTTCACGAGGAGCTCTGGTATCGTATTGTGGACTGTCTGTCAAGTGACAGTTCGATATGTACCGTGGGCTTTACCTTTCATCAGAAAGGGAGTGATAAGACACTGGACTCGTATTCTCGACGTCAGCGGCTCAAATTCCCATCCACCCACGCAAATTCAAACTTTTCGCGATTTCCTTTCATCACTTGCTGCAAATGGTGAGACTGTTCCTTTGAAATGGCTAGGCCTATTTCCTTCCTCATTCTACTTCAGCCAACACTTCTGCTCCGTCTATAACGAATTCATCGTCGACAGATTGCTGGAATCTAATTTTCTTTATATTATGTCTAAATAACAGGCTCACCGCGGTCGCTCGTAAATCTTTTTATTGATAACCGGCTTCGACAGTTCTGTGCTGTCACCATCGGATCTTGTTCGCAGAAGTTGATTATCTTTACAAGCCTGCAAGTCACATAGTGAAGCTGTAGCGTTTTACAATAAACGGTATCAAGCAACATCAGCATGTCAGACAAAAAAAAACCACATATGAAACACAAATCACGTTACATTGATGTCCTAGCGCACTTATTCACTAAAGACCACAAGCCTTTTAAAAATATACGATTTTTGGACAATGTTTTCGCTGTTGGCAGCTGATGGTTATACTACAGAACTCAGAACACTAGCAGTAGTGGACACCGGAAGATCTTGAGGAATATCCCAGCACAGCGGTCGAAACGTCGATTATTTTAGAGGAAATGTGACGCTGCCTACTGACCCAGAAGATTTTAACTTCTGACATTGCATTTTTTTAAGCTCTTGCGTACTGTATTGTATGGAACTGGGGGCCTAGAAACGACGGAGAGGCTTCGTCCCCGCCGCAGCCCTCAGTGGTTCACAATCCCACAACAGGCCACAGCAGTCCACCAACCCCACCGCCGCCCCCCCCCCCCCCACCGAACCCACGGTTATTGTGTGGTTCACCCCCCCCCCCCCCCCCCACTGGGTACGACTCATGCCAGTCGAGTGCAACCCGAAATGTTTGCGTGGTAGTGTAATTATGGTGTACGCGTACGTGGCGACAGGGTTTCCGCAGCAATCGCCGACATAGCGTAACTGAGGCGGAATAAGGGGAATCCGCTGGGCGGATTTGTGCCGGGGACCGGCACGCCTTCCAGCCCGGGAAGCAGCGCTTTAGACCGCGTGGCTAGCCAAGCGGGCCTTTAAGCTGTTACTACACGCCTTAGTAATTCTATCGGCTTGTAAATCACATGGGGCTGGTGACAAGTTTATGGCCCACTCAAGTCATACAGTATACGATGGCGCGCTCAAAGTGAAGCCTCTGAGTTTCTTATTCAGTTTTCAATATCAGTTGAGGAATTACACGTCATGTGTATTACTTGATCGAATTTCCTGCTTCGCTGACGCAACATCCAACCGTCTGCAATTAGAGAGCTCGGAATTGTAGCGGGTAATACAGCGGTGTGTAATCGAATTTCTCACTGAAGGCTAGTGAAATCAGGGATCCGGAGGGTTCGTCCACACATAGAGCACCCTTCCTTCAAAATGACATGCTACACCACACAAAACCGCTGCGACGTTTCCAACAATATGGCGTCATCACTGTTTCGATAACCCCTTATGCAGTTGCGATTTTTATCTGTTTCAGAAACTTAGACAACATCTTCGAGGACTTCATGTTGGTAGTGATGATTCGGTGCAAGAAGAGCTGAGGGTGTGGCTCCGTCAACAAAGTCAAACATTCTACAGTGACGGTATGAACAAACTGGTCTCTAGTTGTTTGTCGCCTGGGCGACCATGCTGAAAAATAAATACACAGACATAAAGAATAAAGGTGCAGAATGTTAACAAAGCTTGCTTTATTTAAAAAGCTTTAAGAGTTTTCACATTAAAAACGTCGGAGTCATCACTTTTCAGTACGCCATTCTAAACAACATTGGTACGTGGCATGAAACCATCTTCAGCTTTTATGTTGATGGTTCAAATGGCTCTGAGCACTATGGGACTCAACTGCTGAGGTCATTAGTCTCCTAGAACTTAGAACTAGTGAAACCTAGCTAACCTAAGGACATCACAAACATCCATGCCCGAGGCAGGATTCGAACCTGCGACCGTAGCGGTCTTGCGGTTCCAGACTGCAGCGCCTTTAACCGCACGGCCACTTCGGCCGGCTTTTATGTTGATAATTAATATGTTATATGCCGCGTTTTTAACTGTTATGAAACTGAACGAGGTACTGATTCGTTGTACTTTTCCCGTATTTACCATCATGATGAAGTCCCACTGAACACAAAAATTTAACTTTGAAAATCGTAGGATCAAATGAAAACGTGGATACACACCGACGGAAAAATCGCAACACCAAAAAGTAATTACTGGAGCAATGAAATATCGGAAATTCATTTACCTACGTAATGTACACTGAAGAGCCAAAGAAACTGGTACACATGCCTAATATCGCGTAGGGCCTCCGTGAGCACGCAGAAGTGCCGCAGCACGACGTAGCAGTGACTCGACCAATGTCTGAAGTAGTGCTGGAGGGAATTGACACCATGAATCCTGCAGGGCTGTCCATAAATCCGTAACGGTACGAGGGGGTGGAGATCTCTTCTGAACATCACGTTGCAAGGCATCCCAGATACGCTCAATAATGTTCATGTCTGGCGGCCAGCCGTAGAGTGTTCCTGGGGCCACTCTATATCAATTCTGGACGTGTGGGGAGTCGCATTGTCCTGCTGGAATTGGCTTAGTCCGTCGGAATGCACAATGGACATGAATCGATGAAGGTGATCAGATAGGATTTTGAAACGAGACTTGTCCGACCAGGCAACATGTTTCCAGTCATCAACAGTTCAATGTAGGTCTTGACGGGCCCAGGCGTGACGTAAAGCTTTGTGTCGTGCAGTAATCAAGGGTACACGAGAAGACTTTTAGCCCCGAAAGCCTATGTCTATAATGTTTCGTTGAATGGATCGCACGCTGACACCTGTTGATGACACAGCATTGAAATCTGCAGCAGTCTGCGGAACGGTCGCACTTCTGTGACACTGAACGATTCTCTTCAGTCATCATTGGTCCTGTTCTTGCAGGATCTTTTCCCGGCCGCAGCGATGTCGAAGATTTGATGTTTTACCGGATTCCTGATATTCACGGTACACCTCCACTACATCGCTCGTGCGCCAACTATAGCACCACGTTCAAACTCACTTAAATCTTGATAACCTGCTATTGTAGCAGCAGTATCCGATCTAACAACTGCACCACACATTTGTTGTCTTTTGCAGGCGCTGCCAACCGCAGCGCAATATTCTGCTTGTTTACATACCTCTGTATTTGAATACGCATGCCTATACTAGTTTCTTTGCCGCTTCAGTGTATTTAAGTGGTTAACACTTGTAACCTCCCCACAAAAATTTACAAGCAAAGACAATACTATTTAAGAGTGCTAATGGACATTGCGCTAAGTGTAACCTCTCCACTGAAATTTTAAAGACAGAAATAATAAATGAATAGGAGCCAAACGTAACCTCCCTGCAATTAAATTTAATGACAATAAAAGTGAGAATCGCAATCTGACTCAAGTATAAGTTCTTCATAAAAATTAAGGTCCATTCAGTGCTAAGAAAATCTCAGAAAAATGATAATAATTATTCAATTAAACCGAAATATCGGTCTTTGGCCCTGTGCAAAAATCAAAATTAAATTCTTACCTCATTGCAACACCTAGTCAAATTTCTGCTCTTGTTGTTGCGCACCGCTTGGAGGAACTGCATTGCAAATAATAATATTCCCTTTTTTTTTTTTTTTTGTAATCTAATTGAAAACTGGAACTTTTGTTTAAGGGAAGTAGAACGAAATAGTTACTTCAATTAAATGAAAATTTTATGTAAAATTGCTTTTGAAATCAAAGTTATTATTGGGGGCACTTGTTGAAAATTAGTTACAATAGTTAAACCTTACATTATCCGATGATTATCTTAATTAACAGTATACCTCATTCAGCATCTTGACCAGTGTTGTCGCCAGACCACATCACGCAATCCCACTGGACTGCTACCACTGACCGACCGCTCTGCATGACGACTACTAGCGTACTGCACGCGACGACTACTGACAGAGTACTGCACTCAACTAGACAGAGCTACAGACTCGCAACGACTGAATGACAGACTGAGAACCGCTCGCAACACTCGCGCGGTCAAGCGCATACTCTCTGGTCACAGATGCTACAATGCCTCGCCATCGCTGCTATGTTACATACGTGTTTCATAACCCTCCACTGGGGGGGCAAAAATTTGGCAGCGATGGTGAGTCATTTGGACTTGCCAAGCGCGGCAAAATTTTTCTTTAATTAACAAAATTCTACAACTGACAGAATATTTAAATGTTGTGCACACGCACTAAGTACAAAATATATCAGACAAAGACAAAATGTGAGTACAAAACATAGTAGCAAATCAGAAAAATGTATATACAAATTATTTGACAGATAACAAAGTGCACAGGCACTGAAAAAAATTCTTTAGCATATTCAGAACAAATAAACAGACTGGCAAAATATTATGTTGACAAGTGACATGAGTGCACATGCACTGCAGTTGAGAACATATCAGTAATTGATGAAATGTATGTACAATTAGTAACAAATGACATAAGTGCATTCGCATTAAAGTATTGAATATACAGAATAGTAGAAATCATATTGAAAAATGAGAAAAGTGTACAGGCACTGAAGTTCAGTAGAAAACATATTAACACCTAACATAAGTGCACATGCACTGTAGTTCAGAACATATCCTCAAAATAAGAAAATGTATATACAATATAAAAGACAAGAGTGTACATATACTGTATTTCAGAACAAACAAAAAAAAATGTCTTTAGCATTTTCACAACAAATAAACATAATGGCAAAAAAAATCATATCGATAAGTGACACAAATGTACTCGCACTGGAGTTCAGCGAATCGAAAAAAATGTACAGCCATGAACATAAATAATGTTAGCAAAAAATGATTTTCACTATATGACAAGAATTAGGATAGGAAAGGGAAGGATTGCATCATGGTTGTAGCACTTTAGATTGCACACAGCTGTCCTGAAAGTCCATATCTTTCCACAGAAGTACAACACCAAGTGACACAACTTGAAGTTCTTTTCCCCTCAGAATTTATCAGCGTGGCCAAGACACTGAACTGTCGTAGTAATATTCCATTTTTTCATTTTGGCAGTATATTAGGTACACCAAACAGTTGGACCATAATAACGTCTTCATCGCTCACGGTGATGGACAGCATGTCGTGTCAACACCACGCTCTTACAAGGCACACCAACGTAGAATTAGTGCAAAACCAAATATAGTGCTCCATGATCACTAGGATAAACAGGACAAATGGACATGGCAGTAATTCAGGGTAGTTAGCTCGTAAGGTGAAGGACATTAAGTCACATAATATTGTCAATTACAGTAGTAGTTTGCGGCATTCATAGCCCAGTTATTGAACATTTCTGTACCATGTATGTAGTATTACAGAAAAATGTTCATTAATTGTTTTACATAGAATCAGTAATCTTCTTTTCCTAGTTACAAAGCATTATTAAATAATCGCATTCTTTTCCAGTTGCAAAGTATAGCAGAGTTAATTAATTATTTGTCATTCCAATAGTATTAATCATTAGCCTTCTCCTAATTACAAAGCATTATTAAACAATAATTAAACAGTCGCATTCTTTTCCAATTATAAAGCATAATTAATTAATCATTTGTCATTTCAATATAGTAAGAATCATTAGCCTTCTAATTACAAAGCATTATGAAACAATCGCATTCATTTCCAGTTATAAAGTATAGCATAATTAATTAATCATTTGTCTTCCAATAGTAATAATCATTAGCTTTTTCCTAATCACAAAGCATTATGAAACAATAACATAGTTAATTAATTATGTGTCATTCCAATCTAGTAAGAATCATTAGCCTTCTTCTAATTACAGTTAATTATAGTCATAGCATTAATAATCATGGGCATTTTAAGTAGTCTCATTACAATAAACAGTGGCAGTTCTTAGCCAGTTACAAAGCATTATTTTATATATATATTTTTGTCTCATTAAGAAGTCATTACTCAAGTGACATACTATTCAGAGCTAATCAGTATTACTCAGAACTTTCTCAAACTGGTATCACTACTTGGGACTGGTAATACATTTTTTTTTTTGTTAGCAATGCATTGCGTTGGGATCGATAATTAATTGCTGAGGCATAACACTTTTTGCTTTTGACCTATTGCTGCAAATGAGGATAGGTAACGTCATTCGTCATGAGTTAGCTGTAGCAAGGTTATGTAACAAGGCAATATATGTGATCACATTTATAAATGATAAACACAAATGGGTAAAAAAAAATGCAAGTACTAGAACAGGTATAATAAGTAACAGTTTTAGTAAGTATCATGACAAGCATCTCCTGGAAAAAAATACAAAATGGATTATTGACCTGAAAGAAGAAACGCACACTATGCTGAAAAGCAGTGAACTTCGAATTAACAAGTAGTGAAATGTGTATAAAATGTGTTCCATAGCTGTCCTTTCCAAAACTTTCCGTCATCCTACTATGCAATATAACACCTGCTGTCAAAACAAACTGCAACAAATACTTAAATAACTACATGGCATAAATATAAAACTCCAACATTATCCTCATCTGTAAAGAAAAAACTTCATTATCAATCACTTCATTATCCATATTATCATAACTTCACTATTATCATCACCTGTAAATAAAACTTCATTATTCATAATACCATATCCTTCATCATTATTCATCAGTATTCATTATCATCTGCAAAAAATCACTTCATTACTCATTATACAACTATTCCTTATCTCTAGCATATTTCATCACTAAAACTAAGATGTGTAGTTCAGTCTGACAGCGTGTATTCTGAAAGAAACAATTAGTTAAGACTGCTATTCTACGATGAGTATAGTATATTCTTGTTAATGCTTGTTAATCCTGATCCATTTACTCTTCCTCATAAAGTTATTGCATCTTCTTTCGTTTATTCCGTAGGTGAAATTCCCATTTCTGTTGAATTTATTTCTTACACGCACCATTTCTTACTGAAATTGATGAACAGAGATTAATGTCTTGCATTTAAATCATATGCCCACTAAATAATGACTGGTTTATGGTAACATAATTAACCATACAGCATAACATGACAGAAAACGTAATATGTCAAAGGCATTGATAGTGTTCAGAGGCAAAATGTACAGATAATATCACAATGCAGCAGCAAAAATGTAAAACAGTCACGATGTTGAGATGTCATAAGGCAAAAAATGTCAAAGTCAACAGGTGTGTTATATCTTAACTATTTCACAGTGCATACAAACAAAACTGGAGTACAATCATATACACAAAAAAAGTGGAAAATGTGCACGGTCTGATGTATAACGACAAGAAAAGCGACCTGCTAACCTTACCTTGCCGGGCACTTGCCAAGAAAAAATACGATAATCATCAGTAATTAGTCAGGTGAAATAATTGCATTAGTGAATAGCATCATAGTGTGTTGAATCATAAAGTGGTTTCATTCAATAAACGGTTTAATGTTTGAGATATGGTGATTGCCTTTCGATTTTCTGGTTCTCAAAGTTTCGACGTGTACAACATTGGGGTGAGGGATGCTGCGAATCCGATATGGACCTGCGTATAGAAGTTCAAATTTACTGCACTTACCTTTTAACTTGCTGGATAAATAGTGTGTACGTACTAATATCTTCTGTCCAACGTAAAAGTCGCGGCGTCTACAAACCTGTTTTTGCTGTCTTCTCCGGCGCTCTGCGGCACGTTTGATGTTGTTCAGCGCAATGTCAATTATTTCGTGGTGTCTTAGTCGACGACATTTAGGGAAGTTTACTAATTCTTTAATTTTGTTCGGTGGTTCAACGTTTTTCAGTATAACAGACGGAGATAGCATAGTGGATTCATTTGGAATGGAATTAATTACATCTTGGAATGAGAGTATGTGTGTATCCCAATCAATATGTCTTTTGTGGCAGTATATTCGGCACAGCTTACCAATTTCTTTCATTAATCTTTCACAGGGGTTCGAAGAAGCATGGTACTTGGATATATAGATCGGAGAAATGTTTCTGGCTCGTAACATGCGTGTCCATACGCTACTACGAAATTGAGATCCATTGTCAGAAATTACTTTCATCACATGCCCAACATGAAATAGAAAATGTTTTACAAATGCTTTCGAAACAGTTTTAGCAGTAGCTTTACGTAACGGAGTGAAAGTAACAAATTTTGAAATGAGTTCAACAGCGACAAAGATGTAGCAAAAACCTCTGTTAGTTCTCGGAATTGGACCAAAAATGTCTACTGCGGCCATGTGTCTTAATTTAACAGGTATAATGGGATATAATGGAGGAATATGTGAAGTGGTGTCTGATTTAGCTTTCTGGCAAATTTTACAAGACGCTAAAACTCGTCGTATACGTTTCTCCATGTTGGTAAAATAACAGTTCTGTCTCAGTATAAGAAAACATTTTCGTGCTCCGTAATGTGCGTAACTTAAATGAGTGTACCAGATTAGTTTGTTAACAAGTTCGTCAGGAATGCATAATAACCAATTGTTGCTGTCAGGATGAGAGCGGCGAAACAGAATGTCATTGCGTACAGGGTAATGGTTTCTAATCGTAACATTATTTCTATCTTGCCAAAGGTGTTTAATTTCTTTCCACACATTGTCTTTATTTTGTTCTTGTGCTATGTCCTGTAATGACGATGAAATAAAGTTTTCAAATGCAACTTGCTGAATGTACATGACACTGAAATTTGTTTTGCAGAAGTTGGTTGCTACGTCTTGCTGATTGTTGCCGAGAGAACGCGATAGTGCGTCTGCTATAACATTTTGCGTGCCGGGAATGTGAACTATTGTAAAATTAAATTCCTGTAAATATAGTTTCCATCTACTTAACCTGTCGTGAGTGAATTTAGCCGAAAGTAAAAATTGTATCGCTCTGTGGTCTGTGTAGACGGTGGTATGTCTGCCATAAAGAAAATGCCTAAATCTCGTAAAAGCCCATACAACACATAATGTTTCCAATTCTGTAACAGAGTAATTTCGTTCAGCAGGTGACAAAATGCGACTTGCAAATGCGATGTTTTTAATTACTGTAGAACCATCTTCTTCAATTTCCTGGAAAATATGTACGCCTAAAGCGGTGTTGGAACTGTCAGTGGCAATGGAAAAATTTCTGGTAAGATCTGGGTGCGATAAAAGTGGTGCATTCAACAAAGCATGTTTCAGGATCATGAATTCAGAGTGTGCTTGCTTATCCCAAGACCAAATAGTGTTTTTACCTGTTAATTGGCATAGTCTAGGCGTGTCTAAAGCGGAGTGATGAATAAATTTACGAAAAAAGTTAATTAAGCCCAAAAACTGCGTAATTGTTTCTTCGTCGTAGGAACACTAATGTCACGTAGAGCCTGAAGTTTTTCCGGATCAGGCGCAATGCCTTCTGCTGAAATTACGTGTCCAAGAAATTTTATAGAAGTTTTGCCAAAGTGCGATTTACTAAGATTAACTGTAAGTCCTTGTGCATGAAAAGTTTGTAACAGTTGTTCAAGAATCATATTGTGTTCAGACCAGTTAGCTTCTGCGATAAGAATGTCGTCTACATACGTCGTAATTCTGTCCTTAATGCAAACGTGTGTCGGATAGCGTCAAAATTAATAACATTTTCGTGAACAAAATTCTGCGTGTCAAAATTATTGCTTACGTTACTGGAATATGCAATCTGTACTGTGCCTGGTCAAATTCTGTCGTACGTGCTATTTTTTACGGGAGGATGCTGTGGCATTTCGACTATTTGAACTGCTCTGTTATTTCTTACTGACGTGTTACGCTAAGGATGACACCTATTGTCTGTTTCATTCATCATAATATGTTGTTGCTGCTCATAAGATCGACTGCTATTAAATGTACGCTGAAAATTGTGCTCGTTACTTTTACGTCTGTCATGATAGTAATTTCTATACGGCGCATTGCGATAGGAATTGAAATGGTGTGTTGTCTGTACGTAGTTATTTCTTTGCTGCCATGCGTTACTCTTTGTTGTAGCTGGGACTATACGTGCACGCGGCGAAACATTAAAGTTTGGTTGACCTTGTAGACTGCATTGTTGGTTAGGTATGCTAAGCGGCTGACTTTCATGCTATTGTGGTGAAAAACATCTATTGTTACAAAAATGTGGTTGCGACTGCCGAAAATTTTGTACATACTGATGATTACGATTTTATCTGTTATTAAAATTACGGCGGTAATTCTGGAGTGCTTAATAAAATTGTCACATTCGGTAAAGATTTGTCATATCCGGTTTTCATTACATATTCTTAATCCTAGGTAGAGCAATAGTTAAAGAGCTGTTTTGATAGATATAAAGGATAGTAGAAGAGAAGGCAGCAGTGCAGAAAACTAAAGATGAAACAGCACTACTACAGCTCGGGGCCCTATGCTCGCTACGGCACATATTCATTAAAGCGTAATGAATCCCCTGAGGTCAATTACGCACTGCAAATAAATTTTAGCTTTAGCGTTGCAGGCAATGGCGGTAAAATTCCAAAACCAAATTGTTGTAACCATGTTAATTCAAATTTCTGCATAATAGATAATGCTGATGAAAATACAATAGCAAATTGTCGCCTCAGATTCAAAGCTAGTTTCTCCATTACAGATAATAGCGGTGAAAGTACAAAAACAAATTGTCGTATATAGCTCAAAGCGTGTACCTGTGTTCTGTCATTATTAAATTCTTTACATTTTCTTACAAATACAAATTGCTTATTATCAACGCTCTCGTCACTGAATTTGAGAACACGTTCAGGTTTGTGTGTGAATCTGTTCGTCTGTGTCGTTTCGTACTTCAAGTTGCGTAGCTTTTCATATTTTAAGTCGCGTGGCTTTTCGGATTTTACGTCTCGTAGTCTCTGTAAATTGCTCACATTATACGCGCTGCGTAAGTCTGACAAATGTTCGCTAAGTGGCGTCTGCTGTGATGTGTTATTAACTGAGATGCTTTTCATCTCTGTTACTTCTTGTTGTAAACTCGATAACTTCCTACGTAACGTGTTGTTAGATGAATCGATCTTACTAATTGTCTGCTGTAAATTTTGAAATTCAGGTGTTTGGATAAATGAAACCGGTGCAGTATCGTCTGATTTATTGTCATTAGTATTTTCGATAACATCAATACGACTGGCCAATTCATCACATTTTTCAGTCAGTATTTTAACCTGATCATCGGTTTTAGAATCAGACGCATTAATCTGTTTTTGCAACTTACGCTTAGTTTCGCTCAGTTTTTTAACATCAGCTTTGATGACATCGCAATCCTGTGTTAGATCTAATTGTTCGAATTTATCTGTCACTGTTTGAATATTTACTGTGTGTGTATCTGTTTTTGATTTAAGATCAGAAATTTCCTCCCTTAATTCCGCGTTCAATTGTTCTATGGTATTAATTTTGTCGGACACTGTAGTAATATTATTGTCTACATACGTCTTCGCTTTCGCGAACATTTTACGTTTGTCCTCTTGTCTTTGTGCAGTGATTGTTTCCATGACTTGCCGTTTTACTTTGTTTTGATCTTGAATAAATCTGCGGAAACGCGTATCACTGTTCTGTATGTGCTGATTAAAGCGCTCGTTAATCTGAGTGTTCTGCTGTTCGAATTTCGCGTCTATCTTTGCGTCCATAGTGCGCGAAAGTTCTACCGTCATTGCTTTAAACTCGTCCCGTAATTGTGCAGCTTTTTCAGAGCATTGTTTAGCGACTCCGCTAATTTCGTCTCTGAGTGTTTCTGTTGCGGCTGTTTGCATTTCCCTTCATTCTTGCGCAACAGACTTAATTTCTTCGCTATTTTTTCGTGAACAAGCCTCAATTTCCACGCGCAACTGTTCCTTAGTGTCATGGCACTGCGCGGCAACGGCTCTAATTTGTTCACTAAGCTGTCTGGAATTGTCGTCTAATTTTTCATTCTGTTGTCTGACCTGTTCACTAAGTTGTTTGAGATTTTCGTCATTATTGTCAAGTTTCTCATTTAAGTGTTTGTTATCTTCCCTAAGTTGTTTGACTTGTTCATTAAGTTGTTGTTTGAGATGTTCGTTATCTTGTTTGTTATCTTCCCTAAGTTGTTTGAAATTTTCATTCTGTTGTTTACTCATTTGTCGCAACAAAGCCATAATTGGATTCGACTCAAGGTCAGCATTTCTATTCTCTGTGCTGTTCAATAGTGGATCTGGAATTGTTTCACTTTCTGTAACCATTTGGTCATTTTGAGATTTACAAAAAGGTTTGTCAGTCAAATGTATACTATCAGTCATTGTTTCGGAATTAAATAAATCTGTCCTACTTTGTGTGATCTGTTCATTTTCATTACACAAATTTGTCTGTACATTACTTAGATTTTCTAAATCGGGTGTGTTAAGCTCGGCAGCGCTCATTACTATAGACCGCTCCGCGTCATCAATTGTCGTCAAATTAACAGACCAGACAATTGAGTTCGTTTGTTCATTATCAAGGTAAAAGTCATCACTAGTGGTTGGAATGCACTGATTGTTAGTGAACGCAGGATTGTCATCATTACACTGCGTGTCACATGTCCTATCGGTAAAGTTGTTTGCGTCGGTAATTTCATTCATAATACCTCGCGATACACTATTCACAGTCTTTCGCGGCATTTTTACAATAGTCACAATTTTTCAGAAAATAAATAAGCACAATGCAAAAGGAACACACAAATACAACAGAGCAACGAATTGCCGTTGACCTGTAGAAAGAAAGTCACAAGTTAATAAAAGCGTAGCGCCAAATCCTAATTATATCTAAGCAAATAAGAGCAGATATCTGACTGTTGCTCAAAAAACTCTCAACGAAATACGATCCTGGACTGGGTGTCGCCAAGTGTAACCTCCCCACAAAATTTTAAAGACAGTAATGTTATTTAGGAATGCCAATGGACATTGCGGTAAGTGTAACCTCTCCACTGAAATTTTAAAGACAGAAATAATAAATGAATAGGAACCAAACGTAACCTCCCTGCAATTAAATTTAATGACAATAAAAGTGAGAATCGCAATCTGACTCAAGTATAAGTTCTTCATAAAAATTAAGGTCCATTCAGTGATAAGAAAATCTCAGAAAAATGATAATAATTATTCAATTAAACCGAAATATCGATCTTTGGCCCTGTGCAAAAATCAAAATTAAATTCTTACCTCATTGCAACACCTAGTCAAATTTCTGCTCTTGTTGTTGCGCACCGTTTGGAGGAACTGCATTGCAAATAATAATATTCCCTTTTTTTTTTTTTTTTTTTGTAATCTAATTGAAAACTGAAACTTTTGTTTAAGGGAAGTAGAACGAAATAGTTACTTCAATTAAATGAAAATTTTATGTAAAATTGCTTTTGAAATCAAAGTTATTATTGGGGGCACTTGTTGAAAATTAGTTACAATAGTTAAACCTTACATTATCCGATGATTATCTTAATTAACAGTATACCTCATTCAGCATCTTGACCAGTGTTGTCGCCAGACCACATCACGCAATCCCACTGGACTGCTACCACTGACCGACCGCTCTGCATGACGACTACTAGCGTACTGCACGCGACGACTACTGACAGAGTACTGCACTCAACTAGACAGAGCTACAGACTCGCAACGACTGAATGACAGACTGAGAACCGCTCGCAACACTCGCGCGGTCAAGCGCATACTCTCTGGTCACAGATGCTACAATGCCTCGCCATCGCTGCTATGTTACATACGTGTTTCACACTGCAATACCACAGGTTAATGTAAGTGCGATGCAAATGGGGAATGTTGGTACATTAATAACCGGTGTAGCTGCCAGAATGTTGAATGCAAGCATGCTCACATGCATGCAATGTGTTGTCCGGGTGTAGCATGTCAGGAGTTCCATGTCTGTTGCACTTGGTCGTTCAATACACGCACGGTTAATGCTGTTTGTGAATGCTCTGAGTCTGTCGTCCGATGGTGCCCCACATGTGCTCGATTGGAGACAGATCTGGTGATCGGGTAGGCCATGGGAACAAGTCGACACTCTGTAGAGCATGTTGGGTTACAACAGTAATATGTGGGCAAGCATTATCCCGTCAGAAAACATCCCTGAAATGCTGTCCATGAATGGCAGGATAACAGGTCGAATCACCAGAGTGACGCGCAAGTTTTCAGTCAGGTTGCGTAGGACAACTACAAGCACTCCTTCTGTCATACAAAATCGCACTGCACGTGTAGGTCCATCTAGCATGCAGACAGGCTGGTTACAGGATCTCAAACGACCACGTTCTAACCAACGCAAGGCCAACAGAACCAGGTTTCATCAGAAAACATAACAGGTATCCACCTGGCACTCGAGTAAGCTCTCGCTTGACTACAATGAAATCGGAAATGGCGGTGGTTTTGGGTCAGTGGAATGCACGATACAGGGCGTCTGTCTCTGAGCTGTCCTTGAAGTGACCGATCTTTAACAGTTCGTTCGGCCATTGTGGAGCCAACTGATGCTGAAATTGCCGCTACAGATGCAGAACGATGCACTAGAGGCATACGCCAGACACGACGGTCTTCACTGTCGGTAGTGCCACATGGCCGTCCGGAGCCCGGTATTCTTGTGACCGTACATTCTCGTGACCACCGCTGCCAGGCAATCATACACAGTGGCTACATTCCTGCCAAGTCTTTCTGCAATATCGATGAAGGAACACGCAGCATCTCGCAGCCCTATTACACGACCTCGTTTAAACTCAGTGATGTGTTGATAATGGTATCTTTGCCGCCTTAAAGGTATTTTTGACTAATTTTATCTCACCACGTCCAATCTCAAAGGTAAATAACTTTCATGACCATTACAGCGAGCATTTATAGCAAACCTGGTTTTTATCCACGCTGTTGTGCAGCTGACGCGAAATCTAAATATACATCAGCTTTCGGATGTAGAAACACGCCTACTGACTTTGGTTTATGTCGCACAACTCCTTCTATATGTTGCAATTTCTTTTCCATCAGTCTTGGGGCACATGCATCTCACAACACTAGTTTTCAAAATCGTTGTTGTGGTCTTCAGTCCTGAGACTGGTCTGATGCAGCTCTCCATGCTACTCTATCCTGTGCAAGCTTTTTCATCTCCCAGTACCTATTGCAGCCTACATACTTCTGAATCTGCTTAGTGTATTCTTCTCTTGGTCTCCCTCTACGATTTTTACCCTCCACGCTGCCCTCCAATACTAAATTGGTGATCCCTCGATGTCTCAGAACATGTCATACCAACCGATCCCTTATTCTAGTCAAGTTGTGCCATAAGCTCCTCTTCTCCCCAACTCTATTCAATACCTCCTCATTAGTTATGTGATCTACTCATCTAATCTACAGCACTCTTCTGTATCACCACATTTCGAAAGCTTCTATACTCTTCTAGTCTTAACTATTTATCGTCGACGTTTCACTTCCTTACATGGCTACACTCCATACAAATACTTTCAGAAACGACTTCCTGACATTTAAATGTATACTCAATGTTAACAAATTTTTGTTCTTCAGAAACGCTTTCCTTGCCATTGCAAGTCTACATTTTATATCCTCTCTACTTCGACCATCATCAGTTATTTTGCTCCCCAAATAGCAAAACTCCTTTACTACTTTAAGTGTCTCATTTCCTAATCTAGTTCCCTCAGCATCATCCGACTTAATTAGACTACATTCCATTATCCTCGTTTTGCTTTTGTTGATGTTCATCTTATACACTCCTTTCAAGACAGTGTCTATTCCGTTCAGCTGCTCTTCCAAGTCCTTTGCTGTCTCTGACAGAATTGCAATGTCATCGGCGGACCTCAAAGTTTTTATTTCTTCTCTTATGGATTTTAGTACCTATTCCGAACTTTTCTATTGTTTCCTTTATTGCTTGCTCAATACACAGATTGAATAACATCGAGTATAGGCTACAACCCTGTCTCACTCCCTTCCCAACCACTGCTTCCCTTTCATACCCCTCGACTCTGCCGTCTGCGTTCTGTACAAATTGTAAATAGCCTTTCGCTCCCTGTATTTTACCCCTGCCACCTTCAGAATTTGAAAGAGAGTATTCCAATCAACATTGTCAAAAGCTTTCTCTAAGTCTACAAATGCTAGAAACGTTGGTTTGCCTTTTCTTAACCTTTCTTCTAAGATAATTTGCCCAGTCATTGCAGCCGAGCGGTTCTAGGCGCTTCAGTCTGGAACCGCGCTGCTGCTACGGTCGTAGAGTCGGATCCTGCCTGGGGCATGAATGTGTGTGATATCCTTAGGTTGGTTAGGTTTAAGTAGTGCTAAGTCTAGGGGACTGTTGACCTCAGATGTTACGTCCCATAGTGCTCAGAGACATTTTTTTAAAAAATTATTCCTAGTGACAGCGTAATATTAATAATGACGGGTCATAGGTTCTTAGGTATTATCTTTTAAATATGTGTAGCGTTTGTTCTAAGCAGAAAAGTGCGAAGCAGATCCACTAACGACCTGTTTTTCGGCCCAGTTCCAGTTGCTCGTATGACAGTATCGGAGATAACTGGAGGGAACACGCTGCTCAGAACTGCGAGTTATGCGCCGGTTAACCGGACACGCTGGCCAGCCCCAGTACATTGGATGTAGCCAGCGGACCAGAGCGCCGCTGCGCTCACGGGTCACGAACAGCACAGCCCCGGGCGGACCTGTCGCAACCTCTCCTCCCCACAGTGTAGATTGCGTGCCGCGCACGAGTTTTGCCGGTTTTCTTTTTTTCCGTTTCCCGGGCGCGCGCCGTGCTGTCAGGTCGCCTTACGATTATTGCGGCTATTACTTGCGGCGGATTGTTAGTTAAGGGACAGCCGTGTCGCTACGGCGCGCTGCGACCCTCGGCAATTGCCCGCTATCAGGGCACGCGCTGCCGCACATACAGTAGACTCCCTCCCTAATCGATGGCTCACCCGGTAGGTGTCCGGAGCTGCATCTCCGGTGGACGGTCGCATGGAGACATTTAACAATATCCACCGCTCCCTTGTTTTGTGTGGGAAACGAATTCTGAGCTCAGTTCATTTCGTTTCTACCTGCAAATAAGCAAAGATTTACTTTTCCAGCTTCGTGTTCGATTTCTGTCCCCTGAAACAATTAACTTTACCATCATCGTAAAATACACTTGTTATTCTTCTACTTCTCGTCAGCGTTTATTCCGTCTATGTGGCTTCCGTTGCACTCAAGTTTTGGCAAACCTATTTCCGAAGAAGAGAAATTTGTTAACATCGAGTATAGATTTAAGTGTCAGGAAGTCGTTTCTGAAAGTATTTGTATGGAGTGTAGCCATGTATGGAAGTGAAACATGGACGATAAATAGTTTGGACAAGAAGAGAATAGAAGCTTTCGAAATGTGGTGCTACAGAAGAATGCTGAAGATAAGGTGGGTAGATCACATAACTAATGAGGAGGTATTGAATAGAATTGGGGAGAAGAGGAGTTTGTGGCACAACTTGAGGAGAAGAAGGGATCGGTTGGTAGGACATGTTTTGAGGCATCAAGGGATCACAAATTTAGCATTGGAGGGCAGCGTGCAGGGTAAAAATCGTAGAGGGAGACCAAGAGATGAGTACACTAAGCAGATTCAGAAGGATGTGGGTTGCAGTAAGTACTGGGAGATGAACTAGCTTGCACAGGATAGAGTAGCATGGTGAGCTGCATCAAACCAGTCTCAGGACTGAAGACCACAACAACAACATTTCACATAGCGCAACTAAACTTTCGGATCACTTTTTGGGAACCCCGTAATTGTCTCTCATTGTGTCTCGTAAGTCTGAAATTTTGCTCAAAGTTTAAAGGTGCCTACAATGTTCCTCCGTAACGGTCTGTAAAGCCCTTGGGCCGGCCGTTGTTGCCGAGCGGTTCTGGCGCTACAGTTTGGAACTGCGCGACCGCTACGGTCGCAGGTTCGAATCCTGCCTCGGGCATGGCTGTGTGTGATGTCCTTAGGTTAGATAGGTTTAAGTAGTTCTAAGTTCTAGGGGACTGATGACCTCAGAAGTTAAGTCCCATTGTGAATAAAATGTTCTCGGGTTTCCAACCGCGTCAATTGGTTAAAACTACACGAGCTTTCGGCCAATCACTCCTTGGCCATTGTCAAGTGTTATGACTGCCAGTGGGCTGTTGGTGCGCCCTTATATGCGCTAGCTGCGCCCTTATATGCGCTAGCTGCCGGCTGTGACGTCACTGGTGCCCGTGACATTGCCATATATGGGCATGTTTTGAGTCGGCGTTCGATGTGCCCTCTTCAACCGCGCGATCGCTGGATCCCACGCAGCGCTGAGCTGTAAGCCACCGTCTCTATTCAGGGTGTTTGTGGTAATTTTTATTTTAATAGCTTCCTGTATTAAACTGTCCCAGTAGCCGTTAGTTCGAGCCACGACAGAGGTATTGTCAAATTTTATGTGGTGACCGTTTTCTAATGCATGCTCAGCTTACGCAGATGTCTCTGGGTGGCGTAGGCGATAATACCTCTTATGTTCTTTCCTGCGTTGTTCCACAGTGCGCACTGTTTGTCCGTTGTACTTCTGGCCACACTCACAAGGTATTTCGTAAACTCCAGGTGTTCTGAGACCTACTGGTCTCAGTAATTGACGGATTTTCGTTGGAGGCCTGAATATCGATTTGATCTTGTGTCTTTTCAACAGGCGGCTTATGTTGCCCGACACAGAGCCACAGAATGGCAGCAAAGGAAGTTTCTTTTCCTGCTCTTCGTCGCTGGTCTTATTCTGGTATTTCCCAGAAATCACTTCTTTCACTTGATAGGTGCTGTAGCCGTTATTCCTGAAAACCTTGCGTAGGTGGCTCAGTTAGTGGGGCAGGTTGTCGTCATCTGATATTACTCTTGCACGATGCACCAATGTTTGCAATACTGTGCGCTTCTGTGCTGGATGACCGTTTGAACCATTTTTAACTGCAGCAGAGGTCGATATAGCAGAATCAGGCGCATCCATCGAAATACTGTATATTTTGAAAATCAGTTATATGAAACACCTCATCATCATTCTGGAAATACCTACTATGGAATGGTTCCTTTATTCAGTAAAGTCACTGGGTGCTATGCGAGGAGAATAAAGGGAATGAGACAAAATTGGATAATTGAAAGAAGCATCGTCTGTGACTGTGTCCTGTGCAGAATGAGTCGGGGCGTTCTCGTGGAGCAAAAACACCCATTTCGATTGCTTCCTGCAAAACTTCGCCGTGACAACCCCCCAGTAACATCATCACCTTGCCCGTCCCATAGTGCTCAGAAACATTTGAATCTTTTGAACCTTGGGAACGTTTCAAACAGCAAGGTGCAAGGTCTCCACACATGAAAAAAAAGGCCACTACTCGGAAGTACACTTGAGCTGTGAGTTAATGACGTAGCACTGGACATAAATTTCTCCACAATTCTCTCTAACGCTAACGCCGACGCGTCACATGATTGGAAGATTGTTTTAAACCCTTTTCACACACATTTCACCCTTTCTTTTGCTGTCTCTGCGAGGGAGGTGAAATCACGCAGTTTTGCTGAAGAAAACTTTGAGACACGCTGCTGCCCAGGACCGACGCGAAAGGCCTCAGGGGGTGACATGAAGAGCATCAGTGAAATCACTTCCTTCCCTGGGGCGTTGATTCCCGCACATTTCTCTGTCAATAATGACAGTTCGTAGTGCTATGAGCAACAGGAAGACATTCTTGACAACTTTTCATCTACATCTACGTCTGCATTTACATTTATACTCCGCAAGCCACCCAACGGTGTGTGGCGGAGGGCACTTTACGTGCCACTGTCATTGCCTCCCTTTCTGTCCCAGTCGCGTATGGTTCGCGGGAAGAACGACTGCCGGAAAGCCTCCGTGCGCGCTCGAATCTCTCATTTTACATTCGTGATCTCCCCTGGAGGTATAAGTAGGGGGAAGTAATATATTCGATACCTCATCCAGAAACGCACCCTCTCGAAACCTGGACAGCAAGCTACACCGCGATGCAGAGAGCCTCTCTTGCAGAGTCTGCCACTTGAGTTTGCTTAACGTCTCCGTAACGCTATCACGCTTACCAAGTAACCCTGTGACGAAACGCGCCGCTCTTCTTTGGATCTTTTCTATCTCCTCCGTCAACCCGATCTGGTACGGATCCCACACTGATGAGCAATACTCAAGTATAGGTCGAACGAATGTTTTGTAAGCCACCTCCTTTGTTGATGGACTACATTTTCTAAGGACTCTCCCAGTGAATCTCAACCTGGTACCTGCCTTACCAACAATTAATTTTATATGATCATTCCACTACAAATCGTTCCGCACGCATACTCCCAGATATTTTACGGAAGTAACTGCTACCAATGTTGGTTCCGCTATCATATAATCATACAATAAAGGATCCTTCTTTCTATGTATTCGCAATACATTACATTTGTCTATGTTAAGGGTCAGTTGCCACTCCCTGCACCAAGTGCCTATCCGCTGCAAATCTTCCTGCATCTCGCTACAGTTTTCTAATGCTGCAACGTCTCTTTATACCACAGCATCATCCGCGAAAAGCCGCATGGATCTTCCGACACTATCTACTAGGTCATGTATATATATTGTGAAAAGCAATGGTCCCATAACACTGCCCTGTGGCACGCCAGAGGTTACTTTAACGTCTGTAGACGTCTCTCCATTGAGAACAACATGCTGTGTTCTGTTTGCTAAAAACTCTTCAATCCAGCTACACAGCTGGTCCGATATTCCGTAGGCTCTTACCTTGTTTATCAGGCGACAGTGCGGAACTGTATCGTACGCCTTCCGGAAGTCAAGGAAAATAGGATCTACCTGGGAGCCTGTATGTAATATTTTCTAGGTCTCATGAACAAATAAAGCGGTTGGGTCTCACACGATCGCTTTTGACGCTGTTGACCACCTAGGGCCTTTCAACACTTTTCTAAAGAGATCGTGCGGCTGCATCTCCATTGAACATGATTGCGCCCGTTTGTAGTGCAGCGCGAGCGACGTTTTTGCTTATTAGGGACCATTCAGTAAACTTTGAACGTTAACCGAAGCAGCAAAGGATACCTACTCTTTTGTAGCCCGCTAGTTCTCTGACCTCCAGTAGTGCGATCACGCAGGAGTTCCACATTAACATGCGCGCGAATAAAACGGCAAAGTTCGGCAACACCCTCGGTGCCGCCCACGCATCTTTGTTGAGCACGTTAGAAACTTATATTCAGGTATTTCAACGTCAAACCAGCTTGATTGTTAGGCAATCGCATCGACACCAACTGCGTGCGGTTTGCCTGCCTTTAGCCGCTAGAGCAGCCGCATGGTTGACTTTGTGTCAAAGTTTCTGACAGTATATTTGTGTGCGTAGCAATCGGAGGTAATTACAGGGTTTGGAAAAAGCAATCCTTTAATTCTATAGTGCTGTGTATTTTACCTTCCAGCCGGATGCCTAGATGTTGCGGCAGTCATCACTTACCTAAGGTTGCGACCGGACCGCAATGACGCCGACATCGGAAGATTCTTGCGACGACCGACGCAGGCCGAAGGCGGCTGACGTTTTCATAGCAGCACGCCGGCTCGTGATCATGTACAATGCAGCCGGTCTCATCGCTCGAACGTACAGACTTCGGGAGGCAGTCCGTGAAATTCAAATCAGTTTTATTCACTCCGATCGGTCCACATCCTCACCCGCGAAATGTGTACTGTTAGAACGTGAAAAGTTTATTCCAAGAAAGAAGTAGCTTGTGGCATCTTGCAGATGAGAAATAGCATAATCGGGATCCGTGGACTGAAATCATTGGAAACCGCATGCAGGCAAAATCTCTATCGGAAACATTAGGCGTAAATTATAGCCTCAACAAGCAATTTGTTCATGTGGAAAGGGTGGCCTAAAGTTACTGTATGGGATCACTTTCGAGGTTGTGGTAGTTGAGCGTTAGTCAAGAACGCCCATACGTTAGTTTAAATGGGGCAGTGCTAGAAATTGGACTATGGAGTGTTTTAATATTTTGGAAGGCGAATGGCTTTCAGTAATTAGCCATAAAATAGCTCCATTTCCGCCCCTGTTAAAAACCTGCATAATAATGCCTTTAAAATCGTTTTCTTAAAAGAAAAATATGTGACTACGCTGTAATTTTTCCTTTCCTTGATAGCTAGGGCGGAGGGGGCGGGGATAGGGGGTGCCATGCAGCCTTCCTTATTCCGTGGTATGGGCGTACTTGAAATTGGCTGTCACAGTTTATTATTACTACTTACAGGAGTTTTTATACCAGCGTGCTGGTGGTCAGGTTTGCAAAGGAGGTGCTTGTGCATCCTCTTTTCATTGCTTCAGATGTTCAGAGTGTCGATGTTATGGTCTTTTGTCGTGAGACTGGTTTGATGCCGCTCTCCATGCTACTCTATCCTGTGCAAGCTTCTTCATCTCCCAGTACGTGCTGCAGCCTACATCCTTCTGAATCTGCTTAGTGTATTCATCTCTTGATCTTCCTCTACGATTTTTACCCTCCACACTGCCTTCCAATACTAAATTGGTGATCCCTTGATGACTCAGAACATGTTGTACCAACCGGTCCCTTCCTCTACTCAAGTTGTGCCACAAATTCCTCTTCTTCCCAATTCTATACAATCCCTCCTCATTAGTTATATGATCTACCCATCTAATCTTCAGCATTCTTCTGTAGCGCAACATTTCGAAAGCTTCTATTCTCTTTTTGTCAGAACTATTTATCGTCCATGTTTCACTTCCATACACGGCTACAGTCCATACACATACTCTCAGAAACGACTTCCTCACACTTAAATCTATACTCGATGTTAACAAATTTCTCTTCTTCAGAAACGCCTTCCTTGCCATTGCCAGTCTACATTTTATATGATCTCTACTCCGACCATCATCAGTTATTTTGCTCCCCAAATAGCAAAACTCCTTTACTGCTTTAAGTGTCTTGTTTCCTAATCTAATTCCCTCAGCATCACCCGACTTAATTCGACTACATTCCATTATCCTCCTCTCTGACAGAATTACAATGTTATCGACGAACCTGAAAGTTTTTATTTCTTTTCCATGGATTTTAATACCTACTCCGATTTTTTTTTTGTTTCCTTTATTGCTTGCTCAATGTACAGATTGAATAACATCGGGGAGAGGCTACAACCCTGTCTCACTCCCTTCCCAACCACTGCTTCCCTTTCATTCCTCTCGACTCTTATAACTGCCATATGGTTTCTGTACACATTGTAAATAGCGTGTCGCTATTACTGACGTATTTCTGTTTTTATGAATGTATTAGAAGTCGTGCAGAGTGTTTGCAATCTTGCTTTCCAACGTCACCACGAATCGTCTCAAATATATAATAGATCTTTCCTCTCTTCATCCCAAGTATTCGTTTAATTTGTCTGGTTATTCCAGTAACTGAGGAGAGAGTGTGCAGTTCACACCACGTTCATTTCGAAACAGATATACCTCATGCACCTGCAGTCGCCGTCTTTTTAATAACAAAATCCGCAATGCAGCACTCGTCTCCAAACGCACAGGCGTCGTGCCTTCCATACTGTGCAAAGAGGCTAAACTTGATAAAATAGATTCTAACCTCAGCTAACCTAACACCCTTGGTCCTGTCAGAAAGTGACGGAGGAGATCGGACGCACTGTAACCTAGCTGCCGGCTGTTGTGACCGCGCGGTTCTAGGCGCTTCGGTCTGGAACCGCGCGATCGCTACGTCGCAGGTTCGGATCCTGCCTCGGGCATGGATGTGTGGGATGTGCTTAGGTTAGTTAAGTAGTTCTAAGTTCTAGGGTACTGATGGCCTCAGAAGTTAAGTCCCATAGTATTCAGAGCCATTTGAACCATTTTGTAACCTAGCTGCCAGTTGATGTTTTCGGGCGACCTCTGGTGATGGCGTCGGGCGACCGTTATCGGTAGCGCTGTTGACGTCCACGAATTGTATGGATCTTATTCTGTGTGTGATCGCAGTTTAACTATTAGTAAGGCTGAAAGTGTGGACCAGAACAGTATTTGCCTAAGCGAGCGTAGGAAACCGCCTGAAAACCATTGTGTCACCAGCTACAGTCGTTAATACGCTGTGCGGATTCAATCCGGGGTGGCTTACCTTCCTGTCTCGGACTATGTGCGTTACTCTATACGAGCAGTTTCATGATAAAACACGCTAATAGCCATTAAAATGCAACACCACGACAAATATCAAACTGACATAAGGTGTACTACATATCTAGATATGCAAGTGGTCATACTTCAATGAAACAACACGAAAGTAGATGTGAATAATAACATCTACCTCATGTATGAGAAGAAAGACTACACAGCGGGTTTCTTACTCAGAAACCACAATGAAATCATTATTTGTTTGTAAGAAGATCGTGTTACGTCTGGTGCAAGTAGGAGAAACGTCTCCCAGCATGTCTCGGAATTCGAGTGGTTACAAAGTTGCGACCTATCGATACTGCGATTTATTGTTCCGCAATATTTCGGCTCGTGTTGTGCGGACCCCACGACTGTAACGAATGCGCTATCAGAAATGCCAAACTCTGTTTTGTGCTGGATCTAAATGGCCCCACGTGACTATCGCCCTATAGGACTTACATTTTGTACCTTAGATGTGCAGATTTGTACAGCCGCATCAGATACCTTGTTCAGGAAATATACTTGTATTCACACAGAAATGCGATGACGTTTCAAGCGCTTTCAGCATGCTTGCGGCCTCCGGTGATATGGCAGTAGAGTGCACCCAACGGTAAAAACACTGAAGACATCACGAGGGGTGTGTTAGCATGTCGCGAATCCGTGGGTACAGAATACGATCTGCTCTTGTTCGCTCAGCTGATAATTTGGGCAGTACTCTTTACATTTACGACATGTTAAGGCAAGTAGTTGTGTCCTGTCTTCGCTATTTCCGTAACGCTTTCTTTCAACAAGACGACGAAAGGCAAGATGTTGCTCATGCTGTCCTCATCTGCCTCGATACATATGGCGTTCCACTGTATCCTTGGCCATCACATATCTTCCCTCTCCGTCTTCCACAAAAAGCACCGGGTCGTGGGTTGCCGAGAGACTGTACGACTGAAGAATTGAAGATGCAATGAATGTGCCATCCAAGTTCTGTTGCACTCGATTCACAGCAAGGTGAGAGCCATTGTTGCTGCCGAAGATGGCATTCCGTGTACTGAATTTCGCACACTGCACGCCGCCAAACCACCGATTTAATCACGTATTTACATGAAATTGTATGGTTCCAGACACCTTTCCAGACATCAGACATCTTGATGTATATACGTAGACTGAAGCGACAAACGAAAATTTATACCAAGACCCAGCTTCGGACCCAGATCTTCTGTTCACTAGGCAGATGCACTATCTATTGCACCCCCCTGGTTCAGTGGTTTTTCACAACTGTCTCTGGAACTATTTAGTTTCAGTTAATTAAAGTACCTATGCTTGGGTTTCTGTTGGAGAGCCTGTGCAATCTCGTTTGTGTTTAGGCGGAGTACCAGGGTAGACTGAAGCATAAATGAGAATTTGGACTGAGGAGGGAGGCGTGTTAGGGAAGTCCGTGCAGTTCTGCAAAGCCTCTGTGCCAGGGTGACGTCGTGCTTAAAGCATATGCCTAGTGAACAAGAGACCTGGATCAAAATCCCGGTCTTGGTACAAACTTTGTCTTTTCAGTCATATTTACACATTAATCATGTATTCCTCTTACTACACCGTATATGCACAATAAGTACGTTTCCTGGTGTCCTCACTGGTGTCGCAGAGGTCACCAACGTACACAGGTTGAGCAATCGCTCATTTTTGTGGTGCAGGGTATCGTGAATGTCAATTATTGAGGACTGGATGAAGTTAAAGACGCCACGGTCGTTGTAAGTGAAGGTCGTATCGGAACGCCGCTCGCCGGAGGGAGAGCTATTGGTAATCAGGCGGACGGAGGCAGCCGCGGGCCGGCCGGCTAACGCTGTTAACGTGGCCCGCCTGATCGGGAGTCGGCAGGCGCCGCCGCGGCAGCGGCCGCGGTCGCTGATTGGCCGGGCGGCCAGACGTTTGTCCCGGCCCGTTCCGCGCGGGGCTCCCCCGTAATTGCGAATGTCCCCGGCCAGAGCGGCAGGCTCTGTGGGCACACAGCGGCCGCGTCTGAGCTTCGTGTTTGACTTACTGCAGCAGGCTTCGGACGCTGCCCTGCAGAATCCGTGTACACAGACTTCCAGTAGCAGCTAGATGCGCTCGCTCAACGCTGATCTCTTGATATAGTGCCACTACACACTGGTACTACTGCCCCTCTGTTACATACGAAAGGATTGTGGAAAAAATAAATAAATAAAAAAGTAATATCGTGCCGTATATGAAGTGCAGTGCAGCCTGAACGATACTGGTTATGGATGGAGATAACCCTGAAAACAAACAACTCCGTGAAGCTTCCCAAAAGCGCCTAAATATTTTAATGAAGCCTGACATTGCCAAGCAGGAGGCGGTCGTTTACAAAATAAAAATTTTTGAAAGTGAAAGAATTTTAATGCCTAGACCGTGGCTTATTTACGAACACTAACAAAAAACAACATAATAATATTCGAATCTAGCGAACGTGTACTATAATGGCGACGAGACGTTCCATCCCATATTTATGACGAACTGGTACATTTAAGACGAATAATCTTGTGATCTTGAGAATTTTCCATTCTGTCTTGATGTGGAGTCAGCGTTAATAGTTTGCTGAAGATGTAAACTTTGGAGTTGTTAATTCTCGGCCGGCCGGTGTGGCCGTGCGGTTAAAGGCGCTTCAGTCTGGAACCGCGTGACCGCTACGGTCGCAGGTTCGAATCCTGCCTCGGGCATGGATGTGTGTGATGTCCTTAGGTTAGTTAGGTTTAATTAGTTCTAAGTTATATGCGACTGATGACCTCAGAAGTTAAGTCGCATAGTGCTCAGAGCCATTTGAACCATTTTTTTTTTATTTTGTTAATTCTCACTGTATTAGAGTGAACTGCTCTGAGCACTATGGGACTTAACATCTCAGGTCATCAGTCCCCTAGAACTTAGAACTACGTAAACCTAACTAACCTAAGGACATCACACACATCCATGCCCGAGGCGGGATTCGAACCTGCGACCGCAGAGGCCGCGCGGTTCCAGACTGACGCTCCTAGAACCGCTAGGCCACACCGGCAGGCAATGTGAACTAATATAACGAAAGCCGAGCTCTTAGACGTTTAGAAATTTGACCATGATGAGCTGCAGCATATGGGATGGCGGTTAAAAGCAATGTTACTGAATGGATACCAATGGTATCAAGGATTAGTGGAAGCCATGCAGGGCTCCAACGAGAAGGAGATAGGACCGCGTGTTACCATGCACAGCAACTGATTAATCATTGATACTGTTTTTCACCTGGATTCATAATTTACAAACCCTTTAATAGGAACTGAAGAAACTGTACTTCTGAACACGTTGTTCTTTTAAAGGAGCATTACGTGTAACGCTAAAATCCTGACTTGTTTGAGCCAGTGTTTGGTAGACACGTGGAAAAACGAGACTAGTCTGATCTTTGATCTTGGTGTGCAAGTTACCTTGTGATGGGTCAAGCAAGAATGCTACTTAAAGTAGCATATGAGATAGACATGTTTCACAGCCTTGCTAATATTTGACCCTACCTTATGCAGGGCTATAGAAATATTCGAAACTTCTCTTCACAGTTGTCGATTTTGTGAAATTTATTTGCACTGCAATTTATTGACACAGACATATTGGATAAAAAAATGGTGCGTCTAGCTAGTTTTTAATCCTCAGTTGGGGTCCACACTATAAACATATGGCGACTTTTTTGAGCAAGGATATTATGTACGGTGTTTCAAATAAGGTGTTCTTCTCCGTAATTTACGAAATAAGAAATGAAAGGAGTATTTACTTGGGTACACAAACGTAAGAAACGTTGCAGAAACAAGTTATAATACACTCCTGGAAATTGAAATAAGAACACCGTGAATTCATTGTCCCAGGAAGGGGAAACTTTATTGACACATTCCTGGGGTCAGATACATCACATGATCACACTGACAGAACCACAGGCACATAGACACAGGCAACAGAGCATGCACAATGTCGGCACTAGTACAGTGTATATCCACCTTTCGCAGCAATGCAGGCTGCTATTCTCCCATGGAGACGATCGTAGAGATGCTGGATGTAGTCCTGTGGAACGGCTTGCCATGCCATTTCCACCTGGCGCCTCAGTTGGACCAGCGTTCGTGCTGGACGTGCAGACCGCGTGAGGCGACGCTTCATCCAGTCCCAAACATGCTCAATGGGGGACAGATCCGGAGATCTTGCTGGCCAGGGTAGTTGACTTACACCTTCTAGAGCACGTTGGGTGGCACGGGATACATGCGGACGTGCATTGTCCTGTTGGAACAGCAAGTTCCCTTGACGGTCTAGGAATGGTAGAACGATGGGTTCGATGACGGTTTGGATGTAACGTGCACTATTCAGTGTCCCCTCGACGATCACCAGTGGTGTACGGCCAGTGTAGGAGATCGCTCCCCACACCATGATGCCGGGTGTTGGCCCTGTGTGCCTCGGTCGTATGCAGTCCTGATTGTGGCGCTCACCTGCACGGCGCCAAACACGCATACGACCATCATTGGCTCCAAGGCAGAAACGACTCTCATCGCTGAAGACGACACGTCTCCATTCGTCCCTCCATTCACGCCTGTCGCGACACCACTGGAGGCGGGCTGCACGATGTTGGGGCGTGAGCGGAAGACGGCCTAACGGTGTGCGGGACCGTAGCCCAGCTTCATGGAGACGGTTGCGAATGGTCCTCGCCGATACCCCAGGAGCAACAGTGTCCCTAATTTGCTGGGAAGTGGCGGTGCGGTCCCCTACGGCACTGCGTAGGATCCTACGGTCTTATCGTGCATCCGTGCATCGCTGCGGTCCGGTCCCAGGTCGACGGGCACGTGCACCTTCCGCCGACCACTGGCGACAACATCGATGTACTGTGGAGACCTCACGCCCCACGTGTTGAGCAATTCGGCGGTACGTCCACCCGGCCCCCTGCATGCCCACTATACGCCCTCGCTCAAAGTCCGTCAACTGCACATACGGTTCACGTCCACGCTGTCGCGGCATGCTACCAGTGTTAAAGACTGCGATGGAGCTCCGTATGCCACGGCAAACTGGCTGACACTGACGGCGGCGGTGCACAAATGCTGCGCAGCAAGCGCCATTCGACGGCCAACACCGCGGTTCCTGGTGTGTCCGCTGTGCCGTGCGTGTGATCATTGCTTGTACAGCCCTCTCGCAGTGTCGGGAGCAAGTATGGTGGGTCTGACACGCCGGTGTCAATGTGTTCTTTTTTCCATTTCCAGGAGTATATATATATATATATATATATATATATATATATATATATATATATATATATATATATATTAAACAGAACATTACTTTTTCCATCATGTAGCTACTGTATTTAAAGAAACTGTGGAAGTGAAAATCTCCCCTATAAAGGGTCTGTGAGTGTAATTTTATTAAGAATAGATATTTGATGTACTAAGAGATATCATAAACATCTACATCATACAGAAATTTCTGATTTTAATGTGATTTCTGTTGAAGATAGAAACGAGTCTAAAATGAATTTCAGTCGGCGTGGTGTGCCGAGTACTATGGCGATTGCTTGAAGACAGTGCAGTACTTGATATGACAACTTCGAACCTTAACCGTCAGGCGTCAACTAATTCAAATAAGGCTGTAGTAATGCGGCACCGGACTGTCTTTATGACCTTACAGTATTCAGTGGTATTTTATTGGCTTCAATAGAACTGTTGGTTACTGATTTATGAAATCTGTGAGATTGTTTCGCAAATTATCTGACAGCGACAAATGCGATCGAACTGAATTTGAAGTTTATAGCTGATTTACCGCACTCAACGATCAGCTAATTAGCATCCGTTACGGACTTCGTGCAATTGGCTACTGTCTCCTGCAGGCACAAGTCATTGGATCAGATTGTTGCTTCTTCCAAATATTATACTCGAGTTTACAAAATGTTCCTCGTCTTCTTTTCGCATTGTTCATCAGCGTATGTTGCTTCTTTAATGTTCGTAACACCTGTCAGCTATAACTTAAAGCCTTCGACATTATCAAAGGTGGTTTAAACTTTCTTGCTGAAATAGCGTTCTACAAATTTCGACATTCCGAACGTCGGCACCAGGCGTTACTAACGTCCGTTCCATACGTGCGGTCTTTCGTGAGACTGGGAAGCAGTGGGGTGGCGTTATTATCTCCTCCTGAGTTGTGGCGTCTGGTGTACAACAATGGGAAGCGGCTTACAATTCATTGTAGCCACATGAAACATCATTCTGTCAATTTTGTAAACGTGATTTCGTGTTGGGTGTTAGTAAAGGCTCCAGGAGAGCGGCAAGCGGCTTAAGGTGCGATCATACTAACAAGGAGACGGCACGACCATGGGGTCAGGGATTTGTCCGAAATTTTGTGTGGTGAAAGAAGACCCCTAACACCTCACGTGGTTAAAATATTAGGACGCACTACTCGGAAAATCCCGAGAAAAATCGATCCAAAGTTTCTTAGGTGCCTTATGAGTATAAAATGTTAGTCCATTGCCGAGCCGCGTCTAGCCTAGAAGGTTAGGGCTCAGACTCGGACATTTACGCCAGACGTCTCGGGTTCGATTCCTCATCTGGCACTTTTTTTCTTCTGTTTCATTTTCTTTTGTTATTCCACCAATTACTCAAAAAGTTTCCCAAACCAACATTAATTTTAAAACATTATTTTAGCTGAAGAACGAAAAGTTTTTCATTCACTGAAAAATACTCGTGCTCATGCTCGTTGATATTTTACATCAGTAAAAACATTTTGTACTCAGAAAACATACGCTAAAATGCACAACAAAAATACCCAAAACTGAATGTGAATCGGTAAAGAGCAATCAAAAAGAAGCACACAATTAAAACAATTCGTAACTCTACAATGACTAATGAATCCTTTTCGTTAAATCAGACATCTCTTGTTTCCGCTTCAGTTAAGGTCGAAAATCATGAATATGTTTAACGACAGGTCACGGTTGAACGTACGAAAATTAGGAGAGACGGAGACGACCGCAGTTCTAAGTGTCAATTATCATTTCCTTGCGTAGGGCGGCTGTTGACGCGAGCTGTGAATCTGAGAATCTGTCTCGACTGTTAAACACCAGTCTGATACATGATCTAGGTCTTCAGTGAAGCCGAGACTCCTATTTATTCCCTAGCTAAATTAATTGGCATGGTAGACGCTATTTGGCTGGAATAGCGTGTACATCTTTGCCCTCATATAGTTCGCAAGCGTTAACGGTCAGTGCTCGGTGCGATTCTACATACTAGGAGACTTCGTAGTTTAACTCCTTACGAGTTAAGACGAGCCTGTGAACAAGTGTTCAAATAATAACTCTCGCAATCGTCTCAGCACGGCGCGAGTCGCCCTGCTCAAACGCTTGATGATTTTCTGCAAGAGAAGAGCCAGTTATTCTTTTTGCAATTTGCCTATATCAAAACTGGTGTCCATGCGTTTTCTTTCTGGCCAGTCAGGGCGTTCGTACATGTTATATTCCCACCCACTAGAGTTTTTGTAGCCTATCACAGGCGTCGTTTCTTTCATAGGCAGAGTTTAACTTCCGCTACGTACGAGGGTAGAATGAAAAGTAATTACTGCACCGTCGTTAACTGGGTTTGGAAGGGAATATTTTAATAAACAAAATGCAGAAATAAGCCCTAGAATGTGACCTTTAATTACCAATATTTACTTTTCCACATAATCACCAGTCAGTTCACTTGGATACATTTCTGCCAACGATGGACGTTTTCTGAAGCCGTTACGGAAGAAGTCGACACTCACTTTCCGCGACCACAGTCTCACAGTTCTCTCAACGTCTTCATCAGAATTATAATGGTGTTCCCGCAGATCGTCTTTCATTATCGGGAATAGATGGAAGTCAGACGGTGCTAAATCTGGACTATATGGAGGATGCCGAATGGTGGTGAGTTTCAGTCTCTGAAGTTCTGCTGTGGTGACATGTGAAGTTTGTGGTTTGGCGCCGGCCGGAGTGGCCGTGCGGTTCTAGGCGCTACAGTCGGGAACCGCGGTACTCTAGCGCCTAGAACCGCGCTACCGCTACGGTCGCAGGTTCGAATCCTGCCTCGGGCATGGATGTGTGTGATGTCCTTAGGTTAGTTAGGTTTAAGTAGTTCTAAGTTCTAGGGGGCTGATGACCTCAGCAGTGCTCATAGTGCTCAGAGCCATTTTTTTGTGGTTTGGCATTGTCGTTCTGCGGAAAAACATTTCCCTTTTCCTTTCGGACCCTTGTTAGCCGTAGTTTCAGAGTTCGCAGCGTTGTGATGTAACGCTCTGAATTTATTGTTGTTACACGATCAGGAAATCAACATGGATAACACCCTCTGCGTCCCAGAACATTGTGGCCATGATTTTTCCAGCTGAGGGCTGCGTCTTGAATTTCTTTTACTGGGCGAAACTTTGTGTCGACATTCCGTAGACTGACGTTTCATCTCCGTAATGGTGTACCCACGTTCCATCTCCTGTCACAATTGAATGGAGAAAGGTATCACCTACATTCTCTTTACGCGAGAGGAGTTCCTGGCAAATTTAAAGTCTGTGCGCTTTCATTTCAGGAGTCAGTATCCAGGGTACCCATCGTACACAGAGCTTCCGATAGCAAAGAAAAGGAATAATGTGACCCACACGTTATTGTGAAATGCTGATTGTGCTTGCAGTTTCTCTCTGACTGATGCGACGATCGTCCTGAATCAATCTGTCAACATTTTGCTCGTGCTACTCGGTGGTTGCTGTTACAGGACGTACAACTCTTAGTTTGTCACGTATGTCAGATATTCCCACTTCAACATCTTTAAACTTACTCGCCCAACGACGCACAGTACTCACATTAACACAATTACCGTAACTGCTTTCATTCTCTGATGAATCTCCTTTGGGGTAACACCTTCTGCTGTTAAGAATTCAATGACTGCGTTGCTTAGATCGCATTGACCAACCGTCTGTGCAGGGTTCCATACTTTACACTGTAACAACACAACCGCTCAATGCTAAGGCTTCACGCCAACTGGAGCTGTAGAGAAGAGGCTGCAGAACAAGCCAGTACCTGCCGCATACCAATGCTGCCAACTGTTGAAGAGTTACGAAGGTGGAGGCATAATTTTTCAGTCAACCCTCGTGATACTGAGATAAACAGCTTTTTCTTTCATGCGAGTTTTAATGCAGGTGGCTGTAGTGAGTCATCAATGTTTTGAATTAGGTTTCTCCGGACGTTTATCTGCAATCTCCGGCCGTGTTCCTGTTGAAAGGTTTTCCGAAGGTAAACGTTAAAAGCAGGGCAACGTCCGCTTTTTTCAGGCGGCATACGCAGTGGCTACGGCGTCTCGTTGTGTCCGCTAGGTGTCCCGTCTCGAGAGTTTCAGCCGCGCGAAACGGCGTGCCGTTGTAAAGTTCTCCTTTCCCTCAGAACTGCGTCTCATAGCTTGTGTTGGGGAAATTACTTGCTTGCAATCACTAGTGTGAGTGTTGGTGGTTTATATTCACGAAATGTCGGTTTGTTTAATCGCTTCAATTTGTATAATAATAAAATTTGTACATTTTCACATAACTGTGTTGTGTGACATATTGATTTAACCGGAATTGTTTCAGGAATCCAGTGAAAGGTGTGTTATCGTTTGACGCCTTACAACTGCTCTGGAAAACTTCCTTTCAACAATCGCTGTTTCCGATGTAGGCAACGCCTGCTCTAGGTAATGATGTGTGTTTGTTGTGTTTAAAAATACTTGAGTGTAGAGTGAAATACGGAGAGAGCATTAAAGCTGATAGAGTTTTATCATGAACAGGAATACTTATGAGCTCCTACGAACTGCGATTACAAAAGAAAAATGGAAAAGACTAGGATGCTTTGAGGGAAATAACTCAGCTGTTAGAAAGTGACCTTCATGATGTGAAAATGGAAAATAAATTGGGAGTAACTTTTAAATTTATGCTGCAGACACAGCTCTTAAAAACAGACGGTATGTGTGGAAATTTTACAGCAATATTCCAGTTCAGATTTAAGTTAGCGACTAATTTTGTTCCACCACTCTAGTCACCACTTTCTAAAAGAGAGGCCATCCACCACCGTCGTTTGTTCTTCTTCTATCGCTGGTGTCCTGCAGTAACATAAATGATGCAGTTGTGACAACTGCTAAATCATCTTTTTCTCTTATAATATAACTTTTGAAATTGTAATTAAAATGCTAATTTATAACAATAGGAAAAAGGAAGCAACGCTGGCAAGTTATCAGAGCGAACTGCTATTCCACATGGCCGAGTCCCTTGACCCCAAGTCCTTAGTTTAGTGTAGACGAGAAGCCTAACACTAATGCATTGGCGACCAACAGTCGGCCGAATCCAGGCTGTCATTCATTAACCGTTGTTGGCTTAGTCTGTACGTACCTTTACTTTATAGAAATTAACTTCTCTCATTGAACAGAGTGATATCTGCTGGGCGCAAAGTTTTCATGCAAAAAGTATGCTGTATCACATTTCACATTGTAACCTCCCCACAAAATATATTAATAATGAATAATATTCACATTTAGTGTAACCTCTCAACAGTAAAAGTTCCGAAACCTCCCAACAGTAAAATATAACCATAAGATTGACATTTAGCGTAACCTATCAACAGATAAGTTCCGTAACCTACCAATAATACAGTGTGATTAACCCCTCAATTTAATTGCGACTCAATTATAACCTTTCAATAATTGACTGTGAAGTTAAACTGGTAAATTTTGGACGTCACCAGCGCTGCGTCATGGCCCTGAAAATTCATTCTGAATAAATTGAAAAATCTTACCTCAATTAGATCGCCGGATAACGCGTATATATCTGCTCCTATAAGAAATTTTTTCTAGCACACCCCAGTGCAATGCTGGCCGATAGATTTGTCATGTATAAAAAGTAACAACTGATTTTTCTTTTGCAATAATCGGGAAGACCAAGGATTGGAGAAATTAGTAAATTCTTTAAATTGAAATGAATGATTGTCAAAAGTTACTTTTCATGAGAACGATTATTATTAAGAGATTTTTTTAAAAATATTTACATCGGACTTGATATAACAATACTACATATGCGCGAGGCTGCTTTTACCTTATAGTACAACGCTCAGGCTCCGCCATCACGACCGGCCCAGCCAACTCGATACACACGACTGCTCGCTAGCAACTACTTACTGCTACTACCACACAGTTCCTACCGCATACAACACTGCTCTTTGGTCTGAGATTCTCTTATAGCTTACATATCGCAGGCAGCGCGTGAGCAATCCATCGTAATTACATCTGCTCGAGTGCGCTAACAACAAATTCCTTAATCATGGACCTCTTACATAACCCTCCACTGGGGAGGCAAAAATTTGGCAGCGATGGTGAATCAGTTGGACTTGCCATGAGCAACAAATTTTTCTATAATCTATTTAGTTTACTAAGGCTACAGCACAGAGTATATACATTATTGATAAGTGCAGAACATATTAAGAAAGACAAAATGTATACGCAATGAGTACAAAATATATTAACAAATGACATAAAGTGCACATGCACTGTAAAACTCTTTAGCATTTTTACAACAAATAAATATATCAAGGAGTGAAATAAAGTGCACACGCACTGTAGAAGTCTTTAGCATTTTTACAACAAGTAAACAAATCAAGGAGTGAAATAAAGTGTGAAGTGTTGGCGGAAGAGCCAACACCGTGTTGCTAGAGGAGGCTGAAATGCACGCTTTTAGCTCACGCAGGTTGGCGTGAGGTCTGGAACATTACAAGGAAATGAGAACTTAGAAAAACGGACGTAACTGGTAGAATACTTAACTTTAATCCACAATTGGTAACATAGCTCTTGACAGTACATGCTTCATAAGATAAATAGCAAAGGATAAATGCGCCTTGCCAGGTCGTAGCAAATGACGTAGCTGAAGGCTATGCTAACTATCATCTCGGCAAATGAGAGCGTATTTGTCAGTGAACCATTGCTATGAACGTTGGCTGTACAACTGGGGCGAGTGCTAGTAAGTCTCTCTAGACCTGCCGTGTGGTGGCGCTCGGTCTGCAATCACTGACAGTGGCGACACGCGGGTCCGGCGTATACTATTGGACCGCGGCCGATTTAAAGGCTACCACGTAGCAAGTGTGGTGTCTGGCGGTGACACCACAAAGTGCACACGCACTGTAGAAGTCTTTAGCATATTTAGGACAACTGATCTTGTTGACAAATGAAATGAAGTGCACACGCACTGTATATGTCTTTATCGTTTTACAAGAATTTAAACGCGCTGTAAAAGTCTTTACCATATTACAAGAACTAGGAAAGGAATGGGAAGAATTGCATCATAGTTGTAGCACAGTAGGTTGCACGTTGCTACACTGAAAGTCCATATCTTTCTACAGGAGCACAACACCAAGTGAGACAATCTGAATTTCTCTTCCCTGAAGTATTTATCAGTGTAGCCAAGACACTGAAATGTTGTATTAATATTGTATGTTATCATTTTGATAGTACATTAGGTACACCAAACAGTAGGACCATTATAACATCTCCATCGTTCAAGGTGGTGGACAGCTTGGTATGTCAACACCACATCCTTGTAGAATCCATACCCTTACATCAACGTAGAGTTAGTGCAAAAACCAAATATAGTGCTCCATGATCATGAGGTTGGACAGGACATACGGATGTTGCAGTAATTGCTGGTAATTGGGTCAGAAGGTGAAGGACATTAAGTCTTATGCTAGTCATCATAGAATTACACTAGTGTATCAACCGATCTGAACAATTACTGGCATTCATTGGCTAGTTACTAAACATTTCTATGTATGTATGGAGTATTACAGAACAATATTCATAAGTCATCTTATTACAGTAATCATTGGCATAGTATTTATGCATAAGTCATTTCATTACAGTAAGCAGTGGCATTCATTTATGCATATGTCATCTTTTTACAGTATTCAGTGGCATTCATTTGTCAGTTACTAAACATGTAGCAAATATTGAGTATTACAAAACACTATTCATAACTCATCTGATTGCAGTAATTATTGGCACTCATTGGCCATTTACAAAGTATTCATATAGTTTTACAAAACATTATTCAGTATTATTCACAAGTCATCATTCAAAACAAGAGCTATTGAGTGTAGCATCAAGCTATTGGTGTTTATATATATCATGTAAGTGACATAAGACATATTTAAAATGCAAGGCATTTTAACTATTACTCAAGGTATGTAGTACAATAATACATAGACATAATGGAATCAATACATCAGAGAAATTTGCATTATATTTAGGACTAGAGCATAATTTAGTTGTATACCGGTAATAGCTGGGACTGGTAATAATTTTTTTTTTCTGCTAGCAATGCATTGCGTTGGGATCGATAATTAATTGCTGGGGCATGAAATTATTTGCTTTTGACTTATTGCTGGAAATAAGGATTAATAACGTCATTTGTCATGAGTCAGCTGTAACAAGGTTATGAAACAAGTAGAGTATATGAGATCACATTCATGAATGATACACACAAATGGGTAAAAAAAAAAGCAAGTATTAGAACACCTTTCATAACTAAGTGTTTATAGCATATTAATATCATGAAAAGCTTCTCTTGGAAAAAATACAAAATGGATTATTGAGCTGAAAGAAGAAATGCATATTATGCTGAAAAGTAGTGAACTTCGAATTAACAGGTAATGATACGTGTACTCAATATGTATATACTGTAGCTGTCTTTTCCAAAACATTCAGTCATTATACTATCTGACATAAGACATGCTGTCAAAAGGAACTGCAACAAATACTTAAATAACTACATAGCATTTCTTAACTAACAGTAAATATATAAACGTCATCATTATCATCATCTGCAAAGAAAAACTTCATTATTCATATTACCATAACTTCATCACTATCATCACCTGCAAAGAAAACCTTCATTATTCATATTAGCATATTCTTCATATAATTATTCATCATCATTTATTATCATCTGCAAAAAATAGACACTTCATTATTCACATTCATATTACCATTTACTTCATACAACTATTCATAGTATAGAATTTCTTATTTCTAGCATATTTCATCTCTAAAATTAACATGTGTAGTTCTGTCTGACAGCTCGCATCAATCGCCTCATATTCTGAAAGAAAAACAATTAGTTAAGACTGTTACTATACAGTGTGTATTGTATATTCTTGTTAATGCTTGTTACTTCTGATCCATTTACTCTTCGTGACAAGTCGTTGCGTTTTCTTTCGTTCATTCCGATGGTGAAATTTCTGTTTCATAGTAAACCGCTGTGGTTGTTTAATTTATCTCTTTTAGACGGTATTGCTTTCTGAAAATAATGAATAAGGATTAATATCTTGCATTTAAATCACATACTCATTAAATGAAAACTTTTTTCTAGTGATATAATTAAGCATACAGCATAGCATGACAGAAAACGTATTTGGTCAAAAACATAGACAGTTTTCAAGTTAAAAATTGTACACACAGTATCATAATGTAATAGCAAAAATGTAGAACAGTCAAGAAGTGAGATATCATAAGAAAAAATGCCAAAGTCAACTGTTGTTTATTACATCTTAAAGATTTCATAGTACATACAGAGAAAAATTCTACTTTCGATAGGAAAACAATCATACATACACATAAAAATGGAAAATGTGCATGGTGTGATGTCTAACGACAAGAAAAGCGACCCGCTAACCATACCTTGCTGCGCATTTGCCAAGAAAAATACGATCATTATCAGTAAGTGGTCATATGAATATAATTGCTTAAGTGGTCATATAAATATCAGGAAATGGCATTACAGTGTGATAAATCGTAAAGTATGTCCATTCAATGAAGGGTTTAATATGGGAGACATTGTGATTGCCCTTGCTTTCTCTGGTTCTCAAAGTTTCAACATGTACTACATTGGGGTGAGGAATGCTGCGAATTCTATATGGACCAGTGTATAGAAGCTCAAATTTACTGCATCTGCTCTTTCCTCTGTTGGATAAATAGTGTGTGCGTACTAATATCTTCTGCCCAATCTGGAAGTCACGGCGTGTACAAACCTGTTTTCGCTCTCTTCTCCGGCGCTCTGCGGCACGTTTGATGTTGTTGAGCGCAATGTCAATTATTTCATGGTGACGTAGTCGACGAGATGTAGGAAAGGTTACTAATTCTTTAATTTTGTTAGGTGGTTCAACATTTTTCAATATAACAGTCGGAGATAGCATAGTAGATTCATTTGGTATGGAGTTAATTACATTCTGGAGTGAGAGTATGTGTGTTTCCCAATCAATATGCATTTTATGGCGGTATATTCTACATAGTTTACCAATTTCTTTCATTAGTCGTTCACAAGGATTCGAAGAAGCGTGGTACCTGGATATATAGATCGGAGAAATGTTTCTTGCTCGTAAGATACGTGTCCATATAGCAGATCGAAACTGTGGTCCATTGTCGGAAATTACTTTCAATACATGCCCTACATGAAATAAAAAATGTTTTACAAATGCATTCGAAACAGATTTAGCAGTAACTTTGCGTAATGGAGTGAAGGTTACAAATTTCAAAGTGAGTTCAACAGCGACAAAGATGTAGCAAAAACCTCTATTGGTTCTCGGAATCGGTCCAAAAAGTCTACAGCGGCCATGTGTCTCAATTTAAAGGGTACAATGGGATGTAACGGAGGAATATGTGAAGTCGTGTCTGATTTAGCTTTCTGGCAGATTTTACATGACGCTAAAACTCGTCGAATACGTTTCTCCATGTTCACAAAATAACAGTTCTGTCTCAGTACAAGAAAACATTTTCTGACTCCATAATGTGCGTAGCTTAAATGAGAATATCAAATTAATTTGTTAACAAGCTTGTCAGGAATACATAATAACCAACTGTTGCTGTCAGGGTGAGAGCGGCGAAACAGAATGTTATTGCGTACAGTGTAATGGTTTATAATGGTAACATTATTCTTATCTTGCCAAAGGTGTTTAATTTCTTTCCACACGTTGTCTTTGCTCTGCTCTTGTGCTATGTCTCGTAATGACGACGAAATGAAATTTTCAAATGCTACTTGTTGAATATACATGACGGTAAAATTTGCTTGGCAGAAGTTGGTTGCAATGTCTTGCTGATTGTTGCTGAGAGAACGGGATAGTGCGTCTGCTACAACATTTTGTGTACCGGGAATGTGAACAATTGTAAAATTAAATTCCTGTAAATAAACTTTCCATCTGCTTAACCTGTCGTGTGTAAATTTTGCGGAAGGTAAAAACTGTATAGCTCTATGATCTGTGTAAACGGTCGTATGTATTCCATAAAGAAAATGCCTAAATCTCGTAAATGCCCATGCAACACATAATGTTTCAAGTTCTGTGACAGAATAATTGCGTTCAGCAGGTGACAGAATGCGACTTGCAAAGGCGATGTTTTTAATTACTGTAGTACCGTCTTCTTCAATTTCCTGAAAAATGTGTACGTCTAAAGCAGTGTTAGAACTGTCGGTGGCAATGGAAAAATTTCTGGTAAGATCTGGGTGTGATGAAAGTAGTGCGTTCAACAAGGCATGTTTCAAATTAACAAATTCAGAATGTGCTTGGCTATCCCAGGACCAAATAGCGTTTTCACCCGTCAATTGGCCTAATCTAGGGGTGTCTAAAGCAGAGTAATGAATAAATTTACGATAAAAGTTAATTAATCCCAAAAAGCTGCGTAGTTGTTTCTTCGTCGTTGGAACAGTAATGTCACGTAAAGCTTGAAGTTTTTCCGGGTCAGGCGCAATGCCTTCTGCTGAAATTACATGTCCAAGAAATTTTATGGAAGTTTTGCCAAAGTGCGATTTGCTAAGATTAACTGTGAGTCCTTGTGCACGAAAAGTTTGCAACAGTTGTTCAAGAATCAGATTGTGTTCAGACCAGTTAGCTTCTGCAATAAGGATGTCGTCTACATACACTCCTGGAAATGGAAATAAGAACACATTGACACCGGTGTGTCAGACCCACCATACTTGCTCCGGACACTGCGAGAGGGCTGTACAAGCAATGATCACACGCACGGCACAGCGGACACACCAGGAACCGCGGTGTTGGCCGTCGAATGGCGCTAGCTGCGCAGCATTTGTGCACCGCCGCCGTCAGTGTCAGCCAGTTTGCCGTGGCATACGGAGCTCCATCGCAGTCTTTAACACTGGTAGCATGCCGCGACAGCGTGGACGTGAACCGTATGTGCAGTTGACGGACTTTGAGCGAGGGCGTATAGTGGGCATGCGGGAGGCCGGGTGGACGTACCGCCGAATTGCTCAACACGTGGGGCGTGAGGTCTCCACAGTACATCGATGTTGTCGCCAGTGGTCGGCGGAAGGTGCACGTGCCCGTCGACCTGGGACCGGACCGCAGCGACGCACGGATGCACGCCAAGACCGTAGGATCCTACGCAGTGCTGTAGGGGACCGCACCGCCACTTCCCAGCAAATTAGGGACACTGTTGCTCCTGGGGTATCGGCGAGGACCATTCGCAACCGTCTCCATGAAGCTGGGCTGTGGTCCCACACACCGTTAGGCCGTCTTCCGCTCACGCCCCAACACCGTGCAGCCCGCCTCCAGTGGTGTCGCGACAGGCGTGAATGGAGGGACGAATGGAGACGTGTCGTCTTCAGCGATGAGAGTCGCTTCTGCCTTGGTGCCAATGATGGTCGTATGCGTGTTTGGCGCCGTGCAGGTGAGCGCCACAATCAGGACTGCATACGACCGAGGCACACAGGGCCAACACCCGGCATCATGGTGTGGGGAGCGATCTCCTACACTGGCCGTACACCACTGGTGATCGTCGAGGGGACACGGTACATCCAAACCGTCATCGAACCCATCGTTCTACCATCCCTAGACCGGCAAGGGAACTTGCTGTTCCAACAGGACAATGCACGTCCGCATGTATCCCGTGCCACCCAACGTGCTCTAGAAGGCGTAAGTCAACTACCCTGGCTAGCAAGATCTCCGGATCTGTCCCCCATTGAGCATGTTTGGGACTGGATGAAGCATCGTCTCACGCGGTCTGCACGTCCAGCACGAACGCTGGTCCAACTGAGGCGCCAGGTGGAAATGGCATGGCAAGCCGTTCCACAGGACTACATCCAGCATCTCTACGATCGTCTCCATGGGAGAATAGCAGCCTGCATTGCTGCGAAAGGTGGATATACACTGTACTAGTGCCGACATTGTGCATGCTCTGTTGCTTGTGTCTATGTGCCTGTGGTTCTGTCAGTGTGATCATGTGATGTATCTGACCCCAGGAATGTGTCAATAAAGTTTCCCCTTCCTGGGACAATGAATTCACGGTGTTCTTATTTCAATTTCCAGGAGTGTATGTTGTGATTCTGTCTTTAAGTTCTGTCGGAAGTATACTATTCAAACCGCGAATAAATGCTGCTGAAGAAATTGTTAAACCGAACAGTAATTTACAAAATTGATAACAATCACCAAAACAGAGAAAAGTTGTGTACTTTCTGCAGTTCGGATGGAGCTGAATTTGCCAAAATCCCGATTTCAAATCTAATGTGGAATAAATAGCAGTACCATGAAATTTCTGTAGAAGTTCTTCTAGTGCATGTGGGTAATCTGTTTCATTAATAATAATGTCATTGATGTGACACGAATCAAGTACATGTCGAAGTGAACCATCCTTTTTCTTAACAATGTGGAGCGGGTTTATGTACAGACTAACTGCCGGTTCAATAATTCCTTGGTCTAGTAAAGCTTGTACTTCTTTCTTGACTTGTTCTCTGTGAATATATGGAATGGGATAATGTTTGGCTTTAAACGTGTCGTGCTGTTTAACTTGAAACTCATACATAAAACCGGACATAGTACCAGGGACGTTGGACGTTGTCAAAAACTGGAGCTTTCTGTAAAAGAATTTTGCGTAGCTCTGTACGTTCGTCGTCTGTATTTACACTGCTCTGTTTAACTTTATCAGAAATCATTTGCATAACGTCATAGTCGGCTTCGTCTGGTGTATTGTAGTTGTGAACATACGTATCTGTGAATAATGTGGAATGACAGTTTACGTTACGTGATGCAGAAATGACCTCTGTCCGATTAATTGTTTGTTCTTCTGCAGATAAAGCGTGCTGAAATTCTAATGCCAGTTGTACATTTTCATCCTTTAACATTAAATAGGAATTTTGAAAGTCAATAACTGCGACGTATTGTACCAAAAAACTCGTACCTAAAATAACGTCTGTTGTCAATAAGGGAACAATCCAAAAATTTTAGTGGAATGTATGACCTGCAATACAAAATAATAAGTGTGTCTGTAATTTTACATCTACTCCTTTACCAGATACTGCTCCTTTTACTTTAGTTTTGCCTAATGGTAACGTAGGATAAATACTTTCTTTGTTACATTCGTTGAAGTTTTCTTCATTTATAAGTGACATAGGTGATCCAGAATCGATTACTGCTGAAAATGTGGATGGTCCAATCTTTACTCAATGACAGGGTGGGAAATGGTTTTTTGAATAATTGGTTTTTCCGTGCAAAAGAGTGTCTCGGATGTCGTCAAACGTAATAACATTTTCGTGAACAAGATTCTCTGTGTCAAAAGTATTTCTTGCGCTGCTGGAAGATGCAACCTGTACTGTATCTAGTCAAATTCTATCTGACGTGCTGTTATTTGCGGGAGGATGCTGTGGAATTTCGACTATTTGTACTGTTTTGTTATTCCTTCCTGAAGTATTAGGTTCGGGATGATACCTACTGTCTGGTTCATTCATGATAATCTGTTGTTGTGGATGATTTCTGCTGCTGGTAAGACCGACTGTTATTAAATGTACGCTGAAAATTGTGCTCATTACTTTTACGTCTGTCATGATAATCATTGCTATACGGCGCGTTGCGATAGGAATTGATATGATGTGTCTTCTGTACGTAGTGATTTCCTTCTTGCTGTGCATTACTATTTGGTGGAGCCGACGCTATATGTCTAGGCGGCGAAACATTAAAGTTTGGTTGACCTTGTAAACCACATTGTTGGTTAGGTATGCTAACCGACTGGTTTTGTTGATGTTGAGGGGAAAAGCCTCTATTGTTGCCAAATGTGTCTGCGATTGCTGAAAATTTTATACATACTGATGATTAAAATTTTGTCTGTTATTAAAATTATGCTGGTAGTTCTTGTCATTTCAGGAGTGTCTAATGAAAACTGTCACTTTCGGTAAAACTTGTCATATCAGGTTTTCTTTACTCATTCTTAATTCTAGATAGATTGATAGTTGAAGAGCTGTTTTGATAGATGTAAAGGATAGTAAAAGAGAAGGCAGCAGTGCAGAAAACTAAAGATGAAATAGCACTACTACGGCTCGGGGCCCTGTGCACGCTACGGCACATATTCATCGAAGTGTAATGAATCCCCTGAGGTCACTTACGCGCTGCAAATAAATTTTAGTTTCTGCGTTACAAGCAATGCCGGTGAAAATTCAAAAGCAAATTGTTGTATCCAGTCCAAAGAGTGTATCTGTGTTCTGTCATTCTCAAATACCTTAAATTTTCTCAGCGATAGAAACTGTTTGTGATCAAAATTATCGTCTCTGAGTGTCTGAGCAGGTTCAAGATTGCATGAGACTCTATTTGTCTGTCTCTGTTCGGAATCTTCTAACACATGTACTCTCTCTAAATTACCTAAGTTACACTGGCTGTGAGAGTGTGAGAAATGTTCAGAATTTGGCGTATGGTGTGACGTGTTAGAGACTGCAACATTTTTCGTCTCTGTCACTTTAAAACGTTCGTCAATTTGGCTGTTCTGTTTTTCAAATTTCTTATCGACTTTCGCATCCAGACTGTGTGAAAGTTCTGCTGACATTAATATAAACTCGTCGCGTAACTGTGTTACGTTTTCAGAACACTGTTTAGCGACTGCACTTCTTTCATCTCTAAGTGATTTTGTTGAGGCTGCATGTGTATTACGTAATTCTTCGCTACTATTCCTAGCACAAGCCTTAATTTCCTCTCGTAATTGTTCTTTAATATCATGACGTTGTCCGGTAACGGCTATAATCTATTCACTGAGTTGTTCAATAGGGGTGTCAAGTTTTTCATTAATTTGTTTAAACAACCTGTCGTGTTTTTCATTCGACTGTTTGAAACTTTCATTAAGTTGTTTGTTCGATTCATTAAGGTTGTCGTGTTTTTCATTCAGCTGTTTGAGATTTTCATTAGGTTGTTTATAATTGTTGTCTTGTTTTTCATTAAGATGTTTGAAATTGTTGTTTAGTTTTTCATTCCACTGTTTGAGATTTTCATTACGTTCTTTGTACGATTCTTTAAGTTGTTTGTACGATTCATTAAGGTTGTCCTGTTTTTCATTCAACTGTTTGAGATTTTCATTAAGTTGTTTGTAATGGTTGTCTAGTTTTTCATTGAGTTGTAGTAATAATGCCATAACTTGATCCAAGCTAAAATTACCGACTCTATTCTCTGGGTTGTGTGATGCTATATCCGCATTTGTCACGTTCTGTGTAACCATTTGGTCATTGTCTGGTTCACGAAAAGGTTTGCTAATTGGAAGTGCACTGTTGGTCACTACATGGGAATCAAATAAATCTGACATATTTTGAGTACATTGTTCACCGTCGTTAGAAACAATTATCTGTTCTCTACGTAATACAACGCTCAGGCTCCGCCATCACGACCGGCCCAACCAACTCGATACACACGACTGCTCGCTAGCAACTACTTACTGTTACTACCACACAGTTCCTACCGCATACAGCACTGCTCTTTGGTCTGAGATTCTCTTATAGCTTACATATCGCAGGCAGCGCTCGAGCAATCCATCGAAATTACATCTTCTCGAGTGCACTAACAACAAATTCCTTAATCATGGACCTCTTACAACATCAAGCTAGATGTGTTTCCTTCATCAATATGCATCCTTCCAGGACCAACTTTACACTTTCCAGCCTTTAAAATTTTCTCACATTTGGGTTTACGCTATAGTAGAATTGTTGTTGTGCGATACAGTAGAAGCACAGGGGCTTTATTGTCACTAAAAAATTGATGTCGTCTGCCTAATAGCATTTATGTGAAATTTGAAATTCATTATTTCTAATTGGTATCGTACCTAATGAGCATTTTCATAGTCACACTACAGAAGATAACTCATAACACTGAAATATTAGTACATTGATGGACATGAAAGCTGCAGCACCATGAATGCAGTGAGCAACAAACGTCACAATGCATTGATAAGGAAATGAGTAGCATTACAGCACAATTGCACAAAGTAGGTAGAACTTACACCTTTCGCATTTTGGAGATAAGCAGGTTTCTCTTGGTAAATCGCATATGAATGTTATTTTTTGTGAGAAGATGGTGTTTTACATAGTATATTACAAAGTCAAATCTGTCAATAGATGTCAGAATTCAAAGCGGCAGTATCATGGTCTATCCAGAGTGTGGTTTATGATTCTGTTATACTTCTGCTCGCATTGGTCCGATCCCTCAAGTATCATGCGAAAGTGGGCTCGTTGGTTTAAAGAGGACCATACTGAACGCCGTACAAGATCTCAAGGGCCCTGTGCGAGTAGCGCCAGAGAGGCTGACAAATTTTTCTGGCCTATGTAGGATTGCTCAAGCACGTCATGTACCTTGAGTCAGAAAATGGGCACGTATCCACATGGACAGGATGACTCTACAACAGCAGAGAGAGGCGCATTGACAGTGGAGATAGAATGACACCTTGTCGTTTCAGACGGCTACTGTTTGTCGTACAGCATCATGACGAATACATCTATGTGTGAAGTCTTGGAGCAGAAGAAACGTTGCTGGACTGCATTCCTCATCTTAAAATGGCGCCTGCACCTGGGATGATGGGATGGGGTGTCATTGGTTATACAATATTATCACCTCTAGTTCGCACAGCCGGTAATTCTGACAGTATCTTTTACATTTCTGATTTGTTAAGGCCGCCGATTGTTTTCGTAGCCAGCAGGTTCTCTTAATCTCTCACACATTGGAAACACCTGGTCATGAGTGCCTAAGGACTGGCACGTCATCACTCTCCAGCCATTACAACCAATGAACTCTTGACATAGAGTTGAAGCAACCTGGAATGACGTTCCCGTACTGTCATCGAATCTCAATTGGACTCGACATCCAGCTCAGTTAGAAAGATTGTTGCTGCCAGAGTTAGCGGGTCTGGGCGCTAACTTCCACCTTCTTTATACCCCTAATTGAGACAAAAATTTAATCATGTGCTCTTCCAGCTGTAATGGACTCGCACAACAATAGAAATTTCGTTATTTAATATCTTTCCCGGCGTTTTAATTTTAATGGGCAGCGTAAGTAATTCCTATGTAGGTAATGTTTAAAGTTGTTGACCAAGCGACTTAGGTGTGTAACTAGATGTATTTTCATACTAGCTATCTTGTATTTCCTGGGTATGCATTTATTTCAATCTTTTTTAAGTCCATTTCCTCATTCCTCCTCTCTCCATCCATCTCCTCCTTCACTCTTCACTTCTTCCCCCTCTCTCTATCCAGCACTTTCACCCCCCCCCCTCATTCTCTGTCCACCTTCCCCTGACCCATTCCTATGTAGGTAATGTTTAAAGTTGTTGACCAAGCGACTTAGGTGTGTAACTAGATGTATTTTCACACTAGCTATCTTGTACTTCCTGGGTATGCATTTATTTCAATCTTTTTTGAGTCCATTTCCTCATTCCCCCTCTCTCTGTCCATCTCCTCCTTCACTCTTCACTTCTTCCCCCTCTCTCTATCCAGCACCTTCACTCCCCCCCCCCCCTTATTCTCTGTCCACCTTCCCCTGAGCCATTTGTTGCCCATCTGCTCCTCCCCACTCTATCTGTACATTTGCTCCTCCCCTCTCTGTCCAACTGATCCCCCCACCTCTTTTCATCTTCTCCTCCACTCTGTAAGTCTATCTCCTTCTCGCCTCTCTATCTCCTCCTCACCCTCTATGTCCATTTTGTGCCCACTTCTTTGTCCATCGTCTCCTCTCTCTCTCCCTGTCAGTCTCCTTCTCCCTCTGTCCATCTCCTCCACTCACCTCTCTCTGTCCCATATGCTCCTCTTTTCTTTCTCTGTCTATCTTCTTCTCATCTACTTCTCTATCCATCTCCTCCTCTTTCTGTCCATTTCCCCCTCTCCCTGCTCATGTCCTCTCCCCCTCTCTGTGTCCGACTCTCCAATCCCTCGCTGTCTATTCCCTCCCTTCTTATGATCCCCATCCCAACAGGATTTTGTTGGTTCTTACCATCACATTACTTCTTTCCAGGTAGTAAGTAATAAATGTACCAACTTTGGCTGAAATAGGTCCAAGGGTTTTGGAGAGCACTTTTTACCTGTGGCTTCGTCCAGGTACGCACATCACATGTATTCAACATATTTCACACATATTTGTAGCATACTTCATCAGTGTCTCTACCGAATTTGGCTCTACAGTTTTGTTTTCACGCAGATCAACGTTTATGACGCCATATGTCCTGGACTGTGTGTCGTGCAGTGATATACTTTTGAAGTACACTTTGTGGTGTATGTGAATACTGTCTGTAAAATGAATTCCAAGTATAGTTAGTAGTAGAGAAGTAATAAATTGAAAGGTTACCTCTGATGCAGTAGGTTTACTGCGTGAACAGCGAAAACATAGTAAGCGGTAAACGTCCTTCATTTCATGATTGTCTGCAAGGTGTCAACGAGCAAAAGTGTCGTAAAAGTTTGAAATTATGTGTAAAGTTGGTTGCAAGTCACTAGGTGCTCTCATTACCAAATACGGGATAAATACAATCTGGCTCTTTGTGCACTGTGAGCTACGTTTCTTCGTCGCCTCCACACCCACCTATTTGAGAGTCAGTATGTTTTCACCTCCACAGACGTCCCTTGGAGATAGAAACTGAAATGTGTACCAGGTTTGCTTGAAATCGATCCAGTGGCTTAGGAGGAGAAGAGAAACGTACGCATATACATCCACTTTTATAATATGTGTGGTCTCAATATGGGCATGAGGCCTGGACGTTGAAATTCTTAATATTGGTGCAAGCTGCACAGAACATATTAATTTTTTTTTATGAGGTATCTTTTACTTTGCATTCCAGATTCCTACTCGTATTTATTCATCCTCTCTTTAGTGATCCTTCCTCAACTAGGAACACTGGTAGTACGTAATCAGACCGAAACTAAAAGTCAACATGAAACTTCCCAGCAGATTAAAAATGTGTGCTGGCCGAGACTCGAACTCGGAACATTAATTGCCTTTTACAGGTAGGAGATCTTCTGTGTGAAGATTGGAAGGTAGCACATGAGGTACTGGAGCAAGTACAACTGAGAGGACGGAATCTGAGGCATGTCTGGGTAGCTCAGTTGGTAGAGCACTTGGCGGCGGAAAGCCTGGCACACAGTTTTAATCTGCCAGGAAGTTTCATATCAGAGCACACGCGGCTGCAGAGTGGAACTTTCATTCTAAAAGTCAACATATTATGAGATAATAGTGATACAGATGTAACACATTCACTGTTATTGACAAGGATCCGAATGTCTTAATTTCTGGGCAATAGTGCTGGTAAGTTGAATCGATGTATAATTCTAACCCTCTAGTGTGCCCCACATCCGTATTGTTGGATGCAAGGGTCGTTACTGTAAAGAATACCAGATGACAACAAGTATGATGCTCATGAACGTGCAGAGGAATCTAATGAGTAGTGTGCTGTACTTAATGAAGGTAACAGTAACTTTATTAAAACCAATGAAACGCGCGGTGTTCTTTGGAATCCAACAAATACCAACTATAGTAACAAATACAAATTGAGCTCTATACTTGATACAGTACTTTACTGGCAGTGATATGAGGGCAGAGTGCTTAGAGCAGACAGCTATCTTGAGGTAGCTAAGTACACACAACTGCCAATTCTTCTTGAAATGACATAATATTTTTCGTGTTTATCTACGGAAGAATTACTCCAACTAATTTACTACACGTAATTCAGCGTATACGGAATTTGTACGGGTAGTCTTCCATTCCTCTCCCTACCCTCCCCCCCCCCACCCCCCCACCCCACAAAAAAAGAAAACAGAGAAAATGTTTCAGCAGACTAAATTAAAGTGTTCACGATTTCGTTGAATTCGACGAAGAAGCGTCTGGCACACGGAGGTATCGAGGAAAAACCTGACTGCGTAGAGGTAGACGTTAGTAATCGTGTGAGTGATGATGGATGATGATAATAGTGAAGCAGCGGTTCGTTACGCATAGTGTGCGTGTGGGATTTTGTTCGACACGCAGTGACTACTTATGTAAATGGGATCATTAATGTCCAGTTAATCCACCTAATGTAATGGAGACATTAGCTAATAGAGGCTCCATCATCTACCGTCACGTACTTAGTAAATGGTAACGCAAATCTTGCGGCATCTTCCATAGTGGGAAGTATCATCCTATATATTTAGGCTTTCTCCTTTTCTGAATCTGCAAGCTTTGACGTTGTCGTACTACCATGTCGTCACACACGTATTTTGCAACACGGACATTGGACAGTAATTTCATATTCTAAAGAGGAAAAGAATTATTGATTGTACTTTGATTAATCTTTTACTGTTCATTACTTTCCCATGTTGTCTGTAATGCGGATTTCGAGAATCGTTTTCCTTTAAGACACCATTTTCGTTCATTGTAATGTGCATAGTAAAGTGCAGTATTCTGTCAAATATCTTGGTAAATTTTGGCTCTAGGTACTTATTTTCAGTTTTTATGCCATGTTACCGTAAATGTTTACGTAGATGGTCATGTTTGCGATTTGCTGCTACTTTTGATTTTTTTTAATTGTTTGATTCGTTGTGAACGGTGGAAGACTTATTCGCAGTATAGATAACAAGATGCACAAGAGAAACTAATCAGCATATACCGGGTGATCAAAAAGTCACTATAAATTTGAAAACTGAATAAATCACGGAATAATGTAGATAGAGAGGTACAAATTGAGACACATGCGTGGAATGACATGGGGTTTCGTTAGAACCAAAAAAATACAAAAGTTCATAAAATGTCCGACAGATGGCGCTTCATCTGATCAGAACAGCAATAATTAGCATAACAAAGACAAAGCAAAGATGATGTTCTTTACAGGAAATGCTCAGTATGTCAACCATCATTCCTCAACAATAGCTGTAGTCGAGGAATAATGTTGTGAACAGCACTATAAAGCATGTCCGGAGTTATGGTGAGGCACTGGCGTCGGATGTTGCCTTTCAGCATCCCTAGATGATCGATCACGATACACTTGTGCCTTCAGGTAACCCCAAAGCCAATAATCGGACGGACTGAGGTCTGTGGACCTGGGAGGCCAAGCATGACGAAAGTGGCGGCTGAGCACACGGTCATCACCAAACGACGCGCGCAAGAGAGCTTTCACGCGTCTAGCAAAATGTGGTGGAGCGCCATTCTGCATAAACATCGTACGTTCCAGCAGGTGTTTATCAGTCAGGCTGGGGATGATGCTATTCTGTAACATATCGGCGCACCTCTCACCCGTCACGGTAGCAGTTTTGCTGTCCAGCGCCATCTGTCGGACATTTTGTGAACTTCGTGTTTTTTTTTTTTGTTCTAATAAAACCCCATGTCATTCCAAGCATGTGTGTCAAATTTTATCTCTCTATCTACATTATTCCGTGGTTTATTACGTTTTCAAATTTATACCGACTTTTTGATCACATGGTATATGTTTCACTTATAAAGCAACAACAGTGTTTTGTTTTCGTATGTGCTTGGCATAAGGAGACGATTCCATTCAAATATATTAATTCACAATGGTACAAATTACACTGTTCGACTGGCGCTGTCGTATGATAGAGAGAGGCTCACGATATCTTGAAACTCGATTTCTCCCAAACGCTTGAGAAACGTAACACTAGACTAACAGTAGACTAGCACTGGCTACATCTATGTGTGTACTAAATGTAATAATAATAGCGTCACGTGGCTCAGCGGCCTTGTGCAAGCCTTGCAACTGAACGTCACTTCGCCGTCAGAGTTTATGGAAACTGGTGTACACAGACGGCCACCCATCCTAGTACTAAACAGGCCCGACGTGGCATAACTTCGATGACCGGTCAATTACCAGTGTATCCAACGCGACAAGGCCGTTGGCTAAATATGCACTGCAGTCTTGCGAAAGACGAGCAAAATAGTGTGTATATGTATCCCTCATAAGATTCCATCTCAGATTTCACTCTACTCTGATCTTTAATTCACTTTTATGTTCGTTTTTCGCCCATTGTTCTGATAACCATATTGCTTTCTATTTGATACTGCGTAACTGTTAAACTCCAGTATTATCGATTTATAAAGCATTGCCATTAATTATCCTCTAATTAAAAGCACTAGGAGCGATGATTTTTTTTCTTTTAGTTTGCACGACAGGACAAACGTCCGCATAGTAGAACGCAGAAGTAGCATAGATGCCTCGTAACTTGTTGTCATTACCTGAGTTCCGTCAGTCCAAAGTCCGGTGTAACTTGTTAGGGGCCGTAACACCAGCGTCCCAGAAATTCACGTAACCGTACCTGCGCAAAAAGGAGTCTCACAAGCCTTGAGGAGTTTGGCGAGACACCAGAACAGGGATACGCTCGCAGTAGTCTGAACCCAGAAATGGATGTTTCTGAGTCTCACAGCATGAGAAGAAGCAAAATTAGTGTTTGGCGTCCCTTCGAAGACATGGTCATTAGAGATGAAGCACAAGCTCGAATACGAGAGGAACGTGAACGGAAATAGATCGCGTCCTTTCCGAGGAAACCTTCCCGTCATTTGCCTTGAGCGTTTTAAGGAACTCTTTTTGTTGTTGGTGGTGAAGACTGGTCTGATGCAGCTGTCGACGCTAGTCTATCCTGTGCAAGCCTATTCATCTCTCCATAACTACTGTACTCAACATCCATTCTAAAATGATTACTGTATTCATTCGTTGGTCTCTCTCTACATATTTACACTCGCTCGGGGACAGGTCGGTTTGGACTCTTGAGTATTGAATAGCGACGCAATTTCTGCGTGAAATCGTCAATGAGACGGCGCGAGGGTTACAGTACACCGGAAGTGGTGCATCGGAAAAAGGTACATGACTCCCAGGAAGTGTTCCATACGTCGAACGTAGGCGCGTTACCACGCACACTTCCTTCCTTTTCCGAACTGACGACTCGTTAATGTTCAGGATATGTCCTATCAAACAATCCTTTCTTATATACAAGTTGTGAAAGGAATTTATTTCTACCCTGCTCGTGCCTCGTCATCAGTTATTTGATCTACCCATTCAATCTTCAACAACCTTCTGTAGCACCATATTTCAGAACCTTCTGTTTTCTTCATTCCTTCATTGTTTATCGTCCACGTTTCATTTCCGTGCAAGGCTGTACCTTTTGAAAATAAGTCCTAACACTCAAATTTTTATTCGATATTAATACAGATCTCTTTTTCAGAACCGCTGTTGTTTCTATTGCCTGTACACATTTTACAGGGTACAGTCGCATAAACCTGACCATGGCCTATGTTCGATGTCAAAGTGCAATAGCCGCTCACAGATGGCAGGTAGCACCACTAGCAGTAGAAGTATATAAAGTGTCATGCAGGGATGCGGAAAGCAATACAATCTTTGTCATAATGCAAAAAGGGAACCATTTATCTGATGTCCGAATGGGTATGATCATTGGCTTTTGGGTCAATGGGGTAAGCATTTCCGCAACAGCTAAGTTTCTAAATAGTTTGCGTATGCAAAGTATACAGTGCATGCGAAAATGGCGCTATGGAAAACTGGTGCGGAGTAATAGTAGTGGGGCACTTTGTTTGTGTGGATTTCATACATTCAGAGGCAAGCAAACATTCAGGGTGAAATTATACCCTCCCCTTCCCTTATCCTATTGTTATGCTAATTGATTTATGCAGCATTGATTTATGCACACTCTGTAGGTTCATTTATGACCTGGGGGTAATCTGTCACTCTGAGAAACCCCCCTCCTCCCCCCCTCCTTCCCCAAAGAGACTTTTTTTGCCGCCTCACCTCAGTTCAGTTCTGAGACACTTTTCCCCCTCCTGGGAAATCCCCCAGACTTCCTCTCCCCAATTCCCCTTCCCTCCCTCACGTCACTCGATGATAAAAGGATGCAGTCTGTGCTGAGCTGTTGGAGGGGACGGATCTCATAACACGAAATTCGAATCAGTGTCCATTACATTGCAGGCGATAACGGTTTATTTATAAAATTCAGTTTGCATGTTCTTTAATTAGCCAGTTGTGGGAGATGAGGGCTTCTCCCCTTACTCACTTGTGAATTGGCAGAAAAAAGACTGGAGAGGAAGGTGCCATCATTATTTTTGGTGTGAAATTTATTTAGTTGATGGGATGTTGGACAGAGAGGGGTTGATTTGAGGGGTAGAGACCAGACACGAGGTCATAGGTCTCATGTGATTAGGGAAGAATGGGGAAGGAAGTCGGCCGTGCCCTTTCAAAGGAACCAACCCGGCATCTGCCTGGAGCGATTTAGGGAAATCACGGAAACCAGAATCAGGATGGCAGGACGCGGGATTGAACCGTCTTCCTCCCGAATGCGAGTCCTGTGTGCTGACCACTGCGCCACCTCTCTCGGCGGACAGAGAACATTTTAGTATATGCACTATTACCCGTAATCATACAGTCGATGGCTGCATTCATAGCCTCCTACATGATGAATAGAAGGACGTGACAGTGAATGAGTGAAGGGGGAATACTTCTCAGCAAATAATGGTTATGCAGGGATCGGTTAAGGATGCATTTCACAACTCATAGAGACGATTGCTTAAACTGGAACTTTTCATGTTTTCTGAAATGGCCGGTCAATCCACAGTGCAGGAGACAACTTCATCGTATTCTATTAACCTCGATGCCACCACCGCCAGCCAGGAGAGGTCCAAATTCGGCAGAAAACTCTCCTACAATCGCTGCTGGAAGAATTCTCTTTCTTTTGTCAGGGAAAGCGAACTGAAAATTACCTTATTGCCTTGCTCTGGGAAATTCGAATAAAGCTGGCGGAATGATAGAAAACACTATCACGAAAAAACAGTGATCCACTCATAGGAAAACGTTCAAAAGTCGATAACTGAAACCATTAACTCACGCACACCTCGAAAACACTTTGTAACATACCACATTTCGCGGAAAACATCGAATTACACATGGAAAAAGAACATAACAAACCGTTGTAATAACATGCTGGTTGCTGCAGACATAAAACCTTTGCCTGTACCAGTATAAAAACACATTCGTCAAAAACCATCGATGAAATGGCCCCACAACAAAGCAGGATAGTCTGAGAAAAATATAGATGAAAATTGTCCTAATAGCACAGTGCTAAAAAACGACCGAAACAAAACCTTAAACCAGTCTACACATACAAAGGAGTATGTCGTGGGGAAAAAAGAAAACAATGCCACCACTCGTAAATTGTCGAATCTTAAGAAACAGTGGTTAAAGGACATGAGTGAGACCCTTCTAATACAATACATGCAACACACGAATTGGCTTCTGTTGCCACTCAACAATTATACTGAATAGTTCACTATTCAGCCAATCAAAGGGAGCTGTGAGAGCCACAACCGCGACTTGCCGCCATGACAGTAGTCAAAAGCTCGAGCCCAAGCGCGCAGGTGGCAGCTCCCTTTGATGTCACAGTCCAGAAACTGTGGACGGAAGTCAGCATTCTTTAATATTCGATACCTGAGTAATCACCTTCGCTCTCCTCAAGTGTCTACTTCCTGTTGCAAAAACTGCGCTTGAGGTAACCAGTAGACTAAGGTGTTACCCCTCCCCACCTCCACCACTCCCTCCCCCCTTCCCCCCATCCCCCTGCACTTGTGAACTGGCATGAAAAATATTCAGTCTGTGCTGAGCGAAAGGCAAGACATAAGGTACTGATGTACTTCATTAAGTTTTGTGGGTGTTATCCTGCTGGATTGTCCTGTAGCTGCCTCCGCACTATACCACTCCCCACCCCACTTTCCACTGCTCCCAACACCACTTTTTTTGATTGCACATATAAGAATGTATGTTCACCTTGCTGTGTGCCCTAGACCACACAGCTTACAGCTGCCCCTCATTTATCGATGACCAAGCTACAGCCATGGCAGTTCTTGGACTGGTGGGCATCTACATGCACGCAGGGCGAAGATTGACAATGTGGGTGGTCCACTGCTGAGTTGTTATTGAAGCTGTCTCCATTCACAACCACATTTTGCCGTCCCTACCATCGCACCCTACTCCACGCCATACATATATTAACCTATCATACATATCTTGTACATGTCTACTGTGTATAAAACCGATAGCAAATCGAAAGCTTCAGTATTTTGACGTGGAAAGTACAGAATGTCCTTATTATTCAGGAACATCAATTTCAATAAAAATGGGGTCGTGGAATAGGACGAAATTATCTTCTGCACTGACTGCTCATTTAAAAAAACATGAAGAACTTCAGCACAGGCTATAGTCTCTATGAGTGGCGAAATGAATCTCAGCCCATCTCTTTGCATAACTATTATTTGCTGAAAATTATTCCCCCTGAGCTCTTTCATTATCATCTCCTTTTATTCATCATGTAGGAGGCTATAGACGCAGTCCTCAACTATAAGCTTACAGGTAACACACATGTTAAACTCCACCAACATCTCGTTAATTGAATGCATTTCCCACCAAAAATAAGACAGCACCTTTCTCTCCAGTCTTATTCCCGCCAATTCACATGCAAGCGAGGGGAGAGGAACAGTCCTGTCTCCCACAACTGATTAAATAAAGAATATGCAGCCTGGATTTTATAAATAAACAATATATCCTCTGCAATGAAATTGACATTTATTTGAATTCCGTGTTGCGAGATGGTTCGTCTCCAGCAACTTAGCAGGGACTTAGTCTTTTTCCCACTGATTCACAAGTTAGAGAGGAGAGGGGAAGTGGGAGAGGAGAGTGGGGGAGTGAAGGCGAGGAGGGGAGAGCTATGGGAATTCCCAGGAGGAGAAAGAGTGGCTCAGAGCTGACCTGGGGAAGTGCGACCAAAAAATGTGTCCCAGGATCGGCATCCCTTTTCACAGAGGGGTGAGGGAGGAGGAACAGGAGGAGAAGGAGGAGGAGGAGGAGGAGAATGAGGGATGGGGGGTTTCTCAGAATAGTGGATTATCCCCAGGCGATCATATATCAGCCCCCAGAGGAAGTCATAAATCAACCCTCAGGGGGTCATAAATCAATTAGCATAACAATAGAATAATGAGAGGGACGGGGGATAATTTGCCCCTGAATGTATGCTGGCCCTTGAATATATGCAACCCACACAAACAAAATGCAATAGATGTGCAGTTGTTGAGAAGCTGACTTCCCAGATGCACCTAGGTGCTCCGAGCAGATGGGCTCTCGCAGCAGGCGTCTGGTTCATGCACCCATGATGTCTGCCAGATGGCTTTTTCAGATGAATCACTTTTTGTGCTCCATATGACAGGGGGCGAGTACAGCTTGAGGCATCTGAAAGTAAATACCCTGCAAGAATCGCTAGGAGGTTTGAGGCTAGAGGAGGGAACATTAAGGTCTTGGGAATGCTTTCATACTATTTTCCTGTGTGATCTCGTCATTCTGGAACACACACTGGATCAACACGAGTAAGGATCGATCGTTGCAGACCATATCCATTTGTTTGTCCTCAGCTGGATGGCATCTGCCAGTGTGAAAATATAATGTGTCACAAGCTCGTATTGTACGAGAATTGTTCAAAGAGCTCCGGCTGCGTTTACTGTCCTTCCCTGGCTAACAAACTCTCCGAATTTAAACTCAATTATGAATGTGTGAGACTATTCTGATACAGCTGTCTCCACCATGGATCCTCAACCGAGAAACCTAGTGCAGCTGGACACGTGAATGGAGTCTGCATGGCCCCACATTGCTGTCGGTACCTTCCAGAACCTGCACGTCTCGCAGTGGTCCGCGCTGCGAAAGATTGTCATTCAGGCTTTTGACAGGTGGTCGCATTAATATGACTAGACCAGTATATATTCTGTGTACGTCGGCCATCATCAGTCATTTTGTTGCCAAATACTTTTAGTGTTTCTAATTTATTTCCTTCGATATCTCCTGATTTAATTCCATTACCCATGTTTTACTTTCGTGACATTGGTCTTATCTCTTTGGATGACATTATATATTTCGCTCAACTGCTGTTCCATGTCCATTGCCATCACTGTCCGAATTCGGATGTCATCTGCAGGCCGCAATCTTAATACGTCTCCTTTATAAATTTCTCCTTAGTTTCCTTTAGTGATTGTTCACTGCGCAGATGGAATAACATCACGGAGTAGCTAGGGCCCTGTCCCAGTCTCTTTTCAGCTACTGCTTCTCTTTCACGCTATGGAAAACCTAAATGTGGTGCCCAGACCGGTATTTGAAATGCCATCCTCCCGAAAGGAAACTCAATATCATACCTCTGCGTTGCTTTGCACTTAGAGCCTGGTACCAGCATCTGGCATGGGTCCAAGAGCTGAGAGTGTGTGTTTGTGTCATACAGGTCTACGAGTCAAGACCGTCCCCCCTCTCACAAGACTGGCAACCAAAGCCACGATGAATCACGTTGAAAAATAAATTGTAAAAACCTTTTATTCCTATGCGCTACCGGTTTCACAAGACTTACAGCTGGAACTTCAGGTCCAAATACTTATGTAAGAGGAAAAACAATCACGTAGAAAAATAAATAATCCGAGCGTAAGATAAAGCGACAGTGAAAAATGTATTTAGTGGGGCCAAATCATCACATACATAAAATATTAAGGGAAGACCAGCGTTCAGGCGATATATTTTCCACAGAACTGGCGTATGTCCTAAAAATGACACGATATCTTAGAGGACGCTCCAGTGAAACCTATGGAGAAAGGTAAAAAACCAAGGAAGAGGAATTTTATCTAATGTCACCATTCATAAAAAGGAGATGTAAGAGGCACTCATCAAATTTCAATATGTAAAGGTAAACATCCACTATCAAAAGTTATCTCGGTGCCACACCGTACTAGTCCATCCTGGGCAAGTTTCTTCATCCCTGCATGACAGCTGCTATCTAAATCCACTTCAGTCTGGTTACTCTTGTCAGCCCTCTCTATAATGAAAGAGAAGAGCATCACACGCGCACTTCCCTCTATTGCTAAATAAACCGTTCCTTGATATCCTAGAATGTGCCCTATAAACTCGTCCCTTCCTTTATCAGGCTGTATCGTTGAACGGTTAATTCCTTATCTCTCCCTTTCGTTCGAGTACCTATTCATTAGATAGTCTACCTCCGCATCTAATCTTCAGGATCCTTCTGTAACACCGCGTTTCAAAACCGTTTATTCTATTTATCTCTGTGTTGTTTATCACTAAAGTTTCACTTTCAGAACCTTTCTGTTGTGTTTTAACAATTGGCTACAGCCTGGAGTGCTATATATCACACCCTTTGTTGACAGAATGCAATTTTTTTTTCAAGACATCTTGGATTCTGCACTATACGCTGGTGACACAAAGCACTAAAGTCGAGAACTTATTGTGCTGGCGATCGATCTACAGGAGATCCACAAGAAAAAAAGGAAAATTACATGTCCACAGCAATGTCGTCAGGCTACAGAATGACTTCACAGTACTTGGGCAGTGAAACGTTGACGCTGACAGTGCGCGATCGTATCTGGATGCAGAAGGCAGTTATCGAGTAAATGTCTGCCTCCGAATTTTTGTGTGAAAGGTCTTAAGGCTTTTTAAATAAAACAACTTTATTAATATTCTACGGCTTGATTCTTCAAGTCTACATATTTGCAGCCCTCTGACGCTGAAGTAGCGTGTAACAAGACGGTGTGTACCGTGACTATGTCTGTGCATGAGAAACAGCGTACT